>NC_135427.1:649966-1299932 GCF_051991245.1 Festucalex cinctus
AGTTGCACTGTGTCATGTGATTGAGCCCGTGACTGACCCAGAAGCGGCGCTTTTCAAAGCACGGGATGCACACTGTATTGTGGTGAAGCATCAGCACATCCTTTATTTGACCCTTTCTTTCTACATGTGGCATGTTCTGGCAGAAGAGACGCGGAGTGTTTATATAATACGGATGGAACGGATTTGAGTTTAAACCTTGAGGGGAAATTGCATTTTCCCCACAGATTGACTCGTACGCTGAGTGGTTTTTGTATTCATTGTGCGTCCCTATTTCTTCGGCAAGATGCTACATCATACGAAGCATTGTGAGAAATACTGCACAATGTCTTTCTCGACACTGGAGGCCACTGAATGGAGAGGCTGTGTTGACAGGATGGTAACACCGGAAAGAAGATTGATGATGTGAAGAGAATTTTAGAGAAAGCTCAAATCTTGTTCTCTGTTCATTGTTCGCTGGATGTCAATCATCCGCTTTTAATCTCCTTACTGAATGTAGGATGAAAAAGGGAAGGAAGGTTAGCGAGGGTCTGGAGTTGGAAATATCAAGTGACGCTAAATGTAGAGCCTCACAGTAATCATTTGTGTTTCACTTGGTTGCATGATGTCGATCAGTCTGTGTAGCTACAGCAGGTGATTTTTATGGATTAAAAATTCAACGGAAAATATTAATAAGCTCAAGTTCAAAAAAGTAGTAGTAAATATTTTATTCAGGTTGTTTTTTTTTTTTTAGTTTTTCATTCAGTCAGCATCAGAATGAAACCAAACATTTTAAGTCTTTTTGTGTGCGACATAAGGTCCAATTTAAAGACCGGTATCTTTTGCCAGTATCATGTTGCTCCAGACCACATCACACGTCCCATCCGAGGGAATGTTAGGCTTGTGGATGAGGTGGTGCCCCTCTCTTTTCCTCTCGGCCCACTTTTATGGCTATCTTGACTTTTAACCAAAGCCAGATGGGCTGCGGTCCCAACCTGCAGGATGTGGCCCGGCTGAAGGGGGAACGAGACTAGTTTTAGCAAAGGCCTTGGCTATCACAATTCTCTGGGCCACTGACTTGGAGTTGCCCACCTGCGTGGTGCATAATGACGATTAATAGAAGAATGCGTGTAGAGAAAATGCATTCTATTACTGCATAGAGGAGAGGAGAGGAGAGTTTAAGTCGACTTTGTATTCCTCATTGAAAATGTCAAGCGTGTAATGTAGCGTGTTGTTTCAGTACGCATATGGCAATAAAATACATTCACTTACAGTGAATAACTGAGAACAATTCAAGTCTCCTGTACCAGACTATAAAAGCTGGTTACCCAGGGCAACAGCCACAGTTATTTCAGAGGGACTTGGTTGCCATGGGCAACATGTTTTGTCATCTATTCTAGCAACAAATGCCCAAGGCATGTACTGTAAAACAATGGACAGTGTATTATGTAATGTCGTTTCTTTATAGATCCTGACTGAAGGCACTATGGAAGCATCATTAGAGCTTGTTTTAAGTTCTTTGGTGACTGACTGACAGGAAACAGCAGACTGCAAATGTACTGCAATTATGTCTGTCAAATAAAATCACAATGTACTACTATTTTCATTTTTTTTTGTTTTTTTGTTTTTTTGTTTTTTTTTTACTTTTAGTCATGATTGAACACTTTTAGGTCTAATTAAATTATTCAAGAGCCACTCTTGTTTCTTAACAAGAGCAATTGACTCCATTCGAAGTGGCCAAACCTGTATGATGCTGCATATCTCCATGTTGAATTGGGTGACCTCTTTGCAAAAATAATAAGATGAGTACGTGACTTTATCTTTTTGTTTTTAAGCATTCGTTCATTTATTTTCTATGCAGCGTACAAAATTGCCACATGCAACTGGTTCAGGGTCTGTCAGTCAAGTGTGAACTTCTCTCGAGACGTATCAGGATATAAAATCAACAAATCTGAACATAATAGGATAAAGATGTTTTATTGCTGAACAACGAGATTGGCAGCAAATTAATCAAGTTTAATGATAATGATGATGACTTCACAGTCAGATCTTGAACACTTATTGGCAAGTACGCCGTAGAATGTTAACCACCGCTTTCCGACACTAATCAGCAACACACCACAGCAAGAAATACTGTATGTTGTAATCTTCTGTGCAATCTTACTCTGTGGTTTTGCCCAGACTTAGTACCATGTCATAACTTAACATGTGAAATGATTAGACCATTCAAACCCGTCAAGATGTATGAAAAATAGATGTGTCAGGTGGGCGTTAAGAACCCTCCTGTACTGCTTCAATCACACTCGGATGAGTGTTCAAGATCAACACTCACACTTAATAACTGCTTTACATCGCTCATGTAACGCTTAGCTGCCACTGACCAGTTGACTCATCACTTCCCATCATATGAATTAGGCCTAAAGTGTAATTCTTTAACTCATTCACTCCCAGCCATTTTCACAGAAGCAATCCCGTTCGCTCCCGGCTGTTTTACTGGATTTTGACAGATTTTGCAAGGCCCACAGAATATTGTGTTCTATTGCAATAAAAGCATGGAACCTATCAAAAGAAAGATTAAAGTCCTAAAAATATGTTTCTGTTTCCGTTTTGCAGCAATTAGCGTTAGAAGAGAGCTAAGTTTCATCAGTTTTCACAAATCTATTAAAAATTGTAAGTAATTTAGCTTTTTTTCAACATGGCCCTGGTTGATCTCCTTTGCTCTGCTGCCACCTGCTGGCCGTTTGTAATAACTACCATTTCTGCAACCGTTCTTTGCAGTTGAGAGGCTGCATCAAAGCCTTCTGTATGCTCTAGCATAAACAGATGGAAAAAAAAAAACAAAAAACGTATAAATACATCTTTGGGACACTTAAAACATTAAAAAAAAAAACGTATTTTACACTTTATTGGGAGCAAATGAGTTACTGATGGCATTGATTAATCGACTTCAGATGGATAGTAACTATATTTAAAAAAAAAAAAAATCTTATATTGTTTAACCTAAAATCCTTAATTGTCTGCAAATAAAGAGGCTCACTGTTGCAAAAGCATCTGACTAAACATGTATTCATACGGACTTGAATCAAAAGTGACTGTTTGGTGCGTATACCACATCCCTTATTATTCTCCACAAGAACATGATGTTCTCATGACGCTTTTAGCTCTTGAAGTCCTTCTCATTTCATGTCAGCTCAATTAATTTCCTGTGTTTACTGGAATTCAAAAATGTGGACCTCTGCCCTATTGCACTGTCCAAGACCGGAGTTTTGAGAAACTTCCAATTCCCATTTTGTGCATTCTTTGTTAATTTGAGACACACCATTCTGCTTTCTTCTACACGAATCTTGCAGACACAAGTAACTAATGTTTACATTGAGATTTGCAAGCCCTGTGGTATGCTTAAACGTTGCATAGACCCTCTGTACCCCGAGGAGTTTAAAATTGCGTGCTCTTTTGATGGGCTTTTGTCCTACGTTGGACGGGGACTGACAAAAGCATTTTGGGAGATGAATGAGTGGGTAGGATGTCATGAGTTGCCTCCCAGGCACCACCATTGCCCCTCAAATTAGGAACACTTAAAGGGGAACTTCAGTCTGTCTCTCACGGGAAACAGCGGAGATGGATGTCAACTGGAGAATTGTGCCGATTAGATTGCGACGTTATTGTGGGATTAAATGAAAAGCATTGATTTGACGTTGATCTTGATAAGACCATGTATGCAAACATTGTCCAATCATGGATCCCGTGAAGCATCTGTGTGTGTCTTCTTTAACCCTTGCTGTTCTTTCCTTGTGAATCCAGTAGTAACCAATCTGTTGGAATGTAAACAACCATGGCTTACAGTGGGGTCACAGTTCGCATCGCGCAAGGCCACAAAACCATGGGAATAGTCGGCCACGCGGCTTGTAATCATCAGGCTCTGCGCAACTGCCATTCAAGCTAATGACAGGCCCACGTTACAAATGGTCCCAACTCGTCAGTCACCAGCGTGATGTGGCGAAGCTGTACTTGGCAAAGTGTATGGACAAATACAGACTCCAACCTTTTGTTTTACTTAATAGATTCAGTGGTAGAGCTTTCTAGTTTCTGATTCTCTACATTTTTTTTTCTTTTTCTCGAGCCATTCATCATGCAGTGAAGGTCAAGCCCCACAAGGCTTTGCTAAAGTCAACGACCAAGGCTATAGCTGACATGGCCGTCACCTTTGCTTATCCTATTACTCCCTCTGGTTCACTTTCCCATCGTTGTCTGCTAACGCTCTCTCTCTCTCTCTCTCTCTCTCCCTGCCAACCTCTTGTACGTGCGTCTTTCATTCCATTTTGCCCTGGCCAATAAATCATTGGTGCCGGAGAAAGCGGCCAGCCGCGTTGTGCAACTTCTCCCTCTCCCTTTCTCCAGAGGCTCCCTCTGCCTGCTTTGCTCAGTTTAGTTGAAAAAGTGGACCAGGACGGTGACAAAAGGTTTTATTGAAAGTGTCAGGGTGAAGGGTGAGCCAGCTTTGAGAGATGAACTTGTAAAACATTGGGGAAAATGGGTCGGTGTGTTTATATGTGAGGGTGGGGCTGCTTGTATGAGACAACAAGAGGTATGAAAATGTGCCATTATGATCTTCCATGTACAATTGCTGTCATTTGGATTTTGGCTAACACTTACTTTTTGGGGTTTTCCATTATACAGGTGACAAGTGTCATAAAATTATAATAAACAAATTCAGGGAGATTATTATATTACCGATGTCATCTTCAGCCATAAGTAGCAGAAAAACAGCCTCTCCTAGGCTCTTCAGATGGAACCAAAGCCAGAATAAATTGTTTTTGTCGCATGATAATTCAGACTTTTGAACCTTCCTGTTGCACTTTACTAGAAAGAAAAGACTTCAGCTGTTAGTTTTTTATCCAACCACAGCCATGAAACATGGATAACTGTTACACTGCTTGTAATTATACATTTCTTTCCTTTCATCATTATAACCAGCCCCCTGAGGGCAACCATAACTGCGCTGTGGCTCGCGATGAAAACAACTGTCCTGTTACTCTTTTGATTGCTTATGTCATTTCCCTAAGATGTCTTGGTTGGATGGTCCAGTTTGTAATTTTACCCCAGCCCCATACTGCTGTCATAACGGAGCTACAGGCGCAGCAGCTGCAGCAAAATGTCTATTCAAGTTGCGACAGGTGTATTGAATGACCTTCAACCCTTCACCTCAGCCTGTCCTGCCATCTGTTCATCCCAGGACCCCGCAGACATATTCTTATGAGAAAAACAAACATTCAGCTGTGGTTTTGATCCCGATAGGCAAGAGTACAAAATATAAGAGATTCTGTAATGATGAACCTCAAAATAAAATTAGTTGGTACTTGTAATTGTGTGACAGAGCAATGTGTTGCGTGGTAGTGTTAGTTGCTATGGAGGGTGATTCTCATGGTGGTTTTGGAGTTGTCTTCAGGGCTACGGTTTGAATATTTACTGCTCTGCGAATGAGTCACAGTACTTTGAGTGAATACTGGGCTTGGTTACATTAGAAAAGAGAACTGGTCCATATTTGTTACATTTGCGTAGACTTTACAAATGGGACATAAATGGCAATGAATTTTACAACGCCCATCAATATTCAGGCAAAGTCTCAGTCCTTATGCTGAAGGAGATGGCAGCTTCAACCCTTATCTGGACAGAAACCACCTGTTGGTATATTGAGCTGGAGGAAGGCGTGTCAACGTATGCATACTGAAAGAAAAAGAGAAACAAGTGCCGTGTTAAAGCACTTCATGGACTGTAAGTTTGTTGTGTTGTTGGTTACCACTGTAACCTACACGACACGCGTTCCCAAATCACATCATTTGCTGTTGTGCCACATGAATGCCCGATTACATCATGCCCTGCATTTGACCACGCTTGATTCTGGATTTGCACGTAATGCTGGTAAGAAAAGGGTGACCTGATAATAAGCAAGGCTGCAAAAAAAAAAAAAAAAATAGAGACATTATTGTTTTATTAATAAAAGCTGACAAGAAATGTTATCATTCTGGGAAAGCACACACCCACTTGAACTAATTCCGCTAAGACACTGCAAGTGTGAACAACAGGCCACATGACACAAATTCAGGGTAGCGCCTGTTTAGGTTCGTTTCCCAGCCAATCGGTCACCATCTAAAATGATTTCTCGCAGTCGTCTTATCACAATTGATGACAAATGTGTCATTCATAGACATTACATAAACCCCATGACCAAAGCATGCACTTTTGACTGTGTAACTGCGGTTCATCTTCCATTTATACAACATCCAATTTGGAAATAGTGATGCAGGACTTTCTCTTCATCCTCCAACACTTGCCTCCTCTTCCTCCTCCTCTGCATCCCCATCTCTGACGATGCTGGCCGCGCGGAACCACCCACGCTCCTCTCACTATTTGCCATATGAGGACCAACACTCTGGCTGCCCACGTTCCCTGAAATACCTGCTTGGAAACGTGTTGACGTGCGCTTGCAGCTGTCCATTTTATGTCGTGGAGGCTGCTAGAGCGGGTCGTGGTGCCTTGAGATATGAGTGACCTGACTTGGAAGTTTTTCGCTGTATGGCGGAAGATGACTCATCTCGTCATAATCCTGCTGTCAAATGAAATAAATGATCATATATAACCTTGTACACCACCAGCCCACTAACAGAAGGTCCTTATTCAAGTTGCTGTTTGGATGCGTGACTGTTTGGCCCGAGCAACTTTTAGAGGTGACTCGATCCGTCTGGCACCCGAGGACATTTCCCCCCGCGGCGGCTTGCGGGTTCACTCGTATCCAAAAACGTGTTTACCTCTATTGTCCCAGGTTGCTAAGGAAAGTTTTATTGCACATTTTCTGTTATCGGTAATGAGCAGGATGCCGGAGCCACGAAGAGAGCCGAGCGCTTGCCATATTGGTGAGTCAGGATGATGCAGTGCCAGCTCATCATCGTTCCTTCACACTTGACGTCGTGAAGAAGAAAAGAGATGTGACTGTGGGTGCAGAGTTGCTGACCTTGGAGCCAGTTTGTGGGTTCCTGTTGTTACATGTCCTGAGAAAGTAATGCAGAGTGAAAGGCGTAGTTGTCAAGTTCAGTCCTGGCAGACGATTACCGCCTAAGAGATGTTTACCATCAGCTTACAGGTGTTTGTAACAAAATAACTCGGGCAGTGAACAATATTTTTGCAGAAGTGTGGGTCTGATTTAGAAAGAATGTCGCGAAAAAGATGTGATGCCTGTGACTCAATCACAGGTCACATTCCGGTTTCTTCGATCGTGCTGTTACTTTTAATTGAGCGGGATTATCCGCATGTGTTTTTCAGTGCTACAAATGACTCTGTCAAACTAAAATGCTGATTTACAAGATGAAAACTAAACAAAATGTTCAGCCAGCTGCCAATGCAATATTTATTCACACTTGCTTACCGCTTAGTGATTCACCAGTCAGTATTTTATGCTATTGTTTGACTTTTTGCCACAGAAATATGCGTGTTGTCTTTCTAATTTCCGTACACTGATCCCAAAATCTGTTGTCTCTCCATTATTTCCTTCTGTGAGGGTGAAGGGGAGGAGTGCTTCTATGGCTTGACAATCCCACATTGTGTGAACTGGTGCTGCTCCACAAAGGACCCATTGTGGTCGGACATGGGGACAGGGTCTGGGATAGGTGACAGAGGTGCAGGTTCAAAGGGGCCTGGTCTGGGGGCTACTGTGGCCCTGGCTGGACTGAAAAAGTGCGTGGAGGTCAGCTGACCCCAGGCCAGAGTTTGGAAGGGTCCACACGTGTGAGGGGAGTCTCGTGCTGGTTTCCTCGCAAAACCCCTCTAACAAATATTAACTGTAGCGCCACATAGCCAGCTTATTAATGCAGCAGATGGATTGAACTGTAATCGGGTTTTGATTTCTTTGTGATTGTGATGTGAATTAAAATCTTGGTGCTTAAGATGCTTATTGAACTGTTCCCAGAATCACACTTTTATTTTATTTTTTTTAATCCTGTTTTGACTCCAAGTCAAGGACACGACTTGCATGAGCAGCGTACTTTTCGATTTGTTTACACAGACAGATGGGCCAAGCAGTCAACAACTAAAGCATTCATTTCCCGACATTCCCATTGACCGCCAGATCCGTAAGCCGCCTTTGCCACTTTTCCTTCTCTCAGTGGCCAAAGCTCCCCTCCTGTCGCCAAGTCTGAGAGTGACAGGGCTCTCAGGTCAAGCTGACGCCAAGTCTCCCCTTTGCGATCTGAAGCAGGCCCACCAGGCCCTCGCCCAGCTGTCCCAGGGTCTGTTTGTCAGTCTACCTGTCAAGCACAGCTGTCAAGTCGACCTCTCACCCTGTCGAGGGTCCTTGGTTGATTTTTAATCCACGGGCACAAGCGGTCACCCCCATTGATTTGGCAAGTGGCACTCCTTGAGTGGGCACACCAGACTGCTGAGATTTAGAGTAATCCCCCGCTATTCACTGACTGTCGGGACTGAGCCCTGTTATGAATAGTGAAAGAACACAAATGAGTCCCCACTTGAAGTGGATTTTAATTGCTTATTAATAATGTAAAATCTGGCCCAATAAAACAGCATATACTGTATTTCATCTTTCTTGCTAAACTCTGAACCAAAATGGCAAATTGATTTCACATTTTATTCACACTGACATACTGCAAGCATTTTTTGTTACCTAATCCGTTTTTTAAATGAACTAAATAATAGTTGAAACACATTTGGTTTCACAGTCATAATGTCCCTCTGATGTGTGAGGTAAACCACAGCTAAATGCAGACCGTGACAAAAATGAGTTTGACACCCTGGTTTAAGCAGTGAATATACCAAAAGCTATGATCCCCAAACACTTGAATATAATTTCAAGATCATCTTACATTACATTTAAAACAAATGGCTTACAGATGATTTGGTTTCAGCAGAGCTCAAACATACGCAAACAACTCAGGCTGTTAAACAGTCAGGATATGTCTCTTCTAATTCTACATCCTACTCTCCTATTATCCTGGGTTTTGGTGCCATGCGTTGGCATCTTACAAGTACAAAAATACCCTAGAAGGTTATGAAGTGATTAAGTGCATTTTTGAACTATTAACTTTGGATGGGTTAAAAACGTGATTTGGTGAATTTGCAAATGATAAACTGTGAATATGCAGGGGATTACTGTCCTTAAGTGTCAGTATATAAGCATTTTTGACCCAGTTTATAATGTGAAAGAGGTCAGCATTTAAAGTGACATTTCACAGGGACGTAGTCAATGCTAGTCAGCCGCCCTCAGGGTGGGATTACCATCAACTATTGACTTCTCCGCCCACATCAGAGGCCATCCGCTGGATTTAATTGCTCTGGTACTGTCATGGCACGGTAGTGCTGCGCAAATAGGTTTTGCTGAATGTGATTTATTGGGTCACCGGCCAAGTTGAGTGTGACGCCTTTTAATCTAGTCTCGCTCGCTCCTATACGCCGATG
The DNA here is from genome assembly GCF_051991245.1 of Festucalex cinctus. Lineage (NCBI taxonomy): Eukaryota > Metazoa > Chordata > Actinopteri > Syngnathiformes > Syngnathidae > Festucalex > Festucalex cinctus. The sequence goes on from NC_135427.1 coordinate 659,405, forward strand.
CACGTAGGGGCTGTAATTTATCATTTGTGGCTATAGACACTAAGACACCAACCACAGTGGTTGCGTGCTGTAATGTTTCCCGTATGTGTATTGCAGTGACGGCAGGGTCCAAAGAACGCTTGTTCTTCTCTGCATTACTCATTTTATGTTATCCAACAACTATAAAACATATTTCAAAGCTAAAAAGAAATTCTGTTCCCCAAGTAAATGATGTTAAGTTTAATGTGTTGTTTGGTCATTCTGAGGTCATCAATAATCATATTTACGGATTTGGAGGCGACTCGCTTGTAAATGTTCTCACAGGCACATGTTCCTCTGCACAGACTGTTGTTGTCTGCTGTGCAAATTCTGGCCCCATGTTGACATTTGGGTGGATTATGTGAGAAAATCATGTGGCGGGATATGCGAGCGCGTCTGTTCATTTGATTTCCCGCCCTCTGTCGCACTTCCCACATGTCCTTCTGTTGTGTCTTCCAGCCCAGTACGCTTCCCCAGGGTACAATCAATATGAACCAGTGCTCCGACGTCATTGACGGAGAGTCCAGGACGGGTCAGAAGAACTCCTTGTGCATCCTAACCCCTGAAAATGAGCACTTCATTCGGGCTGAGTGTAAAGAAATTATTAACGGGTAAGTAGGCTTGCGGCCGTCAACCTGATATATAATGCTTGACAGGTGAGTGTTGTAGCTTAGTGTTGTTATGGGCCACATTTAAGACGAGAACGTGTGATTGCCTTTGCTTTTAAAACTACGCTGCCCTCTGCTGGCTTCTTGGGACTGTTTATGCTTTGTGACTCGTGTGTTTATTGTCAGTTTGATGTCACATGAACAAGAAATGCACTCTCTATTCTCTTTATAGTTGGCAGGAAGCTCTGACCGTGTACCCCAGAACGAACAAGCAGAATCAGAAAAAGAAGCGCAAGGTGGATCCACCTACTCAGCAGGTGAAGAATTTCACGTTTTTTTTGTTAATAGTCCTTTATTGGTACAATAAAAGTAGTATATGCTGCAGTATTACACAGTGTAAACTGTTGCCAGTCCACTCGCAATCTTCTCTTCAGTCTGTTGTGTGTGCCCACAAAGTTCCCTCTGAGGCCCATTGTCTGGTTCCCCTAATGATGATGCCATAAATTAGGCTGAGTTGACTGACATTACATAACTCATTTGCCGAGGGAGATTGGTGACACTCTGCACTCTACTAGGGTTTCACAAGCTGTGTTGTGGCCCCCCCAAAAAAATGAATTTGTGTTACTCTTTCTATATATTTAAAAAAAAAAAAAAACTGACAATATAACAGCAAAGTTAATCAATCACAAACAAGGCTGAAAAATCCTGATAGTAATTGTTGTGGGCAAGTGACTTACATCAGCATTTGTAAACAGTGAGGTGAGGGCGTAGGAGTGCGATACACATTAAGTGACGAAACTCTTGGGAAAATGATTTGCAGTAATTGGAGAGAACTGCGAGTTGTACATAATTTGTGGGGGAATGATAAAACTTGCGAGAATTACTCAAATTGTGAAATCTGTGACGATCTCCTCCTTGTCCAATTGGATGCAAGACGCCACATAATTAAATATTCCTACTATAAATAATCCATTAGATATTTACAAAATGCAGGCTTTATAAAATAGGTTGGTAATTTAAACTTCGACACTGTAAAATAGAAGTAAAATTAACAACAAAAAAAACATTGGCAACGTTTCGACCAAGATTATTACGCATCACACAGTCTGTTAACAATGAAAGCTGTCTGTGATTGGCAGGGCGGCGTAGCTACAAGTCAGTGTTTTTCCACCCAGGACATGAATGGACATCCAGTGAGTTTATCTCAACTGAACCTTCTATATTGCATCACCTAAATTTCGCCTCTATTGCGCAATCAATCAAGATCAAGGCCAATGGACGTGCGTTTTTCTTCGCTTAAACACAATTGGAATTGCATGTTGGTGGTGATTAAAAACATTGGGGCTTAATAGTTGTTGGGCCACTTTGATTCTAAATGTTTTTTTGTCGTAGATTTAAAGTACTTCAAATGAAGGAATTTCCACTATCATTTCCTTGTGACATCAGAACTTTAAATACTGTACCAAGGTGATTTCAATCTTCAACACGATTGGGACTAATCTCTATTTAGTTGATCATTCATGTGTTGAGCTGGACTTTTGTGAATCTTTCCAGTTTGTGTACATTTGTGAGGGGGATCCTGTCAGAGATTTTCCTTTTTTTTTCTTTCTCCAAAATGCAAATATGGGGCAAACATAATTCTCATTTGAGTGCAATGTGTCTCAGTTGTTTTTGTCCTTTTACTGTATATTACTTTCAACAATCATGCCATCAAATGACTTTTTATTTATTTATTTATTCTGTGCTATAGATGACATACATTTCGACAAGCATTTTTCACTTTTTCTATTTTTTTTGTTTTTTGTTTTTCCTAGCCTCGTCGTGACCTTACCTCCCATTTTGTCCTCTCCTCCTCCCTCCCGCTTCTTCCATCCCAAACCCCTGCCCAGGAACCCGGCCCGGCCAAGGTGACGGTGACCAGCAGCATCAGCAGTGGAGGCAGCATCCCGTGTCTGCCCAGCAGCATCGCCAGCGCCGAGCGTGTCCCCATGAGCCGTGCCACTTTGTGGCAGGAGGAGAGCCGCTGGAGTCGAGCCACCATCCCCTGTAGCCGCAGCGCCTCCTGTCTTAGCCAGCTGGGCCAGAGCCAACCGGACTCCACTATCACTACTCAAGATGGTTAGGACAACACTAGCACAACACTCATGATTCTCAAAGGGTTTGATTAGTACAAGCTGCAAAACGTTTGAAGATTGCGATGAAGAAACTCTGTGTTAGTGTTAGTCTACTGTACTGAGGGGCCCATAAGCTAATTTGAGCTACACCACGACACAAAAAATATTGTGTGTGGCAATTTTGTGTATATTTAGGCACTTTTTGAATTTTTTTTTTTTTTTTTTTTTTGCAATTCAGACATTTCATGGTAATATTCTGCCTTTTTGTTTTTGGATATTTAATGTTTTTTTTTTCTACATTTTTTAAAATTCAATTCTCTGACATTTTTGACAATTTCATTGCCATTTTATAGCAATTTTCTGCTCTTCCGCGGTTACTTTTTGGACGTTTTTAAGGTCATTTTAAAAAACTTTTTCATCCACCTTTCATCTCACATTATTTTTTTTTTTAATATTCAATTACCAGTATTTTTTTTAATCTAAATCATGAATTGTTATATCTAAAACAATAAAAAATAGATGTGTAAAAAGAATACAATACATTTTGCTATATTATGTATTTATTTATTTATTTATTTATTTTTAGATTCACAGGGAGCCACAGGAGAGGGACTAACGAGCCACACATGGCTCCAGAGCCGCAGGTTGCATCCCCATTTTACAAATACAAACTATATGTACTTGCGTTACAGATGGTGGCACCATGAGCACTGGACGCAAAGTACGAGTGGAGAGTGGTTACTTTTCCCTGGAGAAGACCAAGTCTGAGCCCTCTCCGAAACCTGTGCAGCATTCCCAACCACAGCAGCCACCCCAGCAACTCCCCCTGTCCTCGTCAACATCCTCCTGTTCCTTAGGAGCTCCCTGTCCCAGGTACATTTCTGAACCCGAACCCCAAATTTCACCCTATCCCCCCTCCCCAGGAACCCTTGCCTCCCCCAGCTACTCCACCATCAGTTCCTCCCAGAGCTCACTGGACTCTGAACCCAGCGGTGCTACACCTACCTGGGAGGGCCTCAGTGGTGGTGGAGGCAGCGTCGCTAGTGTGAATAGTGGAGGAGGTAGAACAGGTCGTACAGGCAGGCAGTATGCAGCACTTTCAGATGTCCCGCGAGCACGCAGGATGTCCTACCGCGAAGCCTTTCATTCTGAGAAAAAGCGACAAGAGCTAAGAGCACGCACGCGGAGTCCTGGACGGGAAGAGGTGGCCCGGCTGTTTGGGGAGGAGCGCAGGTGAGAGCAGACAGATGCCGGTCTTGCATGGCATCATACATCAAAAATATGAGACAAAAGGATGGCAGCAAATCATTAAAAGACCCTGTAAAGTGAATTTAGAGATTTATTTCTAAATGCATTATACTTGTCTGAAGATAATTGCTGAAAATGGACTCAGACTTCGAACTCTTTAGTGCTTAATTGTGGAGCTGCAGCGTCTACTGGTTTTTTGTTTTTGTTTTTTTTTGTTTTTTAATGTTTCAGGGAGAGGGCTAAAACGGTGGCCCACTTGGGAGTCCAGCATGAGACGGCCCACCCACAATACTCAAGAACTTACCATGCTTATTCGGCACAATTTCAAAGTGAAGTGAGCTAGCTTGAAATGCCTAAAGCGCATGTCACTGTAAGAAAAGCATCGGTTGGTGGGGGAGGGGTTGAGGTGGGCGAAATGAAAACAAAAAAAAACAGCTAGGTAGTTTGGTTTGGCCTCTTAAAGAGTGTCATTGTTGCGTAATGGAAGAAAAGGCTCTAGGTGACATTTTCACGACTCCACACATTTATCATTTTGTGAACACGCATTCACAGTGGTTCGAAGTGATGAGACCATCTTGATTTTGTCCCCCGAAGCTTCATTTTACGTAATTGGCAATTTATTTCACCGTTCAAATTTTGCAGGGTTGTTCCCATTAGTGTACCAGATTTAGAAAGATAAAAAACAAAAATGTATACACTATCCTCACTTTACAGGGACTTGAATGATTTGGTACGAAAACAAAAACTGAGCATGTCAAGTAGTGTGGAGTCAACTCCAGTAGAAGTGCTATGGAGAGATGAGAACTTGAGAAGACATTGCATCAAGCAGGGTTTTCCAACCTTTAATGTCCAAGGCACATTAGTTACATTAACAAAAATAATTAAATACAAATCTCAAGATCTCACCTGAATTTACCGGTACTGTACTCTCAAATGTACTTACTCAGTGGGAAATCTGCACCTGTTTAGTTGAACACAAAGCGGATATACACAGCACACGAGATGAACTCTCATGGGCACAGCGGTTGGTAATCACTGGTTTAAAGTCAACATTAGTTTCTTAACACTACCCAGGGGTTTTACTCGCTGTCTAATTAATGATTTTGGGCATTAAGTGCATCCGTTACTTTCATTGCTGTGGGTTCTTTTCACTCTTGCTGCCTTTGCTAGACGGTTTTGTTGTTTTGATCTTTTCCAGGGGCTTCTGAACGGAGCTCCGATGAGCTCATGCTCAACCAACCCCTCCACCTCTATCCCAATGCTGTTCCCCGCGCTGGTCATCGTTGATTCCTGCTTTCTATCATTTCATCTCTTCTCTACCTGGGAGCACACACAAACACTGTCATTTTAATACACATGCTCATGTTACTGTCAACACATTTGGTGGTACATTGGTTTCCTCTCTTTCCTGACGCAGCATTCACACATTAACCGAATTTCAGTGCCTTAAAAGGTAATTCCGCTGTAAGTTGCCATTGCTGCTACGCAACCATCCGAGACATTTCATTCTAATAAATTTAACTGCAGCATAGAATTAAACAAGTTCTGATGTATCTTTAGGTACATCTCCTGGGGTGGCATATGTTAAGTTGCACATTGTTTTCCATGAAATCTTTTATTTATTTATTTTTGGCAATGTTTTTTTTTATATATATACATTTATTAATTCTAATTCTGCTAACATTGTAGTAAAAAAATATTTAAGCTTAATATACCTATTTTTTTTTTTTATTTATTTATTTTTTTTTTTTTTTTTTTTTTTTTTTTTTTTTTTTTTTTACTGATTATCGAAATGGTCTTTTCTCATGTCACAGACGTTCACAAGTCATCAACCGATTTGAGGAGAGTCCACATGTGGAGCGAATGGACACAAGCAACCCCAGCGAGCTGTCATCGAACGTCAGCAGTGCGCAGCGACAAGGGCGCAGTGAGAGACGCTATCTGGCTGACCAGCATGTATGTGTGTCTCTGAAGTAATATTGTCAAAGGATATTTTAACAGAGTTAAGTTTAAGACTTGTGTGTCGTCCTAGGACATGTCATTAGATGCAGGGAAGGACCGCTCGGTCCCGGATGTGTCCAGCTCGGCTTTTGCAAACTTAAGAAGAGCTAAATCACTTGACCGTAGAGTCACCGAGTCCTCAATGACTGTGAGTTCCTGCCGCGTTTCTCACTTTGAACTAGTGGCATACACTGTTTCATGTAAATGAAGAAAGCATAAATTGTACATGACCTGAGCCATCCTGATCTTCTGCTGCAGGCCTCACATCTGTCTTACTTACTTTCCTTCTGCACCCTTGTTTGAAGAGCGAAAATAGTAGAGAATGAAACCTAGATTGCACATTTCTTGCTGTCAAAACTGTCAATTTTTGTTGATCCCTGGGAGTGTGACAATGGTGATCGACCAAGGTGATTGGAATGACATCTTTGAAAGATCATGTGTTGTCAACAGAGTAAAATATACTGGAACATTTTTTGTTATATACAATATTAAAAAGTCTTACTATGTGTTACTGGGCATAATGATCCCAAATGAAACAAAATGTAATTGTAACAACAAAATTTACACAAATGATTTATGTCGTTTAATCTTAAAAAGCACGAGATGATTTACTAAAAGTAAAAAAATAAAATAAAAGATTAGTCGGACCAAATGAGCAATGATTATTATGATTATTTTACACACCACCTAAAGTTAAGGTTTGTTTAAATAATTAAAATCATCATAGATCGACATAAACGTGTTAAATACAACAAAAATTAAATTACTGATAACAAACACATATGACAAGGATTAACGTATTTATAACTTTATTAACCACGCCACACAATGCATTCTGGGAACAATATATATGCAAAACAGGAAGCTACAACATGTCCGGAACTCATACAGGCAAAGGTGTTGCTACGTTCAATTTGTATTTGTGTTGTATTTTTGGAAAAATATAATTACAGTTGAGCCCCGTAATGTAGGGCTGGCCCACAAATAGCGAAAATCTACGTATAATTTATGCCAATTGTTTTTAAGTTATATGCCATGATTTTACCGTATTTTCCTCCAAGTGGCCCTTGAGCTAATATGAGTTTGACACTCCTGGATTAAAGTGTTTGCCACCAAGCTGCTTAAGGCTGCAAAGGTGTCCTCTCGAGGACCGACTCTTGCACATCAGCTACTGACCCTAGACCTGCTCACAGACTCCTGGTAATCACCATGGTTGGTCGCTGCAATTGCCCCGCAGCTGCCAGCAACCCCACCCACTCACTCCCACACACTGACAGCACCGCCGCCACTGCTTCTGCCGTTTTATAAATAGCCAACACGGTGGCAGTTAGTTGAGCGTCGTGTCCTCGCCCTCCCCACCCCCGGGGTTGAGGGAGAGGAGCGGATTGTCAACACATGAATTGAAGGCAGACAGGCGTCACAATGACTCTCTGCCAGACGGTGACTCCACACCTGATGAAGCTAAACAAAAACAAGGTACCGTAGCGTGCGCATAGGCCTGCTTTGGCGTGTTATTTGCGTTGTCGTTTGTTTTTTATGTGTGGCAGTCAGTCTCCTTAACTGTCGTCAGCTTTTGGCAGCTCCGCTGACTTGGCTAAGGGGGTGAACCGAAAGTCCCACACAGATTTAAGTAGTTTAGTGTAAAGTCAATTACTGTACATTTGCCAGTGTCACAAACAAGGGGTCTTGTCGCACTAACCCGAACCTACACAAATTAATTAATAGCCATTGGGGATTTCAAGCAGATGGTACTGATTGAACAACTCTTTGTCTTCACTACAGCCTGATCTGCTGAACTTCAAAAAAGGATGGATGACCAAGCTGTATGAAGATGGAATGGTAATCATCGTCATAACTTCTTTGTCCCTACATCATTTGTATGCATATGTAGTTAACTTCTGACGTCACATAATTCTTTCCCCCTTTGCATATAGTGGAAGAAGCACTGGTTTGTTCTCACAGATCAGAGTCTGCGATACTACAAGGACTCAATAGCTGAAGAGGTGAGATGTCTTTAAAAGTGTCTCACAGACATTTCTAATTAGTACGTGTTGTGAATTTCTGTTACATGCTCTCCAGGCGTCAGAAGTGGACGGCGAGATTGATCTTTCCACATGTTATGACGTCAAAGAGTTCCCCGTCCAGAGGAATTATGGCTTCCAAATCCTGGTCAGTGTTGATTCATGCCATCAATTTTGTTGCGTCATTTCTCGCCAGTAAGGATTGAACGAACGCATTGTTGACTCGGTTAGCTCGGCTGTCTGTTGCCAGTCTATAAACAGCTTTAGACGGCATGTGGTGCAACTTAAGGTATCAGGTTTTGCTGTTTCTCTTTTTGAAGTGATTCTTTGTCTGTCATGAAGGATGTCACTTGACTTGTCTTCTCACTGTGGCATCACGGTCTAATTATGCCTCTGTTGTTACTCGCCTCGCTTACCTCTGTGAACACATGCACTCGCCTCAACCTACTTAATTTGGTATGCACATGACATGCCGACTATAAGATATTCTCTTCTTGGCTTTTAAACATTTTAAGCTCTGGACATATATAAGATACTGTATTTCATCATATTTGTTAACAGTAACAATAAGGTCATTTTCTTTTGTCTACATTCGCTTGAATTATCTTCCACTGCTATTTTTTGGCATATGTCAGAAATAGAGTGGCCAAGGGGATCATCCTGTCTTTGGCGAAGAACAACGTGGGTTTGATGTCAAGAAATTAATAACTCCAGTATTTATATCCACAATTCCCTCTCACCGCAGTGAGGCTCAGAGGCTGCACTGTAGAATTCAGCTGCGCATGTTAATTAAGGGAATGAAGTGCATGGCAGCATGTCGATTTTAAGTGCAATGGTGCCTTGAGATACAAGATACACTTGAATCCACTTGTGCTAAAATGTCTGTTGTGTAAAGGTTTTTAGCACTGATGCTAGTTGGCCCGTATTATGGAGTTCCCAAAATGTGTTCGCATTAAATTAGTGCAAAGATAATTAGTTGTTATACTTCTTTCTCTCGTCTCTCGTATCTCAACGCACAACTTCACATCCACATAACCAGTTGGTCTTTTGAAAATAGTTGTATGGTTAATCAAATTATTTCTACTGCATGTGCAGTGCTGAAAAATGGCACAACTGTGTATGATTTATATGAAGCATGCATACATACAGCAATCGGTCAACAATTTAAAATTATTATCATTAAGTTATTTAGCACTGTTAAAAATAGCTGGCCGCCAATGCAAGTGCTTTAGTTGGAAGAAAGCCTCTTAGGGTGTAGTTAAGGTTGTGATGATGGCCTTGATAATAGTCCTTAGAATCATATTAAAAGTAATTATAGGACCGTGAGGTATCAGCTCTGGGGGGTGAGAGTGTCCATGATGTCACTACACTGAGATTGCTTTTTGCTTCCTAGTTTATTGTCAGTTTCCCTGGTGAAATTACGCAAACCCCAGTTGCTCCACATACTGTGATATCCGTGTGAATGTCCCCACTGTGGGACGTTAAGGGAATTACCATCTACAGCTTGCGTGGGACATCTAATAGCGCAGCACTGTGACCCCCATAGCAGCTGTTTGACACATATTGTAAACTGTAATCAAGTCTGGCACTGGTGATTGTGACACATGCCCTGCATGGTCCAATGTATTTGCTGAATAAGTGTCAAATAAAGGGCTGGGCATGTCTTGAATTACTCCTCCTTACCTTCATTTTGGGCTAATTAGCAGCACATATGATACGTATATGTATCACATAAGTCTGACATCCATACTTCAGGTAGCATTTCTTTCTACCACCGAGGAATAAAGATTTAAAATCGTCAAATGGGGTTAAACAGAAGCTTGATAAACTGATGAAATTTAAATTTAAAAGTAGAAATTATAAATAATTTCTATGGCCTTTCGGGGCACACAAGATGTTGTATGTTTACTGGCCTATGGACTATGAGTGGGATCTCCTTGAAAAAATATCTCCCCTGTAGGGGGGGGTCCCCAAAACCAAAAAGCATAAGAACCCCTAATCTAGTTTGCACATTGCAGCTATGTGGTGGTGGAATGTGCACAAAGCAGAAATGCATGATTTAGTAAGGCTTGATGACGTTACAATGTGCTTGTAACTAGTCTCCAAATTGTTGCATCGTCCTGGTTGCTCATTTGCAAGCCATGTCATTTCTGTTGTCAGTGTAAAGAAGGCGCGTGCACCCTGTCAGCCATGACCTCCGGAATCCGCCGCAACTGGATCCAGGCCATCATGAAGAACGCTCAACCCACCATCGCTCCTGATGTCACTCGGTAATAACCCAGAGAGAATCAACACTTGACCGCTGGCAGATGCAAATGCCGCTTTTCTCACCTACTTGAACTTAATCCCTCTCTCCTCCTTACCCTCTGTTTCCTCCTCCTCCTCCTCCTCCTCCTCCTCCTCCTCCCGCAACCGGTGTTTACAACCTGCTTCCAGGAAAAACATCTCACTGAAACTATCCGTTCTGAAGCCCAGGTTGGAAAACTTGTGTGTTGAATATCGCCTCCCCTCACTCTTGCCTTCTTCCTCAAAAAGTGATGTCATTGCCCCGCAATGTCTGCCCTGGCGTGTTTGTCGTCCTGCCCCATGTCATGTGACGTTGAGTCATGTCTCCGTGTCAATTGCGCCGCTGTAACGGCAGTCAAGTCAACAAACTCTCCTTGATCAGCAGCAACTAACTTGTGGGAATGAAGATGTAAACCTTGTTAGCATGCCAGTATCTTCTCAGATTACATGTTGTTATACATATTCTGACTGGCATAAACGGAATCACAGCCTAATAGTGTGTCTCGTAGGTCGATGTGGTATTTTTGGCATTTCTGCATAAGTACACGCTCACCACGGATACCTCGTTCTCATTATTGAGCGCTGCTCCTTCCCACTTTCCCTCGCCGACTGGGCCTATTGCCTCAACGTGACCTGATGGAAGTATATTAGTCGATTGTGTCACTTTTTAAAAACTGTCCTGCCTATCAGCGCTAAACATGGCAATACATCCCGTTTACTGCAAATACATTCTTCACGTTGAGCCGCCATATAAATGGCATTAACATAGCGGCTGAGAGAAGGCGTCTGCCATCGGGCTTATTTTAGCTTGTGTGTGTAAACACTAAAGCTGCTTTCAGCACAACATGCAGTGTGTCTTAGTAGTGCTTGGATTTTCCTGTGTCTAACCATGTGTCTGTTTTTTTAAAAACACAATTGAATGATGCTCCACTGACAGCAATGCATGGGAAAAGCCTTATGCGTAATGTTTTTTCCCCATTCAGATCTGCTCCTGATGAGAAGATAAAAACGCAGGTGCTGCAAGAGCCATGTCAGCAGGTTAAGCCTGAGCCAAGCCCCTGTCCGGAGCCCCTCAACACTGATGGCAACAGGCAGCCGACGGGCAACGGGGCCCCCACCCCTCCCTCGGAACCCCGGAAAAGCCGGGTTCGCGAGCGCAGACGGGAAGGACGCTCAAAGACTTTTGACTGGTCCGAGTTCAAAATTGAAAAGAAAGACAAGCCTGCGAAGGAGCGAACAGACACCGTTGACCACAGCTCGTCTATTTCCACGACCGTTTCATCCTCCCCCGCCTCACCGTCATCCTCTCCCGTCTCTACCTCGGCCCTGTTAACCCCCCGTGTATCAGATGCCTGCACCATGTCGACAGTAGAAGATAACATTAGAGGGGGCGACCCGAGCCATTTGCGAAGTACTGTCCTCGTCACTTCCACGTTGAACACGACATCTCCCGTGCAGCCGTCCTTACCTGAACGTCAAGAGCAAGGAAGAATGGAGGTAGACCACCCAACGGCTTCGCACAACATCGAGGAAGATAAATTTAGCATAACGTCAGGCGTGAAGGAGGAGATTGAGCAGCGGTGGCATCAGGTGGAGACGACGCCACTGAGGGAAGAGAAGCAAGTGCCCATCAGCACGGCTACTGAGAGCTCCAACTCTGACAGACTGCCTGCACATGAGCTCGCTGCACTGCTAGACAAAGAGGTAGAAATTGTGAATTTAACAACTATACATACTACAAAGAAAAACATCTATTTTCCTGTGTAGTGTAAAAGTTTAACGTGTCTTAATGATATTCATCCGTTTCTGTTTTCAGTTGGGACAGAAGCAAAACGAGCTGGACCAACTTCAGAGACAGAACAGTATGTTAAAGGAGCAACTGGAAGATGCACTGGGAAGAGAACAAAGTGCCAGAGATGGCTATGTCCTGCAGGTAAGACTTGGGCGGAAGTAAATTTGCTGACTCTATTGCATTACTGGTAACAGTTAAATATTGGGCTTTGGTTTTGCAAGTCTTCTTTGTCATTGTGCGTCCAATGTATGTAACCTGTATGGAATTCCACTAACTGTTGTGGGTTGTTACCTGGAACTGATATGCATGGTTGTGGTGTTTAGCATGTGTTTTATTAATGTGTTGTTACGGAGTTTCACATCTCCTGGGGAAAAATAACTAATCTTAACTGATATACTCGATGTATGAAATTTGATCAAAGGGCCTTGCACTGTGCTTTTTCTGTGTTCATCTGTCCTTTGAGCGTGTGTCTTTTCTCAGCATGTTTTCTTAAAGGGATACTTGACTCATTGAGCAGTTTTCAGCAGTAAAAAAAATATTTTGTCCAGAATGAATTTGATAAATTCATTATTTTTCATGTACTATTAATTCCTTTAAAAAATTATTTTGCAACTCGCTGCAGATGACATCACCTGTGTGCTGAGGAAATAAGTAGCGACCTATCACGGCTCACCTGTTTCCTGGGTTTGTTTAGCAAACTGAGCCACGATTGGTCGTTACAAGTTTTCTTCAGCACAGGTGATGTCATCTTCCGTCGACAACAAGTGGCAAAATTTGTTTTTTAAAGGTACGGTAAAATAATGAAGTTATCACATTAATTATAGACAAAATATTAGCTTCTTAATGTTGAAAATGGCTCAGTGAGTCATGTATCCCTTTAATCTATTTTTGCACGAATTTTGCTGGTGTTTTGGAATTAATGGCTTATTGCACATGCATGCTAAACAGATTTTTTTTCTTTTCATTTTTTTAGTTTCATCACATCGCATAAGTGTCAACTTTTTTTCTTTTTTTTTTTTTTTCTTTTTCCTCCCCCCCAGTTTGGTTCACTATATTCATCACCCACTTTTTTACAATATATATTTTGGGCAGATGTGTGTTCTCGAGATTTTTTTTATATCGCCTCTGAAAAAGCACAGTAGAAGAAGCTTTGGATACACATACAAAAAATCTCTCAGGAGATTGGTATCAAGAAACTTGAGATGTGGTTCTCCGTATCAGACAGGGAAAGTGAGGGAGGCGATGCAACTAATCAAGCTTGTTTCATCAATCTCTTTAAAGAATGCAACACCCTCTTCCACCTCACCGCGCAGAGTGCCATGGCAACACTTGCACATGCTGAACCAAGACTTGCAGGGCGAATTAGAGTCCCAAAAGCGCAAACAAGACCTCGCTCAACATCAGATTAAAACACTAAAAAGAAGCTACACTGAAGCCCAGACTGCAGTAGACCGCCACGAGACTGATGTTCAAGCCCTGCAGTCGAAGCTGGCATCTGCATTGGCTGAAATCTTAGCAAGTGAACAAGCTGTGGCTCGTATGCGCAACGAACTCAAGCTGGAGCAGGAACGATCGAAGGAGCAAGAAGAGGAACACGGACACAGCGAAGCCACCTTACGAGCCCAGCTAAAGGATAGCGAAAGCAGACTGCGTGAAGTTGAGGCCCACCTTTTAGAGAGAAACCAGGCCCTTCGCCACCTGGAGCACCAGCAGGCCATTCAGCGAGACCACGCGAGAGAGATCCAGAGGTTGCAGGAACGACTTCAGGAGGTGACTGCGCGACTGGTCGCGACGGAAGAAGGTCAGGCGCTGAAGGAGGAACGCCTGAGAAAGGAGCAGCATAGCATTCAAGAGAGTCACGAGAGGGAAAGACAAGATCTGTGTCGAAGAATCGCCGAGGCCGAGACAGCGCAGAAGGAATTGGAGGTCAGACTCCTCGAGGCCGAACAGCAGGTGGAAGCCCTGTTGAGAGGGCGGCAGGGCTCAGCAGGAACAGAACACAGTGAAGAATTGCTGAACTTGCGTGAAGAGCTAACCCAAAAGACCAATCTGTTAGAGTCACTCAGGGAGAGTGTGCGTAGACTTGAAGAAGAGAAAGGTCTGCTCACATGCCGTTGTCAGGAGCTCCTCAACCAGATAGCAGAGGCAGACCGGGAGGTTAACAAGCTTTGCAGTCGCCTTGAGACCGAAGAGGCAGATTATTGCTCTCTGGAAAACTCGTATGAGAGGGCCACCCAAGAGTTTCAGAGAATGAGCCAGTTCCTCAGAGAGAAAGAGGAAGAGATTCATCAGACGAAGGAAATGTACGAAAGGCTGATGGAACGCAAAGAGGAGGACTTGAAAGAGGCTCTTGTCAAGATGACTGCACTTGGCAACAGCTTGGAGGAAACTGAACAGAAGCTTCAAGCTAAGGAGGACCTTCTTTGTCAAATGAGTCAAAATCTGTTATATCAAGTTGAGCCCGGCAATTCTGAACAAAATCTAAAAGCCAAGCTTGTGGTCGCAGAGAACCGCATTGTAGAACTTGAGCAGCACCTCAGTGCACTGCAGCTGGGATATGCCGATCTGCACTTGAGGAGGAAACAAGTCCAAGAACAGAGCAAACAGGAGAGTGGCAAAACTTCCAATGAAGAGTCCCCATTGCCATTCGGCTCGGCATCTAAAAATGACGACTCCACAGATAAGGAGTCGCAAGCTAAGAAACCAAGAATCCGGTTTTCCAACATTCAGTGCCAAAAATATAACAACCTGGATGATTGCCATACCTTTGATGAAATACAAGATGTTAAACAGAAAAACTTTGATTTATCTGAAGCACTTTCCTCCCCTGATACTGCATTCCCACATGCTTGTGACTCTGAGAAGTTCATCTCCATTGTACACGTCCTTGAAACTAAACTGCTCGCCACTGAGGAAAAGCTAAAAAACCTCACTCGAAATCTACAGGAACGGAACACACACGATCGAGACATGTCCAAGAAGAATCTGAAGATGGTTGAAAACAAACCTTTGGGTTGTGACAGCGGGACTGAGAGAAGTGATGTCAACAATCCTTATGTCGAGGCCCTCCTTTGCGTGGAAACAAGTCGCGAGAAAGTCAAGGCTTTCTTGTCTAGCTCTCATGAGAACACCGATTCACAGCTTCGCTCATTGTCCGAGGTGGAAAATGAGCTCTTCACTGCATCGGCGTATCTCCGCCATGGACAAAAGACCTTGGAGGAACAGTCACCATATCGCCCTCAAACTCAAACATCCGAACCTTTAGATCAAGACGCAATTCATCTCTTTGCCAAAACTCTCTCGTTTGAGGCACTTGTTTTGAATAAAATGGCTTTGCTTGTACAGGCATCAGAATCTGACCTTCTCCAAACACTGACCGCCATCTGGGATGATATCGAGAACATTAAAAGTGGTGACAAAGATTGTTTGGCAATCGTTTATGCAGATGTGTTGACCAGAAAGTTGATGTTAGAGACTGCATTCTGGAAAGAACTGGAGAGAGAGGCGATACCCTGTGATGGTGCAAATGTTGCTAAACCCCAAGAGGCCAATGTTCCGGCTGACGCAGACATAAATGCGTCCGCTGTATTTAATACCTTAATCAAAGCTGAACTGTCTTACTCGATTCAAAACCTCAAGCTTGGCTATGAAGAGAAATTCCGGCAACTTAAAGAGGAGCTGGCCGAAGCTCACCACAAACTTTATCAAAGGGAGATGGCCTTGAAAGCGATTATTGAAGCCTCCAAGAGGTCTGATTTGAAAAGTGTGATCAAAGAAGTGAAAAGCAACTTTGGCTTCACCAAACAAAAGTTGGCTGACATCTGCCCACCTGAGCTCGCGCCGTATACGGAGCAAATCGAGCTGCAAGAAGCCCGCGACCTCGCCGAAAAAATCATCGAGCGCCAGTTGTCTGAGAAAGTTCCGTGCTGCGGCGTCGACTCTGTTGAGTCTCTTCAAAGTGCGCACGACAGCCTGGCGGCTGAGCTTCAGCAACAGGCAGCAAAGCTTCACAAGTATGCTCAAGAAATCCAAAGCACTGGGAACCATCCCGAACTGGCCAAAATGGTCAACGCGCTTTTAGGGCCTCAGACGTCTATTTTCACAAGCACTTCTCTTTGTATGCGCGAAGCCCTCATCCAGGCTCAAGTAGCGTACGTAGCGTGCAGATTGCGATCCACGCATGAACGCAACTTGGCCCGGTGTAAGCAGACGCACCAGAGTATGGACGCGCTCGTGCAACAGCACGCCAGCAGCGTCAGGTCCATTCAAGAGCAGTACGAGACGTCCCTTCAGGAGGAGCGTCACAGCTTCACGCAAACGCTGGCCAGTCTCCAGAAGGAGAATGCAACCCTCAGGAGTGAAATCAGCCAAATCTCAAAACGGCAAGAGCAGCTGGCAATCCTGGAGGAGCGTTTCCAGATGCAAATGGAGGATCTGAAGCAGAAGCACCAGGAAGAGTTGCACTTAGCTGAGAGAGAGCGCGCCGCAACGGAACTGGCTCTCTTGGAGACGGCAACGGACAGCCAGCAAAAGCTGAAGGGCCTGCTGGTGGACGTGGCCGTCATGAAGGGTCAGCATGAGAGCCAGGTGAAAAGACTCAAGGACGACTTTGAGCAGAGGATGGCTCAGCTTCAGCGTATCTACGAAGACGAGATGGTCAAGTTGAACATTCGGGATACCCGAGAGCGACACGCGAGTGAGAGCGAGGTGGTCTCGACACCGATGGAAGAGGAGGCGGCGGACGTGCAAACCTCGTCGCAGGTTGACACCATGGTGCTTCTGAGGGACAGGGTCCAGGAACTGGAGACTCAGATGAACAGCATGAGGGATGAACTGGAGAACAAGCAACTGGAAGGAGACGTGGCCAGCCTGAGGGCCAAATACCAGAGAGACTTTGAGAGTCTTAAGGTTTCTGTTTTTCTCTTTTACCTTACCAATCTCGGGTTTTCAGAGATACTTAGAGACTGTAGATAGACCAGTACGGTAGATTGTAACAATTTGCCAATTATTATTATTATTAACAGCATATTAGAATTCGGGAATGCTGTGACTTTTGTAAATGTTTAACCATTTCCCCACTTTCAATAATAGTGAGCTGTTAATTTCTTGCCTGCACTGACTTGCTCCATTCTAATTTTAACTCTCTTTAACTAGCATAGCTCGGCTTGAGGTGTTTTGCTCTCGCATGACTGCATTTAGCCTAATCATCTTCATACAGTGCACTGAATGACAATTTAGCTAACTTTGTAACTAAGCTTGGTTGCGTGTGTCGTCGGTCAGGCCACATGCGAGCGTGGCTTTGCGGCAATGGAAGAAACCCACCACAAGGTGGTTGAAGACCTCCAAAGGCAGCACCAGAGGGAGATTTCCAAACTCATGGAGGAGCGAGAGAGGCTTCTGGCTGAGGAGACTGCTGCAACTATCGCTGGTACATTCGCTGTATTTTTTTATTTTTTGTGGAGACAATTTACCATAAATTGTTATGCTAATTTACTTTGCGCGACGATGGAGTTGCACCTTATATGTTAGCATTGAGCTAACGAGTTTAATATGTGTGACCTCTCCTTCTAACCTGTAGCTATTGAAGCTATGAAGAATGCTCACAAGGAGGAACTGGAGAAGAGCCAGCGCTCACAGCTCTGCGGACTCAACTCTGACATTGATGAACTTCGATTACAATATGAGTATGTTTTCTAGTAGCAGATGTGGGACTAAGTCAAACATTGTTGTTAGCCTTAACGGTTTCAGAAAACAAGTAAAAACTCAGAAAACTCTAATCTAATTGCGATTATTTTTTCACCCCTCAATATTGTGATTGCAATTTAACATTCAGTCATGTGACTTGAGTCCCCATCTCTGCCTTGTAGATTAATGGAGTTTGAATGCTTTCCCCCCACATAATACTTAAACACTGCACTTGACTGTCCAGGGAGGAGCTTGCGTCCATCCAGAGGGAGCTGGAGGTTTTATCGGAGCAGTATTCGCAGAAATGTCTGGAGAACGCCCACCTGGCTCAGGCCCTGGAGGCCGAGAGGCAGGCCCTCAGGCAGTGTCAGCGAGAAAACCAGGAGCTCAACACTCACAACCAGGTTGCAGCACACGCACACGCGCGCGTCGACACGCAAGGGCGTCCGGTTGCCTCTCCTTTTAACGCCGTGCGGTCCAACAGGAGTTAAATAACCGTCTGAGTGCAGAGATCACCCGGATGCGCTCGTGTTTCAGCGGCGAGACGGCGCTGTCGCCTGTTACGCAAGGCAAAGATGTCTACGAGCTGGAGGTTTGTCGGATGAGTCGCACATAGCATCGAGACGCTCGTTGCTTCACTACAATTATTCCTCTTCTTGCCTTCTGGAAGGTGCTGCTTCGAATCAGAGAGTCGGAGATTCAGTATCTTAAACAAGAGATCCACTCGCTGAAGGATGAGCTGCAGTCGGCTTTGAGGGTGAGTAAATTAATTTGACTTTTGTTGTTTGCTGGGAGTGACGGTGAAGGTAGAATATGATAATTCATGTGTCATACCAACAGGACAAGAAGTACGCCACCGACAAATATAAAGACATCTACACCGAGCTGAGCATTGTGAAAGCGAAGACTGACTGCGATATTGGCAAACTGAAGGAGAAGCTGCTGATTGCCACTGAGGCGTTAGGCGAGAGGACCGTCGATGGGACGGTTACGTCTGGATACGGTGAATGTTTGGTTGACTTTGTGTTAGACACCGCCATTTTGCATTCACACTGATAAAAATGGAACTTCAGAACCTCAAGGGATACTTGACCTCATTGAGCCATTTTCAGCAGTAAAAAGTTGATATTTCGTCCAGAATGAATTTGATGACTTCATTATTTTTCTAATAACTTTAAAAACAAATGCTTTCACTTGCTGTCAACTGAAGATGACATCACCTGTGCTAAGGAAGTAGGTAATGACCAATCATGGCTCAGTCTGCTGACCAAACCCATTAAACAGGTGAACAGTGATTGGTCGTTACCTACTTCCTCAGCACAGGTGATGTCATCTTCAGTTGACAGCAAGTGGGGAAAAAATTTGTATTTTAAGGTATTAATTGTATGTGAAATATAAGGACTTTACAAAATTAATTTTGGACAAAATATTAACTTTTTGCTGCTGAAAATGGCTCAATGAGTCAATATCCCTTTAAGTTTAAGAATCTGCAAATTTGTGGAAAAATGTTCCTCTATAGTTGCTCATTTTGCATGTATTCACTTATGAAGACAATATCAATCACAATTATTTTGGTAATAATTGAAATCACAATTACAACAATCATTTATTTGGTACAAAACAAGAAAATGTTTAAATGTAAAACAAAATTTATTATATTAGTTATTTTAAAATGTTACAAAAATTGCAAATGTATATTTGTAGGTGAGGTACACCCTGAACTGGTTGCCAGCCAATTGCAGTGTATAAATTTAAGCAACTCAAAAATGACTATTCTTTATTTTAATTTTTATTTTTTACAATTGTTATAATTGTGCTGATTTTTGTAATAGTGGAGTGTAATAATTGAAATTGTATTTCGATGAATTGCACAGCCCTACTTCCACCATATCTGTAATATTTCTTTCTTCTCTCTTTGTAGACATCATGAAATCCAAAAGTAACCCGGACTTCATGAAAAAAGAACAACGGACCTCCAAACCATCCAGAGGTGTCAGGTCAAAGGCAAGTGTCAACCTTTTTATTTTATTTTTGAACACGTGTTTTGTCTTGTTTTTGCATTCTATATGTGCAAGCCGTAAAATCTTGGCAAGGAGTCGAGTCGTGCGTGTTTGTCATGTGTGTCTTTTGTCCACCAGTCTGTCACTGAACAGGTCTCGTGGGACAGCTGACACCCACCGTGTAGGTCTTAAGCCCTCCCCCCAAACCCGCCCGAGATACGCCGTAGGTATATCGCAGCATAAGCATGACGTAGAGCAACGCATCCTTTGCATGACCTCACCTCCTTTTCTGCCTTTTCGATGCGCGCACATTTCCCCTTATAATTGCACAAAATATGACAAGTCATTTTCCAACGACTGGGTTAGTGAACTTTGACCTGCACGGGACATAAAACCAGGCTGGAGTACTTTTTATCATCACACTTTGCTGTCAAGTATGTTTGGAAATACATCTACAGTTCTTTACATTGTAGCTTACAATATAGAATGCAGTGGTGCCTTCACTTACAGGTTTAATTCCATCCAGACACTGACAAAAAAAAAAAAAGTTCGGATTGCAGCTTTGTGTGTTACTTCATTGTTTATGTACTGCCCCCTGGTGGCGAAGGTGCGCACACTAGAAGAACACTCGCTCAACCTGTTTTCCATTATGTAATTTAAATGTGTGTTCATAAAGTACAGTGTTCCCTCATTTTCTGCTGGGGTTAGGTTCCAAATCCTGACATCATTTCCACCTTTAACATTTCTGAATTTTTGCCATTACTAATTTCATTTGTGAATTTTGACAGTCATAGTTTTTTTGTTTTATTTTCATATACTGTAATTGAATCTTGTGACCTATGTTTTCTTATTGTTGCCCTAATATTTGTCACTGTTCGATGTCATTTTTATTGTATTTATTGACATCCCTGCAATGGCAGATTCCACTGGCCGATTTAGATAGTCCCTAAAAAAATTAATCAACAGCTTGAAACCCTCACTTAAATTTTAAATCCTAGTTTTGAAACCCTAACCTGAGCCTTACTTTAAAAGCTGTTTGAAACCCTACGCAGTTGTCACATGGGCGTTATCCCGAGTTGCTGCACCTCGATCCAGGGAGGTTGCCGGGGGCCGCCGACCCCCCGCCCCCACCCCCCCGACCTCTCTGCACGCCCCTGCATCTTGTTTTGAGTACTTTTTCTTGTGTGCTCACACGTCCGTCCTGTGTTGTCCTCGGCAGAGCCTGAAAGAGGGACTGACCGTGCAAGAGCGCATGAAGCTGTTTGAGGCAAAAGAGTCCAGAAAGATCTGAATGACAACAACACGGAAGTTTCTTTTCTCTTGATGGGCCTTGCTTTGTTTTTTTTAATTACAATTATTTATCTATTATTATTATTTTTTTGCAATGACTACATACTCAACATAAGACAGGTAGGAGTGTTAAGTCGGTTTTTAACACAAGACCTCCTCCTTCCATTGAACACAATTTTTTTTGCATGTTCAACAATTTTACTGGACTGAATAAAGAAGTTTCATATTAAAAAAATAAATAAAAATAAATGTATTTAATGTGTCGTTGGAGATGTGTAAAATGAGGAATTACGAGACTGCGTTTTTAATCATCTTCACAGATGCCAAAATAGATCAAACACACAGACTAAATAATATATATTTCGTGATATCAAATATTTGTCTGCTGTATTTTATTGTTAGAATTTCTATATGGGAATGGTTTTATTGTTTGGTGTACATAACTACTGGACATACATGATGTAAGCTCATGGTTTGTTGAGTGCTGTACTATAAACTCCAATTTTTTGAATAATGGTGGAATTTGTGATGCTTCTGTTAAGAAGTAATTTTATTTTTTAAATAAATGATATGCGTGCGGGGGGTAAGGAAAGGTTGGGATTGCACTTATAACTTGACTACTTGAGGAATCTTTTTTTTTTTTTATATATATTTATAAATCGCTGCAGTGCAAACGGACATGGGGATTGGCTGACACTTCAATCTAGCATTCAGCTTTTTATTTTGTTTTGTTTTTTTCCAATTTTGTAACAAATACACATTTGGACTCCGCATGATTATATTAGATAATATTTCGTACTTTAATGCTTCTCCATAAGCTTTGTGAGTCCTACTGTTTCACTGTTACTGTGAGCTGCAATTCTGCGAAGCACTTGGCC
Source organism: Festucalex cinctus (assembly GCF_051991245.1). Lineage (NCBI taxonomy): Eukaryota > Metazoa > Chordata > Actinopteri > Syngnathiformes > Syngnathidae > Festucalex > Festucalex cinctus. The sequence continues at coordinate 681,346 of NC_135427.1, forward strand.
CAGACCCCTGACCTCTCATTTCCATTCTAGTTGTGCCTCAACCCAGTGAAGAACACAAACCACTCTTAATCAATTCAAATATATATTAAAAACAAAAACAAAACAAAAAAAGCTTGTGCAGCTATGGAAACACTGTATAGTATTCTAAACGCTTCGGAAATGTACATATATGTGCCACTTGTGCTCTTGTTTTAAACTTTGCTTATTGGCTCTATATATGAAATATATATATGAATATTTTTTATTTTAATTTGAATGTATAAAATGAAATAAATGTTTGGAACATATGTGAATATTTGTCTCCTGTAATATTTTTACTGCCATCCAACAGGGCTTGAAAAAGTTGGAATAGCATACCCGTTCTGTGGAGGTGACATTAATGAGCTATCGAGATGAATACTTCAATGGATTAGAAGAAAGCCCATGACACTCCCACAAGTGCACAGGCACGAGCATTACTGAATAGTGGACACCTACAGATTATTGCGAATATAAAGTGTGATCTTTTGGGATCATCTGTTCCCCAAAACAAATGAATTTTAAATAAAGCTTGCAAGCGATTGACACGTCATTCTCGGTGGCATAATGACAAGTTGGGTTGAACCATTCTGTAGTGGGGAGATGCCAGGTTTTCATCTAATGAACTTAATTTTTCTTTCTGTTTTTCTTTCGTTTATGTACATCTGTGAAGCCAGTTGAAATATAAATTAACTTCTTCCTCAACCAAAGGTTTGGCTTATTAAGATCCCACATCGAAAACGATACACTCATCATGTATAGTCCCTGGACAGTGTCGACAACCCCCCCCCCCAAATCTGAGAAACACTGGTGCAGTCCATGGTCACGTGACACGTGAAGCCCGGCAAAAAGTGCTATTTAAGTTGGCTTGAGGAACTGCCTCGGTTTGGTCCACTGTCATATGGTCAACAACATCGCAGAATACAGGTGAGTGTTTACAAGCTCGCGCGAACGCCACGTCGAACGTGGGCGTCGAGTACTCGGCACCAACAACGCGGTGAAATGAATCACCGGCGACCGATAAATATTTTGTGAAAGTGCAGAATCACGGGAGATTTGTGTTGGACTGCGGGGAAACAGTTTACCTGGTGGGAAATGTTTGCATTTTTGCAAGCTATTGGTGGCGCTACTGGACGCCGACCGAGGTAATCCTAATTTTATTTCAGAGAGGGACACCCTTGTGAACAAATGTGGCGTTTGGGCTTTATTTACGAACGTTTCGGTTTCGGGTTAATTGAAGGCAGGTGTGTCCAATTAGAGTGGCGTTCCAGGTGAGCTCAATGGCCACGAGGCTCGCAGCAAGATGGCGACAGGCTTGACCGCGTTTTCTCAGCTAAGCAAACACACGTTTGATTTGAAGATGTTTTGTGCTTGTTGTTGCAGACGACTTACCACCAGAGGAACAGCGTTCAAGCAAAGGTTTGTGGTATATAGGTTTTTTTTTTTTTTTTTTTTTTTTTTTTTTTTTACCTGTCATTTTGTTCTTGCTGTTTTTGGAGGGCCTTATGCTTGTTGTCCAGGTTAAAAAATTAAAATGAAACAAATATTCTAACAGCGGCTCTCAACTTTTTTTTTTCATTGATGTAGGCTATTCCCTGTGAAATATTTTCAGCCAAGTACCCCCTAATCAGCGCAAAACATTTGAAGGGGCTAATACAGTGGCGTCATCAGTGTCTGGTTTTAACTTTGGAGCTGCATCTGTAGTTGAATCTCTAAAACTATTGGACACAAGGCTGTAACACAAAGAGAAATAATTAAAGGTGTATTCAAGGTGGATCATCTTAACGACTGGTTCTCGATCCCGTCAATCTGCCGTAACGACGTCGGGCGTGCTCGTTCCTAGCTGCGCATGCGCACTTCAAGTGTTTGTAGCATGTAGCCGCTAAGCTTTGGATTCAGCCATTCATCGTTGTAGCTCCCCCGACCACACAGCATACTTTGGCAATGGCTGAAAGCCGCAAGAGGGAATCCGTCTCAGAAGTGAGGCTGGCCCTTGCCCCACCCCCGCGGACGAGCAGGAGAGCTGGTAGGATGGTCTGCAGCAACTGCATTTTTAAAAAAAAAAAATTTTAAGTAACAAACGGACGTTTGGCTTCTACTTTTTGAGAAGATCCTTGAATACACCTTTAACTTGATTGGCAAAGTTCTGCGCACATAAAATACAAGGTGTCGTCCTTTGGGATCATAGTTGTGATCAGTTCGTCAAAAATAAATAAATAAATAAATCACTTAATTTAAAATTAGAGCAGAAACTGATATATAGTCTAGGCCGGAATTATTCAAACCCCTGGAAGTTTTTAGTTTAGTTATCTGTATTCAACCAGCAATTCCACAGAACAGGATGTGCTATGGAAGCCAAAAGTGTCAAAATTCAGTAAATAAAAACACCATTTCGAAATAACAAATATGTAATATGGCCCAATTTGGCAATTGTCCAAATTGTAAAATGAGGTGTTAGTATTATGAAAAGTGTTATACTATTCTTTAATACGTAACAAAATTTTAACAAACAGGTGGTCCCACCCACTGACTTTGAGGAGAGTGCTGAAAGATCTGTGAATGGCAAGAAATACTAACACTTACAAGGGTGCTATTGCCCGCTAACAGGTTTTAAAATCTACTCAATTACTTGGCGTACGCATAATTCTACGTCGTGTCCTTTACAACTCATTATTTTGCCATAATTGATTGTTTTCACGAGCAAAGAGTACATAAGTTTTTTTTGGGGCTGTGTGTTTTGGGATTTTGTCATGCTAAACATGCTAACTAGACAAAAACTTTCCACTGGTGAACAAGGCCAAATTTTACCACAGGCCCACTCGGGGGGTGGGAACCTCTTGGCTACCTCACAATATGCGTTACAAGGCTCACGATAATGATTATCTCACGATATTACGATACCGCGATTATCCATGTATTGCTCAGATCATAAATCCACGGTAAACTATTCATAAAGTAACAATAATATAACGAAATAATAATTCAAATAAAATAACAAATAGCAATAAATAATAGGGTGTGAATTGCCTAGTACCTGACGATTCGGTTCATTCCACGATTAGATCCAATAAGGTTAATCTCATTACGAATGTATGTCGATTATTGCGATTTTTTATTTATTTATTTATTTTAACTCATATCTAGAAAATGCTAATTAGTAAACTCGAACATGCACACTAAGATTTGTGTGAAAATGTATTTATCTCAAACTTCAGTCTTATAACTGAGCCACTGTATTTAACAAACGTAACTTTTCATGTTTGAACAGCATTGAAATTAAATACTAAGTCTTAATATTCCGTTAATATAACACTCTTCCATGTTGAAGGTGTGAACCCTAGCCATAAGATGTTTTGTTGAATATCTTTCCATCAAAAATGAATGCTTAAAAAATCAATTTGAGAATTGCAATATCGCGATATATTGCTGAATCGGTTATTTTTTAAACACCCCTAATAAATGATAAAAAACATAATTCTTATAATATAAATATAATTTAAATGCAAAAAATATAAACAAAATTCTAATGTATATAATAAAAAAAAACTAAGCTCATGAGTCTTCTTCGCCTGAAAACTTGCGTCCATTCCCCTGCCACTCTTGATGCGTTCCCCCTAGCGGCCTGCCAAGTAATTGTCCAATAAGTCATGAACAAAGAAGCCGTTATAGCGACACCATGAAATCCAATAATTAATTTACAAATATCGTGATACTTGCGCAAAATAAAAAAAGCAAATTATAGACATAACTTAACATTAACCCAACAGCTCAACGTTCCAACAATGTTAATGCTAACTAATGTTGGCTGACTTACTAGCTCATAGCACGGAGCCACTGCAATTGTGCATGAACTTGTTTTTCACCCAAAAAAGATGTGGAATAGTTATAGATCCGAAAAGATTCAAAATAATCAGCTGGCAAAAAAATATATATATACAGGGGCAAAATGGCTGTCCTGACTGAAATGCTGACAGCTTTTGTTGACTAAAACTAGATGAACAAAGTCGTTTTCTTGGGCTAAAATGTTAGTTTTATAATTGATTAAAAAATGGGATGAGGTTAGCTAATTAAAAACTAACATGCGCGGCTGGAATGGGACTAAATGTAAAAATGGCAGACAAAACTAACACTACTGCCAAGGATACATCATTGTGGCCAAAAATGTAGATTTTCATCTGATAAATAAATATAAGTCCAGAAAAATTCCACTTTGTCCAGATGACCATTTGCAAAGGTCCAAAATGGAGAAGTTGTCTTCCAGCAGAGTCTGTTGGATGGTTGGCAACGGTGTGTTGATTTTAGACAAGATATACAGTACCTGAGTCTTTTAATACATATTTATTCAATGTTTGTTTTTTTTTCTTTCTTTGTTTCAGAGGCAGCGATGGTTGAAATGCATAAAGGTAATATGCGCAAACACAACTAAATGATGAATTTGTATACTTCATCAATACAGGAACCAAGCGGCACAACAAAGATGACTTGACATGACGCTTATTGGTGTGAAACTGACTGGGAGGGGAACAATCATGTTAATTGTGACCAGGAGGGGGCAGTATGTAGAGCTCTGTGGCAGGCCTTGGTTGAATCAAGCTTTTGGTGGTGATCTTGTCGGCAAGGGGCTGATTGCAATGGGAAGTGTTGGGAGAACATGCTGGTGCAGTCAAGTGTTTTGCAAGATGGGGGCCCAAAGTAGCCTTTTTTTTTTTTTCATTGGACGGCAAGTCGAAAGCTGGTGTGCACAGTGTAAGGAGGCGTCCATCATATTGTTCAATATGAATAAAAAATCCTTTTGTTTTTGTTTCAGGTTGAAGAACAAGAAATGGACACAAATGCCCGGAAGATGAACAGCTTCATTGCTCTTTGAGGCGAGTGTGCAATTATTGCACGTCAACGTGCATGAAAACATACGCAAATGAATGTTTTCCTTTTCCCTGAAGTGCTCCCAAACAAAGGTGCAGATGCTGCAAAAGTAAGGTTCACTTCAAACAAATGGACTTTTCCCTCAATATTCCAAGTATAGGCTTTCACAAGTAATTGGCAAATATTTTGCTTTGCAGGCTGGGACACAAAGGCCTGGCAGGGAGAACCAGTCAAGCAGACGCAGAACTACTTACTGGTGCTTTTTTTGCTGCGGGAGTTCTGCATCGAGCGACATCTGAGGGGGGCCGCTTCCCTACCGGCAGCTCTGCATTGGGTCTCGAGGTAGAAGTGCTTCAATTCATCAAAATGGAGTCTCATGTTGTCTCGAGTTGAAAACGGTCACCGCATTTGTGTTCAATGTTACCCACTCGGCATGCGTGGGTTAAAAAGAGCCTCTGTTTTTAAGTTTCGTGATTCAGTGTCGGAATATGTCTCACACCTTAAAACGATGAAGTTGGCTCTGTCCATGTCTGAACTTAATACCCCCCCCCCACAACAATTAAAATCCTTAAAGGGATAGTTCAGATTTTTTGACATGAATCTCTATTTCATCCTCGCCCCCAGTGGTGTGAGATCATCACTGACTTACCCTTGACAGCGAATAGTCCAGCAAGTTAGCTGGGGCCACCTAAATAAAGCGTTTTTCATCTAAAAACAATGCGTTCAAAAGAGTGATACAGTCAAACCTCAGTTTTCGAGCGCTTCTGTTCTCGACCAAATTGGTTTTCAACCAGAAAATTCGAGAATTTTATGTCTCAGAACTCATCCAAAAAATCGGCTCTCAAACTGGGAAAAGTCGAGCGCACGCGACTCACTCGCCGAGTTTAGAAAATGCTACAAAGTTGTCTAGTCCTTAAGTCTATGTTCAACTTTAACTGCGCAACTGAGACGAATCCTAATTTGCATAATTTGTAGCCTGTTAAGCCTGGTTCACACGGCAAGATTTTAAAATTGTCGGCCGATTTCCAATCTTTGACAGACACCACACGTGAAGAGAAAAAAATCACGGGAGTTCCAGTTTTGAACGTACCATGCGTGGTGTGCGGCCACACTGCACAATCAACACACTCCACACGAGCCGCAAAACCTCTCGAGATTAAACGTGGCTTCCGAGTCATCAACATGAGTCGATCCTGGTTTTCAGCCGAAAAAGTGGCATAAAAAGAAAAGGTGTTGTTTAAAGGAGTGTAAATGGGCACTGGCGAGACATCGCTTGCCCTCGGCTCGGTGCTGGCGGCGCGGGTTGGCGTCCCACCCGGAGACCACGTTTATTTGTGGAGAATGTGTGTGCGTGTATTTAAAAAATAATAATAATAATAATAATAGTGCGAGCACGGACTTTCTGCTGCGTCATGACTGTTTTGATTTTGGATTCCCCACCGGCATCCTCGCTGGCTCGCTTTCTGATTGGCTGCACGTCACTGTCAATCTGCTGCGGGGAGCGAAATCGGGCCGAAAAAATCCAACATATTGGATATGCCCGATTTCAAGCCGGCGGGGTCCTTCCGAGCGCCGATATCGGGAGGCGCCGTGCGTGGTGACAAGACACACGGCAGGATTATCTGTTAAGATTATCGCTTGCGTCTCGGCGCGTCCTTACGATTGTCGGGAGGAGAAATTCGGGGTTAAAATCGGGCAAATTCTCCTGCCGTGTGAACTTGCTTTCCAATTAAAGCCTGGTTCACACGGCCCGATTTTTTTTAATTATTTGTATTTTTTTAATTATTATTATTTTAATACACGCACACACATTCTCCACAAATAAACGTGGTCTCCGGGTGGGACGCCAACCCGCACCACCAGCACTGAGCAGAGGACAAGCGAGTGCCCATTTACACTCCTTTAAACAACACCTTTTCTTTTCATTCCGCTTTTTCGGCTGAAAACCAGGATCGACTTGTGTTGACAACTCGGAAGCCACGTTTAATCTCGAGAGGTTTTGCGAGACTTCCCGTCACATTCTTGAATGAACTCGGCTCGTGTGGAGTGTGGCCGCACACCACGCATGGTACGTTCAAAACTGGAACTCCCGTGATTTTTTTCTCTTCACGTGTGGTGTCTGTCAAAGATTGGAAATCGGCCGACAATTTTAAAATCTTGCCGCGTGAACCAGGCTTTACCCTCGCGTTCGTGCATGTGGCCGCTTGAACAGAATCAGTCTTCGCCAGCAGCGATAGCAGCAGGAAGTCTGGCGCTAGCGTGTGCGTCAATGACTGGTGGGTCCTGTTGTCCTTATTTCTTGACTGTAACCTTCTTGCCAGAAGCAGCTATAGCTTGCTCCTTCTAAAATGTTTTACGAATGTTTGGGCGGTGTTTCCTCATCCGCACGTTACCACATAGCACTCGTAAGTTGATGTTGCGCTGCTAAGCCCGAAACCGGAAGTGTCACCATTTAGTTTCACAGTAAGAGCGCGTACCGGAAGTGATGTTCTAAATGACGCTAGCTTAACTGCACTAATTTAATAATTTGCTTTCTTTATGAATGTGAGTGCCTTAACTTACATTTATACATTTACTTATTGGCCTATTTTCTGTCTTTCTTTAGGAAACCACACACGCATACAGACACAAACCAGGCCAGGTCTCCACCTTGCCACTCGACACACCTGTCTCCTAACGAGCTGCAGACCTGACGCTTTCAATTGGGAAGCCAAGCTTCCTCTGCTTGTTGTCCGGTGCTTTGCACTCGAGCGCCACCCGGTGGTAACCTGTCATGACTGCTTTGGCTTAACTTGAGAAATGTTTGCTTTTCGATACACAAAAATGAAAGCGAATCAAATACTCAAAAACAAAAAACGCCTTACTACTATACAAGGTCTTTTTTTTTTTTCCTTTTTTTTTTTTTGAGGGAAAAAAAACACCTTACTAAACATGGCCATTATTTTTTTTTAGAGATAAAAAAAAAAACGATTTACGACCAAATATTTGGAGGTACTGCAGCACTGCCTGCATGATGGATGCAGAGTGCGTGCAAGATTTTTTCTTTTTGTTTTGTTTGAACTTACTGTTCCGCTTGTTAGCTTGTGATAAAAAAAATAATGACCATGTATCGTAAAGTGTTTTTTTTTCTCTCTAAAAAAATAATGAACAAGTATAGCAAGGTGTTTTTTTTTCCTCCAAAAAAAAGACATGCATAGTAAGGAATGATTTTTTTTTTTTTCTAAAAAACAAAACAAAACAAAACTATATAGTGAGGCTTTTTTTTTTCTCAAAAAAATGGCCATGAATAGTATGGCAGCGTTTTTTTCTCTCCAATAAAATAATGACCATGTATAGTAAGGTGTTTTTTTTTCCCTTAACAAAAATAATTACTATGTATAGTAGGGCATGTTTTTTTTCCTCTACAAAAAAAGGCGTTTTTTTTTCCTTCAAAAAAAAAAAAAAAAAGACTATAGTAAGGCGGTTTTTTTTCTCTCCCCAAAAAAAAAGACCATGTATAGTAAGGCGTTTTTCGTCCAAAAAAACGACTATGTACAGTAAGGCGTTTTTTTTTTTTTCTCACCAAAAAAAAAAAGACCATGTATAGTAAGGGGTTTTTTTTTCCTCCAAAAAACACAACTATGTATAGTAAGGCATGTTGTTTTTTCTCCCCAAAAAAACGAAAACGGGGCGTTTTTTTTTCTCTCTCCCAAAAAAAGAACATGTATAGTAAGGCGTTTTTTTTTCTCTCTCTAAAAAAATGACCATGTATAGTAAGGCGGTTTTTTTTCTCTCTCTAAAAAAATGACCATGTATAGTAAGGCGTTTTTTTTTTTTTCCCCTCCCAAAAAAAAAAAAAGACCATGTATAGTAAGTCGGGTTTTTTTTCCTCCAGAAAAACCAACTATGTATAGTAAGGCATGTTTTTTTTTCTCCCAAAAAAAATAAATAAATAATGACCATGTATAGTAAGACTTCTTTTTTTTCTCCAAAAAAAAAAGACCATGTATAGCAAGGTGTTTTTTTTTTTCCTCCAAAAAAAAGACATGCATAGTAAGGAATGATTTTTTTTTTTCTAAAAAACAAAACAAAACAAAACTATATAGTGAGGCTTTTTTTTTTCTCAAAAAAATGGCCATGAATAGTATGGCAGCGTTTTTTTCTCTCCAATAAAAATAATGACCATGTATAGTAAGGTGTTTTTTTTTCCCTTAACAAAAATAATTACTATGTATAGTAGGGCATGTTTTTTTTCCTCTACAAAAAAAGGCGGGTTTTTTTCCTTCAAAAAAAAAAAAAAAAGACTATAGTAAGGCGGTTTTTTTTCTCTCCCCCAAAAAAAAGACCATGTATAGTAAGGCGTTTTTCGTCCAAAAAAACGACTATGTACAGTAAGGCGTTTTTTTTTTTTTTCTCACCAAAAAAAAAAGACCATGTATAGTAAGGGGTTGTTTTTTCCTCCAAAAAACACAACTATGTATAGTAAGGCATGTTGTTTTTTCTCCCCAAAAAAACGAAAACGGGGCGGTTTTTTTTCTCTCTCCCAAAAAAAGAACATGTATAGTAAGGCGTTTTTTTTTCTCTCTCTAAAAAAATGACCATGTATAGTAAGGCGTTTTTTTTTTTCCCCTCCCAAAAAAAAAAAAAGACCATGTATAGTAAGTCGTTTTTTTTTTCCTCCAGAAAAACCAACTATGTATAGTAAGGCATGTTTTTTTTTCTCCCCAAAAAAATAAATAAATAATGACCATGTATAGTAAGACTTCTTTTTTTTCTCCAAAAAAAAAGACCATGTATAGCAAGGTGTTTTTTTTTCCTCCAAAAAAAAGACATGCATAGTAAGGAATGATTTTTTTTTCTTCTAAAAAACAAAACAAAACTATATAGTGAGGCTTTTTTTTTTCTCAAAAAAATGGCCATGAATAGTATGGCAGCGTTTTTTTCTCTCCAATAAAATAACGACCATGTATAGTAAGGTGTTTTTTTTTCCCTTAACAAAAATAATTACTATGTATAGTAGGGCATGTTTTTTTTCCTCTACAAAAAAAGGCGTTTTTTTTTCCTCTACAAAAAAAGGCGTTTTTTTTTCCTTCAAAAAAAAAAAAAAAAGACTATAGTAAGGCGTTTTTTTTTTCTCTCCCCCAAAAAAAAGACCATGTATAGTAAGGCGTTTTTCGTCCAAAAAAACGACTATGTACAGTAAGGCGTTTTTTTTTTTTCTCACCCAAAAAAAAAGACCATGTATAGTAAGGGTTTTTTTTTTCCTCCAAAAAACACAACTATGTATAGTAAGGCATGTTGTTTTTTCTCCCCAAAAAAACGAAAACGGGGCGTTTTTTTTTCTCTCTCCCAAAAAAAGAACATGTATAGTAAGGCGTTTTTTTTCTCTCTCTAAAAAAATGACCATGTATAGTAAGGCGTTTTTTTTTCTCTCCCCCCAAAAAAAGACCATGTATAGTAAGGCGTTTTTCGTCCAAAAAAACGACTATGTACAGTAAGGCGTTTTTTTTTTTTCTCACCCAAAAAAAAAGACCATGTATAGTAAGGGGTTTTTTTTTCCTCCAAAAAACACAACTATGTATAGTAAGGCATGTTGTTTTTTCTCCCCAAAAAAACGAAAACGGGGCGTTTTTTTTTCTCTCTCCCAAAAAAAGAACATGTATAGTAAGGCGTTTTTTTTCTCTCTCTTAAAAAAAAGACCATGTATAGTAAGTCGTTTTTTTTTCCTCCAGAAAAACCAACTATGTATAGTAAGGCATGTTTTTTTTTCTCCCAAAAGAAATAAATAAATAATGACCATGTATAGTAAGACTTCTTTTTTTTCTCCAAAAAAAAAGACCATGTATAGTAAGGCGTTTTTTTTTCCTCTCTAAAAAAATGACCATGTATAGTAAGGTTTTTTTTTTTCTCCTCCAAAAAAAAACAAAAAACACTATGTATAGTAAGGCGTTGTTTTTTTCTCTCCAAAAAAAGACCATGTATAGTAAGACATTTTTTTTCTCTCTAAAAAAAATAATGACCATGTATAGTAAGGCGTTTTTTTTTTCTCTCTAAAAAAAATAATGATCATGTATAGTCAGGCGTTTTTTTTTCTCTCTAAAAAAAAAAAAAAAAAAAAAAAACGACCATGTATAGTAAGGCATTTTTTTTCTCTCTAAAAAAAATGACAATGTATGGTAAGGTGTTTTTTTTTTTTTCAAAAAAAAAAAAAAATGTATTGTAAGGCATGTTTTTTTTTTCTCCCAAAAAAAAAAAAAAAAAAAGACTATGTATAGTAAGGCGCTGTTTTTTCTCTCCCAAAAAAAAATGTATAGTAAGGCTTTTTTTTTTTTTCTCTCCCAAAAAAAAAACCATGTATAGGAAGGTGGTTTTTTTCTCTCTAAAAAAAATAATGACCATGTATAGTAAAGTGTTTTTTTTTCCTCTCTAAAAAAAATGAGCATGTATAGTAAGGCGTTTTTTTTTTTCCCCGCTGCCCCAAAAAAAGACCATGTATAGTCAGGCGTTTTTTTTTTTTTTCTCTCTAAAAAAATAATAATGACCATGTATAGTAAGGCGTTTTTTTTCCGACATAAAAACGACCATGTATAGTAAGGCTTTTTTTTCCGACAAAAAAACGACCATGTATAGTAAGGCTTTTTTTTCCGACAAAAAAACGACCATGTATAGTAAGGCTTTTTTTTCCGACAAAAAAAACGACCATGTATAGTAAGGCTTTTTTTTTCTGACAAAAAAAACGACCATGTATAGTAAGGCTTTTTTTTCCGACAAAAAAACGACCATGTATAGTAAGGCTTTTTTTTCCGACAAAAAAACGACCATGTATAGTAAGGCTTTTTTTCCGACATAAAAACGACCATGTATAGTAAGGCTTTTTTTTCCGACATAAAAACGACCATGTATAGTAAGGCTTTTTTTTCCGTCAAAAAAACGACCATGTATAGTAAGGCTTTTTTTTCCGACAAAAAAACGACCATGTATAGTAAGGCTTTTTTTTCCGACAAAAAAACGACCATGTATAGTAAGGCTTTTTTTTTCTGACATAAAAACGACCATGTATAGTAAGGCTTTTTTTTCCGACATAAAAACGACCATGTATAGTAAGGCTTTTTTTTCCGACAAAAAAACGACCATGTATAGTAAGGCTTTTTTTTCCGACATAAAAACGACCATGTATAGTAAGGCTTTTTTTTCTGACAAAAAAAACGACCATGTATAGTAAGGCTTTTTTTTCCGACAAAAAAACGACCATGTATAGTAAGGCTTTTTTTTCCGACAAAAAAACGACCATGTATAGTAAGGCTTTTTTTTCCGACAAAAAAACGACCATGTATAGTAAGGCTTTTTTTCCGACATAAAAACGACCATGTATAGTAAGGCTTTTTTTTCCGACAAAAAAACGACCATGTATAGTAAGGCTTTTTTTTCCGACATAAAAACGACCATGTATAGTAAGGCTTTTTTTTCCGACATAAAAACGACCATGTATAGTAAGGCTTTTTTTTCCGACAAAAAAACGACCATGTATAGTAAGGCTTTTTTTTCCGACAAAAAAACGACCATGTATAGTAAGGCTTTTTTTTCTGACAAAAAAAACGACCATGTATAGTAAGGCTTTTTTTTCCGACAAAAAAACGACCATGTATAGTAAGGCTTTTTTTTCCGACAAAAAAACGACCATGTATAGTAAGGCTTTTTTTTCCGACAAAAAAACGACCATGTATAGTAAGGCTTTTTTTTCTGACAAAAAAAACGACCATGTATAGTAAGGCTTTTTTTTCCGACAAAAAAACGACCATGTATAGTAAGGCTTTTTTTCCCGACATAAAAACGACCATGTATAGTAAGGCTTTTTTTTCTGACAAAAAAAACAACCATGTATAGTAAGGCTTTTTTTTCCGACAAAAAAACGACCATGTATAGTAAGGCTTTTTTTTTTCTGACAAAAAAAACGACCATGTATAGTAAGGCTTTTTTTTCCGACAAAAAAACGACCATGTATAGTAAGGCTTTTTTTTCCGACATAAAAACGACCATGTATAGTAAGGCTTTTTTTTCCGACAAAAAAAACGACCATGTATAGTAAGGCTTTTTTTTCCGACAAAAAAAACGACCATGTATAGTAAGGCTTTTTTTTTTCCGACACAAAAAACGACCATGTATAGTAAGGCTTTTTTTTTCCCGACAAAAAAACGACCATGTATAGTAAGGCTTTTTTTTTCCCCCGACAAAAAAACGACCATGTATAGTAAGGCTTTTTTTTCCGACAAAAAAACGACCATGTATAGTAAGGCTTTTTTTTTTCCGACAAAAAAAACGACCATGTATAGTAAGGCTTTTTTTTCCGACAAAAAAAACGACCATGTATAGTAAGGCTTTTTTTTCCGACAAAAAAAACGACCATGTATAGTAAGGCTTTTTTTTCCCTAAAAAAAAAACGACCATGTATAGTAAGGCTTTTTTTCCCGACAAAAAAAACAACAATGTATAGTAAGGCTTTTTTTCCCGACAAAAAAAACGACCATGTATAGTAAGGCTTTTTTTCCGACAAAAAAACGACCATGTATAGTAAGGCTTTTTTTTCCCGACAAAAAAACGACCATGTATAGTAAGGCTTTTTTTTCCCGACAAAAAAACGAACATGTATAGTAAGGCTTTTTTTTCCGACAAAAAAAACAACCATGTATAGTAAGGCTTTTTTTTTCCCGACAAAAAGACGACCATGTATAGTAAGGCTTTTTTTTTCCCGACAAAAAGACGACCATGTATAGTTAGGCTTTTTTTTCCGATAAAAAAACAACCATGTATAGTAAGGCTTTTTTTTCCGACAAAAAAAACAACCATGTATAGTAAGGCTTTTTTTTCCGACAAAAAAACGACCATGTATAGTAAGGCTTTTTTTCCCGACAAAAAAACGACCATGTATAGTAAGGCTTTTTTTTCCCCGACAAAAAAACGATCATGTATAGTAAGGCTTTTTTTTTTTCGACAAAAAAAACGACCATGTATAGTAAGGCTTTTTTTTTCTGACAAAAAAACGACCATGTATAGTAAGGCTTTTTTTTCTGACAAAAAAACGACCATGTATAGTAAGGCTTTTTTTTCCGACAAAAAAAACAACCATGTATAGTAAGGCTTTTTTTTTCGATAAAAAACGACCATGTATAGTAAGGTTTTTTTTCCCCGACAAAAAAACGACCATGTATAGTAAGGCTTTTTTTTTCCCGACAAAAAAACGACCATGTATAGTAAGGCTTTTTTTTTCCCGACAAAAAAACGACCATGTATAGTTAGGCTTTTTTTTCCGATAAAAAACAACCATGTATAGTAAGGCTTTTTTTTTCCGACAAAAAAAACGACCATGTATAGTAAGGCTTTTTTTTCCGACAAAAAAACGACCATGTATAGTAAGGCTTTTTTTCCCGACAAAAAAACGACCATGTATAGTAAGGCTTTTTTTTCCCCGACAAAAAAACGATCATGTATAGTAAGGCTTTTTTTTCCGACAAAAAAAACGACCATGTATAGTAAGGCTTTTTTTTCCGACAAAAAAAACGACCATGTATAGTAAGGCTTTTTTTTTTCCGACACAAAAAACGACCATGTATAGTAAGGCTTTTTTTTCCCGACAAAAAAACGACCATGTATAGTAAGGCTTTTTTTTTCCCCCGACAAAAAAACGACCATGTATAGTAAGGCTTTTTTTTCCGACAAAAAAACGACCATGTATAGTAAGGCTTTTTTTTTTCCGACAAAAAAAACGACCATGTATAGTAAGGCTTTTTTTTCCGACAAAAAAAACGACCATGTATAGTAAGGCTTTTTTTTCCGACAAAAACGACCATGTATAGTAAGGCTTTTTTTTCCCTAAAAAAAAAACGACCATGTATAGTAAGGCTTTTTTTCCCGACAAAAAAAACGACAATGTATAGTAAGGCTTTTTTTCCCGACAAAAAAAACGACCATGTATAGTAAGGCTTTTTTTCCGACAAAAAAACGACCATGTATAGTAAGGCTTTTTTTTCCCGACAAAAAAACGACCATGTATAGTAAGGCTTTTTTTTCCCGACAAAAAAACGAACATGTATAGTAAGGCTTTTTTTTCCGACAAAAAAAACAACCATGTATAGTAAGGCTTTTTTTTTCCCGACAAAAAGACGACCATGTATAGTTAGGCTTTTTTTTCCGATAAAAAAACAACCATGTATAGTAAGGCTTTTTTTTCCGACAAAAAAAACAACCATGTATAGTAAGGCTTTTTTTTCCGACAAAAAAACGACCATGTATAGTAAGGCTTTTTTTCCCGACAAAAAAACGACCATGTATAGTAAGGCTTTTTTTTCCCCGACAAAAAAACGATCATGTATAGTAAGGCTTTTTTTTTTTCGACAAAAAAAACGACCATGTATAGTAAGGCTTTTTTTTTCTGACAAAAAAACGACCATGTATAGTAAGGCTTTTTTTTCTGACAAAAAAACGACCATGTATAGTAAGGCTTTTTTTTCCGACAAAAAAAACAACCATGTATAGTAAGGCTTTTTTTTTCGATAAAAAACGACCATGTATAGTAAGGTTTTTTTTCCCCGACAAAAAAACGACCATGTATAGTAAGGCTTTTTTTTTCCCGACAAAAAAACGACCATGTATAGTAAGGCTTTTTTTTTCCCGACAAAAAAACGACCATGTATAGTTAGGCTTTTTTTTCCGATAAAAAACAACCATGTATAGTAAGGCTTTTTTTTTCCGACAAAAAAAACGACCATGTATAGTAAGGCTTTTTTTTTCCGACAAAAAAACGACCATGTATAGTAAGGCTTTTTTTCCCGACAAAAAAACGACCATGTATAGTAAGGCTTTTTTTTCCCCGACAAAAAAACGATCATGTATAGTAAGGCTTTTTTTTTTCGACAAAAAAAACGACCATGTATAGTAAGGCTTTTTTTTTTTCGACAAAAAAAACGACCATGTATAGTAAGGCTTTTTTTTTCTGACAAAAAAACTACCATGTATAGTAAGGCTTTTTTTTCGACAAAAAAACGACCATGTATAGTAAGGCTTTTTTTTTCCGATAAAAAACGACCATGTATAGTAAGGCTTTTTTTTCCCGACAAAAAAACGACCATGTATAGTAAGGCTTTTTTTTCCGACAAAAAAAACGACCATGTATAGTAAGGCTTTTTTTTTCCGACAAAAAAAACGACCATGTATAGTAAGGCTTTTTTTTCTGACCAAAAAAACGACCATGTACAGTAAGGCTTTTTTTTCCCGACACAAAAACGACCATGTATAGTAAGGCTTTTTTTTCCGACAAAAAAACGACCATGTATAGTAAGGCTTTTTTTTTCAGACAAAAAAAAACGACCATGTATAGTAAGGCTTTTTTTTTCCGACAAAAAAACGACCATGTATAGTAAGGCATTTTTTTTCCGACAAAAAAACGACCATGTATAGTAAGGCTTTTTTTTTCCGACAAAAAAAACGACCATGTATAGTAAGGCTTTTTTTTTCCCGACAAAAAAAACGACCATGTATAGTAAGGCTTTTTTTTCCCGACAAAAAGACGACCATGTATAGTAAGGCTTTTTTTTTCCGATAAAAAACGACCATGTATAGTAAGGCTTTTTTTTCCTACAAAAAACGACCATGTATAGTAAGGCTTTTTTTTCCTAAAAAAAAAAACGACCATGTATAGTAAGGCTTTTTTTTCCTAAAAAAAAAAACGACCATGTATAGTAAGGCTTTTTTTCCGACCAAAAAAACGACCATGTATAGTAAGGCTTTTTTTCCGACCAAAAAAACGACCATGTATAGTAAGGCTTTTTTTTTCCCGACAAAAAAACGACCATGTAAAGAAGGCTTTTTTTTTTCCGACAAAAAAACGACCATGTATAGTAAGGCTTTTTTTTTCCGACAAAAAAAACGACCATGTATAGTAAGGCTTTTTTTTTCGATAAACGACCATGTATAGTAAGGCTTTTTTTCCCCGACAAAAAAACGACCATGTATAGTAAGGCTTTTTTTTCCCGACAAAAAAACGACCATGTATAGTTAGGCTTTTTTTTCCGACAAAAAAACGACCATGTATAGTAAGGCTTTTTTTTTCCGACAAAAAAACGACCATGTATAGTAAGGCTTTTTTTTTTCCGACAAAAAAACGACCATGTATAGTAAGGCTTTTTTTTCAGACAAAAAAAACGACCATGTATAGTAAGGCGTTTTTTCTTCTTCCTTCAAAACAACCATGTATAGTAAGGCGTTTTTTTCCCTTCAAAACGACCATGTAGAGTAAGGCGGTTTTTTTTCCTTCCTTCAAAACGACAATGCATAGTAAGGCATTTTTTTTTCTTCCTTCAAAACAACCCTGTATAGTAAGGCGTTTTTTTTCCCTTCAAAACGACCATGTATAGTAAGGCGTTTTTTTTCCCTTCAAAACGTCCATGTACAGTAAGGCTTTTTTTTCCCGACAAAAAAACGACCATGTATAGTAAGGCTTTTTTTTTCAGACAAAAAAAAACGACCATGTATAGTAAGGCTTTTTTTTCCGACAAAAAAACGACCATGTATAGTAAGGCATTTTTTTTCCGACAAAAAAACGACCATGTATAGTAAGGCTTTTTTTTCCAACAAAAAAAACGACCATGTATAGTAAGGCTTTTTTTTTCCGACAAAAAAAAGACCATGTATAGTAAGGCTTTTTTTTCCCGACAAAAAAACGACCATGTATAGTAAGGCTTTTTTTTTCCGATAAAAAACGACCATGTATAGTAAGGCTTTTTTTTCCGACAAAAAAAGACCATGTATAGTAAGGCTTTTTTTTCCTACAAAAAACGACCATGTATAGTCAGGCTTTTTTTTCCTAAAAAAAAAAACGACCATGTATAGTAAGGCTTTTTTTTCCTAAAAAAAAAAAACGACCATGTATAGTAAGGCTTTTTTTCCGACCAAAAAAACGACCATGTATAGTAAGGCTTTTTTTCCGACAAAAAAACGACCATGTATAGTAAGGCTTTTTTTTTCCCGACAAAAAAACGACCATGTATAGTAAGGCTTTTTTTTTCCGACAAAAAAACGACCATGTATAGTAAGGCTTTTTTTTCCGACAAAAAAAACAACCATGTATAGTAAGGCTTTTTTTTTCGATAAACGACCATGTATAGTAAGGCTTTTTTTCCCCGACAAAAAAACGACCATGTATAGTAAGGCTTTTTTTTTCCCGACAAAAAAACAACCATGTATAGTTAGGCTTTTTTTTCCGATAAAAAACAACCATGTATAGTAAGGCTTTTTTTTCCGACAAAAAAAACGACCATGTATAGTAAGGCTTTTTTTTCCGACAAAAAAACGACCATGTATAGTAAGGCTTTTTTTCCCGACAAAAAAACGACCATGTATAGTAAGGCTTTTTTTTCCCCGACAAAAAAACGATCATGTATAGTAAGGCTTTTTTTTCCGATAAAAAACGACCATGTATAGTAAGGCTTTTTTTTTCCCGACAAAAAACGACCATGTATAGTAAGGCTTTTTTTTCCGACAAAAAAAACGACCATGTATAGTAAGGCTTTTTTTTTCCGACAAAAAAACGACCATGTATAGTAAGGCTTTTTTTCCCGACAAAAAAACGACCATGTATAGTAAGGCTTTTTTTTCCCCGACAAAAAAACGATCATGTATAGTAAGGCTTTTTTTTCCGATAAAAAACGACCATGTATAGTAAGGCTTTTTTTTCCCGACAAAAAACGACCATGTATAGTAAGGCTTTTTTTCCCCGACAAAAAAACGACCATGTATAGTAAGGCTTTTTTTTTCCCGACAAAAAAACGACCATGTATAGTTAGGCTTTTTTTTCCGATAAAAACGACCATGTATAGTAAGGCTTTTTTTCCCGACAAAAAAACGACCATGTATAGTAAGGCTTTTTTTTTCCGACAAAAAAACGACCATGTATAGTAAGGCTTTTTTTTCAGACAAAAAAAACGACCATGTATAGTAAGGCGTTTTTTTCCCTTCAAAACGACCATGCAGAGTAAGGCGTTTTTTTTTCCTTCCTTCAAAACGACAATGCATAGTAAGGCATTTTTTTTTCTTCCTTCAAAACAACCCTGTATAGAAAGGCGTTTTTTTTCCCTTCAAAACGACCATGTATAGTAAGGCGTTTTTTTTCCCTTCAAAACGTCCATGTACAGTAAGGCTTTTTTTTCCCGACAAAAAAACGACCATGTATAGTAAGGCATTTTTTTTCCGACAAAAAAACGACCATGTATAGTAAGGCTTTTTTTTCCGACAAAAAAAACGACCATGTATAGTAAGGCTTTTTTTTTCAGACAAAAAAAAACGACCATGTATAGTAAGGCTTTTTTTTCCGACAAAAAAACGACCATGTATAGTAAGGCATTTTTTTCCCGACAAAAAAACGACCATGTATTGTAAGGCTTTTTTTTCCGACAAAAAAAACGACCATGTATAGTAAGGCTTTTTTTTTTCCGACAAAAAAAAGACCATGTATAGTAAGGCTTTTTTTTCCCGACAAAAAAACGACCATGTATAGTAAGGCTTTTTTTTTCCGATAAAAAACGACCATGTATAGTAAGGCTTTTTTTTCCGACAAAAAACGACCATGTATAGTAAGGCTTTTTTTTCCGACAAAAAACGACCATGTATAGTAAGGCTTTTTTTTCCGACAAAAAACGACCATGTATAGTAAGGCTTTTTTTTCCTAAAAAAAAAAACGACCATGTATAGTAAGGCTTTTTTTTCCTAAAAAAAAAAACGACCATGTATAGTAAGGCTTTTTTTCCGACCAAAAAAACGACCATGTATAGTAAGGCTTTTTTTCCGACAAAAAAACGACCATGTATAGTAAGGCTTTTTTTTTCCCGACAAAAAAACGACCATGTATAGTAAGGCTTTTTTTTTCCGACAAAAAAACGACCATGTATAGTAAGGCTTTTTTTTCCGACAAAAAAAACAACCATGTATAGTAAGGCTTTTTTTTTCGATAAACGACCATGTATAGTAAGGCTTTTTTTCCCCGACAAAAAAACGACCATGTATAGTAAGGCTTTTTTTTTCCCGACAAAAAAACAACCATGTATAGTTAGGCTTTTTTTTCCGATAAAAAACAACCATGTATAGTAAGGCTTTTTTTTCCGACAAAAAAAACGACCATGTATAGTAAGGCTTTTTTTTCCGACAAAAAAACGACCATGTATAGTAAGGCTTTTTTTCCCGACAAAAAAACGACCATGTATAGTAAGGCTTTTTTTTCCCCGACAAAAAAACGATCATGTATAGTAAGGCTTTTTTTTCCGATAAAAAACGACCATGTATAGTAAGGCTTTTTTTTTCCCGACAAAAAACGACCATGTATAGTAAGGCTTTTTTTTCCGACAAAAAAAACGACCATGTATAGTAAGGCTTTTTTTTTCCGACAAAAAAACGACCATGTATAGTAAGGCTTTTTTTCCCGACAAAAAAACGACCATGTATAGTAAGGCTTTTTTTTCCCCGACAAAAAAACGATCATGTATAGTAAGGCTTTTTTTTCCGATAAAAAACGACCATGTATAGTAAGGCTTTTTTTTTCCCGACAAAAAACGACCATGTATAGTAAGGCTTTTTTTTTCCGACAAAAAAAAAACGACCATGTATAATAAGGCTTTTTTTTCCGATAAAAAACAACCATGTATAGTAAGGCTTTTTTTTCCGATAAAAACGACCATGTATAGTAAGGCTTTTTTTCCCGACAAAAAAACGATCATGTATAGTAAGGCTTTTTTTTTCCGACAAAAAAACGACCATGTATATAGTAAGGCTTTTTTTTCAGACAAAAAAAACAACCATGTATAGTAAGGCTTTTTTTTCCCGACAAAAAAACGACCATGTATAGTAAGGCTTTTTTTTCTGACAAAAAAAACGACCATGTATAGTAAGGCTTTTTTTTCCGACAAAAAAACGACCATGTATAGTAAGGCTTTTTTTTCTGACAAAAAAACGACCATGTATAGTAAGGCTTTTTTTTCCGATAAAAAACAACCATGTATAGTAAGGCTTTTTTTTCCGATAAAAACGACCATGTATAGTAAGGCTTTTTTTCCCGACAAAAAAACGACCATGTATAGTAAGGCTTTTTTTTTCCGACAAAAAAACGACCATGTATATAGTAAGGCTTTTTTTTCAGACAAAAAAAAACAACCATGTATAGTAAGGCTTTTTTTCCCGACAAAAAAACGACCATGTATAGTAAGGCTTTTTTTTTTCCGATAAAAAACGACCATGTATAGTAAGGCTTTTTTTTTCCCCCGACAAAAAAACGACCATGTATAGTAAGGCTTTTTTTCCCGACAAAAAAACGACCATGTATAGTAAGGCTTTTTTTTCCCCGACAAAAAAAACGACAATGTATAGTAAGGCTTTTTTTTCCGACAAAAAACGACCATGTATAGTAAGGCTTTTTTTTCCTACAAAAAACGACCATGTATAGTAAGGCTTTTTTTTCCTACAAAAAACGACCATGTATAGTAAGGCTTTTTTTTCCTAAAAAAAAAAACGACCATGTATAGTAAGGCTTTTTTTTTCCGACAAAAAAACGACCATGTATGTAGTAAGGCTTTTTTTTCAGACAAAAAAAACAACCATGTATAGTAAGGCTTTTTTTTCCCGACAAAAAAACGACCATGTATAGTAAGGCTTTTTTTTTCCGACAAAAAAACGACCATGTATAGTAAGGCTTTTTTTTCCGACAAAAAAAACAACCATGTATAGTAAGGCTTTTTTTTTCGATAAACGACCATGTATAGTAAGGCTTTTTTTCCCCGACAAAAAAACGACCATGTATAGTAAGGCTTTTTTTTTCCCGACAAAAAAACAACCATGTATAGTTAGGCTTTTTTTTCCGATAAAAAACAACCATGTATAGTAAGGCTTTTTTTTCCGACAAAAAAAACGACCATGTATAGTAAGGCTTTTTTTCCCGACAAAAAAACGACCATGTATAGTAAGGCTTTTTTTTCCCCGACAAAAAAACGATCATGTATAGTAAGGCTTTTTTTTCCGATAAAAAACGACCATGTATAGTAAGGCTTTTTTTTTCCCGACAAAAAACGACCATGTATAGTAAGGCTTTTTTTTCCGACAAAAAAAACGACCATGTATAGTAAGGCTTTTTTTTTCCGACAAAAAAACGACCATGTATAGTAAGGCTTTTTTTCCCGACAAAAAAACGACCATGTATAGTAAGGCTTTTTTTCCCGACAAAAAAACGACCATGTATAGTAAGGCTTTTTTTCCCGACAAAAAAACGACCATGTATAGTAAGGCTTTTTTTTCCGACAAAAAAAACGACCATGTATAGTAAGGCTTTTTTTTTCCGACAAAAAAACGACCATGTATAGTAAGGCTTTTTTTCCCGACAAAAAAACGACCATGTATAGTAAGGCTTTTTTTCCCGACAAAAAAACGACCATGTATAGTAAGGCTTTTTTTCCCGACAAAAAAACGACCATGTATAGTAAGGCTTTTTTTTCCCCGACAAAAAAACGATCATGTATAGTAAGGCTTTTTTTTCCGATAAAAAACGACCATGTATAGTAAGGCTTTTTTTTTCCCGACAAAAAACGACCATGTATAGTAAGGCTTTTTTTTTCCGACAAAAAAAAACGACCATGTATAATAAGGCTTTTTTTTCCGATAAAAAACAACCATGTATAGTAAGGCTTTTTTTTCCGATAAAAACGACCATGTATAGTAAGGCTTTTTTTCCCGACAAAAAAACGACCATGTATAGTAAGGCTTTTTTTTTCCGACAAAAAAACGACCATGTATATAGTAAGGCTTTTTTTTCAGACAAAAAAAACAACCATGTATAGTAAGGCTTTTTTTCCCGACAAAAAAACGACCATGTATAGTAAGGCTTTTTTTTTTCCGATAAAAAACGACCATGTATAGTAAGGCTTTTTTTTTCCCCCGACAAAAAAACGACCATGTATAGTAAGGCTTTTTTTTCCGACAAAAAAACGACCATGTATAGTAAGGCTTTTTTTTCCCCGACAAAAAAAACGACAATGTATAGTAAGGCTTTTTTTTCCGACAAAAAACGACCATGTATAGTAAGGCTTTTTTTTCCTACAAAAAACGACCATGTATAGTAAGGCTTTTTTTTCCTACAAAAAAACGACCATGTATAGTTAGGCTTTTTTTTCCGATAAAAAACAACCATGTATAGTAAGGCTTTTTTTTTCCGACAAAAAAAACGACCATGTATAGTAAGGCTTTTTTTTCCGACAAAAAAACGACCATGTATAGTAAGGCTTTTTTTCCCGACAAAAAAACGACCATGTATAGTAAGGCTTTTTTTTCCCCGACAAAAAAACGATCATGTATAGTAAGGCTTTTTTTTTTCGACAAAAAAAACGACCATGTATAGTAAGGCTTTTTTTTTTTCGACAAAAAAAACGACCATGTATAGTAAGGCTTTTTTTTTCTGACAAAAAAACTACCATGTATAGTAAGGCTTTTTTTTCGACAAAAAAACGACCATGTATAGTAAGGCTTTTTTTTTCCGATAAAAAACGACCATGTATAGTAAGGCTTTTTTTTCCCGACAAAAAAACGACCATGTATAGTAAGGCTTTTTTTTCCGACAAAAAAAACGACCATGTATAGTAAGGCTTTTTTTTTCCGACAAAAAAAACGACCATGTATAGTAAGGCTTTTTTTTCTGACCAAAAAAACGACCATGTACAGTAAGGCTTTTTTTTCCCGACACAAAAACGACCATGTATAGTAAGGCTTTTTTTTCCGACAAAAAAACGACCATGTATAGTAAGGCTTTTTTTTTCAGACAAAAAAAAACGACCATGTATAGTAAGGCTTTTTTTTTCCGACAAAAAAACGACCATGTATAGTAAGGCATTTTTTTTCCGACAAAAAAACGACCATGTATAGTAAGGCTTTTTTTTTCCGACAAAAAAAACGACCATGTATAGTAAGGCTTTTTTTTTCCCGACAAAAAAAACGACCATGTATAGTAAGGCTTTTTTTTCCCGACAAAAAGACGACCATGTATAGTAAGGCTTTTTTTTTCCGATAAAAAACGACCATGTATAGTAAGGCTTTTTTTTCCTACAAAAAACGACCATGTATAGTAAGGCTTTTTTTTCCTAAAAAAAAAAACGACCATGTATAGTAAGGCTTTTTTTTCCTAAAAAAAAAAACGACCATGTATAGTAAGGCTTTTTTTCCGACCAAAAAAACGACCATGTATAGTAAGGCTTTTTTTCCGACCAAAAAAACGACCATGTATAGTAAGGCTTTTTTTTTCCCGACAAAAAAACGACCATGTAAAGAAGGCTTTTTTTTTTCCGACAAAAAAACGACCATGTATAGTAAGGCTTTTTTTTTCCGACAAAAAAAACGACCATGTATAGTAAGGCTTTTTTTTTCGATAAACGACCATGTATAGTAAGGCTTTTTTTCCCCGACAAAAAAACGACCATGTATAGTAAGGCTTTTTTTTCCCGACAAAAAAACGACCATGTATAGTTAGGCTTTTTTTTCCGACAAAAAAACGACCATGTATAGTAAGGCTTTTTTTTTCCGACAAAAAAACGACCATGTATAGTAAGGCTTTTTTTTTTCCGACAAAAAAACGACCATGTATAGTAAGGCTTTTTTTTCAGACAAAAAAAACGACCATGTATAGTAAGGCGTTTTTTCTTCTTCCTTCAAAACAACCATGTATAGTAAGGCGTTTTTTTCCCTTCAAAACGACCATGTAGAGTAAGGCGGTTTTTTTTCCTTCCTTCAAAACGACAATGCATAGTAAGGCATTTTTTTTTCTTCCTTCAAAACAACCCTGTATAGTAAGGCGTTTTTTTTCCCTTCAAAACGACCATGTATAGTAAGGCGTTTTTTTTCCCTTCAAAACGTCCATGTACAGTAAGGCTTTTTTTTCCCGACCAAAAAACGACCATGTATAGTAAGGCTTTTTTTTTCAGACAAAAAAAAACGACCATGTATAGTAAGGCTTTTTTTTCCGACAAAAAAACGACCATGTATAGTAAGGCATTTTTTTTCCGACAAAAAAACGACCATGTATAGTAAGGCTTTTTTTTCCGACAAAAAAAACGACCATGTATAGTAAGGCTTTTTTTTTCCGACAAAAAAAAGACCATGTATAGTAAGGCTTTTTTTTCCCGACAAAAAAACGACCATGTATAGTAAGGCTTTTTTTTTCCGATAAAAAACGACCATGTATAGTAAGGCTTTTTTTTCCGACAAAAAAAGACCATGTATAGTAAGGCTTTTTTTTCCTACAAAAAACGACCATGTATAGTCAGGCTTTTTTTTCCTAAAAAAAAAAACGACCATGTATAGTAAGGCTTTTTTTTCCTAAAAAAAAAAAACGACCATGTATAGTAAGGCTTTTTTTCCGACCAAAAAAACGACCATGTATAGTAAGGCTTTTTTTCCGACAAAAAAACGACCATGTATAGTAAGGCTTTTTTTTTCCCGACAAAAAAACGACCATGTATAGTAAGGCTTTTTTTTTCCGACAAAAAAACGACCATGTATAGTAAGGCTTTTTTTTCCGACAAAAAAAACAACCATGTATAGTAAGGCTTTTTTTTTCGATAAACGACCATGTATAGTAAGGCTTTTTTTCCCCGACAAAAAAACGACCATGTATAGTAAGGCTTTTTTTTTCCCGACAAAAAAACAACCATGTATAGTTAGGCTTTTTTTTCCGATAAAAAACAACCATGTATAGTAAGGCTTTTTTTTCCGATAAAAAACAACCATGTATAGTAAGGCTTTTTTTTCCGACAAAAAAAACGACCATGTATAGTAAGGCTTTTTTTTCCGACAAAAAAACGACCATGTATAGTAAGGCTTTTTTTCCCGACAAAAAAACGACCATGTATAGTAAGGCTTTTTTTTCCCCGACAAAAAAACGATCATGTATAGTAAGGCTTTTTTTTCCGATAAAAAACGACCATGTATAGTAAGGCTTTTTTTTTCCCGACAAAAAACGACCATGTATAGTAAGGCTTTTTTTTCCGACAAAAAAAACGACCATGTATAGTAAGGCTTTTTTTTTCCGACAAAAAAACGACCATGTATAGTAAGGCTTTTTTTCCCGACAAAAAAACGACCATGTATAGTAAGGCTTTTTTTTCCCCGACAAAAAAACGATCATGTATAGTAAGGCTTTTTTTTCCGATAAAAAACGACCATGTATAGTAAGGCTTTTTTTTCCCGACAAAAAACGACCATGTATAGTAAGGCTTTTTTTCCCCGACAAAAAAACGACCATGTATAGTAAGGCTTTTTTTTTCCCGACAAAAAAACGACCATGTATAGTTAGGCTTTTTTTTCCGATAAAAACGACCATGTATAGTAAGGCTTTTTTTCCCGACAAAAAAACGACCATGTATAGTAAGGCTTTTTTTTTCCGACAAAAAAACGACCATGTATAGTAAGGCTTTTTTTTCAGACAAAAAAAACGACCATGTATAGTAAGGCGTTTTTTTCCCTTCAAAACGACCATGCAGAGTAAGGCGTTTTTTTTTCCTTCCTTCAAAACGACAATGCATAGTAAGGCATTTTTTTTTCTTCCTTCAAAACAACCCTGTATAGTAAGGCGTTTTTTTTCCCTTCAAAACGACCATGTATAGTAAGGCGTTTTTTTTCCCTTCAAAACGTCCATGTACAGTAAGGCTTTTTTTTCCCGACAAAAAAACGACCATGTATAGTAAGGCATTTTTTTTCCGACAAAAAAACGACCATGTATAGTAAGGCTTTTTTTTCCGACAAAAAAAACGACCATGTATAGTAAGGCTTTTTTTTTCAGACAAAAAAAAACGACCATGTATAGTAAGGCTTTTTTTTCCGACAAAAAAACGACCATGTATAGTAAGGCATTTTTTTCCCGACAAAAAAACGACCATGTATTGTAAGGCTTTTTTTTCCGACAAAAAAAACGACCATGTATAGTAAGGCTTTTTTTTTTCCGACAAAAAAAAGACCATGTATAGTAAGGCTTTTTTTTCCCGACAAAAAAACGACCATGTATAGTAAGGCTTTTTTTTTCCGATAAAAAACGACCATGTATAGTAAGGCTTTTTTTTCCGACAAAAAACGACCATGTATAGTAAGGCTTTTTTTTCCGACAAAAAACGACCATGTATAGTAAGGCTTTTTTTTCCGACAAAAAACGACCATGTATAGTAAGGCTTTTTTTTCCTAAAAAAAAAAACGACCATGTATAGTAAGGCTTTTTTTTCCTAAAAAAAAAAACGACCATGTATAGTAAGGCTTTTTTTCCGACCAAAAAAACGACCATGTATAGTAAGGCTTTTTTTCCGACAAAAAAACGACCATGTATAGTAAGGCTTTTTTTTTCCCGACAAAAAAACGACCATGTATAGTAAGGCTTTTTTTTTCCGACAAAAAAACGACCATGTATAGTAAGGCTTTTTTTTCCGACAAAAAAAACAACCATGTATAGTAAGGCTTTTTTTTTCGATAAACGACCATGTATAGTAAGGCTTTTTTTCCCCGACAAAAAAACGACCATGTATAGTAAGGCTTTTTTTTTCCCGACAAAAAAACAACCATGTATAGTTAGGCTTTTTTTTCCGATAAAAAACAACCATGTATAGTAAGGCTTTTTTTTCCGACAAAAAAAACGACCATGTATAGTAAGGCTTTTTTTTCCGACAAAAAAACGACCATGTATAGTAAGGCTTTTTTTCCCGACAAAAAAACGACCATGTATAGTAAGGCTTTTTTTTCCTAAAAAAAAAAACGACCATGTATAGTAAGGCTTTTTTTTCCGACAAAAAAACGACCATGTATATAGTAAGGCTTTTTTTTCAGACAAAAAAAACAACCATGTATAGTAAGGCTTTTTTTTCCCGACAAAAAAACGACCATGTATAGTAAGGCTTTTTTTTTCCGACAAAAAAACGACCATGTATAGTAAGGCTTTTTTTTCCGACAAAAAAAACAACCATGTATAGTAAGGCTTTTTTTTTCGATAAACGACCATGTATAGTAAGGCTTTTTTTCCCCGACAAAAAAACGACCATGTATAGTAAGGCTTTTTTTTTCCCGACAAAAAAACAACCATGTATAGTTAGGCTTTTTTTTCCGATAAAAAACAACCATGTATAGTAAGGCTTTTTTTTCCGACAAAAAAAACGACCATGTATAGTAAGGCTTTTTTTCCCGACAAAAAAACGATCATGTATAGTAAGGCTTTTTTTTTCCGACAAAAAAACGACCATGTATATAGTAAGGCTTTTTTTTCAGACAAAAAAAACAACCATGTATAGTAAGGCTTTTTTTTCCCGACAAAAAAACGACCATGTATAGTAAGGCTTTTTTTTCTGACAAAAAAAACGACCATGTATAGTAAGGCTTTTTTTTCCGACAAAAAAACGACCATGTATAGTAAGGCTTTTTTTTCTGACAAAAAAACGACCATGTATAGTAAGGCTTTTTTTTTCGATAAAAAACAACCATGTATAGTAAGGCTTTTTTTTCCGATAAAAACGACCATGTATAGTAAGGCTTTTTTTCCCGACAAAAAAACGACCATGTATAGTAAGGCTTTTTTTTTCCGACAAAAAAACGACCATGTATATAGTAAGGCTTTTTTTTCAGACAAAAAAAAACAACCATGTATAGTAAGGCTTTTTTTCCCGACAAAAAAACGACCATGTATAGTAAGGCTTTTTTTTTTCCGATAAAAAACGACCATGTATAGTAAGGCTTTTTTTTTCCCCCGACAAAAAAACGACCATGTATAGTAAGGCTTTTTTTCCCGACAAAAAAACGACCATGTATAGTAAGGCTTTTTTTTCCCCGACAAAAAAAACGACAATGTATAGTAAGGCTTTTTTTTCCGACAAAAAACGACCATGTATAGTAAGGCTTTTTTTTCCTACAAAAAACGACCATGTATAGTAAGGCTTTTTTTTCCTACAAAAAACGACCATGTATAGTAAGGCTTTTTTTTCCTAAAAAAAAAAACGACCATGTATAGTAAGGCTTTTTTTTTCCGACAAAAAAACGACCATGTATATAGTAAGGCTTTTTTTTCAGACAAAAAAAACAACCATGTATAGTAAGGCTTTTTTTTCCCGACAAAAAAACGACCATGTATAGTAAGGCTTTTTTTTTCCGACAAAAAAACGACCATGTATAGTAAGGCTTTTTTTTCCGACAAAAAAAACAACCATGTATAGTAAGGCTTTTTTTTTCGATAAACGACCATGTATAGTAAGGCTTTTTTTCCCCGACAAAAAAACGACCATGTATAGTAAGGCTTTTTTTTTCCCGACAAAAAAACAACCATGTATAGTTAGGCTTTTTTTTCCGATAAAAAACAACCATGTATAGTAAGGCTTTTTTTTCCGACAAAAAAAACGACCATGTATAGTAAGGCTTTTTTTCCCGACAAAAAAACGACCATGTATAGTAAGGCTTTTTTTTCCCCGACAAAAAAACGATCATGTATAGTAAGGCTTTTTTTTCCGATAAAAAACGACCATGTATAGTAAGGCTTTTTTTTTCCCGACAAAAAACGACCATGTATAGTAAGGCTTTTTTTTCCGACAAAAAAAACGACCATGTATAGTAAGGCTTTTTTTTCCGACAAAAAAACGACCATGTATAGTAAGGCTTTTTTTCCCGACAAAAAAACGACCATGTATAGTAAGGCTTTTTTTCCCGACAAAAAAACGACCATGTATAGTAAGGCTTTTTTTCCCGACAAAAAAACGACCATGTATAGTAAGGCTTTTTTTTCCGACAAAAAAAACGACCATGTATAGTAAGGCTTTTTTTTTCCGACAAAAAAACGACCATGTATAGTAAGGCTTTTTTTCCCGACAAAAAAACGACCATGTATAGTAAGGCTTTTTTTCCCGACAAAAAAACGACCATGTATAGTAAGGCTTTTTTTCCCGACAAAAAAACGACCATGTATAGTAAGGCTTTTTTTCCCGACAAAAAAACGACCATGTATAGTAAGGCTTTTTTTTCCCCGACAAAAAAACGATCATGTATAGTAAGGCTTTTTTTTCCGATAAAAAACGACCATGTATAGTAAGGCTTTTTTTTTCCCGACAAAAAACGACCATGTATAGTAAGGCTTTTTTTTTCCGACAAAAAAAAACGACCATGTATAATAAGGCTTTTTTTTCCGATAAAAAACAACCATGTATAGTAAGGCTTTTTTTTCCGATAAAAACGACCATGTATAGTAAGGCTTTTTTTCCCGACAAAAAAACGACCATGTATAGTAAGGCTTTTTTTTTCCGACAAAAAAACGACCATGTATATAGTAAGGCTTTTTTTTCAGACAAAAAAAACAACCATGTATAGTAAGGCTTTTTTTCCCGACAAAAAAACGACCATGTATAGTAAGGCTTTTTTTTTTCCGATAAAAAACGACCATGTATAGTAAGGCTTTTTTTTTCCCCCGACAAAAAAACGACCATGTATAGTAAGGCTTTTTTTTCCGACAAAAAAACGACCATGTATAGTAAGGCTTTTTTTTCCCCGACAAAAAAAACGACAATGTATAGTAAGGCTTTTTTTTCCGACAAAAAACGACCATGTATAGTAAGGCTTTTTTTTCCTACAAAAAACGACCATGTATAGTAAGGCTTTTTTTTCCTACAAAAAACGACCATGTATAGTAAGGCTTTTTTTTCCTAAAAAAAAAAACGACCATGTATAGTAAGGCTTTTTTTCCCCGACAAAAAAAACGACCATGTATAGTAAGGCTTTTTTTCCGACCAAAAAAACGACCATGTATAGTAAGGCTTTTTTTCCGACAAAAAAACGACCATGTATAGTAAGGCTTTTTTTTTCCCGACAAAAAAACGACCATGTATAGTAAGGCTTTTTTTTTCCGACAAAAAAACGACCATGTATAGTAAGGCTTTTTTTTCCGACAAAAAAAACAACCATGTATAGTAAGGCTTTTTTTTTCGATAAACGACCATGTATAGGAAGGCTTTTTTTCCCCGACAAAAAAACGACCATGTATAGTAAGGCTTTTTTTTTCCCGACAAAAAAACGACCATGTATAGTTAGGCTTTTTTTTCCGATAAAAAACAACCATGTATAGTAAGGCTTTTTTTTCCGACAAAAAAACGACCATGTATATAGTAAGGCTTTTTTTTCAGACAAAAAAAACAACCATGTATAGTAAGGCTTTTTTTTCCCGACAAAAAAACGACCATGTATAGTAAGGCTTTTTTTTCTGACAAAAAAAACGACCATGTATAGTAAGGCTTTTTTTTCCGACAAAAAAACGACCATGTATAGTAAGGCTTTTTTTTCTGACAAAAAAACGACCATGTATAGTAAGGCTTTTTTTTTCGATAAAAAACAACCATGTATAGTAAGGCTTTTTTTTCCGATAAAAACGACCATGTATAGTAAGGCTTTTTTTCCCGACAAAAAAACGACCATGTATAGTAAGGCTTTTTTTTTCCGACAAAAAAACGACCATGTATATAGTAAGGCTTTTTTTTCAGACAAAAAAAAACAACCATGTATAGTAAGGCTTTTTTTCCCGACAAAAAAACGACCATGTATAGTAAGGCTTTTTTTTTTCCGATAAAAAACGACCATGTATAGTAAGGCTTTTTTTTTCCCCCGACAAAAAAACGACCATGTATAGTAAGGCTTTTTTTCCCGACAAAAAAACGACCATGTATAGTAAGGCTTTTTTTTCCCCGACAAAAAAAACGACAATGTATAGTAAGGCTTTTTTTTCCGACAAAAAACGACCATGTATAGTAAGGCTTTTTTTTCCTACAAAAAACGACCATGTATAGTAAGGCTTTTTTTTCCTACAAAAAACGACCATGTATAGTAAGGCTTTTTTTTCCTAAAAAAAAAAACGACCATGTATAGTAAGGCTTTTTTTTTCCGACAAAAAAACGACCATGTATATAGTAAGGCTTTTTTTTCAGACAAAAAAAACAACCATGTATAGTAAGGCTTTTTTTTCCCGACAAAAAAACGACCATGTATAGTAAGGCTTTTTTTTTCCGACAAAAAAACGACCATGTATAGTAAGGCTTTTTTTTCCGACAAAAAAAACAACCATGTATAGTAAGGCTTTTTTTTTCGATAAACGACCATGTATAGTAAGGCTTTTTTTCCCCGACAAAAAAACGACCATGTATAGTAAGGCTTTTTTTTCCCGACAAAAAAACAACCATGTATAGTTAGGCTTTTTTTTCCGATAAAAAACAACCATGTATAGTAAGGCTTTTTTTTCCGACAAAAAAAACGACCATGTATAGTAAGGCTTTTTTTCCCGACAAAAAAACGACCATGTATAGTAAGGCTTTTTTTTCCCCGACAAAAAAACGATCATGTATAGTAAGGCTTTTTTTTCCGATAAAAAACGACCATGTATAGTAAGGCTTTTTTTTTCCCGACAAAAAACGACCATGTATAGTAAGGCTTTTTTTTCCGACAAAAAAAACGACCATGTATAGTAAGGCTTTTTTTTTCCGACAAAAAAACGACCATGTATAGTAAGGCTTTTTTTCCCGACAAAAAAACGACCATGTATAGTAAGGCTTTTTTTCCCGACAAAAAAACGACCATGTATAGTAAGGCTTTTTTTCCCGACAAAAAAACGACCATGTATAGTAAGGCTTTTTTTTCCGACAAAAAAAACGACCATGTATAGTAAGGCTTTTTTTTTCCGACAAAAAAACGACCATGTATAGTAAGGCTTTTTTTCCCGACAAAAAAACGACCATGTATAGTAAGGCTTTTTTTCCCGACAAAAAAACGACCATGTATAGTAAGGCTTTTTTTCCCGACAAAAAAACGACCATGTATAGTAAGGCTTTTTTTCCCGACAAAAAAACGACCATGTATAGTAAGGCTTTTTTTTCCCCGACAAAAAAACGATCATGTATAGTAAGGCTTTTTTTTCCGATAAAAAACGACCATGTATAGTAAGGCTTTTTTTTTCCCGACAAAAAACGACCATGTATAGTAAGGCTTTTTTTTTCCGACAAAAAAAAACGACCATGTATAATAAGGCTTTTTTTTCCGATAAAAAACAACCATGTATAGTAAGGCTTTTTTTTCCGATAAAAACGACCATGTATAGTAAGGCTTTTTTTCCCGACAAAAAAACGACCATGTATAGTAAGGCTTTTTTTTTCCGACAAAAAAACGACCATGTATATAGTAAGGCTTTTTTTTCAGACAAAAAAAACAACCATGTATAGTAAGGCTTTTTTTCCCGACAAAAAAACGACCATGTATAGTAAGGCTTTTTTTTTTCCGATAAAAAACGACCATGTATAGTAAGGCTTTTTTTTTCCCCCGACAAAAAAACGACCATGTATAGTAAGGCTTTTTTTTCCGACAAAAAAACGACCATGTATAGTAAGGCTTTTTTTTCCCCGACAAAAAAAACGACAATGTATAGTAAGGCTTTTTTTTCCGACAAAAAACGACCATGTATAGTAAGGCTTTTTTTTCCTACAAAAAACGACCATGTATAGTAAGGCTTTTTTTTCCTACAAAAAACGACCATGTATAGTAAGGCTTTTTTTTCCTAAAAAAAAAAACGACCATGTATAGTAAGGCTTTTTTTCCCCGACAAAAAAAACGACCATGTATAGTAAGGCTTTTTTTCCGACCAAAAAAACGACCATGTATAGTAAGGCTTTTTTTCCGACAAAAAAACGACCATGTATAGTAAGGCTTTTTTTTTCCCGACAAAAAAACGACCATGTATAGTAAGGCTTTTTTTTTCCGACAAAAAAACGACCATGTATAGTAAGGCTTTTTTTTCCGACAAAAAAAACAACCATGTATAGTAAGGCTTTTTTTTTCGATAAACGACCATGTATAGGAAGGCTTTTTTTCCCCGACAAAAAAACGACCATGTATAGTAAGGCTTTTTTTTTCCCGACAAAAAAACGACCATGTATAGTTAGGCTTTTTTTTCCGATAAAAAACAACCATGTATAGTAAGGCTTTTTTTTCCGACAAAAAAAACAACCATGTATAGTAAGGCTTTTTTTTTCGATAAACGACCATGTATAGGAAGGCTTTTTTTCCCCGACAAAAAAACGACCATGTATAGTAAGGCTTTTTTTTTCCCGACAAAAAAACGACCATGTATAGTTAGGCTTTTTTTTCCGATAAAAAACAACCATGTATAGTAAGGCTTTTTTTTCCGACAAAAAAAACGACCATGTATAGTAAGGCTTTTTTTTCCGACAAAAAAACGACCATGTATAGTAAGGCTTTTTTTCCCGACAAAAAAACGACCATGTATAGTAAGGCTTTTTTTTCCCCGACAAAAAAACGATCATGTATATTAAGGCTTTTTTTTCCGATAAAAAACGACCATGTATAGTAAGGCTTTTTTTTTCCCGACAAAAAACGACCATGTATAGTAAGGCTTTTTTTTTCCGACAAAAAAAAACGACCATGTATAATAAGGCTTTTTTTTCCAATAAAAAACAACCATGTATAGTAAGGCTTTTTTTTCCGATAAAAACGACCATGTATAGTAAGGCTTTTTTTTTCCGACAAAAAAAACGACCATGTATAGTAAGGCTTTTTTTCCGACAAAAAAACGACCATGTATATAGTAAGGCTTTTTTTTTTGGACAAAAAAAACTACCATGTATAGTAAGGCTTTTTTTTTCTGACAAAAAAACGACCATGTATAGTAAGGCTTTTTTTTCGACAAAAAAACGACCATGTATAGTAAGGCTTTTTTTTTCTGATAAAAAACGACCATGTATAGTAAGGCTTTTTTTTCCCGACAAAAAAACGACCATGTATAGTAAGGCTTTTTTTTCCGACAAAAAAAACGACCATGTATAGTAAGGCTTTTTTTTTCCGACAAAAGAAACGACCATGTATAGTAAGGCTTTTTTTTTTTTTCGCTAAAAAACGACCATGTATAGTAAGGCTTTTTTTCCTGACCAAAAAAACGCCCGTGTATAGTAAGGCTTTTTTTTCCCGACAAAAAAACGACCATGTATAGTAAGGCTTTTTTTTCCCGACAAAAAACGACCATGTATATAGTAAGGCTTTTTTTTCAGACAAAAAAAACAACCATGTATAGTAAGGCTTTTTTTCCCGACAAAAAAACGACCATGTATAGTAAGGCTTTTTTTTTTCCGATAAAAAACGACCATGTATAGTAAGGCTTTTTTTTTCCCCCGACAAAAAAACGACCATGTATAGTAAGGCTTTTTTTTCCGACAAAAAAACGACCATGTATAGTAAGGCTTTTTTTTCCCCGACAAAAAAAACGACAATGTATAGTAAGGCTTTTTTTTCCGACAAAAAACGACCATGTATAGTAAGGCTTTTTTTTCCTACAAAAAACGACCATGTATAGTAAGGCTTTTTTTTCCTACAAAAAACGACCATGTATAGTAAGGCTTTTTTTTCCTAAAAAAAAAAACGACCATGTATAGTAAGGCTTTTTTTCCCCGACAAAAAAAACGACCATGTATAGTAAGGCTTTTTTTCCCGACAAAAAAACGACCATGTATAGTAAGGCTTTTTTTTCCCCGACAAAAAAACGATCATGTGTAGTAAGGCTTTTTTTTCCGATAAAAAACGACCATGTATAGTAAGGCTTTTTTTTTCCCGACAAAAAACGACCATGTATAGTAAGGCTTTTTTTTCCGACAAAAAAAACGACCATGTATAGTAAGGCTTTTTTTTTCCGACAAAAAAACGACCATGTATAGTAAGGCTTTTTTTCCCGACAAAAAAACGACCATGTATAGTAAGGCTTTTTTTTCCCCGACAAAAAAACGATCATGTATAGTAAGGCTTTTTTTTCCGATAAAAAACGACCATGTATAGTAAGGCTTTTTTTTTCCCGACAAAAAACGACCATGTATAGTAAGGCTTTTTTTTTCCGACAAAAAAAAACGACCATGTATAATAAGGCTTTTTTTTTTTTTCGCTAAAAAACGACCATGTATAGTAAGGCTTTTTTTTTCTGATAAAAAACGACCATGTATAGTAAGGCTTTTTTTTCCCGACAAAAAAACGACCATGTATAGTAAGGCTTTTTTTTCCGACAAAAAAAACGACCATGTATAGTAAGGCTTTTTTTTTCCGACAAAAAAAACGACCATGTATAGTAAGGCTTTTTTTTTTTTTCGCTAAAAAACGACCATGTATAGTAAGGCTTTTTTTCCTGACCAAAAAAACGACCGTGTATAGTAAGGCTTTTTTTTCCCGACAAAAAAACGACCATGTATAGTAAGGCTTTTTTTTCCCGACAAAAAACGACCATGTATATAGTAAGGCTTTTTTTTCAGACAAAAAAAACAACCATGTATAGTAAGGCTTTTTTTCCCGACAAAAAAACGACCATGTATAGTAAGGCTTTTTTTTTTCCGATAAAAAACGACCATGTATAGTAAGGCTTTTTTTTTCCCCCGACAAAAAAACGACCATGTATAGTAAGGCTTTTTTTTCCGACAAAAAAACGACCATGTATAGTAAGGCTTTTTTTTCCCCGACAAAAAAAACGACAATGTATAGTAAGGCTTTTTTTTCCGACAAAAAACGACCATGTATAGTAAGGCTTTTTTTTCCGACAAAAAACGACCATGTATAGTAAGGCTTTTTTTTCCTACAAAAAACGACCATGTATAGTAAGGCTTTTTTTTCCTACAAAAAACGACCATGTATAGTAAGGCTTTTTTTTCCTAAAAAAAAAAACGACCATGTATAGTAAGGCTTTTTTTCCCCGACAAAAAAAACGACCATGTATAGTAAGGCTTTTTTTCCGACCAAAAAAACGACCATGTATAGTAAGGCTTTTTTTCCGACAAAAAAACGACCATGTATAGTAAGGCTTTTTTTTTCCCGACAAAAAAACGACCATGTATAGTAAGGCTTTTTTTTTCCCGACAAAAAAACGACCATGTATAGTAAGGCTTTTTTTTCCGACAAAAAAAACAACCATGTATAGTAAGGCTTTTTTTTTCGATAAACGACCATGTATAGTAAGGCTTTTTTTTTCCCGACAAAAAAACGACCATGTATAGTTAGGCTTTTTTTTCCGATAAAAAACAACCATGTATAGTAAGGCTTTTTTTTCCGACAAAAAAAACGACCATGTATAGTAAGGCTTTTTTTCCCCGACAAAAAAAACGACCATGTATAGTAAGGCTTTTTTTCCGACCAAAAAAACGACCATGTATAGTAAGGCTTTTTTTCCGACAAAAAAACGACCATGTATAGTAAGGCTTTTTTTTCCGACAAAAAACGACCATGTATAGTAAGGCTTTTTTTTCCTAAAAAAAAAAACGACCATGTATAGTAAGGCTTTTTTTCCCCGACAAAAAAAACGACCATGTATAGTAAGGCTTTTTTTCCGACCAAAAAAACGACCATGTATAGTAAGGCTTTTTTTCCGACAAAAAAACGACCATGTATAGTAAGGCTTTTTTTTTCCCGACAAAAAAACGACCATGTATAGTAAGGCTTTTTTTTTCCCGACAAAAAAACGACCATGTATAGTAAGGCTTTTTTTTCCGACAAAAAAAACAACCATGTATAGTAAGGCTTTTTTTTTCGATAAACGACCATGTATAGTAAGGCTTTTTTTTTCCCGACAAAAAAACGACCATGTATAGTTAGGCTTTTTTTTCCGATAAAAAACAACCATGTATAGTAAGGCTTTTTTTTCCGACAAAAAAAACGACCATGTATAGTAAGGCTTTTTTTTCCGACAAAAAAACGACCATGTATAGTAAGGCTTTTTTTCCCGACAAAAAAACGACCATGTATAGTAAGGCTTTTTTTTCCCCGACAAAAAAACGATCATGTGTAGTAAGGCTTTTTTTTCCGATAAAAAACGACCATGTATAGTAAGGCTTTTTTTTTCCCGACAAAAAACGACCATGTATAGTAAGGCTTTTTTTTCCGACAAAAAAAACGACCATGTATAGTAAGGCTTTTTTTTTCCGACAAAAAAACGACCATGTATAGTAAGGCTTTTTTTTCCCCGACAAAAAAACGATCATGTATAGTAAGGCTTTTTTTTCAGATAAAAAACGACCATGTATAGTAAGGCTTTTTTTTTCCCGACAAAAAACGACCATGTATAGTAAGGCTTTTTTTTTCCGACAAAAAAAAACGACCATGTATAATAAGGCTTTTTTTTCCAATAAAAAACAACCATGTATAGTAAGGCTTTTTTTTCCGATAAAAACGACCATGTATAGTAAGGCTTTTTTTTCCCGACAAAAAAAACGACCATGTATAGTAAGGCTTTTTTTCCGACAAAAAAACGACCATGTATAGTAAGGCTTTTTTTTTTGGACAAAAAAAACTACCATGTATAGTAAGGCTTTTTTTTTCTGACAAAAAAACGACCATGTATAGTAAGGCTTTTTTTTCGACAAAAAAACGACCATGTATAGTAAGGCTTTTTTTTTCTGATAAAAAACGACCATGTATAGTAAGGCTTTTTTTTCCCGACAAAAAAACGACCATGTATAGTAAGGCTTTTTTTTCCGACAAAAAAAACGACCATGTATAGTAAGGCTTTTTTTTTCCGACAAAAAAAACGACCATGTATAGTAAGGCTTTTTTTTTTTTCGCTAAAAAACGACCATGTATAGTAAGGCTTTTTTTCCTGACCAAAAAAACGACCATGTATAGTAAGGCTTTTTTTCCTGACCAAAAAAACGACCGTGTATAGTAAGGCTTTTTTTTCCCGACAAAAAAACGACCATGTATAGTAAGGCTTTTTTTTCCCGACAAAAAACGACCATGTATAGTAAGGCTTTTTTTTTCCCAACAAAAAACGACCATGTATAGTAAGGCTTTTTTTTTTCCCGACAAAAAAAACGACAATGTATAGTAAGGCTTTTTTTTCCGACAAAAAACGACCATGTATAGTAAGGCTTTTTTTTTCCCCCGACAAAGAAACGACCATGTATAGTAAGGCTTTTTTTTCCGACAAAAAAACGACCATGTATAGTAAGGCTTTTTTTTTCCCGACAAAAAAAACGACAATGTATAGTAAGGCTTTTTTTTCCGACAAAAAACGACCATGTATAGTAAGGCTTTTTTTTCCTACAAAAAACGACCATGTATAGTAAGGCTTTTTTTTCTTACAAAAAACGACCATGTATAGTAAGGCTTTTTTTTCCTAAAAAAAAAAACGACCATGTATAGTAAGGCTTTTTTTCCCCGACAAAAAAAACGACCATGTATAGTAAGGCTTTTTTTCCGACCAAAAAAACGACCATGTATAGTAAGGCTTTTTTTCCGACAAAAAAACGACCATGTATAGTAAGGCTTTTTTTTTCCCGACAAAAAAACAACCATGTATAGTTCGGCTTTTTTTTCCGATAAAAAACAACCATGTATAGTAAGGCTTTTTTTTCCGACAAAAAAAACGACCATGTATAGTAAGGCTTTTTTTTCCGACAAAAAAACGACCATGTATAGTAAGGCTTTTTTTCCCGACAAAAAAACGACCATGTATAGTAAGGCTTTTTTTTCCCCGACAAAAAAACGATCATGTATAGTAAGGCTTTTTTTTCCGATAAAAAACGACCATGTATAGTAAGGCTTTTTTTTTCCCGACAAAAAACGACCATGTATAGTAAGGCTTTTTTTTCCGACAAAAAAAACGACCATGTATAGTAAGGCTTTTTTTTTCCGACAAAAAAACGACCATGTATAGTAAGGCTTTTTTTCCCGACAAAAAAACGACCATGTATAGTAAGGCTTTTTTTCCCCCGACAAAAAAACGATCATGTATAGTAAGGCTTTTTTTTCCGATAAAAAACGACCATGTATAGTAAGGCTTTTTTTTCCCGACAAAAAACGACCATGTATAGTAATGCTTTTTTTCCCCGACAAAAAAACGACCATGTATAGTAAGGCTTTTTTTTTCCCGACAAAAAAACGACCATGTATAGTTAGGCTTTTTTTTCCGATAAAAACGACCATGTATAGTAAGGCTTTTTTTCCCGACAAAAAAACGACCATGTATAGTAAGGCTTTTTTTTTCCGACAAAAAAACGACCATGTATAGTAAGGCTTTTTTTTCAGACAAAAAAAACGACCCTGTATAGTAAGGCGTTTTTTTCCCTTCAAAACGACCATGTAGAGTAAGGCGGTTTTTTTTCCTTCCTTCAAAACGACAATGCATAGTAAGGCATTTTTTTTTCTTCCTTCAAAACAACCCTATATAGTAAGGCGTTTTTTTTCCCTTCAAAACGACCATGTATAGTAAGGCGTTTTTTTTCCCTTCAAAACGTCCATGTACAGTAAGGCTTTTTTTTCCCGACAAAAAAACGACCATGTATAGTAAGGCTTTTTTTCCGACAAAAAAACGACCATGTATAGTAAGGCTTTTTTTTTCAGACAAAAAAAAACGACCATGTATAGTAAGGCTTTTTTTTCCGACAAAAAAACGACCATGAAGAGTAAGGCATTTTTTTTCCGACAAAAAAACGACCATGTATAGTAAGGCTTTTTTTTCCGACAAAAAAAACGACCATGTATAGTAAGGCTTTTTTTTCCCGACAAAAAAACGACCATGTATAGTAAGGCTTTTTTTTTCCGATAAAAAACGACCATGTATAGTAAGGCTTTTTTTTCCGACAAAAAACGACCATGTATAGTAAGGCTTTTTTTTCCGACAAAAAACGACCATGTATAGTAAGGCTTTTTTTTCCTAAAAAAAAAACGACCATGTATAGTAAGGCTTTTTTTTCCTAAAAAAAAAAACGACCATGTATAGTAAGGCTTTTTTTCCGACCAAAAAAACGACCATGTATAGTAAGGCTTTTTTTCCGACAAAAAAACGACCATGTATAGTAAGGCTTTTTTTTTCCCGACAAAAAAACGACCATGTATAGTAAGGCTTTTTTTTTCCGACAAAAAAACGACCATGTATAGTAAGGCTTTTTTTTCCGACAAAAAAAACAACCATGTATAGTAAGGCTTTTTTTTTCGATAAACGACCATGTATAGTAAGGCTTTTTTTCCCCGACAAAAAAACGACCATGTATAGTAAGGCTTTTTTTTTCCCGACAAAAAAACAACCATGTATAGTTAGGCTTTTTTTTCCGATAAAAAACAACCATGTATAGTAAGGCTTTTTTTTCCGACAAAAAAAACGACCATGTATAGTAAGGCTTTTTTTTCCGACAAAAAAACGACCATGTATAGTAAGGCTTTTTTTCCCGACAAAAAAACGACCATGTATAGTAAGGCTTTTTTTTCCCCGACAAAAAAACGATCATGTATAGTAAGGCTTTTTTTTCCGATAAAAAACGACCATGTATAGTAAGGCTTTTTTTTTCCCGACAAAAAACGACCATGTATAGTAAGGCTTTTTTTTCCGACAAAAAAAACGACCATGTATAGTAAGGCTTTTTTTTTCCGACAAAAAAACGACCATGTATAGTAAGGCTTTTTTTCCCGACAAAAAAACGACCATGTATAGTAAGGCTTTTTTTTCCCCGACAAAAAAACGATCATGTATAGTAAGGCTTTTTTTTCCGATAAAAAACGACCATGTATAGTAAGGCTTTTTTTTTCCCGACAAAAAACGACCATGTATAGTAAGGCTTTTTTTTTCCGACAAAAAAAAAACGACCATGTATAATAAGGCTTTTTTTTCCGATAAAAAACAACCATGTATAGTAAGGCTTTTTTTTCCGATAAAAACGACCATGTATAGTAAGGCTTTTTTTCCCGACAAAAAAACGACCATGTATAGTAAGGCTTTTTTTTTCCGACAAAAAAACGACCATGTATATAGTAAGGCTTTTTTTTCAGACAAAAAAAACAACCATGTATAGTAAGGCTTTTTTTCCCGACAAAAAAACGACCATGTATAGTAAGGCTTTTTTTTTTCCGATAAAAAACGACCATGTATAGTAAGGCTTTTTTTTTCCCCCGACAAAAAAACGACCATGTATAGTAAGGCTTTTTTTTCCGACAAAAAAACGACCATGTATAGTAAGGCTTTTTTTTTTCCGACAAAAAAAACGACAATGTATAGTAAGGCTTTTTTTTCCGACAAAAAACGACCATGTATAGTAAGGCTTTTTTTTCCTACAAAAAACGACCATGTATAGTAAGGCTTTTTTTTCCTAAAAAAAAAAACGACCATGTATATAGTAAGGCTTTTTTTTCCTAAAAAAAAAAACGACCATGTATAGTAAGGCTTTTTTTCCCCGACAAAAAAAACGACCATGTATAGTAAGGCTTTTTTTCCGACCAAAAAAACGACCATGTATAGTAAGGCTTTTTTTCCGACAAAAAAACGACCATGTATAGTAAGGCTTTTTTTTTTCCCGACAAAAAAACGACCATGTATAGTAAGGCCTTTTTTTTCCGACAAAAAAACGACCATGTATAGTAAGGCTTTTTTTTCCGACAAAAAAAACAACCATGTATAGTAAGGCTTTTTTTTTCGATAAACGACCATGTATAGTAAGGCTTTTTTTCCCCGACAAAAAAACGACCATGTATAGTAAGGCTTTTTTTTTCCCGACAAAAAAAACGACCATGTATAGTTAGGCTTTTTTTTCCGATAAAAAACAACCATGTATAGTAAGGCTTTTTTTTCCGACAAAAAAAACGACCATGTATAGTAAGGCTTTTTTTTTCCGACAAAAAAACGACCATGTATAGTAAGGCTTTTTTTCCCGACAAAAAAACGACTATGTATAGTAAGGCTTTTTTTTCCCCGACAAAAAAACGATCATGTATAGTAAGGCTTTTTTTTTCCGATAAAAAACGACCATGTATAGTAAGGCTTTTTTTTTCCCGACAAAAAACGACCATGTATAGTAAGGCTTTTTTTTCCGACAAAAAAAACGACCATGTATAGTAAGGCTTTTTTTCCGACATAAAAACGACCATGTATAGTAAGGCTTTTTTTTCCGACAAAAAAACGACCATGTATAGTAAGGCTTTTTTTTCCGACATAAAAACGACCATGTATAGTAAGGCTTTTTTTTCCCCGACAAAAAAACGATCATGTATAGTAAGGCTTTTTTTTCCGATAAAAAACGACCATGTATAGTAAGGCTTTTTTTTCCGATAAAAACGACCATGTATAGTAAGGCTTTTTTTTCCCGACAAAAAAAACGACCATGTATAGTAAGGCTTTTTTTCCGACAAAAAAACGACCATGTATAGTAAGGCTTTTTTTTTTGGACAAAAAAAACTACCATGTATAGTAAGGCTTTTTTTTTCTGACAAAAAAACGACCATGTATAGTAAGGCTTTTTTTTCGACAAAAAAACGACCATGTATAGTAAGGCTTTTTTTTTCTGATAAAAAACGACCATGTATAGTAAGGCTTTTTTTTCCCGACAAAAAAACGACCATGTATAGTAAGGCTTTTTTTTCCGACAAAAAAAACGACCATGTATAGTAAGGCTTTTTTTTTCCGACAAAAAAAACGACCATGTATAGTAAGGCTTTTTTTTTTTTTCGCTAAAAAACGACCATGTATAGTAAGGCTTTTTTTCCTGACCAAAAAAACGACCATGTATAGTAAGGCTTTTTTTCCTGACCAAAAAAACGACCGTGTATAGTAAGGCTTTTTTTTCCCGACAAAAAAACGACCGTGTATAGTAAGGCTTTTTTTTCCCGACAAAAAACGACCATGTATAGTAAGGCTTTTTTTTTCCCAACAAAAAACGACCATGTATAGTAAGGCTTTTTTTTTTCCCGACAAAAAAAACGACAATGTATAGTAAGGCTTTTTTTTCCGACAAAAAACGACCATGTATAGTAAGGCTTTTTTTTCCTACAAAAAACGACCATGTATAGTAAGGCTTTTTTTTCCCCAAAAAAAAAAACGACCATGTATAGTAAGGCTTTTTTTCCCGACAAAAAAAACGACCATGTATAGTAAGGCTTTTTTTCCGACCAAAAAAACGACCATGTATAGTAAGGCTTTTTTTCCGACAAAAAAAACGACCATGTATAGTAAGGCTTTTTTTTTCCCGACAAAAAAACGACCATGTATAGTAAGGCTTTTTTTTTCCGACAAAAAAACGACCATGTATAGTAAGGCTTTTTTTTCCGACAAAAAAAACAACCATGTATAGTAAGGCTTTTTTTTTCGATAAACGACCATGTATAGTAAGGCTTTTTTTCCCCGACAAAAAAACGACCATGTATAGTAAGGCTTTTTTTTTCCCGACAAAAAAACGACCATGTATAGTTAGGCTTTTTTTTCCGATAAAAAACAACCATGTATAGTAAGGCTTTTTTTTCCGACAAAAAAACCGACCATGTATAGTAAGGCTTTTTTTTCCGACAAAAAAACGACCATGTATAGTAAGGCTTTTTTTTCCCCGACAAAAAAACGATCATGTATAGTAAGGCTTTTTTTTCCGATAAAAAACGACCATGTATAGTAAGGCTTTTTTTTTCCGATAAAAAACGACCATGTATAGTAAGGCTTTTTTTTTTCCCGACAAAAAACGACCAT
The DNA here is from genome assembly GCF_051991245.1 of Festucalex cinctus. Lineage (NCBI taxonomy): Eukaryota > Metazoa > Chordata > Actinopteri > Syngnathiformes > Syngnathidae > Festucalex > Festucalex cinctus. Next base: position 725,741 of record NC_135427.1, read on the forward strand.
GTATAGTAAGGCTTTTTTTTCCGACAAAAAAAACGACCATGTATAGTAAGGCTTTTTTTTTCCGACAAAAAAACGACCATGTATAGTAAGGCTTTTTTTTCCCCGACAAAAAAACGATCATGTATAGTAAGGCTTTTTTTTCCGATAAAAAACGACCATGTATAGTAAGGCTTTTTTTTTCCCGACAAAAAACGACCATGTATAGTAAGGCTTTTTTTTTCCGACAAAAAAAAACGACCATGTATAATAAGGCTTTTTTTTCCGATAAAAAACAACCATGTATAGTAAGGCTTTTTTTTCCGATAAAAACGACCATGTATAGTAAGGCTTTTTTTCCGACAAAAAAACGACCATGTATAGTAAGGCTTTTTTTTTTCGACAAAAAAAACGACCATGTATAGTAAGGCTTTTTTTTTCTGACAAAAAAACGACCATGTATAGTAAGGCTTTTTTTTCGACAAAAAAACGACCATGTATAGTAAGGCTTTTTTTTTCTGATAAAAAACGACCATGTATAGTAAGGCTTTTTTTTCCCGACAAAAAAACGACCATGTATAGTAAGGCTTTTTTTTCCGACAAAAAAAACGACCATGTATAGTAAGGCTTTTTTTTCCCGACAAAAAAAACGACCATGTATAGTTAGGCTTTTTTTTCCGACAAAAAAAACGACCATGTATAGTAAGGCTTTTTTTTTCCGACAAAAAAAACGACCATGTATAGTAAGGCTTTTTTTTTTTTTTCGCTAAAAAACGACCATGTATAGTAAGGCTTTTTTTCCTGACCAAAAAAACGACCATGTATAGTAAGGCTTTTTTTCCTGACCAAAAAAACGACCGTGTATAGTAAGGCTTTTTTTTCCCGACAAAAAAACGACCATGTATAGTAAGGCTTTTTTTTCCCGACAAAAAACGACCATGTATAGTAAGGCTTTTTTTTTCCCAACAAAAAACGACCATGTATAGTAAGGCTTTTTTTTCCCGACAAAAAAACGACCATGTATAGTAAGGCTTTTTTTCCCGACAAAAAAACGACCATGTATAGTAAGGCTTTTTTTTTCCGACAAAAAAACGACCATGTATAGTAAGGCTTTTTTTTTCCGACAAAAAAACGCCCATGTATAGTAAGGCTTTTTTTTCAGACAAAAAAAACAACCATGTATAGTAAGGCTTTTTTTTTTCCCGACAAAATAACGACCATGTATAGTAAGGCTTTTTTTTCCCGACAAAAAAACGACCATGTATAGTAAGACTTTTTTTTCCGACAAAAAAACGACCATGTATAGTAAGGCTTTTTTTTCCGACAAAAAAACGACCATGTATAGTAAGGCTTTTTTTTCCCGACAAAAAACGACCATGTATAGTAAGGCTTTTTTTTTTTCCGACAAAAAAAACGACCATGTATAGTAAGGCTTTTTTTTCCCGACAAAAAACGACCATGTATAGTAAGGCTTTTTTTTTTCCGACAAAAAAAACGACCATGTATAGTAAGGCTTTTTTTCCGACAAAAAAACGACCATGTATAGTAAGGCTTTTTTTTCCGACAAAAAAAACAACCATGTATAGTAAGGCTTTTTTTTTCGATAAAAAACGACCATGTATAGTAAGGCTTTTTTTCCCCGACAAAAAAACGACCATGTATAGTAAGGCTTTTTTTTTCCCTTCAAAAAAATGACCATGTATAGTAAGGCTTTTTTTTTCCCGACAAAAAAACGACCATGTATAGTTAGGCTTTTTTTTCCCGATAAAAAACAACCATGTATAGTAAGGCTTTTTTTTCCGACAAAAAAAACAACCATGTATAGTAAGGCTTTTTTTTCCGACAAAAAAACGACCATGTATAGTAAGGCTTTTTTTCCCGACAAAAAAACGACCATGTATAGTAAGGCTTTTTTTTCCCCGACAAAAAAACGATCATGTATAGTAAGGCTTTTTTTTCCGATAAAAAACGATCATGTATAGTAAGGCTTTTTTTTCCGATAAAAAACGACCATGTATAGTAAGGCTTTTTTTTCTGACAAAAAAACAACCATGTATAGTAAGGCTTTTTTTTCCGATAAAAAACGACCATGTATAGTAAGGCTTTTTTTCCGACAAAAAAACGACCATGTATAGTAAGGCTTTTTTTTTCGACAAAAAAAACGACCATGTATAGTAAGGCTTTTTTTTTCTGACAAAAAAACGACCATGTATAGTAAGGCTTTTTTTTCCCGACAAAAAAACGACCATGTATAGTAAGGCTTTTTTTTCCGACAAAAAAAACGACCATGTATAGTAAGGCTTTTTTTTTCCGACAAAAAAAACGACCATGTATAGTAAGGCTTTTTTTTCCGACAAAAAAACCGACCATGTATAGTAAGGCTTTTTTTTTTTTTCGACAAAAAAAACGACCATGTATAGTAAGGCTTTTTTTTCCCGACAAAAAAAACGACCATGTATAGTAAGGCTTTTTTTTTCGATAAAAAACGACCATGTATAGTAAGGCTTTTTTTTCCCGTAAAAAAAAACGACCATGTATAGTAAGGCTTTTTTTCCCCCGACAAAAAAACGACCATGTATAGTAAGGCTTTTTTTTCCCCGACAAAAAAACGCCCATGTATAGTAAGGCTTTTTTTCCTGACAAAAAACGACCATGTATAGTAAGGCTTTTTTTCCTGACAAAAAAACGACCATGTATAGTAAGGCTTTTTTTTTCCCCCGACAAAAAAACGACCATGTATAGTAAGGCTTTTTTTTCCGACAAAAAAACGACCATGTATAGTAAGGCTTTTTTTCCCGACAAAAAAAACGACCATGTATAGTAAGGCTTTTTTTCCGACAAAAAAAACGACCATGTATAGTAAGGCTTTTTTTCCGACAAAAAAAACGACCATGTATAGTAAGGCTTTTTTTTCCCGACAAAAAAACGACCATGTATAGTAAGGCTTTTTTTTCCCCGACAAAAAAACGACCATGTATAGTAAGGCTTTTTTTTCCCCGACAAAAAAACGACCATGTATAGTAAGGCTTTTTTTCCTGACAAAAAACGACCATGTATAGTAAGGCTTTTTTTCCTGACAAAAAAACGACCATGTATAGTAAGGCTTTTTTTTCCCCCGACAAAAAAAACGACCATGTATAGTAAGGCTTTTTTTTTCCCCCGACAAAAAAAACGACCATGTATAGTAAGGCTTTTTTTTTCCCGACAAAAAAAACGACCATGTATAGTAAGGCTTTTTTTTTCCGACAAAAAAAACGACCATGTATAGTAAGGCTTTTTTTTTCCGACAAAAAACGACCATGTATAGTAAGGCTTTTTTTTCCCGACAAAAAAACGACCATGTATAGTAAGGCTTTTTTTTCCGACAAAAAAACGACCATGTATAGTAAGGCTTTTTTTTTCCGACAAAAAAACGCCCATGTATAGTAAGGCTTTTTTTTCAGACAAAAAAAACAACCATGTATAGTAAGGCTTTTTTTTTTCCCGACAAAATAACGACCATGTATAGTAAGGCTTTTTTTTCCCGACAAAAAAACGACCATGTATAGTAAGACTTTTTTTTCCGACAAAAAAACGACCATGTATAGTAAGGCTTTTTTTTCCCGACAAAAAACGACCATGTATAGTAAGGCTTTTTTTTCCCGACAAAAAACGACCATGTATAGTAAGGCTTTTTTTTTTTCCGACAAAAAAAACGACCATGTATAGTAAGGCTTTTTTTCCGACAAAAAAACGACCATGTATAGTAAGGCTTTTTTTTCCCGACAAAAAAACGACCATGTATAGTAAGGCTTTTTTTTTCCGACAAAAAGACGACCATGTATAGTAAGGCTTTTTTTTCCGACAAAAAAAACAACCATGTATAGTAAGGCTTTTTTTTTCGATAAAAAACGACCATGTATAGTAAGGCTTTTTTTCCCCGACAAAAAAACGACCATGTATAGTAAGGCTTTTTTTTTCCCGACAAAAAAATGACCATGTATAGTAAGGCTTTTTTTTTCCCGACAAAAAAACGACCATGTATAGTTAGGCTTTTTTTTCCCGATAAAAAACAACCATGTATAGTAAGGCTTTTTTTTCCGACAAAAAAAAACGACCATGTATAGTAAGGCTTTTTTTTCCGACAAAAAAACGACCATGTATAGTAAGGCTTTTTTTCCCGACAAAAAAACGACCATGTATAGTAAGGCTTTTTTTTCCCCGACAAAAAAACGATCATGTATAGTAAGGCTTTTTTTTCCGATAAAAAACGATCATGTATAGTAAGGCTTTTTTTTCCGATAAAAAACGACCATGTATAGTAAGGCTTTTTTTTCTGACAAAAAAACAACCATGTATAGTAAGGCTTTTTTTTCCGATAAAAAACGACCATGTATAGTAAGGCTTTTTTTCCGACAAAAAAACGACCATGTATAGTAAGGCTTTTTTTTTCGACAAAAAAAACGACCATGTATAGTAAGGCTTTTTTTTTCTGACAAAAAAACGACCATGTATAGTAAGGCTTTTTTTCCCCGACAAAAAAACGACCATGTATAGTAAGGCTTTTTTTTCCGACAAAAAAAACGACCATGTATAGTAAGGCTTTTTTTTTCCGACAAAAAAAACGACCATGTATAGTAAGGCTTTTTTTTCCGACAAAAAAACCGACCATGTATAGTAAGGCTTTTTTTTCCCCGACAAAAAAACGACCATGTATAGTAAGGCTTTTTTTCCTGACAAAAAACGACCATGTATAGTAAGGCTTTTTTTCCTGACAAAAAAACGACCATGTATAGTAAGGCTTTTTTTTCCCCCGACAAAAAAAACGACCATGTATAGTAAGGCTTTTTTTTTCCCCCGACAAAAAAAACGACCATGTATAGTAAGGCTTTTTTTTTCCCGACAAAAAAAACGACCATGTATAGTAAGGCTTTTTTTTTCCGACAAAAAAAACGACCATGTATAGTAAGGCTTTTTTTTTCCCGACAAAAAACGACCATGTATAGTAAGGCTTTTTTTTCCCGACAAAAAAACGACCATGTATAGTAAGGCTTTTTTTCCCGACAAAAAAACGACCATGTATAGTAAGGCTTTTTTTTTCCGACAAAAAAACGACCATGTATAGTAAGGCTTTTTTTTTCCGACAAAAAAACGCCCATGTATAGTAAGGCTTTTTTTTCAGACAAAAAAAACAACCATGTATAGTAAGGCTTTTTTTTTTCCCGACAAAATAACGACCATGTATAGTAAGGCTTTTTTTTCCCGACAAAAAAACGACCATGTATAGTAAGACTTTTTTTTCCGACAAAAAAACGACCATGTATAGTAAGGCTTTTTTTTTCCCGACAAAAAACGACCATGTATAGTAAGGCTTTTTTTTCCCGACAAAAAACGACCATGTATAGTAAGGCTTTTTTTTTTTCCGACAAAAAAAACGACCATGTATAGTAAGGCTTTTTTTCCGACAAAAAAAACGACCATGTATAGTAAGGCTTTTTTTTCCCGACAAAAAAACGACCATGTATAGTAAGGCTTTTTTTTTCCGACAAAAAGACGACCATGTATAGTAAGGCTTTTTTTTCCGACAAAAAAAACAACCATGTATAGTAAGGCTTTTTTTTTCGATAAAAAACGACCATGTATAGTAAGGCTTTTTTTCCCCGACAAAAAAACGACCATGTATAGTAAGGCTTTTTTTTTCCCGACAAAAAAATGACCATGTATAGTAAGGCTTTTTTTTTCCCGACAAAAAAACGACCATGTATTGTTAGGCTTTTTTTTTCCCGATAAAAAACAACCATGTATAGTAAGGCTTTTTTTTCCGACAAAAAAAAACGACCATGTATAGTAAGGCTTTTTTTTCCGACAAAAAAACGACCATGTATAGTAAGGCTTTTTTTCCCGACAAAAAAACGACCATGTATAGTAAGGCTTTTTTTTCCCCGACAAAAAAACGATCATGTATAGTAAGGCTTTTTTTTCCGATAAAAAACGATCATGTATAGTAAGGCTTTTTTTTCCGATAAAAAACGACCATGTATAGTAAGGCTTTTTTTTCTGACAAAAAAACAACCATGTATAGTAAGGCTTTTTTTTCCGATAAAAAACGACCATGTATAGTAAGGCTTTTTTTCCGACAAAAAAACGACAATGTATAGTAAGGCTTTTTTTTTCGACAAAAAAAACGACCATGTATAGTAAGGCTTTTTTTTTCTGACAAAAAAACGACCATGTATAGTAAGGCTTTTTTTCCCCGACAAAAAAACGACCATGTATAGTAAGGCTTTTTTTTCCGACAAAAAAAACGACCATGTATAGTAAGGCTTTTTTTTTCCGACAAAAAAAACGACCATGTATAGTAAGGCTTTTTTTTCCGACAAAAAAACCGACCATGTATAGTAAGGCTTTTTTTTTTTTTCGACAAAAAAAACGACCATGTATAGTAAGGCTTTTTTTTCCCGACAAAAAAAACGACCATGTATAGTAAGGCTTTTTTTTTCGATAAAAAACGACCATGTATAGTAAGGCTTTTTTTTCCCGTCAAAAAAAACGACCATGTATAGTAAGGCTTTTTTTTTTCCCCGACAAAAAAAACGACCATGTATAGTAAGGCTTTTTTTCCCCCGACAAAAAAACGACCATGTATAGTAAGGCTTTTTTTTCCCCGACAAAAAAACGCCCATGTATAGTAAGGCTTTTTTTTTTTCCGACAAAAAAAACGACCATGTATAGTAAGGCTTTTTTTCCGACAAAAAAACGACCATGTATAGTAAGGCTTTTTTTTCCCGACAAAAAAACGACCATGTATAGTAAGGCTTTTTTTTTCCGACAAAAAGACGACCATGTATAGTAAGGCTTTTTTTTCCGACAAAAAAAACAACCATGTATAGTAAGGCTTTTTTTTTCGATAAAAAACGACCATGTATAGTAAGGCTTTTTTTCCCCGACAAAAAAACGACCATGTATAGTAAGGCTTTTTTTTTCCCGACAAAAAAATGACCATGTATAGTAAGGCTTTTTTTTTCCCGACAAAAAAACGACCATGTATTGTTAGGCTTTTTTTTCCCGATAAAAAACAACCATGTATAGTAAGGCTTTTTTTTCCGACAAAAAAAAACGACCATGTATAGTAAGGCTTTTTTTTCCGACAAAAAAAACGACCATGTATAGTAAGGCTTTTTTTCCCGACAAAAAAACGACCATGTATAGTAAGGCTTTTTTTTCCCCGACAAAAAAACGATCATGTATAGTAAGGCTTTTTTTTCCGATAAAAAACGATCATGTATAGTAAGGCTTTTTTTTCCGATAAAAAACGACCATGTATAGTAAGGCTTTTTTTTCTGACAAAAAAACAACCATGTATAGTAAGGCTTTTTTTTCCGATAAAAAACGACCATGTATAGTAAGGCTTTTTTTCCGACAAAAAAACGACAATGTATAGTAAGGCTTTTTTTTTCGACAAAAAAAACGACCATGTATAGTAAGGCTTTTTTTTTCTGACAAAAAAACGACCATGTATAGTAAGGCTTTTTTTCCCCGACAAAAAAACGACCATGTATAGTAAGGCTTTTTTTTCCGACAAAAAAAACGACCATGTATAGTAAGGCTTTTTTTTTCCGACAAAAAAAACGACCATGTATAGTAAGGCTTTTTTTTCCGACAAAAAAACCGACCATGTATAGTAAGGCTTTTTTTTTTTTTCGACAAAAAAAACGACCATGTATAGTAAGGCTTTTTTTTCCCGACAAAAAAAACGACCATGTATAGTAAGGCTTTTTTTTTCGATAAAAAACGACCATGTATAGTAAGGCTTTTTTTTCCCGTCAAAAAAAACGACCATGTATAGTAAGGCTTTTTTTTTTCCCCGACAAAAAAAACGACCATGTATAGTAAGGCTTTTTTTCCCCCGACAAAAAAACGACCATGTATAGTAAGGCTTTTTTTTCCCCGACAAAAAAACGCCCATGTATAGTAAGGCTTTTTTTCCTGACAAAAAACGACCATGTATAGTAAGGCTTTTTTTCCTGACAAAAAAACGACCATGTATAGTTAGGCTTTTTTTTTCCCCCGACAAAAAAACGACCATGTATAGTAAGGCTTTTTTTTCCGACAAAAAAACGACCATGTATAGTAAGGCTTTTTTTCCCGACAAAAAAAACGACCATGTATAGTAAGGCTTTTTTTCCGACAAAAAAAACGACCATGTATAGTAAGGCTTTTTTTCCGACAAAAAAAACGACCATGTATAGTAAGGCTTTTTTTTCCCGACAAAAAAACGACCATGTATAGTAAGGCTTTTTTTTCCGACAAAAAAACGACCATGTATAGTAAGGCTTTTTTTTCCGATAAAAAACGACCATGTATAGTAAGGCTTTTTTTTCTGACAAAAAAACAACCATGTATAGTAAGGCTTTTTTTTCCGATAAAAAACGACCATGTATAGTAAGGCTTTTTTTCCGACAAAAAAACGACCATGTATAGTAAGGCTTTTTTTTTCGACAAAAAAAACGACCATGTATAGTAAGGCTTTTTTTTTCTGACAAAAAAACGACCATGTATAGTAAGGCTTTTTTTCCCCGACAAAAAAACGACCATGTATAGTAAGGCTTTTTTTTCCGACAAAAAAAACGACCATGTATAGTAAGGCTTTTTTTTTCCGACAAAAAAAACGACCATGTATAGTAAGGCTTTTTTTTCCGACAAAAAAACCGACCATGTATAGTAAGGCTTTTTTTTCCCCGACAAAAAAACGACCATGTATAGTAAGGCTTTTTTTCCTGACAAAAAACGACCATGTATAGTAAGGCTTTTTTTCCTGACAAAAAAAACGACCATGTATAGTAAGGCTTTTTTTTCCCCCGACAAAAAAAACGACCATGTATAGTAAGGCTTTTTTTTTCCCCCGACAAAAAAAACGACCATGTATAGTAAGGCTTTTTTTTTCCCGACAAAAAAAACGACCATGTATAGTAAGGCTTTTTTTTTTCCGACAAAAAAAACGACCATGTATAGTAAGGCTTTTTTTTTCCGACAAAAAACGACCATGTATAGTAAGGCTTTTTTTTCCCGACAAAAAAACGACCATGTATAGTAAGGCTTTTTTCCCGACAAAAAAACGACCATGTATAGTAAGGCTTTTTTTTTCCGACAAAAAAACGACCATGTATAGTAAGGCTTTTTTTTTCCGACAAAAAAACGCCCATGTATAGTAAGGCTTTTTTTCAGACAAAAAAACAACCATGTATAGTAAGGCTTTTTTTTTTCCCGACAAAATAACGACCATGTATAGTAAGGCTTTTTTTTCCCGACAAAAAAACGACCATGTATAGTAAGGCTTTTTTTTCCGACAAAAAAACGACCATGTATAGTAAGGCTTTTTTTTCCCGACAAAAAACGACCATGTATAGTAAGGCTTTTTTTTCCCGACAAAAAACGACCATGTATAGTAAGCTTTTTTTTTTTCCGACAAAAAAAACGACCATGTATAGTAAGGCTTTTTTTCCGACAAAAAAACGACCATGTATAGTAAGGCTTTTTTTTTCCCGACAAAAAAACGACCATGTATAGTAAGGCTTTTTTTTTCCGACAAAAAGACGACCATGTATAGTAAGGCTTTTTTTTCCGACAAAAAAAACAACCATGTATAGTAAGGCTTTTTTTTTCGATAAAAAACGACCATGTATAGTAAGGCTTTTTTTCCCCGACAAAAAAACGACCATGTATAGTAAGGCTTTTTTTTTCCCGACAAAAAAATGACCATGTATAGTAAGGCTTTTTTTTTTCCCGACAAAAAAACGACCATGTATAGTTAGGCTTTTTTTTCCCGATAAAAAACAACCATGTATAGTAAGGCTTTTTTTTCCGACAAAAAAAAAACGACCATGTATAGTAAGGCTTTTTTTTCCGACAAAAAACGACCATGTATAGTAAGGCTTTTTTTCCCGACAAAAAAACGACCATGTATAGTAAGGCTTTTTTTTTCCCCGACAAAAAAACGATCATGTATAGTAAGGCTTTTTTTTTCCGATAAAAAACGATCATGTATAGTAAGGCTTTTTTTTCGATAAAAAACGACCATGTATAGTAAGGCTTTTTTTTCTGACAAAAAAACAACCATGTATAGTAAGGCTTTTTTTTCCGATAAAAAACGACCATGTATAGTAAGGCTTTTTTTTCCGACAAAAAAACGACAATGTATAGTAAGGCTTTTTTTTTCGACAAAAAACGACCATGTATAGTAAGGCTTTTTTTTTTCTGACAAAAAAACGACCATGTATAGTAAGGCTTTTTTTCCCCGACAAAAAAACGACCATGTATAGTAAGGCTTTTTTTTCCGACAAAAAAACGACCATGTATAGTAAGGCTTTTTTTTTCCGACAAAAAAAACGACCATGTATAGTAAGGCTTTTTATTTCCGACAAAAAAACCGACCATGTATAGTAAGGCTTTTTTTTTTTTTCGACAAAAAAAACGACCATGTATAGTAAGGCTTTTTTTTCCCGACAAAAAAACGACCATGTATAGTAAGGCTTTTTTTTCCGACAAAAAAACGACCATGTATAGTAAGGCTTTTTTTTTCCCGTCAAAAAAACGACCATGTATAGTAAGGCTTTTTTTTTCCCCGACAAAAAAAACGACCATGTATAGTAAGGCTTTTTTTCCCCGACAAAAAACGACCATGTATAGTAAGGCTTTTTTTTCCCCGACAAAAAAACGACCATGTATAGTAAGGCTTTTTTTCCCCCGACAAAAAAACGACCATGTAATAGTAAGGCTTTTTTTCCCGACAAAAAAACGACCATGTATAGTAAGGCTTTTTTTTCCCCGACAAAAAAACGACCATGTATAGTAAGGCTTTTTTTCCCGACAAAAAAAACGACCATGTATAGTAAGGCTTTTTTTTCCCGACAAAAAAAACGACCATGTATAGTAAGGCTTTTTTTTCCCCGACAAAAAAAACGACCATGTATAGTAAGGCTTTTTTTTCCCCGACAAAAAAACGACCATGTATAGTAAGGCTTTTTTTTCCCGACAAAAAAAACGACCATGTATAGTAAGGCTTTTTTTTCCCCCGACAAAAAAAACGACCATGTATAGTAAGGCTTTTTTTTTCCCCCGACCAAAAAAAAACGACCATGTATAGTAAGGCTTTTTTTCCCCGACAAAAAAAACGACCATGGTATAGTAAAGGCTTTTTATTTTCCCCGACAAAAAAAACGACCATGTATAGTAAGGCTTTTTTTTCCCCGACAAAAGTAAAACGACCATGTATAGTAAGGCTTTTTTTTTTTCCCCCGACAAAAAAAACGACCATGTATAGTAAGACAAAAAAAACGACCATGTATAGTAAGGCTTTTTTTTTCCGACAAAAAACGACCATGTATAGTAAGGCTTTTTTTTCCTACAAAAAAAACAACCATGTATAGTAAGGCTTTTTTTTCCTAAAAAAAAAAACGACCATGTATAGTAAGGCTTTTTTTTCCGACAAAACGACCATGTATAGTAAGGCTTTTTTTAAGACCATGCTCGTCTGTCCTCCTATACACTGGTGATGTGATCTGCAATCAACCTGCCGGCCGAGCCTCCGGAATAGAAGTCTGTGTGTGGTGCTGTTGGCGCTTGCTCCTCTGCTGTCTTCCTCTGCGTGCTCCCAAGATGACCTCATGTCAGCAGGATGCCGCTGCTGTCTGCCTCATGGGCTCAGGACATCATCTTTTGCTTGCACATTTGTTGACGTTAGCCTGAGCTTTTGTGTCTTTTGTTGATTTTTTTTCCCTTTTTTGGGGGGGGGGGGAATAAACCTTTCCATTACTTGGTCTTGTCTCCCTCTTCTTGGTTTTGGCTCAGAGCCAGCTGTAACCTCATGAATAGTAAGGCTTAAAAAAAGGAAAGAAAAAGGAAACGACATTGTATAGCAAGGTTTTTTTTTTTTCTAACAAAAAATGACCATGTATAGTAAGGCTTTTTTTTCTAACAAAAAATGACCATGTATAGTAAGGCTTTTTTTTCTAAGAAAAAATGACCATGTATAGTAAGGCTTTTTTTTCTGACAAAAAAATGACCATGTATAGTAAGGCTTTTTTTTTCTAATAAAAAATGACCATGTATAGTAAGGCTTTTTTTTCTAACAAAAAATGACCATGTATAGTAAGACTTTTTTTTCTAATAAAAAATGACCATGTATAGTAAGGCTTTTTTTTCCGACAAAAAAACGACCATGTATAGTAAGGCTTTTTTTTTTTCTAACATAAAATGACCATGTATAGTAAGGCTTTTTTTTCTAACAAAAAATGACCATGTATAGTAAGGCTTTTTTTTCTAATAAAAAATGACCATGTATAGTAAGGCTTTTTTTTTTTCTAACAAAAAATGACCATGTATAGTAAGACTTTTTTTTCTAATAAAAAATGACCATGTATAGTAAGGCTTTTTTTTCTGACAAAAAAACGACCATGTATAGTAAGCCTTTTTTTTCTAACAAAAAATGACCATGTATAGTAAGGCTTTTTTTTCTAACAAAAAAATGACCATGTATAGTAAGACTATTTTTTTCTAACAAAAAACGACCATGTATAGTAAGGCTTTTTTTTTCTAACAAAAAATGACCATGTATAGTAAGGCTTTTTTTTCTAACAAAAAATGACCATGTATAGTAAGGCTTTTTTTTTCTTTTTTTTTTTTTTTTTTTTTTTTTTTTTTTTTTTTTTTTTTTTTTTTTTCTTTGAAGAGCTCAGAATTGTTCATTCGGTAGTCTTACCGATTCAACGTCTTGTCATCATTGCTCTTTTCCTTTTTTTTTTTTTTTTTTTTTTTTTTTTTTTTTTTTTTTTTGTGTGTGTGTGTATGTGTGCGTGCGTTTGCGTGCGTGCGTTTGCGTGCGTGCGTGCGTTTGCGTGTGTGCGTTTGCGTGCGTTTGCGTGCGTGCGTGTGCGTGCGTGCAAATACGTATAAATTTATACTCATTCATTCACCTAAAACCTTATAAATATCCCATTACCCTTCGCCTTAACCAGGTACTTCAGAATCTTGCCAGAGTCGTGAGATTTAAATGGTCAGGAGACCAGAGAAAAGGTCAGAAAAAAAAGAAATAAAGAGAAAAGAAAGGTAAATCAAAGTGACATCCAGCACCGACCAAACACTTCCTGCCTTCCCCATGATTACAAAATCAAAGTCTTACGCCAACCCCGGAAGCCTCTAAATTCCAGCAAATTTAGCGAGATCTCAAGAGCCCAGAGGAAAAACTAAAGAGAGGAAGGAGGGAAGGATCGATAAGGCAGAGTGAGATCAATAGAAGCCAGTACATCCAATCCATCAAAGTGAAGTCCAGCACCAACAAGACCCCTCCTGCGTGGTTACAAAACCGGAGTCTTATGCCAACCCCAGAAACCTCATACTTCTAATAAATTAAGATCTCAAGTGACCAGAGGAAAAACTAAAGAGAGGAAGGAGGGAAGGATAGATAAAGAAAAGTGAGAACCACAGACACCAGCACCAACTGATTCAAGGGGCTGTGGGAGGGAGAGGGTACTTCTGTTGAGTTTCAGTAGATGCTGGTGCGACGGATCTGGCATGCATAAGGACCACCACCAAAGAGAGAAGCCGTCAACCGCGGTCCAGCAAAGCGAGCACCCCCCCCCGGAATCCCCAGGCCGCGGCAGCACCAAGGCCACCCCCAAGCCACCCGAGCGGACACCGGTCAGCGAGCCGACCCAGACACCCGGAACACCCCCGCCCCAGCCCCGGCCCACACCCCCGAGCCCAAGGCCGCAGAACGAGGCCCAGCGGGCCCCCACAGCGCCCCACCGGTCCCCAGCCCCCATCCCCCCACGACCCCCCCGCACCCCACCCAAACCCGCCATCCACCACGACCCAGGCCCCACCACCCCCGACCCCCAAACCCCCGAACACACCCCGACCCCCAGCACCCAACCCCCCACCCACCCATACCTCCACCCCCCCCCCAAACAAGCCGCCCCCCCCCCGACGGCCGCCACCCCCCCCCCGCGAACCCGGCCCCCCGCGAGAACCCCCCACCCCCCCCCCGGAAACCGGCACCGGGCAGCAGCGCAGAGAGGGAAGATGTGCCCACCCCACCTCCAGCCGCGCGAGATTTGCACCGCGGCGGCTTTTTTTTTCTAATAAAAAATGACCATGTATAGTAAGGCTTTTTTTTCTGACAAAAAAATGACCATGTATACTAAGGCTTTTTTTTCTAACAAAAAATGACCATTTATAGTAAGGCTATTTTTTTCTAACAAAAAATGACCATGTATAGTAAGACTTTTTTTTTCTAATAAAAAATGACCATGTATAGTAAGGCTTTTTTTTCCGACAAAAAAACGACCATGTATAGTAAGGCTTTTTTTTCCGACAAAAAAACGACCATGTATAGTAAGGCTTTTTTTTTTCTAACAAAAAATGACCATGTATAGTAAGGCTTTTTTTTCTAACAAAAAATGACCATGTATAGTAAGGCTTTTTTTTCTAAGAAAAAATGACCATGTATAGTAAGGCTTTTTTTTCTGACAAAAAAATGACCATGTATAGTAAGGCTTTTTTTTCTAATAAAAAATGACCATGTATAGTAAGGCTTTTTTTTCTAACAAAAAATGACCATGTATAGTAAGACTTTTTTTTCTAATAAAAAATGACCATGTATAGTAAGGCTTTTTTTTCCGACAAAAAAACGACCATGTATAGTAAGGCTTTTTTTTTTCTAACAAAAAATGACCATGTATAGTAAGGCTTTTTTTTCTAACAAAAAATGACCATGTATAGTAAGGCTTTTTTTTCTAATAAAAAATGACCATGTATAGTAAGGCTTTTTTTTTTCTAACAAAAAATGACCATGTATAGTAAGGCTTTTTTTTTCAAACAAAAAAACGACCATGTATAGTAAGGCTTTTTTTTCCGACAAAAAAACGACCATGTATAGTAAAGCTTTTTTTTCCGACAAAAAAAACGACCAGGTATAGTAAGGCTTTTTTTTTTCGACAAAAAAACGACCATGTATAGTAAGGCTTTTTTTTCCGACAAAAAAACGACCATGTATAGTAAGGCTTTTTTTTCCGACAAAAAAACGACCATGTATAGTAAGGCTTTTTTTTTTTTCTAACAAAAAATGACCATGTGTAGTAAGGCTTTTTTTTCCGACAAAAAAACGACCATGTATAGTAAGGCCTTTTTTTTCTAACAAAAAATGACCATGTATAGTAAGGCTTTTTTTTTTCAAACAAAAAAACGACCATGTATAGTAAGGCTTTTTTTCCGACAAAAAAACGACCATGTATAGTAAGGCTTTTTTTTTTTCGACAAAAAAACGACCATGTATAGTAAGGCTTTTTTTTCCCGACAAAAAAAAGACCATGTACAGTAAGGCTTTTTTTTTTCGACAAAAAAATGACCATGTTTAGTAAGGCTTTTTTTTCCGACAAAAAAACGACCATGTATAGTAAGGCTTTTTTTTCGGACAAAAAAACGACCATGTATAGTAAGGCTTTTTTTTTTCTAACAAAAAATGACCATGTATAGTAAGGCTTTTTTTTCTAACAAAAAATGACCATGTATAGTAAGGCTTTTTTTTCTAATAAAAAATGACCATGTATAGTAAGGCTTTTTTTTCTGACAAACAAATGACCATGTATAGTAAGGCTTTTTTTTCTAATAAAAAATGACCATGTATAGTAAGGCTTTTTTTTTAAATTAAAAAAAAGGAACATGTATAGTAAGGTTTTTTTTTTATTATTAAAATAACATGAGTTTGAAATGAGTTTCCACCGCAGGGTGTCCGGGCTCTCCCTTAGAGATGAGAAGCTCGGTCATCCGGGAGGGACTCAAGAGTCAAGCTGCTGCTCCTCCGCGTTGAGAGGAGCCAGCTGAGGTGGCTCGGGCATTGGTTCGGATGCCTCCTGGACGCCTCCCTGGAGAGATGTTCCAGGCATGTCCGGAAGACCCACGACACGCTGGAGAGACGATGTCTCTCGGCTGGCCTGGGAACGCCTTGGGATCCCGCCGCAGGAGCTGGTTGAAGTGGCTGGGGAGACGGAGGTCTGGGTTTCCCTCCTCAAGCTGCTGCCCCCGCGACCTGACCTCGGATAAGCGGAAGACGATGGATGGATGGATGGATAAAAAAAGATTTTTTCTAACAAAAAATTACCATGTATAGTAAGGCTTTTTTTTCTAACAAAAAAACCGACCATGTATAGTAAGGCTTTTTTTTTCTCACAAAAAATGACAATGTATAGTAATGCTTTTTTTTTCCGACAAAAAAACGACCAGGTATAGTAAGGCTTTTTTTTTCTAACAAAAAATGACCATGTATAGTAAGGCTTTTTTTTCCGACAAAAAAACGACCATGTATAGTAAGGCTTTTTTTTCCGACAAAAAAACGACCATGTATAGTAAGGCTTTTTTTTTTTCTAACAAAAAATGACGATGTATAGTAAGGCTTTTTTTTCTAACAAAAAATGACCATGTATAGTAAGGCTTTTTTTTCTGACAAAAAAATGACCATGTATAGTAAGGCTTTTTTTTCTAATAAAAAATGACCATGTATAGTAAGGCTTTTTTTTCTAACAAAAAATGACCATGTATAGTAAGACTTTTTTTTCTAATAAAAAATGACCATGTATAGGAAGGCTTTTTTTTCCGACAAAAAAACGACCATGTATAGTAAGGCTTTTTTTTTTCTAACAAAAAATGACCATGTATAGTAAGACTTTTTTTTCTAATAAAAAATGACCATGTATAGTAAGGCTTTTTTTTCCGACAAAAAAACGACCATGTATAGTAAGGCTTTTTTTTTCTAACAAAAAATGACCATGTATAGTAAGGCTTTTTTTTCTAACAAAAAATGACCATGTATAGTAAGGCTTTTTTTTTCTAATAAAAAATGACCATGTATAGTAAGGCTTTTTTTTCTGACAAAAAAATGACCATGTATACTAAGGCTTTTTTTTCTAACAAAAAATGACCATTTATAGTAAGGCTATTTTTTTCTAACAAAAAATGACCATGTATAGTAAGACTTTTTTTTTCTAATAAAAAATGACCATGTATAGTAAGGCTTTTTTTTCCGACAAAAAAACGACCATGTATAGTAAGGCTTTTTTTTCCGACAAAAAAACGACCATGTATAGTAAGGCTTTTTTTTCCGACAAAAAAACGACCATGTATAGTAAGGCTTTTTTTTCCGACAAAAAAACGACCATGTATAGTAAGGCTTTTTTTTCTAATAAAAAATGACCATATATAGTAAGGCTTTTTTTTCTAACAAAAAATGACCATGTATAGTAAGACTTTTTTTTCTAATAAAAAATGACCATGTATAGTAAGGCTTTTTTTTCCGACAAAAAAACGACCATGTATAGTAAGGCTTTTTTTTTTCTAACAAAAAATGACCATGTATAGTAAGGCTTTTTTTTCAAACAAAAAATGACCATGTATAGTAAGGCTTTTTTTTCTAATAAAAAATGACCATGTATAGTAAGGCTTTTTTTTTCTAACAAAAATTGACCATGTATAGTAAGGCTTTTTTTTTTCTAACAAAAAATGACCATGTATAGTAAGCCTTTTTTTTCTAACAAAAAATGACCATGTATAGTAAGGCTTTTTTTTCTAACAAAAAAATGACCATGTATAGTAAGACTATTTTTTTCTAACAAAAAACGACCATGTATAGTAAGGCTTTTTTTTTCTAACAAAAAATGACCATGTATAGTAAGGCTTTTTTTTCTAACAAAAAATGACCATGTATAGTAAGGCTTTTTTTTTCTAATAAAAAATGACCATGTATAGTAAGGCTTTTTTTTCTGACAAAAAAATGACCATGTATACTAAGGCTTTTTTTTCTAACAAAAAATGACCATTTATAGTAAGGCTATTTTTTTCTAACAAAAAATGACCATGTATAGTAAGACTTTTTTTTTCTAATAAAAAATGACCATGTATAGTAAGGCTTTTTTTTCCGACAAAAAAACGACCATGTATAGTAAGGCTTTTTTTTCCGACAAAAAAAACGACCAGGTATAGTAAGGCTTTTTTTTTTCGACAAAAAAACGACCATGTATAGTAAGGCTTTTTTTTCCGACAAAAAAACGACCATGTATAGTAAGGCTTTTTTTTCCGACAAAAAAACGACCATGTATAGTAAGGCTTTTTTTTCCGACAAAAAAACGACCATGTATAGTAAGGCTTTTTTTTTTTCTAACAAAAAATGACCATGTATAGTAAGGCTTTTTTTTCCGACAAAAAAACGACCATGTATAGTAAGGCCTTTTTTTTCTAACAAAAAATGACCATGTATAGTAAGGCTTTTTTTTTTCAAACAAAAAAACGACCATGTATAGTAAGGCTTTTTTTCCGACAAAAAAACGACCATGTATAGTAAGGCTTTTTTTTCCCGACAAAAAAACGACCATGTACAGTAAGGCTTTTTTTTTTCGACAAAAAAATGACCATGTTTAGTAAGGCTTTTTTTTCCGACAAAAAAACGACCATGTATAGTAAGGCTTTTTTTTTTAATTAAAAAAAAGGAACATGTATAGTAAGGTTTTTTTTTTATTATTAAAATAACATGAGTTTGAAATGAGTTTCCACCGCAGGGTGTCCGGGCTCTCCCTTAGAGATGAGAAGCTCGGTCATCCGGGAGGGACTCAAGAGTCGAGCTGCTGCTCCTCCGCGTTGAGAGGAGCCAGCTGAGGTGGCTCGGGCATTGGTTCGGATGCCTCCTGGATGCCTCCCTGGAGAGATGTTCCAGGCATGTCCGGAAGACCCACGACACGCTGGAGAGACGATGTCTCTCGGCTGGCCTGGGAACGCCTTGGGATCCCGCCGCAGGAGCTGGTTGAAGTGGCTGGGGAGACGGAGGTCTGGGTTTCCCTCCTCAAGCTGCTGCCCCCGCGACCTGACCTCGGATAAGCGGAAGACGATGGATGGATGGATGGATAAAAAAAGATTTTTTCTAACAAAAAATGACCATGTATAGTAAGACTTTTTTTTTCTAACAAAAAATTACCATGTATAGTAAGGCTTTTTTTTCTAACAAAAAAAACGACCATGTATAGTAAGGCTTTTTTTTTCTCACAAAAAATGACCATGTATAGTAATGCTTTTTTTTTCCGACAAAAAAACGACCAGGTATAGTAAGGCTTTTTTTTTTTCGACAATAAAACGACAATGTATAGTAAGGCTTTTTTTTCCGACAAAAAAATGACCATGTATAGTAAGGCTTTTTTTTCTGACAAAAAAATGACAATGTATAGTAAGAATTTTTTTCCAACAAAAAAACGACCATGTATAGTAAGGCTTTTTTTTCCGACAAAAAAACGACCATGTATAGAAAGGCTTTTTTTTTCTAACAAAAAATGACCATGTATAGTAAGGCTTTTTTTTCTATTACAAAATGACCATGTATAGTAAGGCTTTTTTTTCTGACAAAAAAATGACCATGTATACTAAGGCTTTTTTTTTCTAACAAAAAATGACCATTTATAGTAAGGCTATTTTTTTCTAACAAAACATGACCATGTATAGTAAGACTTTTTTTTCTAATAAAAAATGACCATGTATAGTAAGGCTTTTTTTTCTGACAAAAAAACGACCATGTATAGTAAGCCTTTTTTTTCTAATAAAAAATGACCATGTATAGTAAGGCTTTTTTTTCTAACAAAAAAACGACCATGTATAGTAAGGCTTTTTTTTTGTAACAAAAAATGACCATGTATAGTAAGGCTTTTTTTTCTAACAAAAAATGACCATGTATAGTAAGGCTTTTTTTTCTAATAAAAAATGACCATGTATAGTAAGGCTTTTTTTTCTAACAAAAAAATGACCATGTATAGTAAGACTATTTTTTTCTAACAAAAAACGACCATGTATAGTAAGGCTTTTTTTTTCGACAAAAAAACGACCATGTATAGTAAGGCTTTTTTTTCCGACAAAAAAACGACCATGTATAGTAAGGCTTTTTTTTCCGACAAAAAAACGACCATGTATAGTAAGGCTTTTTTTTTGTAACAAAAAATGACCATGTATAGTAAGGCTTTTTTTTCTAACAAAAAATGACCATGTATAGTAAGGCTTTTTTTTCTAATAAAAAATGACCATGTATAGTAAGGCTTTTTTTTCAAACAAAAAATGACCATGTATAGTAAGGCTTTTTTTTCTAACAAAAAATGACCATGTATAGTAAGACTTTTTTTTCTAATAAAAAATGACCATGTATAGTAAGGCTTTTTTTTCCGACAAAAAAACGACCATGTATAGTAAGGCTTTTTTTTTTCTAACAAAAAATGACCATGTATAGTAAGGCTTTTTTTTCTAACAAAAAATGACCATGTATAGTAAGGCTTTTTTTTCTAATAAAAAATGACCATGTATAGTAAGGCTTTTTTTTTTTCAAACAAAAAAACGACCATGTATAGTAAGGCTTTTTTTTCCGACAAAAAAACGACCATGTATAGTAAGGCTTTTTTTTCCGACAAAAAAACGACCATGTATAGTAAGGCTTTTTTTTTTCTAACAAAAAATGACCATGTATAGTAAGGCTTTTTTTTCTAACAAAAAATGACCATGTATAGTAAGGCTTTTTTTTCTAATAAAAAATGACCATGTATAGTAAGGCTTTTTTTTCTGACAAAAAAATGACCATGTATACTAAGGCTTTTTTTTCTAACAAAAAATGACCATGTATAGTAAGACTTTTTTTTCTAATAAAAAATGACCATGTATAGTAAGGCTTTTTTGTCCGACAAAAAAACGACCATGTATAGTAAGGCTTTTTTTTTCTAACAAAAAATGACCATGTATAGTAAGGCTTTTTTTTCTAACAAAAAATGACCATGTATAGTAAGGCTTTTTTTTCTGACAAAAAAATGACCATGTATACTAAGGCTTTTTTTTTCTAACAAAAAATGACCATTTATAGTAAGGCTATTTTTTTCTAACAAAAAATGACCATGTATAGTAAGACTTTTTTTTTCTAATAAAAAATGACCATGTATAGTAAGGCTTTTTTTTCCGACAAAAAAACGACCATGTATAGTAAGGCTTTTTTTTCCGACAAAAAAACGACCATGTTTGGTAAGGCTTTTTTTTTTCTAACAAAAAATGACCATGTATAGTAAGGCTTTTTTTTCTAACAAAAAATGACCATGTATAGTAAGGCTTTTTTTTCTGACAAAAAAATGACCATGTATAGTAAGGCTTTTTTTTCTAATAAAAAATGACCATGTATAGTAAGGCTTTTTTTTCTAACAAAAAATGACCATGTATAGTAAGACTTTTTTTTCTAATAAAAAATGACCATGTATAGTAAGGCTTTTTTTTCCGACAAAAAAACGACCATGTATAGTAAGGCTTTTTTTTTTCTAACAAAAAATGACCATGTATAGTAAGACTTTTTTTTCTAATAAAAAATGACCATGTATAGTAAGGCTTTTTTTTTCGACAAGAAAACGACCATGTATAGTAAGGCTTTTTTTTTCTAACAAAAAATGACCATGTATAGTAAGGCTTTTTTTTCTAACAAAAAATGACCATGTATAGTAAGGCTTTTTTTTTTCTAATAAAAAATGACCATGTATAGTAAGGCTTTTTTTCTGACAAAAAAAATGACCATGTATACTAAGGCTTTTTTTTCTAACAAAAAATGACCATGTATAGTAAGACTTTTTTTTCTAATAAAAAATGACCATGTATAGTAAGGCTTTTTTTTCCGACAAAAAAACGACCATGTATAGTAAGGCTTTTTTTTTCTAACAAAAAATGACCATGTATAGTAAGGCTTTTTTTTCTAACAAAAAATGACCATGTATAGTAAGGCTTTTTTTTCTGACAAAAAAATGACCATGTATACTAAGGCTTTTTTTTTCTAACAAAAAATGACCATTTATAGTAAGGCTATTTTTTTCTAACAAAAAATGACCATGTATAGTAAGACTTTTTTTTTCTAATAAAAAATGACCATGTATAGTAAGGCTTTTTTTTCCGACAAAAAAACGACCATGTATAGTAAGGCTTTTTTTTCCGACAAAAAAACGACCATGTATAGTAAGGCTTTTTTTTTTCTAACAAAAAATGACCATGTATAGTAAGGCTTTTTTTTCTAACAAAAAATGACCATGTATAGTAAGGCTTTTTTTTCTAATAAAAAATGACCATGTATAGTAAGGCTTTTTTTTCTGACAAAAAAATGACCATGTATAGTAAGGCTTTTTTTTTTCTAATAAAAAATGACCATGTATAGTAAGGCTTTTTTTTCTAACAAAAAATGACCATGTATAGTAAGACTTTTTTTTCTAATAAAAAATGACCATGTATAGTAAGGCTTTTTTTTCCGACAAAAAAACGACCATGTATAGTAAGGCTTTTTTTTTTCTAACAAAAAATGACCATGTATAGTAAGGCTTTTTTTTCTAACAAAAAATGACCATGTATAGTAAGGCTTTTTTTTTCTAATAAAAAATGACCATGTATAGTAAGGCTTTTTTATCTGACAAAAAAATGACCATGTATACTAAGGCTTTTTTTTCTAACAAAAAATGACCATTTATAGTAAGGCTATTTTTTTCTAACAAAAAATGACCATGTATAGTAAGACTTTTTTTTCTAATAAAAAATGACCATGTATAGTAAGGCTTTTTTTTCTGACAAAAAAATGACCATGTATAGTAAGGCTTTTTTTTCTAATAAAAAATGACCATGTATAGTAAGGCTTTTTTTTCTAACAAAAAATGACCATGTATAGTAAGACTTTTTTTTCTAATAAAAAATGACCATGTATAGTAAGGCTTTTTTTTCCGACAAAAAAACGACCATGTATAGTAAGGCTTTTTTTTTTTCTAACAAAAAATGACCATGTATAGTAAGACTTTTTTTTCTAATAAAAAATGACCATGTATAGTAAGGCTTTTTTTTCCGACAAAAAAACGACCATGTATAGTAAGGCTTTTTTTTTCTAACAAAAAATGACCATGTATAGTAAGGCTTTTTTTTCTAACAAAAAATGACCATGTATAGTAAGGCTTTTTTTTTTCTAATAAAAAATGACCATGTATAGTAAGGCTTTTCTTTCTGACAAAAAAATGACCATGTATACTAAGGCTTTTTTTTCTAACAAAAAATGACCATGTATAGTAAGACTTTTTTTTTCTAATAAAAAATGACCATGTATAGTAAGGCTTTTTTTTCCGACAAAAAAACGACCATGTATAGTAAGGCTTTTTTTTTCTAACAAAAAATGACCATGTATAGTAAGGCTTTTTTTTCTAACAAAAAATGACCATGTATAGTAAGGCTTTTTTTTCTGACAAAAAAATGACCATGTATACTAAGGCTTTTTTTTTCTAACAAAAAATGACCATTTATAGTAAGGCTATTTTTTTCTAACAAAAAATGACCATGTATAGTAAGACTTTTTTTTTCTAATAAAAAATGACCATGTATAGTAAGGCTTTTTTTTCCGACAAAAAAACGACCATGTATAGTAAGGCTTTTTTTTCCGACAAAAAAACGACCATGTATAGTAAGGCTTTTTTTTTTCTAACAAAAAATGACCATGTATAGTAAGGCTTTTTTTTCTAACAAAAAATGACCATGTATAGTAAGGCTTTTTTTTCTAATAAAAAATGACCATGTATAGTAAGGCTTTTTT
Organism: Festucalex cinctus; assembly: GCF_051991245.1. Taxonomy (NCBI): domain Eukaryota; kingdom Metazoa; phylum Chordata; class Actinopteri; order Syngnathiformes; family Syngnathidae; genus Festucalex; species Festucalex cinctus. The sequence continues at coordinate 749,349 of NC_135427.1, forward strand.
TTCTGACAAAAAAATGACCATGTATAGTAAGGCTTTTTTTTTTTCTAATAAAAAATGACCATGTATAGTAAGGCTTTTTTTTCTAACAAAAAATGACCATGTATAGTAAGACTTTTTTTTCTAATAAAAAATGACCATGTATAGTAAGGCTTTTTTTTCCGACAAAAAAACGACCATGTATAGTAAGGCTTTTTTTTTCTAACAAAAAATGACCATGTATAGTAAGACTTTTTTTTCTAATAAAAAATGACCATGTATAGTAAGGCTTTTTTTTCTGACAAAAAAATGACCATGTATAGTAAGGCTTTTTTTTCTAATAAAAAAATTACCATGTATAGTAAGGCTTTTTTTTCTAATGAAAAATGACCATGTATAGTAAGGCTTTTTTTTCCGACAAAAAAACGACCATGTATAGTAAGGCTTTTTTTTCCGACAAAAAAACGACCATGTATAGTAAGGCTTTTTTTTTTCTAACAAAAAATGACCATGTATAGTAAGGCTTTTTTTTCTAACAAAAAATGACCATGTATAGTAAGGCTTTTTTTTCTAATAAAAAATGACCATGTATAGTAAGGCTTTTTTTTCTGACAAAAAAATGACCATGTATAGTAAGGCTTTTTTTTCTAATAAAAAATGACCATGTATAGTAAGACTTTTTTTTCTAATAAAAAATGACCATGTATAGTAAGGCTTTTTTTCCCGACAAAAAAACGACCATGTATAGTAAGGCTTTTTTTTTCTAACAAAAAATGACCATGTATAGTAAGGCTTTTTTTTCTAACAAAAAATGACCATGTATAGTAAGGCTTTTTTTTTCTAATAAAAAATGACCATGTATAGTAAGGCTTTTTTTTCTGACAAAAAAATGACCATGTATACTAAGGCTTTTTTTTCTAACAAAAAATGACCATTTATAGTAAGGCTATTTTTTTCTAACAAAAAATGACCATGTATAGTAAGACTTTTTTTTTCTAATAAAAAATGACCATGTATAGTAAGGCTTTTTTTTCCGACAAAAAAACGACCATGTATAGTAAGGCTTTTTTTTCCGACAAAAAAACGACCATGTATAGTAAGGCTTTTTTTTTTCTAACAAAAAATGACCATGTATAGTAAGGCTTTTTTTTCTAACAAAAAATGACCATGTATAGTAAGGCTTTTTTTTCTAATAAAAAATGACCATGTATAGTAAGGCTTTTTTTTCTGACAAAAAAATGACCATGTATAGTAAGGCTTTTTTTTCTAATAAAAAATTACCATGTATAGTAAGGCTTTTTTTTCTAACAAAAAATGACCATGTATAGTAAGACTTTTTTTTCTAATAAAAAATGACCATGTATAGTAAGGCTTTTTTTTCCGACAAAAAAACGACCATGTATAGTAAGGCTTTTTTTTTTCTAACAAAAAATGACCATGTATAGTAAGGCTTTTTTTTTCTAACAAAAAATGACCATGTATAGTAAGGCTTTTTTTTCTAATAAAAAATGACCATGTATAGTAAGGCTTTTTTTTTTCAAACAAAAAACGACCATGTATAGTAAGGCTTTTTTTTCCGACAAAAAAACGACCATGTATAGTAAGGCTTTTTTTTCCGACAAAAAAAACGACCATGTATAGTAAGGCTTTTTTTTTTCGACAAAAAAACGACCATGTATAGTAAGGCTTTTTTTTTCCGACAAAAAAACGACCATGTATAGTAAGGCTTTTTTTTTTCCGACAAAAAAACGACCATGTATAGTAAGGCTTTTTTTTCCGACAAAAAAACGACCATGTATAGTAAGGCTTTTTTTTTTCTAACAAAAAAATGACCATGTATAGTAAGGCTTTTTTTTCCGACAAAAAAACGACCATGTATAGTAAGGCCTTTTTTTTCTAACAAAAAATGACCATGTATAGTAAGGCTTTTTTTTTTCAAACAAAAAAACGACCATGTATAGTAAGGCTTTTTTTTTTTCGACAAAAAAACGACCATGTATAGTAAGGCTTTTTTTCCCGACAAAAAAACGACCATGTACAGTAAGGCTTTTTTTTTTCGACAAAAAAACGACCATGTTTAGTAAGGCTTTTTTTTTCCGACAAAAAAACGACCATGTATAGTAAGGCTTTTTTTTCCGACAAAAAAACGACCATGTATAGTAAGGCTTTTTTTTTTCTAACAAAAAATGACCATGTATAGTAAGGCTTTTTTTTCTAACAAAAAATGACCATGTATAGTAAGGCTTTTTTTTCTAATAAAAAATGACCATGTATAGTAAGGCTTTTTTTTCCGACAAAAAAACGACCATGTATAGTAAGGCTTTTTTTTCCGACAAAAAAACGACCATGTATAGTAAGGCTTTTTTTTTTCTAACAAAAAATGACCATGTATAGTAAGGCTTTTTTTTCTAACAAAAAATGACCATGTATAGTAAGGCTTTTTTTTCTAATAAAAAATGACCATGTATAGTAAGGCTTTTTTTTCTGACAAAAAAATGACCATGTATAGTAAGGCTTTTTTTTTTTCTAATAAAAAATGACCATGTATAGTAAGGCTTTTTTTTCTAACAAAAAATGACCATGTATAGTAAGACTTTTTTTTCTAATAAAAAATGACCATGTATAGTAAGGCTTTTTTTTCCGACAAAAAAACGACCATGTATAGTAAGGCTTTTTTTTCTAACAAAAAATGACCATGTATAGTAAGGCTTTTTTTTCTAACAAAAAATGACCATGTATAGTAAGGCTTTTTTTTCTGACAAAAAAATGACCATGTATACTAAGGCTTTTTTTTCTAACAAAAAATGACCATGTATAGTAAGGCTTTTTTTTTTCTAATAAAAAATGACCATGTATAGTAAGGCTTTTTTTTCTGACAAAAAAATGACCATGTATACTAAGGCTTTTTTTTCTAACAAAAAATGACCATGTATAGTAAGACTTTTTTTTTCTAATAAAAAATGACCATGTATAGTAAGGCTTTTTTTTCCGACAAAAAAACGACCATGTATAGTAAGGCTTTTTTTTCTAACAAAAAATGACCATGTATAGTAAGGCTTTTTTTTCTAACAAAAAATGACCATGTATAGTAAGGCTTTTTTTTCTGACAAAAAAATGACCATGTATACTAAGGCTTTTTTTTTCTAACAAAAAATGACCATTTATAGTAAGGCTATTTTTTTCTAACAAAAAATGACCATGTATAGTAAGACTTTTTTTTTCTAATAAAAAATGACCATGTATAGTAAGGCTTTTTTTTCCGACAAAAAAACGACCATGTATAGTAAGGCTTTTTTTTTTCTAACAAAAAATGACCATGTATAGTAAGGCTTTTTTTTCTAACAAAAAATGACCATGTATAGTAAGGCTTTTTTTTCTAATAAAAAATGACCATGTATAGTAAGGCTTTTTTTTCTGACAAAAAAATGACCATGTATAGTAAGGCTTTTTTTTTTTCTAATAAAAAATGACCATGTATAGTAAGGCTTTTTTTTCTAACAAAAAATGACCATGTATAGTAAGACTTTTTTTTCTAATAAAAAATGACCATGTATAGTAAGGCTTTTTTTTCCGACAAAAAAACGACCATGTATAGTAAGGCTTTTTTTTTTCTAACAAAAAATGACTATGTATAGTAAGACTTTTTTTTCTAATAAAAAATGACCATGTATAGTAAGGCTTTTTTTTCTAATAAAAAATGACCATGTATAGTAAGGCTTTTTTTTCTGACAAAAAAATGACCATGTATAGTAAGGCTTTTTTTTTCTAATAAAAAAATTACCATGTATAGTAAGGCTTTTTTTTCTAATGAAAAATGACCATGTATAGTAAGGCTTTTTTTTCCGACAAAAAAACGACCATGTATAGTAAGGCTTTTTTTTCCGACAAAAAAACGACCATGTATAGTAAGGCTTTTTTTTTTCTAACAAAAAATGACCATGTATAGTAAGGCTTTTTTTTCTAACAAAAAATGACCATGTATAGTAAGGCTTTTTTTTCTAATAAAAAATGACCATGTATAGTAAGGCTTTTTTTTCTGACAAAAAAATGACCATGTATAGTAAGGCTTTTTTTTCTAATAAAAAATTACCATGTATAGTAAGGCTTTTTTTTCTAACAAAAAATGACCATGTATAGTAAGACTTTTTTTTCTAATAAAAAATGACCATGTATAGTAAGGCTTTTTTTTCCGACAAAAAAACGACCATGTATAGTAAGGCTTTTTTTTTTCTAACAAAAAATGACCATGTATAGTAAGGCTTTTTTTTTCTAACAAAAAATGACCATGTATAGTAAGGCTTTTTTTTCTAATAAAAAATGACCATGTATAGTAAGGCTTTTTTTTTTCAAACAAAAAACGACCATGTATAGTAAGGCTTTTTTTTCCGACAAAAAAACGACCATGTATAGTAAGGCTTTTTTTTCCGACAAAAAAAACGACCATGTATAGTAAGGCTTTTTTTTTTCGACAAAAAAACGACCATGTATAGTAAGGCTTTTTTTTTCCGACAAAAAAACGACCATGTATAGTAAGGCTTTTTTTTTCCGACAAAAAAACGACCATGTATAGTAAGGCTTTTTTTTCCGACAAAAAAACGACCATGTATAGTAAGGCTTTTTTTTTTCTAACAAAAAAATGACCATGTATAGTAAGGCTTTTTTTTCCGACAAAAAAACGACCATGTATAGTAAGGCCTTTTTTTTCTAACAAAAAATGACCATGTATAGTAAGGCTTTTTTTTTTCAAACAAAAAAACGACCATGTATAGTAAGGCTTTTTTTTTTTCGACAAAAAAACGACCATGTATAGTAAGGCTTTTTTTTCCCGACAAAAAAACGACCATGTACAGTAAGGCTTTTTTTTTTCGACAAAAAAACGACCATGTTTAGTAAGGCTTTTTTTTTCCGACAAAAAAACGACCATGTATAGTAAGGCTTTTTTTTCTAATAAAAAATGACCATTTATAGTAAGGCTTTTTTTCCCGACAAAAAAACGACCATGTATAGTAAGGCTTTTTTTTTCTAACAAAAAATGACCATGTATAGTAAGGCTTTTTTTTCTAACAAAAAATGACCATGTATAGTAAGGCTTTTTTTTTCTAATAAAAAATGACCATGTATAGTAAGGCTTTTTTTTCTGACAAAAAAATGACCATGTATACTAAGGCTTTTTTTTCTAACAAAAAATGACCATTTATAGTAAGGCTATTTTTTTCTAACAAAAAATGACCATGTATAGTAAGACTTTTTTTTTCTAATAAAAAATGACCATGTATAGTAAGGCTTTTTTTTCCGACAAAAAAACGACCATGTATAGTAAGGCTTTTTTTTCCGACAAAAAAACGACCATGTATAGTAAGGCTTTTTTTTTTCTAACAAAAAATGACCATGTATAGTAAGGCTTTTTTTTCTAACAAAAAATGACCATGTATAGTAAGGCTTTTTTTTCTAATAAAAAATGACCATGTATAGTAAGGCTTTTTTTTCTGACAAAAAAATGACCATGTATAGTAAGGCTTTTTTTTCTAATAAAAAATTACCATGTATAGTAAGGCTTTTTTTTCTAACAAAAAATGACCATGTATAGTAAGACTTTTTTTTTCTAATAAAAAATGACCATGTATAGTAAGGCTTTTTTTTCCGACAAAAAAACGACCATGTATAGTAAGGCTTTTTTTTTTCTAACAAAAAATGACCATGTATAGTAAGGCTTTTTTTTTCTAACAAAAAATGACCATGTATAGTAAGGCTTTTTTTTCTAATAAAAAATGACTATGTATAGTAAGGCTTTTTTTTTTCAAACAAAAAACGACCATGTATAGTAAGGCTTTTTTTTCCGACAAAAAAACGACCATGTATAGTAAGGCTTTTTTTTCCGACAAAAAAAACGACCATGTATAGTAAGGCTTTTTTTTTTCGACAAAAAAACGACTATGTATAGTAAGGCTTTTTTTTTCCGACAAAAAAACGACCATGTATAGTAAGGCTTTTTTTTTCCGACAAAAAAACGACCATGTATAGTAAGGCTTTTTTTTCCGACAAAAAAACGACCATGTATAGTAAGGCTTTTTTTTTTCTAACAAAAAAATGACCATGTATAGTAAGGCTTTTTTTTCCGACAAAAAAACGACCATGTATAGTAAGGCCTTTTTTTTCTAACAAAAAATGACCATGTATAGTAAGGCTTTTTTTTTTCAAACAAAAAAACGACCATGTATAGTAAGGCTTTTTTTTTTTCGACAAAAAAACGACCATGTATAGTAAGGCTTTTTTTTCCCGACAAAAAAACGACCATGTACAGTAAGGCTTTTTTTTTTCGACAAAAAAACGACCATGTTTAGTAAGGCTTTTTTTTTCCGACAAAAAAACGACCATGTATAGTAAGGCTTTTTTTTCCGACAAAAAAACGACCATGTATAGTAAGGCTTTTTTTTTTCTAACAAAAAATGACCATGTATAGTAAGGCTTTTTTTTCTAACAAAAAATGACCATGTATAGTAAGGCTTTTTTTTCTAATAAAAAATGACCATGTATAGTAAGGCTTTTTTTTCCGACAAAAAAACGACCATGTATAGTAAGGCTTTTTTTTCCGACAAAAAAACGACCATGTATAGTAAGGCTTTTTTTTTTCTAACAAAAAATGACCATGTATAGTAAGGCTTTTTTTTCTAACAAAAAATGACCATGTATAGTAAGGCTTTTTTTTCTAATAAAAAATGACCATGTATAGTAAGGCTTTTTTTTCTGACAAAAAAATGACCATGTATAGTAAGGCTTTTTTTTTTTCTAATAAAAAATGACCATGTATAGTAAGGCTTTTTTTTCTAACAAAAAATGACCATGTATAGTAAGACTTTTTTTTCTAATAAAAAATGACCATGTACAGTAAGGCTTTTTTTTCCGACAAAAAAACGACCATGTATAGTAAGGCTTTTTTTTTCTAACAAAAAATGACTATGTATAGTAAGACTTTTTTTTCTAATAAAAAATGACCATGTATAGTAAGGCTTTTTTTTCCGACAAAAAAACGACCATGTATAGTAAGGCTTTTTTTTTCTAACAAAAAATGACCATGTATAGTAAGACTTTTTTTTCTAATAAAAAATGACCATGTATAGTAAGGCTTTTTTTTCTGACAAAAAAATGACCATGTATAGTAAGGCTTTTTTTTCTAATAAAAAAATTACCATGTATAGTAAGGCTTTTTTTTCTAATGAAAAATGACCATGTATAGTAAGGCTTTTTTTTCCGACAAAAAAACGACCATGTATAGTAAGGCTTTTTTTTCCGACAAAAAAACGACCATGTATAGTAAGGCTTTTTTTTTCTAACAAAAAATGACCATGTATAGTAAGGCTTTTTTTTCTAACAAAAAATGACCATGTATAGTAAGGCTTTTTTTTCTAATAAAAAATGACCATGTATAGTAAGGCTTTTTTTTCTGACAAAAAAATGACCATGTATAGTAAGGCTTTTTTTTCTAATAAAAAATGACCATGTATAGTAAGACTTTTTTTTCTAATAAAAAATGACCATGTATAGTAAGGCTTTTTTTCCCGACAAAAAAACGACCATGTATAGTAAGGCTTTTTTTTTCTAACAAAAAATGACCATGTATAGTAAGGCTTTTTTTTCTAACAAAAAATGACCATGTATAGTAAGGCTTTTTTTTTCTAATAAAAAATGACCATGTATAGTAAGGCTTTTTTTTCTGACAAAAAAATGACCATGTATACTAAGGCTTTTTTTTCTAACAAAAAATGACCATTTATAGTAAGGCTATTTTTTTCTAACAAAAAATGACCATGTATAGTAAGACTTTTTTTTTCTAATAAAAAATGACCATGTATAGTAAGGCTTTTTTTTCCGACAAAAAAACGACCATGTATAGTAAGGCTTTTTTTTCCGACAAAAAAACGACCATGTATAGTAAGGCTTTTTTTTTTCTAACAAAAAATGACCATGTATAGTAAGGCTTTTTTTTCTAACAAAAAATGACCATGTATAGTAAGGCTTTTTTTTCTAATAAAAAATGACCATGTATAGTAAGGCTTTTTTTTCTGACAAAAAAATGACCATGTATAGTAAGGCTTTTTTTTCTAATAAAAAATTACCATGTATAGTAAGGCTTTTTTTTCTAACAAAAAATGACCATGTATAGTAAGACTTTTTTTTCTAATAAAAAATGACCATGTATAGTAAGGCTTTTTTTTCCGACAAAAAAACGACCATGTATAGTAAGGCTTTTTTTTTTCTAACAAAAAATGACCATGTATAGTAAGGCTTTTTTTTCTAACAAAAAATGACCATGTATAGTAAGACTTTTTTTTCTAATAAAAAATGACCATGTATAGTAAGGCTTTTTTTTCCGACAAAAAAACGACCATGTATAGTAAGGCTTTTTTTTTTCTAACAAAAAATGACCATGTATAGTAAGGCTTTTTTTTCTAACAAAAAATGACCATGTATAGTAAGGCTTTTTTTTCTAATAAAAAATGACCATGTATAGTAAGGCTTTTTTTTTTCAAACAAAAAAACGACCATGTATAGTAAGGCTTTTTTTTCCGACAAAAAAACGACCATGTATAGTAAGGCTTTTTTTTCCGACAAAAAAAACGACCATGTATAGTAAGGCTTTTTTTTTCCGACAAAAAAACGACCATGTATAGTAAGGCTTTTTTTTTCCGTCAAAAAAACGACCATGTATAGTAAGGCTTTTTTTTCCGACAAAAAAACGACCATGTATAGTAAGGCTTTTTTTTTTCTAACAAAAAAATGACCATGTATAGTAAGGCTTTTTTTTCCGACAAAAAAACGACCATGTATAGTAAGGCCTTTTTTTTCTAACAAAAAATGACCATGTATAGTAAGGCTTTTTTTTTTCAAACAAAAAAACGACCATGTATAGTAAGGCTTTTTTTTTTTCGACAAAAAAACGACCATGTATAGTAAGGCTTTTTTTTCCCGACAAAAAAACGACCATGTACAGTAAGGCTTTTTTTTTTGACAAAAAAACGACCATGTTTAGTAAGGCTTTTTTTTCCCGACAAAAAAACGACCATGTATAGTAAGGCTTTTTTTTCCGACAAAAAAACGACCATGTATAGTAAGGCTTTTTTTTTTCTAACAAAAAATGACCATGTATAGTAAGGCTTTTTTTTCTAACAAAAAATGACCATGTATAGTAAGGCTTTTTTTTCTAATAAAAAATGACCATGTATAGTAAGGCTTTTTTTTCCGACAAAAAAACGACCATGTATAGTAAGGCTTTTTTTTCCGACAAAAAAACGACCATGTATAGTAAGGCTTTTTTTTTTCTAACAAAAAATGACCATGTATAGTAAGGCTTTTTTTTCTAACAAAAAATGACCATGTATAGTAAGGCTTTTTTTTCTAATAAAAAATGACCATGTATAGTAAGGCTTTTTTTTCTGACAAAAAAATGACCATGTATAGTAAGGCTTTTTTTTTTCTAATAAAAAATTACCATGTATAGTAAGGCTTTTTTTTCTAACAAAAAATGACCATGTATAGTAAGACTTTTTTTTCTAATAAAAAATGACCATGTACAGTAAGGCTTTTTTTTCCGACAAAAAAACGACCATGTATAGTAAGGCTTTTTTTTTCTAACAAAAAATGACTATGTATAGTAAGACTTTTTTTTCTAATAAAAAATGACCATGTATAGTAAGGCTTTTTTTTCCGACAAAAAAACGACCATGTATAGTAAGGCTTTTTTTTTCTAACAAAAAATGACCATGTATAGTAAGACTTTTTTTTCTAATAAAAAATGACCATGTATAGTAAGGCTTTTTTTTCTGACAAAAAAATGACCATGTATAGTAAGGCTTTTTTTTCTAATAAAAAAATTACCATGTATAGTAAGGCTTTTTTTTCTAATGAAAAATGACCATGTATAGTAAGGCTTTTTTTTCCGACAAAAAAACGACCATGTATAGTAAGGCTTTTTTTTCCGACAAAAAAACGACCATGTATAGTAAGGCTTTTTTTTTTCTAACAAAAAATGACCATGTATAGTAAGGCTTTTTTTTCTAACAAAAAATGACCATGTATAGTAAGGCTTTTTTTTCTAATAAAAAATGACCATGTATAGTAAGGCTTTTTTTTCTGACAAAAAAATGACCATGTATAGTAAGGCTTTTTTTTCTAATAAAAAATGACCATGTATAGTAAGACTTTTTTTTCTAATAAAAAATGACCATGTATAGTAAGGCTTTTTTTCCCGACAAAAAAACGACCATGTATAGTAAGGCTTTTTTTTTCTAACAAAAAATGACCATGTATAGTAAGGCTTTTTTTTCTAACAAAAAATGACCATGTATAGTAAGGCTTTTTTTTTCTAATAAAAAATGACCATGTATAGTAAGGCTTTTTTTTCTGACAAAAAAATGACCATGTATACTAAGGCTTTTTTTTCTAACAAAAAATGACCATTTATAGTAAGGCTATTTTTTTCTAACAAAAAATGACCATGTATAGTAAGACTTTTTTTTTCTAATAAAAAATGACCATGTATAGTAAGGCTTTTTTTTCCGACAAAAAAACGACCATGTATAGTAAGGCTTTTTTTTCCGACAAAAAAACGACCATGTATAGTAAGGCTTTTTTTTTTCTAACAAAAAATGACCATGTATAGTAAGGCTTTTTTTTCTAACAAAAAATGACCATGTATAGTAAGGCTTTTTTTTCTAATAAAAAATGACCATGTATAGTAAGGCTTTTTTTTCTGACAAAAAAATGACCATGTATAGTAAGGCTTTTTTTTCTAATAAAAAATTACCATGTATAGTAAGGCTTTTTTTTCTAACAAAAAATGACCATGTATAGTAAGACTTTTTTTTCTAATAAAAAATGACCATGTATAGTAAGGCTTTTTTTTCCGACAAAAAAACGACCATGTATAGTAAGGCTTTTTTTTTTCTAACAAAAAATGACCATGTATAGTAAGGCTTTTTTTCTAACAAAAAATGACCATGTATAGTAAGACTTTTTTTTCTAATAAAAAATGACCATGTATAGTAAGGCTTTTTTTTCCGACAAAAAAACGACCATGTATAGTAAGGCTTTTTTTTTTCTAACAAAAAATGACCATGTATAGTAAGGCTTTTTTTTCTAACAAAAAATGACCATGTATAGTAAGGCTTTTTTTTCTAATAAAAAATGACCATGTATAGTAAGGCTTTTTTTTTTCAAACAAAAAAACGACCATGTATAGTAAGGCTTTTTTTTCCGACAAAAAAACGACCATGTATAGTAAGGCTTTTTTTTTCCGACAAAAAAAACGACCATGTATAGTAAGGCTTTTTTTTTCCGACAAAAAAACGACCATGTATAGTAAGGCTTTTTTTTTCCGTCAAAAAAACGACCATGTATAGTAAGGCTTTTTTTTCCGACAAAAAAACGACCATGTATAGTAAGGCTTTTTTTTTTCTAACAAAAAAATGACCATGTATAGTAAGGCTTTTTTTTCCGACAAAAAAACGACCATGTATAGTAAGGCCTTTTTTTTCTAACAAAAAATGACCATGTATAGTAAGGCTTTTTTTTCCGACAAAAAAACGACCATGTATAGTAAGGCTTTTTTTTTTCAAACAAAAAAACGACCATGTATAGTAAGGCTTTTTTTTTTTCGACAAAAAAACGACCATGTATAGTAAGGCTTTTTTTTCCCGACAAAAAAACGACCATGTACAGTAAGGCTTTTTTTTTTCGACAAAAAAACGACCATGTTTAGTAAGGCTTTTTTTTTCCGACAAAAAAACGACCATGTATAGTAAGGCTTTTTTTTCCGACAAAAAAACGACCATGTATAGTAAGGCTTTTTTTTTTCTAACAAAAAATGACCATGTATAGTAAGGCTTTTTTTTCTAACAAAAAATGACCATGTATAGTAAGGCTTTTTTTTCTAATAAAAAATGACCATGTATAGTAAGGCTTTTTTTTCCGACAAAAAAACGACCATGTATAGTAAGGCTTTTTTTTCCGACAAAAAAACGACCATGTATAGTAAGGCTTTTTTTTTTCTAACAAAAAATGACCATGTATAGTAAGGCTTTTTTTTCTAACAAAAAATGACCATGTATAGTAAGGCTTTTTTTTCTAATAAAAAATGACCATGTATAGTAAGGCTTTTTTTTCTGACAAAAAAATGACCATGTATAGTAAGGCTTTTTTTTTTTCTAATAAAAAATGACCATGTATAGTAAGGCTTTTTTTTCTAACAAAAAATGACCATGTATAGTAAGACTTTTTTTCTAATAAAAAAATGACCATGTACAGTAAGGCTTTTTTTTCCGACAAAAAAACGACCATGTATAGTAAGGCTTTTTTTTTTCTAACAAAAAATGACTATGTATAGTAAGACTTTTTTTTCTAATAAAAAATGACCATGTATAGTAAGGCTTTTTTTTCCGACAAAAAAACGACCATGTATAGTAAGGCTTTTTTTTTCTAACAAAAAATGACCATGTATAGTAAGACTTTTTTTTCTAATAAAAAATGACCATGTATAGTAAGGCTTTTTTTTCCGACAAAAAAACGACCATGTATAGTAAGGCTTTTTTTTTCTAACAAAAAATGACCATGTATAGTAAGACTTTTTTTTCTAATAAAAAATGACCATGTATAGTAAGGCTTTTTTTTCTGACAAAAAAATGACCATGTATAGTAAGGCTTTTTTTTCTAATAAAAAAATTACCATGTATAGTAAGGCTTTTTTTTCTAATGAAAAATGACCATGTATAGTAAGGCTTTTTTTTCCGACAAAAAAACGACCATGTATAGTAAGGCTTTTTTTTCCGACAAAAAAACGACCATGTATAGTAAGGCTTTTTTTTTTCTAACAAAAAATGACCATGTATAGTAAGGCTTTTTTTTCTAACAAAAAATGACCATGTATAGTAAGGCTTTTTTTTCTAATAAAAAATGACCATGTATAGTAAGGCTTTTTTTTCTGACAAAAAAATGACCATGTATAGTAAGGCTTTTTTTTCTAATAAAAAATGACCATGTATAGTAAGACTTTTTTTTCTAATAAAAAATGACCATGTATAGTAAGGCTTTTTTTCCCGACAAAAAAACGACCATGTATAGTAAGGCTTTTTTTTTCTAACAAAAAATGACCATGTATAGTAAGGCTTTTTTTTCTAACAAAAAATGACCATGTATAGTAAGGCTTTTTTTTTCTAATAAAAAATGACCATGTATACTAAGGCTTTTTTTTCTAACAAAAAATGACCATTTATAGTAAGGCTATTTTTTTCTAACAAAAAATGACCATGTATAGTAAGACTTTTTTTTTCTAATAAAAAATGACCATGTATAGTAAGGCTTTTTTTTCCGACAAAAAAACGACCATGTATAGTAAGGCTTTTTTTTCCGACAAAAAAACGACCATGTATAGTAAGGCTTTTTTTTTTCTAACAAAAAATGACCATGTATAGTAAGGCTTTTTTTTCTAACAAAAAATGACCATGTATAGTAAGGCTTTTTTTTCTAATAAAAAATGACCATGTATAGTAAGGCTTTTTTTTCTGACAAAAAAATGACCATGTATAGTAAGGCTTTTTTTTCTAATAAAAAATTACCATGTATAGTAAGGCTTTTTTTTCTAACAAAAAATGACCATGTATAGTAAGACTTTTTTTTCTAATAAAAAATGACCATGTATAGTAAGGCTTTTTTTTCCGACAAAAAAACGACCATGTATAGTAAGGCTTTTTTTTTTCTAACAAAAAATGACCATGTATAGTAAGGCTTTTTTTTTCTAACAAAAAATGACCATGTATAGTAAGGCTTTTTTTTCTAATAAAAAATGACCATGTAGAGTAAGGCTTTTTTTTTTCAAACAAAAAACGACCATGTATAGTAAGGCTTTTTTTTCCGACAAAAAAACGACCATGTATAGTAAGGCTTTTTTTTCCGACAAAAAAAACGACCATGTATAGTAAGGCTTTTTTTTTTCGACAAAAAAACGACCATGTATAGTAAGGCTTTTTTTTTCCGACAAAAAAACGACCATGTATAGTAAGGCTTTTTTTTTCCGACAAAAAAACGACCATGTATAGTAAGGCTTTTTTTTCCGACAAAAAAACGACCATGTATAGTAAGGCTTTTTTTTTTCTAACAAAAAAATGACCATGTATAGTAAGGCTTTTTTTTCCGACAAAAAAACGACCATGTATAGTAAGGCCTTTTTTTTCCGACAAAAAAACGACCATGTATAGTAAGGCTTTTTTTTCCGACAAAAAAACGACCATGTATAGTAAGGCTTTTTTTTTTCTAACAAAAAATGACCATGTATAGTAAGGCTTTTTTTTTTCTAACAAAAAATGACCATGTATAGTAAGGCTTTTTTTTCTAACAAAAAATGACCATGTATAGTAAGGCTTTTTTTTCTAATAAAAAATGACCATGTATAGTAAGGCTTTTTTTTCTAATAAAAAATGACCATGTAGAGTAAGGCTTTTTTTTTTCAAACAAAAAACGACCATGTATAGTAAGGCTTTTTTTTCCGACAAAAAAACGACCATGTATAGTAAGGCTTTTTTTTCCGACAAAAAAAACGACCATGTATAGTAAGGCTTTTTTTTTTCGACAAAAAAACGACCATGTATAGTAAGGCTTTTTTTTTCCGACAAAAAAACGACCATGTATAGTAAGGCTTTTTTTTTCCGACAAAAAAACGACCATGTATAGTAAGGCTTTTTTTTCCGACAAAAAAACGACCATGTATAGTAAGGCTTTTTTTTTTCTAACAAAAAAATGACCATGTATAGTAAGGCTTTTTTTTCCGACAAAAAAACGACCATGTATAGTAAGGCCTTTTTTTTTCCGACAAAAAAACGACCATGTATAGTAAGGCTTTTTTTTCCGACAAAAAAACGACCATGTATAGTAAGGCTTTTTTTTTTCTAACAAAAAATGACCATGTATAGTAAGGCTTTTTTTTTTCTAACAAAAAATGACCATGTATAGTAAGGCTTTTTTTTCTAACAAAAAATGACCATGTATAGTAAGGCTTTTTTTTCTAATAAAAAATGACCATGTATAGTAAGGCTTTTTTTTCTGACAAAAAAATGACCATGTATAGTAAGGCTTTTTTTTCTAATAAAAAATGACCATGTATAGTAAGGCTTTTTTTTCTAACAAAAAATGACCATGTATAGTAAGACTTTTTTTTCTAATAAAAAATGACCATGTATAGTAAGGCTTTTTTTTCCGACAAAAAAACGACCATGTATAGTAAGGCTTTTTTTTTTCTAACAAAAAATTACCATGTATAGTAAGGCTTTTTTTTCTAACAAAAAATGACCATGTATAGTAAGGCTTTTTTTTCTAATAAAAAATGACCATGTATAGTAAGGCTTTTTTTTCTGACAAATAAATGACCATGTATACTAAGGCTTTTTTTTCTAACAAAAAATGACCATTTATAGTAAGGCTATTTTTTTCTAACAAAAAATGACCATGTATAGTAAGACTTTTTTTTTCTAATAAAAAATGACCATGTATAGTAAGGCTTTTTTTTCCGACAAAAAAACGACCATGTATAGTAAGGCTTTTTTTTCCGACAAAAAAACGACCATGTATAGTAAGGCTTTTTTTTTTTCTAACAAAAAATGACCATGTATAGTAAGGCTTTTTTTTCTAACAAAAAATGACCATGTATAGTAAGGCTTTTTTTTCTAATAAAAAATGACCATGTATAGTAAGGCTTTTTTTTCTGACAAAAAAATGACCATGTATAGTAAGGCTTTTTTTTCTAATAAAAAATTACCATGTATAGTAAGGCTTTTTTTTCTAACAAAAAATGACCATGTATAGTAAGACTTTTTTTTCTAATAAAAAATGACCATGTATAGTAAGGCTTTTTTTTCCGACAAAAAAACGACCATGTATAGTAAGGCTTTTTTTTTTCTAACAAAAAATGACCATGTATAGTAAGGCTTTTTTTTCTAACAAAAAATGACCATGTATAGTAAGGCTTTTTTTTCTAATAAAAAATGACCATGTATAGTAAGGCTTTTTTTTTTCAAACAAAAAAACGACCATGTATAGTAAGGCTTTTTTTTCCGACAAAAAAACGACCATGTATAGTAAGGCTTTTTTTTCCGACAAAAAAACGACCATGTATAGTAAGGCTTTTTTTTTCGACAAAAAAACGACCATGTATAGTAAGGCTTTTTTTTCCGACAAAAAAACGACCATGTATAGTAAGGCTTTTTTTTTCCGACAAAAAAACGACCATGTATAGTTAGGCTTTTTTTTCCGACAAAAAAACGACCATGTATAGTAAGGCTTTTTTTTTTATAACAAAAAATGACCATGTATAGTAAGGCTTTTTTTTCCGACAAAAAAACGACCATGTATAGTAAGGCCTTTTTTTTCTAACAAAAAATGACCATGTATAGTAAGGCTTTTTTTTTTCAAACAAAAAAACGACCATGTATAGTAAGGCTTTTTTTCCGACAAAAAAACGACCATGTATAGTAAGGCTTTTTTTTTTTCGACAAAAAAACGACCATGTATAGTAAGGCTTTTTTTTCCCGACAAAAAAACGACCATGTACAGTAAGGCTCTTTTTTTTCGACAAAAAAACGACCATGTTTAGTAAGGCTTTTTTTCTGACAAAAAAACGACCATGTATAGTAAGGCTTTTTTTTCCGACAAAAAAACGACCATGTATAGTAAGGCTTTTTTTTTCTAACAAAAAATGACCATGTATAGTAAGGCTTTTTTTTCTAACAAAAAATGACCATGTATAGTAAGGCTTTTTTTTCTGACAAAAAAATGACCATGTATAGTAAGGCTTTTTTTTCTAATAAAAAATGACCATGTATAGTAAGGCTTTTTTTTCTAACAAAAAATGACCATGTATAGTAAGACTTTTTTTTCTAATAAAAAATGACCATGTATAGTAAGGCTTTTTTTCCGACAAAAAAACGACCATGTATAGTAAGGCTTTTTTTTTTCTAACAAAAAATGACCATGTATAGTAAGGCTTTTTTTTCTAACAAAAAATGACCATGTATAGTAAGACTTTTTTTTCTAATAAAAAATGACTATGTATAGTAAGGCTTTTTTTTCCGACAAAAAAACGACCATGTATAGTAAGGCTTTTTTTTTTCTAACAAAAAATGACCATGTATAGTAAGGCTTTTTTTTCTAACAAAAAATGACCATGTATAGTAAGGCTTTTTTTTCTAATAAAAAATGACCATGTATAGTAAGGCTTTTTTTTTTCAAACAAAAAACGACCATGTATAGTAAGGCTTTTTTTTCCGACAAAAAAACGACCATGTATAGTAAGGCTTTTTTTTCCGACAAAAAAAACGACCATGTATAGTAAGGCTTTTTTTTTTCGACAAAAAAACGACCATGTATAGTAAGGCTTTTTTTTCCGACAAAAAAACGACCATGTATAGTAAGGCTTTTTTTTCCGACAAAAAAACGACCATGTATAGTAAGGCTTTTTTTTTTCTAACAAAAAATGACCATGTATAGTAAGGCTTTTTTTTCTAACAAAAAATGACCATGTATAGTAAGGCTTTTTTTTCTAATAAAAAATGACCATGTATAGTAAGGCTTTTTTTTCTGACAAAAAAATGACCATGTATAGTAAGGCTTTTTTTTTTTCTAATAAAAAATGACCATGTATAGTAAGGCTTTTTTTTTCTAACAAAAAATGACCATGTATAGTAAGGCTTTTTTTTCTAACAAAAAATGACCATGTATAGTAAGGCTTTTTTTTCTAATAAAAAATGACCATGTATAGTAAGGCTTTTTTTTCTGACAAAAAAATGACCATGTATAGTAAGGCTTTTTTTTCTAATAAAAAATGACCATGTATAGTAAGGCTTTTTTTTCTAACAAAAAATGACCATGTATAGTAAGACTTTTTTTTCTAATAAAAAATGACCATGTATAGTAAGGCTTTTTTTTCCGACAAAAAAACGACCATGTATAGTAAGGCTTTTTTTTTTCTAACAAAAAATTACCATGTATAGTAAGGCTTTTTTTTCTAACAAAAAATGACCATGTATAGTAAGGCTTTTTTTTCTAATAAAAAATGACCATGTATAGTAAGGCTTTTTTTTTTCTGACAAATAAATGACCATGTATACTAAGGCTTTTTTTTCTAACAAAAAATGACCATTTATAGTAAGGCTATTTTTTTCTAACAAAAAATGACCATGTATAGTAAGACTTTTTTTTTCTAATAAAAAATGACCATGTATAGTAAGGCTTTTTTTTTCGACAAAAAAACGACCATGTATAGTAAGGCTTTTTTTTCCGACAAAAAAACGACCATGTATAGTAAGGCTTTTTTTTTTTCTAACAAAAAATGACCATGTATAGTAAGGCTTTTTTTTCTAACAAAAAATGACCATGTATAGTAAGGCTTTTTTTTCTAATAAAAAATGACCATGTATAGTAAGGCTTTTTTTTCTGACAAAAAAATTACCATGTATAGTAAGGCTTTTTTTTTCTAATAAAAAATTACCATGTATAGTAAGGCTTTTTTTTCTAACAAAAAATGACCATGTATAGTAAGACTTTTTTTTCTAATAAAAAATGACCATGTATAGTAAGGCTTTTTTTTCCGACAAAAAAACGACCATGTATAGTAAGGCTTTTTTTTTTCTAACAAAAAATGACCATGTATAGTAAGGCTTTTTTTTCTAACAAAAAATGACCATGTATAGTAAGGCTTTTTTTTCTAATAAAAAATGACCATGTATAGTAAGGCTTTTTTTTTTTCAAACAAAAAAACGACCATGTATAGTAAGGCTTTTTTTTCCGACAAAAAAACGACCATGTATAGTAAGGCTTTTTTTTCCGACAAAAAAAACGACCATGTATAGTAAGGCTTTTTTTTTCGACAAAAAAACGACCATGTATAGTAAGGCTTTTTTTTCCGACAAAAAAACGACCATGTATAGTAAGGCTTTTTTTTTCCGACAAAAAAACGACCATGTATAGTTAGGCTTTTTTTTCCGACAAAAAAACGACCATGTATAGTAAGGCTTTTTTTTTTCTAACAAAAAATGACCATGTATAGTAAGGCTTTTTTTTCCGACAAAAAAACGACCATGTATAGTAAGGCCTTTTTTTTCTAACAAAAAATGACCATGTATAGTAAGGCTTTTTTTTTTCAAACAAAAAAACGACCATGTATAGTAAGGCTTTTTTTCCGACAAAAAAACGACCATGTATAGTAAGGCTTTTTTTTTTTTCGACAAAAAAACGACCATGTATAGTAAGGCTTTTTTTTCCCGACAAAAAAACGACCATGTACAGTAAGGCTCTTTTTTTTCGACAAAAAAACGACCATGTTTAGTAAGGCTTTTTTTCTGACAAAAAAACGACCATGTATAGTAAGGCTTTTTTTTCCGACAAAAAAACGACCATGTATAGTAAGGCTTTTTTTTTCTAACAAAAAATGACCATGTATACTAAGGCTTTTTTTTCTAACAAAAAATGACCATTTATAGTAAGGCTATTTTTTTCTAACAAAAAATGACCATGTATAGTAAGACTTTTTTTTTCTAATAAAAAATGACCATGTATAGTAAGGCTTTTTTTTTCGACAAAAAAACGACCATGTATAGTAAGGCTTTTTTTTCCGACAAAAAAACGACCATGTATAGTAAGGCTTTTTTTTTTTCTAACAAAAAATGACCATGTATAGTAAGGCTTTTTTTTCTAACAAAAAATGACCATGTATAGTAAGGCTTTTTTTTCTAATAAAAAATGACCATGTATAGTAAGGCTTTTTTTTCTGACAAAAAAATGACCATGTATAGTAAGGCTTTTTTTTCTAATAAAAAATTACCATGTATAGTAAGGCTTTTTTTTCTAACAAAAAATGACCATGTATAGTAAGACTTTTTTTTCTAATAAAAAATGACCATGTATAGTAAGGCTTTTTTTTCCGACAAAAAAACGACCATGTATAGTAAGGCTTTTTTTTTTCTAACAAAAAATGACCATGTATAGTAAGGCTTTTTTTTCTAACAAAAAATGACCATGTATAGTAAGGCTTTTTTTTCTAATAAAAAATGACCATGTATAGTAAGGCTTTTTTTTTTCAAACAAAAAAACGACCATGTATAGTAAGGCTTTTTTTTCCGACAAAAAAACGACCATGTATAGTAAGGCTTTTTTTTCCGACAAAAAAAACGACCATGTATAGTAAGGCTTTTTTTTTCGACAAAAAAACGACCATGTATAGTAAGGCTTTTTTTTCCGACAAAAAAACGACCATGTATAGTAAGGCTTTTTTTTTCCGACAAAAAAACGACCATGTATAGTTAGGCTTTTTTTTCCGACAAAAAAACGACCATGTATAGTAAGGCTTTTTTTTTTCTAACAAAAAATGACCATGTATAGTAAGGCTTTTTTTTCCGACAAAAAAACGACCATGTATAGTAAGGCCTTTTTTTTCTAACAAAAAATGACCATGTATAGTAAGGCTTTTTTTTTTCAAACAAAAAAACGACCATGTATAGTAAGGCTTTTTTTCCGACAAAAAAACGACCATGTATAGTAAGGCTTTTTTTTTTTTCGACAAAAAAACGACCATGTATAGTAAGGCTTTTTTTTCCCGACAAAAAAACGACCATGTACAGTAAGGCTCTTTTTTTTCGACAAAAAAACGACCATGTTTAGTAAGGCTTTTTTTCTGACAAAAAAACGACCATGTATAGTAAGGCTTTTTTTTCCGACAAAAAAACGACCATGTATAGTAAGGCTTTTTTTTTCTAACAAAAAATGACCATGTATAGTAAGGCTTTTTTTTCTAACAAAAAATGACCATGTATAGTAAGGCTTTTTTTTCTGACAAAAAAATGACCATGTATAGTAAGGCTTTTTTTTCTAATAAAAAATGACCATGTATAGTAAGGCTTTTTTTTCTAACAAAAAATGACCATGTATAGTAAGACTTTTTTTTCTAATAAAAAATGACCATGTATAGTAAGGCTTTTTTTCCGACAAAAAAACGACCATGTATAGTAAGGCTTTTTTTTTTCTAACAAAAAATGACCATGTATAGTAAGACTATTTTTTCTAATAAAAAATGACTATGTATAGTAAGGCTTTTTTTTCCGACAAAAAAACGACCATGTATAGTAAGGCTTTTTTTTTTCTAACAAAAAATGACCATGTATAGTAAGGCTTTTTTTTCTAACAAAAAATGACCATGTATAGTAAGGCTTTTTTTCTAATAAAAAATGACCATGTATAGTAAGGCTTTTTTTTTTCAAACAAAAAACGACCATGTATAGTAAGGCTTTTTTTTCCGACAAAAAAACGACCATGTATAGTAAGGCTTTTTTTTCCGACAAAAAAAACGACCATGTATAGTAAGGCTTTTTTTTTTCGACAAAAAAACGACCATGTATAGTAAGGCTTTTTTTTCCGACAAAAAAACGACCATGTATAGTAAGGCTTTTTTTTCCGACAAAAAAACGACCATGTATAGTAAGGCTTTTTTTTTTCTAACAAAAAATGACCATGTATAGTAAGGCTTTTTTTTCTAACAAAAAATGACCATGTATAGTAAGGCTTTTTTTTCTAATAAAAAATGACCATGTATAGTAAGGCTTTTTTTTCTGACAAAAAAATGACCATGTATAGTAAGGCTTTTTTTTTTTCTAATAAAAAATGACCATGTATAGTAAGGCTTTTTTTTCTAACAAAAAATGACCATGTATAGTAAGACTTTTTTTTCTAATAAAAAATGACCATGTATAGTAAGGCTTTTTTTTCCGACAAAAAAACGACCATGTATAGTAAGGCTTTTTTTTTTCTAACAAAAAATGACTATGTATAGTAAGACTTTTTTTTCTAATAAAAAATGACCATGTATAGTAAGGCTTTTTTTTCCGACAAAAAAACGACCATGTATAGTAAGGCTTTTTTTTTCTAACAAAAAATGACCATGTATAGTAAGACTTTTTTTTCTAATAAAAAATGACCATGTATAGTAAGGCTTTTTTTTCTGACAAAAAAATGACCATGTATAGTAAGGCTTTTTTTTCTAATAAAAAAATTACCATGTATAGTAAGGCTTTTTTTTCTAATGAAAAATGACCATGTATAGTAAGGCTTTTTTTTCCGACAAAAAAACGACCATGTATAGTAAGGCTTTTTTTTTCGACAAAAAAACGACCATGTATAGTAAGGCTTTTTTTTTTCTAACAAAAAATGACCATGTATAGTAAGGCTTTTTTTTCTAACAAAAAATGACCATGTATAGTAAGGCTTTTTTTTCTAATAAAAAATGACCATGTATAGTAAGGCTTTTTTTTCTGACAAAAAAATGACCATGTATAGTAAGGCTTTTTTTTCTAATAAAAAATGACCATGTATAGTAAGACTTTTTTTTCTAATAAAAAATGACCATGTATAGTAAGGCTTTTTTTCCCGACAAAAAAACGACCATGTATAGTAAGGCTTTTTTTTTCTAACAAAAAATGACCATGTATAGTAAGGCTTTTTTTTTCTAACAAAAAATGACCATGTATAGTAAGGCTTTTTTTTTCTAATAAAAAATGACCATGTATAGTAAGGCTTTTTTTTCTGACAAAAAAATGACCATGTATACTAAGGCTTTTTTTTCTAACAAAAAATGACCATTTATAGTAAGGCTATTTTTTTCTAACAAAAAATGACCATGTATAGTAAGACTTTTTTTTTCTAATAAAAAATGACCATGTATAGTAAGGCTTTTTTTTCCGACAAAAAAACGACCATGTATAGTAAGGCTTTTTTTTTTTCAAACAAAAAAACGACCATGTATAGTAAGGCTTTTTTTTCCGACAAAAAAACGACCATGTATAGTAAGGCTTTTTTTTCCGACAAAAAAAACGACCATGTATAGTAAGGCTTTTTTTTTCGACAAAAAAACGACCATGTATAGTAAGGCTTTTTTTTCCGACAAAAAAACGACCATGTATAGTAAGGCTTTTTTTTTCCGACAAAAAAACGACCATGTATAGTTAGGCTTTTTTTTCCGACAAAAAAACGACCATGTATAGTAAGGCTTTTTTTTTTCTAACAAAAAATGACCATGTATAGTAAGGCTTTTTTTTCCGACAAAAAAACGACCATGTATAGTAAGGCCTTTTTTTTCTAACAAAAAATGACCATGTATAGTAAGGCTTTTTTTTTTCAAACAAAAAAACGACCATGTATAGTAAGGCTTTTTTTCCGACAAAAAAACGACCATGTATAGTAAGGCTTTTTTTTTTTTCGACAAAAAAACGACCATGTATAGTAAGGCTTTTTTTTCCCGACAAAAAAACGACCATGTACAGTAAGGCTCTTTTTTTTCGACAAAAAAACGACCATGTTTAGTAAGGCTTTTTTTCTGACAAAAAAACGACCATGTATAGTAAGGCTTTTTTTTCCGACAAAAAAACGACCATGTATAGTAAGGCTTTTTTTTTCTAACAAA
Organism: Festucalex cinctus; assembly: GCF_051991245.1. NCBI lineage: Eukaryota > Metazoa > Chordata > Actinopteri > Syngnathiformes > Syngnathidae > Festucalex > Festucalex cinctus. The sequence goes on from NC_135427.1 coordinate 772,810, forward strand.
AAATGACCATGTATACTAAGGCTTTTTTTTCTAACAAAAAATGACCATTTATAGTAAGGCTATTTTTTTCTAACAAAAAATGACCATGTATAGTAAGACTTTTTTTTTCTAATAAAAAATGACCATGTATAGTAAGGCTTTTTTTTTCGACAAAAAAACGACCATGTATAGTAAGGCTTTTTTTTCCGACAAAAAAACGACCATGTATAGTAAGGCTTTTTTTTTTTCTAACAAAAAATGACCATGTATAGTAAGGCTTTTTTTTCTAACAAAAAATGACCATGTATAGTAAGGCTTTTTTTTCTAATAAAAAATGACCATGTATAGTAAGGCTTTTTTTTCTGACAAAAAAATGACCATGTATAGTAAGGCTTTTTTTTCTAATAAAAAATTACCATGTATAGTAAGGCTTTTTTTTCTAACAAAAAATGACCATGTATAGTAAGACTTTTTTTTCTAATAAAAAATGACCATGTATAGTAAGGCTTTTTTTTCCGACAAAAAAACGACCATGTATAGTAAGGCTTTTTTTTTTCTAACAAAAAATGACCATGTATAGTAAGGCTTTTTTTTCTAACAAAAAATGACCATGTATAGTAAGGCTTTTTTTTCTAATAAAAAATGACCATGTATAGTAAGGCTTTTTTTTTTCAAACAAAAAAACGACCATGTATAGTAAGGCTTTTTTTTCCGACAAAAAAACGACCATGTATAGTAAGGCTTTTTTTTCCGACAAAAAAAACGACCATGTATAGTAAGGCTTTTTTTTTCGACAAAAAAACGACCATGTATAGTAAGGCTTTTTTTTCCGACAAAAAAACGACCATGTATAGTAAGGCTTTTTTTTTCCGACAAAAAAACGACCATGTATAGTTAGGCTTTTTTTTCCGACAAAAAAACGACCATGTATAGTAAGGCTTTTTTTTTTCTAACAAAAAATGACCATGTATAGTAAGGCTTTTTTTTCCGACAAAAAAACGACCATGTATAGTAAGGCCTTTTTTTTCTAACAAAAAATGACCATGTATAGTAAGGCTTTTTTTTTTCAAACAAAAAAACGACCATGTATAGTAAGGCTTTTTTTCCGACAAAAAAACGACCATGTATAGTAAGGCTTTTTTTTTTTTCGACAAAAAAACGACCATGTATAGTAAGGCTTTTTTTTCCCGACAAAAAAACGACCATGTACAGTAAGGCTCTTTTTTTTCGACAAAAAAACGACCATGTTTAGTAAGGCTTTTTTTCTGACAAAAAAACGACCATGTATAGTAAGGCTTTTTTTTCCGACAAAAAAACGACCATGTATAGTAAGGCTTTTTTTTTCTAACAAAAAATGACCATGTATAGTAAGGCTTTTTTTTCTAACAAAAAATGACCATGTATAGTAAGGCTTTTTTTTCTGACAAAAAAATGACCATGTATAGTAAGGCTTTTTTTTCTAATAAAAAATGACCATGTATAGTAAGGCTTTTTTTTCTAACAAAAAATGACCATGTATAGTAAGACTTTTTTTTCTAATAAAAAATGACCATGTATAGTAAGGCTTTTTTTCCGACAAAAAAACGACCATGTATAGTAAGGCTTTTTTTTTTCTAACAAAAAATGACCATGTATAGTAAGACTTTTTTTTCTAATAAAAAATGACTATGTATAGTAAGGCTTTTTTTTCCGACAAAAAAACGACCATGTATAGTAAGGCTTTTTTTTTTCTAACAAAAAATGACCATGTATAGTAAGGCTTTTTTTTCTAACAAAAAATGACCATGTATAGTAAGGCTTTTTTTCTAATAAAAAATGACCATGTATAGTAAGGCTTTTTTTTTTCAAACAAAAAACGACCATGTATAGTAAGGCTTTTTTTTCCGACAAAAAAACGACCATGTATAGTAAGGCTTTTTTTTCCGACAAAAAAAACGACCATGTATAGTAAGGCTTTTTTTTTTCGACAAAAAAACGACCATGTATAGTAAGGCTTTTTTTTCCGACAAAAAAACGACCATGTATAGTAAGGCTTTTTTTTCCGACAAAAAAACGACCATGTATAGTAAGGCTTTTTTTTTTCTAACAAAAAATGACCATGTATAGTAAGGCTTTTTTTTCTAACAAAAAATGACCATGTATAGTAAGGCTTTTTTTTCTAATAAAAAATGACCATGTATAGTAAGGCTTTTTTTTCTGACAAAAAAATGACCATGTATAGTAAGGCTTTTTTTTTTTCTAATAAAAAATGACCATGTATAGTAAGGCTTTTTTTTCTAACAAAAAATGACCATGTATAGTAAGACTTTTTTTTCTAATAAAAAATGACCATGTATAGTAAGGCTTTTTTTTCCGACAAAAAAACGACCATGTATAGTAAGGCTTTTTTTTTTCTAACAAAAAATGACTATGTATAGTAAGACTTTTTTTTCTAATAAAAAATGACCATGTATAGTAAGGCTTTTTTTTCCGACAAAAAAACGACCATGTATAGTAAGGCTTTTTTTTTCTAACAAAAAATGACCATGTATAGTAAGACTTTTTTTTCTAATAAAAAATGACCATGTATAGTAAGGCTTTTTTTTCTGACAAAAAAATGACCATGTATAGTAAGGCTTTTTTTTCTAATAAAAAAATTACCATGTATAGTAAGGCTTTTTTTTCTAATGAAAAATGACCATGTATAGTAAGGCTTTTTTTTCCGACAAAAAAACGACCATGTATAGTAAGGCTTTTTTTTTCGACAAAAAAACGACCATGTATAGTAAGGCTTTTTTTTTTCTAACAAAAAATGACCATGTATAGTAAGGCTTTTTTTTCTAACAAAAAATGACCATGTATAGTAAGGCTTTTTTTTCTAATAAAAAATGACCATGTATAGTAAGGCTTTTTTTTCTGACAAAAAAATGACCATGTATAGTAAGGCTTTTTTTTCTAATAAAAAATGACCATGTATAGTAAGACTTTTTTTTCTAATAAAAAATGACCATGTATAGTAAGGCTTTTTTTCCCGACAAAAAAACGACCATGTATAGTAAGGCTTTTTTTTTCTAACAAAAAATGACCATGTATAGTAAGGCTTTTTTTTTCTAACAAAAAATGACCATGTATAGTAAGGCTTTTTTTTTCTAATAAAAAATGACCATGTATAGTAAGGCTTTTTTTTCTGACAAAAAAATGACCATGTATACTAAGGCTTTTTTTTCTAACAAAAAATGACCATTTATAGTAAGGCTATTTTTTTCTAACAAAAAATGACCATGTATAGTAAGACTTTTTTTTTCTAATAAAAAATGACCATGTATAGTAAGGCTTTTTTTTCCGACAAAAAAACGACCATGTATAGTAAGGCTTTTTTTTCCGACAAAAAAACGACCATGTATAGTAAGGCTTTTTTTTTTCTAACAAAAAATGACCATGTATAGTAAGGCTTTTTTTTCTAACAAAAAATGACCATGTATAGTAAGGCTTTTTTTTCTAATAAAAAATGACCATGTATAGTAAGGCTTTTTTTTCTGACAAAAAAATGACCATGTATAGTAAGGCTTTTTTTTCTAATAAAAAATTACCATGTATAGTAAGGCTTTTTTTTCTAACAAAAAATGACCATGTATAGTAAGACTTTTTTTTCTAATAAAAAATGACCATGTATAGTAAGGCTTTTTTTTCCGACAAAAAAACGACCATGTATAGTAAGGCTTTTTTTTTTCTAACAAAAAATGACCATGTATAGTAAGGCTTTTTTTTTCTAACAAAAAATGACCATGTATAGTAAGGCTTTTTTTTCTAATAAAAAATGACCATGTATAGTAAGGCTTTTTTTTTTTCAAACAAAAAACGACCATGTATAGTAAGGCTTTTTTTTCCGACAAAAAAACGACCATGTATAGTAAGGCTTTTTTTTCCGACAAAAAAAACGACCATGTATAGTAAGGCTTTTTTTTTTCGACAAAAAAACGACCATGTATAGTAAGGCTTTTTTTTTCCGACAAAAAAACGACCATGTATAGTAAGGCTTTTTTTTTCCGACAAAAAAACGACCATGTATAGTAAGGCTTTTTTTTCTGACAAAAAAACGACCATGTATAGTAAGGCTTTTTTTTTTCTAACAAAAAAATGACCATGTATAGTAAGGCTTTTTTTTCCGACAAAAAAACGACCATGTATAGTAAGGCCTTTTTTTTTCCGACAAAAAAACGACCATGTATAGTAAGGCTTTTTTTTCCGACAAAAAAACGACCATGTATAGTAAGGCTTTTTTTTTCTAACAAAAAATGACCATGTATAGTAAGGCTTTTTTTTCTAATAAAAAATGACCATGTATAGTAAGGCTTTTTTTTTTCAAACAAAAAACGACCATGTATAGTAAGGCTTTTTTTTCCGACAAAAAAACGACCATGTATAGTAAGGCTTTTTTTTCCGACAAAAAAAACGACCATGTATAGTAAGGCTTTTTTTTCTAACAAAAAATGACCATGTATAGTAAGACTTTTTTTTCTAATAAAAAATGACCATGTATAGTAAGGCTTTTTTTCCGACAAAAAAACGACCATGTATAGTAAGGCTTTTTTTTTTCTAACAAAAAATGACCATGTATAGTAAGACTTTTTTTTCTAATAAAAAATGACTATGTATAGTAAGGCTTTTTTTTCCGACAAAAAAACGACCATGTATAGTAAGGCTTTTTTTTTTCTAACAAAAAATGACCATGTATAGTAAGGCTTTTTTTTCTAACAAAAAATGACCATGTATAGTAAGGCTTTTTTTTCTAATAAAAAATGACCATGTATAGTAAGGCTTTTTTTTTTCAAACAAAAAACGACCATGTATAGTAAGGCTTTTTTTTCCGACAAAAAAACGACCATGTATAGTAAGGCTTTTTTTTCCGACAAAAAAAACGACCATGTATAGTAAGGCTTTTTTTTTTCGACAAAAAAACGACCATGTATAGTAAGGCTTTTTTTTCCGACAAAAAAACGACCATGTATAGTAAGGCTTTTTTTTCCGACAAAAAAACGACCATGTATAGTAAGGCTTTTTTTTTTCTAACAAAAAATGACCATGTATAGTAAGGCTTTTTTTTCTAACAAAAAATGACCATGTATAGTAAGGCTTTTTTTTCTAATAAAAAATGACCATGTATAGTAAGGCTTTTTTTTCTGACAAAAAAATGACCATGTATAGTAAGGCTTTTTTTTTTTCTAATAAAAAATGACCATGTATAGTAAGGCTTTTTTTTCTAACAAAAAATGACCATGTATAGTAAGACTTTTTTTTCTAATAAAAAATGACCATGTATAGTAAGGCTTTTTTTTCCGACAAAAAAACGACCATGTATAGTAAGGCTTTTTTTTTTCTAACAAAAAATGACTATGTATAGTAAGACTTTTTTTTCTAATAAAAAATGACCATGTATAGTAAGGCTTTTTTTTCCGACAAAAAAACGACCATGTATAGTAAGGCTTTTTTTTTCTAACAAAAAATGACCATGTATAGTAAGACTTTTTTTTCTAATAAAAAATGACCATGTATAGTAAGGCTTTTTTTTCTGACAAAAAAATGACCATGTATAGTAAGGCTTTTTTTTCTAATAAAAAAATTACCATGTATAGTAAGGCTTTTTTTTCTAATGAAAAATGACCATGTATAGTAAGGCTTTTTTTTCCGACAAAAAAACGACCATGTATAGTAAGGCTTTTTTTTTCGACAAAAAAACGACCATGTATAGTAAGGCTTTTTTTTTTCTAACAAAAAATGACCATGTATAGTAAGGCTTTTTTTTCTAACAAAAAATGACCATGTATAGTAAGGCTTTTTTTTCTAATAAAAAATGACCATGTATAGTAAGGCTTTTTTTTCTGACAAAAAAATGACCATGTATAGTAAGGCTTTTTTTTCTAATAAAAAATGACCATGTATAGTAAGACTTTTTTTTCTAATAAAAAATGACCATGTATAGTAAGGCTTTTTTTCCCGACAAAAAAACGACCATGTATAGTAAGGCTTTTTTTTTCTAACAAAAAATGACCATGTATAGTAAGGCTTTTTTTTTCTAACAAAAAATGACCATGTATAGTAAGGCTTTTTTTTTCTAATAAAAAATGACCATGTATAGTAAGGCTTTTTTTTCTGACAAAAAAATGACCATGTATACTAAGGCTTTTTTTTCTAACAAAAAATGACCATTTATAGTAAGGCTATTTTTTTCTAACAAAAAATGACCATGTATAGTAAGACTTTTTTTTTCTAATAAAAAATGACCATGTATAGTAAGGCTTTTTTTTCCGACAAAAAAACGACCATGTATAGTAAGGCTTTTTTTTCCGACAAAAAAACGACCATGTATAGTAAGGCTTTTTTTTTTCTAACAAAAAATGACCATGTATAGTAAGGCTTTTTTTTCTAACAAAAAATGACCATGTATAGTAAGGCTTTTTTTTCTAATAAAAAATGACCATGTATAGTAAGGCTTTTTTTTCTGACAAAAAAATGACCATGTATAGTAAGGCTTTTTTTTCTAATAAAAAATTACCATGTATAGTAAGGCTTTTTTTTCTAACAAAAAATGACCATGTATAGTAAGACTTTTTTTTCTAATAAAAAATGACCATGTATAGTAAGGCTTTTTTTTCCGACAAAAAAACGACCATGTATAGTAAGGCTTTTTTTTTTCTAACAAAAAATGACCATGTATAGTAAGGCTTTTTTTTTCTAACAAAAAATGACCATGTATAGTAAGGCTTTTTTTTCTAATAAAAAATGACCATGTATAGTAAGGCTTTTTTTTTTTCAAACAAAAAACGACCATGTATAGTAAGGCTTTTTTTTCCGACAAAAAAACGACCATGTATAGTAAGGCTTTTTTTTCCGACAAAAAAAACGACCATGTATAGTAAGGCTTTTTTTTTTCGACAAAAAAACGACCATGTATAGTAAGGCTTTTTTTTTCCGACAAAAAAACGACCATGTATAGTAAGGCTTTTTTTTTCCGACAAAAAAACGACCATGTATAGTAAGGCTTTTTTTTCTGACAAAAAAACGACCATGTATAGTAAGGCTTTTTTTTTTCTAACAAAAAAATGACCATGTATAGTAAGGCTTTTTTTTCCGACAAAAAAACGACCATGTATAGTAAGGCCTTTTTTTTTCCGACAAAAAAACGACCATGTATAGTAAGGCTTTTTTTTCCGACAAAAAAACGACCATGTATAGTAAGGCTTTTTTTTTCTAACAAAAAATGACCATGTATAGTAAGGCTTTTTTTTCTAATAAAAAATGACCATGTATAGTAAGGCTTTTTTTTTTCAAACAAAAAACGACCATGTATAGTAAGGCTTTTTTTTCCGACAAAAAAACGACCATGTATAGTAAGGCTTTTTTTTCCGACAAAAAAAACGACCATGTATAGTAAGGCTTTTTTTTTTCGACAAAAAAACGACCATGTATAGTAAGGCTTTTTTTTTCCGACAAAAAAACGACCATGTATAGTAAGGCTTTTTTTTTCCGACAAAAAAACGACCATGTATAGTAAGGCTTTTTTTTCCGACAAAAAAACGACCATGTATAGTAAGGCTTTTTTTTTTCTAACAAAAAAATGACCATGTATAGTAAGGCTTTTTTTTCCGACAAAAAAACGACCATGTATAGTAAGGCCTTTTTTTTTCCGACAAAAAAACGACCATGTATAGTAAGGCCTTTTTTTTTCTAACAAAAAATGACCATGTATAGTAAGGCTTTTTTTTTTCTAAAAAAAAAATGACCATGTATAGTAAGGCTTTTTTTTCTAATAAAAAATGACCATGTATAGTAAGGCTTTTTTTTCTGACAAAAAAATGACCATGTATAGTAAGGCTTTTTTTTCTAATAAAAAATGACCATGTATAGTAAGGCTTTTTTTTCTAACAAAAAATGACCATGTATAGTAAGACTTTTTTTTCTAATAAAAAATGACCATGTATAGTAAGGCTTTTTTTTCCGACAAAAAAACGACCATGTATAGTAAGGCTTTTTTTTTTCTAACAAAAAATTACCATGTATAGTAAGGCTTTTTTTTCTAACAAAAAATGACCATGTATAGTAAGGCTTTTTTTTCTAATAAAAAATGACCATGTATAGTAAGGCTTTTTTTTCTGACAAAAAAATGACCATGTATAGTAAGGCTTTTTTTTCTAATAAAAAATTACCATGTATAGTAAGGCTTTTTTTTCTAACAAAAAATGACCATGTATAGTAAGACTTTTTTTTCTAATAAAAAATGACCATGTATAGTAAGGCTTTTTTTTCCGACAAAAAAACGACCATGTATAGTAAGGCTTTTTTTTTTCTAACAAAAAATGACCATGTATAGTAAGGCTTTTTTTTTCTAACAAAAAATGACCATGTATAGTAAGGCTTTTTTTTCTAATAAAAAATGACCATGTATAGTAAGGCTTTTTTTTTTCAAACAAAAAACGACCATGTATAGTAAGGCTTTTTTTTCCGACAAAAAAACGACCATGTATAGTAAGGCTTTTTTTTCCGACAAAAAAAACGACCATGTATAGTAAGGCTTTTTTTTTTCGACAAAAAAACGACCATGTATAGTAAGGCTTTTTTTTTCCGACAAAAAAACGACCATGTATAGTAAGGCTTTTTTTTTCCGACAAAAAAACGACCATGTATAGTAAGGCTTTTTTTTCCGACAAAAAAACGACCATGTATAGTAAGGCTTTTTTTTTTCTAACAAAAAAATGACCATGTATAGTAAGGCTTTTTTTTCCGACAAAAAAACGACCATGTATAGTAAGGCCTTTTTTTTTCCGACAAAAAAACGACCATGTATAGTAAGGCTTTTTTTTCCGACAAAAAAACGACCATGTATAGTAAGGCTTTTTTTTTTCTAACAAAAAATGACCATGTATAGTAAGGCTTTTTTTTTTCTAACAAAAAATGACCATGTATAGTAAGGCTTTTTTTTCTAACAAAAAATGACCATGTATAGTAAGGCTTTTTTTTCTAATAAAAAATGACCATGTATAGTAAGGCTTTTTTTTCTGACAAAAAAATGACCATGTATAGTAAGGCTTTTTTTTCTAATAAAAAATGACCATGTATAGTAAGGCTTTTTTTTCTAACAAAAAATGACCATGTATAGTAAGACTTTTTTTTCTAATAAAAAATGACCATGTATAGTAAGGCTTTTTTTTCCGACAAAAAAACGACCATGTATAGTAAGGCTTTTTTTTTTCTAACAAAAAATTACCATGTATAGTAAGGCTTTTTTTTCTAACAAAAAATGACCATGTATAGTAAGGCTTTTTTTTCTAATAAAAAATGACCATGTATAGTAAGGCTTTTTTTTCTGACAAATAAATGACCATGTATACTAAGGCTTTTTTTTCTAACAAAAAATGACCATTTATAGTAAGGCTATTTTTTTCTAACAAAAAATGACCATGTATAGTAAGACTTTTTTTTTCTAATAAAAAATGACCATGTATAGTAAGGCTTTTTTTTCCGACAAAAAAACGACCATGTATAGTAAGGCTTTTTTTTCCGACAAAAAAACGACCATGTATAGTAAGGCTTTTTTTTTTCTAACAAAAAATGACCATGTATAGTAAGGCTTTTTTTTCTAACAAAAAATGACCATGTATAGTAAGGCTTTTTTTTCTAATAAAAAATGACCATGTATAGTAAGGCTTTTTTTTCTGACAAAAAAATGACCATGTATAGTAAGGCTTTTTTTTCTAATAAAAAATTACCATGTATAGTAAGGCTTTTTTTTCTAACAAAAAATGACCATGTATAGTAAGACTTTTTTTTCTAATAAAAAATGACCATGTATAGTAAGGCTTTTTTTTCCGACAAAAAAACGACCATGTATAGTAAGGCTTTTTTTTTTCTAACAAAAAATGACCATGTATAGTAAGGCTTTTTTTTCTAACAAAAAATGACCATGTATAGTAAGGCTTTTTTTTCTAATAAAAAATGACCATGTATAGTAAGGCTTTTTTTTTTCAAACAAAAAAACGACCATGTATAGTAAGGCTTTTTTTTCCGACAAAAAAACGACCATGTATAGTAAGGCTTTTTTTTCCGACAAAAAAAACGACCATGTATAGTAAGGCTTTTTTTTTCGACAAAAAAACGACCATGTATAGTAAGGCTTTTTTTTCCGACAAAAAAACGACCATGTATAGTAAGGCTTTTTTTTTCCGACAAAAAAACGACCATGTATAGTTAGGCTTTTTTTTCCGACAAAAAAACGACCATGTATAGTAAGGCTTTTTTTTTTCTAACAAAAAATGACCATGTATAGTAAGGCTTTTTTTTCCGACAAAAAAACGACCATGTATAGTAAGGCCTTTTTTTTCTAACAAAAAATGACCATGTATAGTAAGGCTTTTTTTTTTCAAACAAAAAAACGACCATGTATAGTAAGGCTTTTTTTCCGACAAAAAAACGACCATGTATAGTAAGGCTTTTTTTTTTTCGACAAAAAAACGACCATGTATAGTAAGGCTTTTTTTTCCCGACAAAAAAACGACCATGTACAGTAAGGCTCTTTTTTTTCGACAAAAAAACGACCATGTTTAGTAAGGCTTTTTTTCTGACAAAAAAACGACCATGTATAGTAAGGCTTTTTTTTCCGACAAAAAAACGACCATGTATAGTAAGGCTTTTTTTTTCTAACAAAAAATGACCATGTATAGTAAGGCTTTTTTTTCTAACAAAAAATGACCATGTATAGTAAGGCTTTTTTTTCTGACAAAAAAATGACCATGTATAGTAAGGCTTTTTTTTCTAATAAAAAATGACCATGTATAGTAAGGCTTTTTTTTCTAACAAAAAATGACCATGTATAGTAAGACTTTTTTTTCTAATAAAAAATGACCATGTATAGTAAGGCTTTTTTTCCGACAAAAAAACGACCATGTATAGTAAGGCTTTTTTTTTTCTAACAAAAAATGACCATGTATAGTAAGGCTTTTTTTTCTAACAAAAAATGACCATGTATAGTAAGACTTTTTTTTCTAATAAAAAATGACTATGTATAGTAAGGCTTTTTTTTCCGACAAAAAAACGACCATGTATAGTAAGGCTTTTTTTTTTCTAACAAAAAATGACCATGTATAGTAAGGCTTTTTTTTCTAACAAAAAATGACCATGTATAGTAAGGCTTTTTTTTCTAATAAAAAATGACCATGTATAGTAAGGCTTTTTTTTTTCAAACAAAAAACGACCATGTATAGTAAGGCTTTTTTTTCCGACAAAAAAACGACCATGTATAGTAAGGCTTTTTTTTCCGACAAAAAAAACGACCATGTATAGTAAGGCTTTTTTTTTTCGACAAAAAAACGACCATGTATAGTAAGGCTTTTTTTTCCGACAAAAAAACGACCATGTATAGTAAGGCTTTTTTTTTCCGACAAAAAAACGACCATGTATAGTAAGGCTTTTTTTTCCGACAAAAAAACGACCATGTATAGTAAGGCTTTTTTTTTTCTAACAAAAAAATGACCATGTATAGTAAGGCTTTTTTTTCCGACAAAAAAACGACCATGTATAGTAAGGCCTTTTTTTTCTAACAAAAAATGACCATGTATAGTAAGGCTTTTTTTTTCAAACAAAAAATGACCATGTATAGTAAGACTTTTTTTTTCTAATAAAAAATGACCATGTATAGTAAGGCTTTTTTTTCCGACAAAAAAACGACCATGTATAGTAAGGCTTTTTTTTCCGACAAAAAAACGACCATGTATAGTAAGGCTTTTTTTTTTTCTAACAAAAAATGACCATGTATAGTAAGGCTTTTTTTTCTAACAAAAAATGACCATGTATAGTAAGGCTTTTTTTTCTAATAAAAAATGACCATGTATAGTAAGGCTTTTTTTTCTGACAAAAAAATGACCATGTATAGTAAGGCTTTTTTTTCTAATAAAAAATTACCATGTATAGTAAGGCTTTTTTTTCTAACAAAAAATGACCATGTATAGTAAGACTTTTTTTCTAATAAAAAATGACCATGTATAGTAAGGCTTTTTTTTCCGACAAAAAAACGACCATGTATAGTAAGGCTTTTTTTTTTCTAACAAAAAATGACCATGTATAGTAAGGCTTTTTTTTCCGACAAAAAAACGACCATGTATAGTAAGGCCTTTTTTTTCTAACAAAAAATGACCATGTATAGTAAGGCTTTTTTTTTTCAAACAAAAAAACGACCATGTATAGTAAGGCTTTTTTTCCGACAAAAAAACGACCATGTATAGTAAGGCTTTTTTTTTTTCGACAAAAAAACGACCATGTATAGTAAGGCTTTTTTTTCCCGACAAAAAAACGACCATGTACAGTAAGGCTCTTTTTTTTCGACAAAAAAACGACCATGTTTAGTAAGGCTTTTTTTCTGACAAAAAAACGACCATGTATAGTAAGGCTTTTTTTTCCGACAAAAAAACGACCATGTATAGTAAGGCTTTTTTTTTCTAACAAAAAATGACCATGTATAGTAAGGCTTTTTTTTCTAACAAAAAATGACCATGTATAGTAAGGCTTTTTTTTCTGACAAAAAAATGACCATGTATAGTAAGGCTTTTTTTTCTAATAAAAAATGACCATGTATAGTAAGGCTTTTTTTTCTAACAAAAAATGACCATGTATAGTAAGACTTTTTTTTCTAATAAAAAATGACCATGTATAGTAAGGCTTTTTTTCCGACAAAAAAACGACCATGTATAGTAAGGCTTTTTTTTTTCTAACAAAAAATGACCATGTATAGTAAGGCTTTTTTTTCTAACAAAAAATGACCATGTATAGTAAGACTTTTTTTTCTAATAAAAAATGACTATGTATAGTAAGGCTTTTTTTTCCGACAAAAAAACGACCATGTATAGTAAGGCTTTTTTTTTTCTAACAAAAAATGACCATGTATAGTAAGGCTTTTTTTTCTAACAAAATATGACCATGTATAGTAAGGCTTTTTTTTCTAATAAAAAATGACCATGTATAGTAAGGCTTTTTTTTTTCAAACAAAAAACGACCATGTATAGTAAGGCTTTTTTTTCCGACAAAAAAACGACCATGTATAGTAAGGCTTTTTTTTCCGACAAAAAAAACGACCATGTATAGTAAGGCTTTTTTTTTTCGACAAAAAAACGACCATGTATAGTAAGGCTTTTTTTTCCGACAAAAAAACGACCATGTATAGTAAGGCTTTTTTTTTCCGACAAAAAAACGACCATGTATAGTAAGGCTTTTTTTTCCGACAAAAAAACGACCATGTATAGTAAGGCTTTTTTTTTTCTAACAAAAAAATGACCATGTATAGTAAGGCTTTTTTTTCCGACAAAAAAACGACCATGTATAGTAAGGCCTTTTTTTTCTAACAAAAAATGACCATGTATAGTAAGGCTTTTTTTTTTCAAACAAAAAAACGACCATGTATAGTAAGGCTTTTTTTCCGACAAAAAAACGACCATGTATAGTAAGGCTTTTTTTTTTTTCGACAAAAAAACGACCATGTATAGTAAGGCTTTTTTTTCCCGACAAAAAAACGACCATGTACAGTAAGGCTTTTTTTTTTCGACAAAAAAACGACCATGTTTAGTAAGGCTTTTTTTTTTCGACCAAAAAACGACCATGTATAGTAAGGCTTTTTTTTCCGACAAAAAAACGACCATGTATAGTAAGGCTTTTTTTTTTCTAACAAAAAATGACCATGTATAGTAAGGCTTTTTTTTCTAACAAAAAATGACCATGTATAGTAAGGCTTTTTTTTCTAATAAAAAATGACCATGTATAGTAAGGCTTTTTTTTTCTGACAAATAAATGACCATGTATACTAAGGCTTTTTTTTCTAACAAAAAATGACCATTTATAGTAAGGCTATTTTTTTCTAACAAAAAATGACCATGTATAGTAAGACTTCTTTTTTCTAATAAAAAATGACCATGTATAGTAAGGCTTTTTTTTCCGACAAAAAAACGACCATGTATAGTAAGGCTTTTTTTTCCGACAAAAAAACGACCATGTATAGTAAGGCTTTTTTTTTTTCTAACAAAAAATGACCATGTATAGTAAGGCTTTTTTTTCTAACAAAAAATGACCATGTATAGTAAGGCTTTTTTTTCTAATAAAAAATGACCATGTATAGTAAGGCTTTTTTTTCTGACAAAAAAATGACCATGTATAGTAAGGCTTTTTTTTCTAATAAAAAATTACCATGTATAGTAAGGCTTTTTTTTCTAACAAAAAATGACCATGTATAGTAAGACTTTTTTTCTAATAAAAAATGACCATGTATAGTAAGGCTTTTTTTTCCGACAAAAAAACGACCATGTATAGTAAGGCTTTTTTTTTTCTAACAAAAAATGACCATGTATAGTAAGGCTTTTTTTTCTAACAAAAAATGACCATGTATAGTAAGGCTTTTTTTTCTAATAAAAAATGACCATGTATAGTAAGGCTTTTTTTTTTCAAACAAAAAAACGACCATGTATAGTAAGGCTTTTTTTTCCGACAAAAAAACGACCATGTATAGTAAGGCTTTTTTTTCCGACAAAAAAAACGACCATGTATAGTAAGGCTTTTTTTTTCGACAAAAAAACGACCATGTATAGTAAGGCTTTTTTTTCCGACAAAAAAACGACCATGTATAGTAAGGCTTTTTTTTTCCGACAAAAAAACGACCATGTATAGTTAGGCTTTTTTTTCCGACAAAAAAACGACCATGTATAGTAAGGCTTTTTTTTTTTCTAACAAAAAATGACCATGTATAGTAAGGCTTTTTTTTCGACAAAAAAACGACCATGTATAGTAAGGCCTTTTTTTTCTAACAAAAAATGACCATGTATAGTAAGGCTTTTTTTTTTCAAACAAAAAAACGACCATGTATAGTAAGGCTTTTTTTCCGACAAAAAAACAACCATGTATAGTAAGGCTTTTTTTTTTTCGACAAAAAAACGACCATGTATAGTAAGGCTTTTTTTTCCCGACAAAAAAACGACCATGTACAGTAAGGCTCTTTTTTTTCGACAAAAAAACGACCATGTTTAGTAAGGCTTTTTTTTCTGACAAAAAAACGACCATGAATAGTAAGGCTTTTTTTTCCGACAAAAAAACGACCATGTATAGTAAGGCTTTTTTTTTTCTAACAAAAACTGACCATGTATAGTAAGGCTTTTTTTTCTAACAAAAAATGACCATGTATAGTAAGGCTTTTTTTTCTAATAAAAAATGACCATGTATAGTAAGGCTTTTTTTTCTAACAAAAAAATGACCATGTATAGTAAGGCTTTTTTTTCTAATAAAAAATGACCATGTATAGTAAGGCTTTTTTTTCTAACAAAAAATGACCATGTATAGTAAGACTTTTTTTTCTAATAAAAAATGACCATGTATAGTAAGGCTTTTTTTCCGACAAAAAAACGACCATGTATAGTAAGGCTTTTTTTTTTTCTAACAAAAAATGACCATGTATAGTAAGGCTTTTTTTTCTAATAAAAAATGACCATGTACAGTAAGGCTTTTTTTTCTAATAAAAAACGACCATGTATAGTAAGGCTTTTTTTTCCGACAAAAAAAACGACCATGTATAGTAAGGCTTTTTTTTTCGACAAAAAAACGACCATGTATAGTAAGGCTTTTTTTTCCGACAAAAAAACGACCATGTATAGTAAGGCTTTTTTTTCCGACAAAAAAACGACCATGTATAGTAAGGCTTTTTTTTCCGACAAAAAAACGACCATGTATAGTAAGGCTTTTTTTTCTAACAAAAAATGACCATGTATAGTAAGGCTTTTTTTTCCGACAAAAAAACGACCATGTATAGTAAGGCCTTTTTTTTCTAACAAAAAATGACCATGTATAGTAAGGCTTTTTTTTTTCAAACAAAAAAACGACCATGTATAGTAAGGCTTTTTTTTCCGACAAAAAAACGACCATGTATAGTAAGGCTTTTTTTTCTAACAAAAAATGACCATGTATAGTAAGGCTTTTTTTTCTAATAAAAAATGACCATGTATAGTAAGGCTTTTTTTTCTGACAAAAAAATTACCATGTATACTAAGGCTTTTTTTTCTAACAAAAAATGACCATGTATAGTAAGACCTTTTTTTCTAATAAAAAATGACCATGTATAGTAAGGCTTTTTTTTCCGACAAAAAAACGACCATGTATAGTAAGGCTTTTTTTCCGACAAAAAAACGACCATGTATAGTAAGGCTTTTTTTTTTTGGACAAAAAAACGACCATGTATAGTAAGGCTTTTTTTTCCCGACAAAAAAACGACCATGTACAGTAAGGCTTTTTTTTTTCGACAAAAAAACGACCATGTATAGTAAGGCTTTTTTTTCCGACAAAAAAACGACCATGTATAGTAAGGCTTTTTTTTCCGACAAAAAAACGACCATGTATAGTAAGGCTTTTTTTTTTCTAACAAAAAATGACCATGTATAGTAAGGCTTTTTTTTCTAACAAAAAATGACCATGTATAGTAAGGCTTTTTTTTCTAATAAAAAATGACCATGTATAGTAAGGCTTTTTTTTCCTGACAAAAAAATGACCATGTATAGTAAGGCTTTTTTTTCTAATAAAAAATGACCATGTATAGTAAGGCTTTTTTTTCTAACAAAAAATGACCATGTATAGTAAGACTTTTTTTTCTAATAAAAAATGACCATGTATAGTAAGGCTTTTTTTTCCGACAAAAAAACGACCATGTATAGTAAGGCTTTTTTTTCTAACAAAAAATGACCATGTATAGTAAGGCTTTTTTTTCTAATAAAAAATGACCATGTATAGTAAGGCTTTTTTTTTTCAAACAAAAAAACGACCATGTATAGTAAGGCTTTTTTTTTCCGACAAAAAAACGACCATGTATAGTAAGGCTTTTTTTTCCGACAAAAAAAACGACCATGTATAGTAAGGCTTTTTTTTTTCTAATAAAAAATGACCATGTATAGTAAGGCTTTTTTTTCCGACAAAAAAACGACCATGTATAGTAAGGCTTTTTTTTCCGACAAAAAAACGACCATGTATAGTAAGGCTTTTTTTTTTTCGACAAAAAAACGACCATGTATAGTAAGGCTTTTTTTTCCCGACAAAAAAACGACCATGTACAGTAAGGCTTTTTTTTTTCGACAAAAAACCGACCATGTATAGTAAGGCTTTTTTTTTCCGACAAAAAAACGACCATGTATAGTAAGGCTTTTTTTTCCGACAAAAAAACGACCATGTATAGTAAGGCTTTTTTTTTTCTAACAAAAAATGACCATGTATAGTAAGGCTTTTTTTTCTAACAAAAAATGACCATGTATAGTAAGGCTTTTTTTTCTGACAAAAAAATGACCATGTATAGTAAGGCTTTTTTTTCTAATAAAAAATGACCATGTATAGTAAGGCTTTTTTTTCTAACAAAAAATGACCATGTATAGTAAGACTTTTTTTTCTAATAAAAAATGACCATGTATAGTAAGGCTTTTTTTTCCGACAAAAAATGACCATGTATAGTAAGGCTTTTTTTTCTAACAAAAAATGACCATGTATAGTAAGGCTTTTTTTTCTAATAAAAAATGACCATGTATAGTAAGGCTTTTTTTTTCCGACAAAAAAACGACCATGTATAGTAAGGCTTTTTTTCCGACAAAAAAACGACCATGTATAGTAAGGCTTTTTTTTTTCTAACAAAAAAATGACCATGTATAGTAAGGCTTTTTTTTCCGACAAAAAAACGACCATGTATAGTAAGGCCTTTTTTTTTCCGACAAAAAAACGACCATGTATAGTAAGGCTTTTTTTTCCGACAAAAAAACGACCATGTATAGTAAGGCTTTTTTTTTCTAACAAAAAATGACCATGTATAGTAAGGCTTTTTTTTCTAATAAAAAATGACCATGTATAGTAAGGCTTTTTTTTTTCAAACAAAAAACGACCATGTATAGTAAGGCTTTTTTTTCCGACAAAAAAACGACCATGTATAGTAAGGCTTTTTTTTCCGACAAAAAAAACGACCATGTATAGTAAGGCTTTTTTTTTTCGACAAAAAAACGACCATGTATAGTAAGGCTTTTTTTTTCCGACAAAAAAACGACCATGTATAGTAAGGCTTTTTTTTTCCGACAAAAAAACGACCATGTATAGTAAGGCTTTTTTTTCCGACAAAAAAACGACCATGTATAGTAAGGCTTTTTTTTTTCTAACAAAAAAATGACCATGTATAGTAAGGCTTTTTTTTCCGACAAAAAAACGACCATGTATAGTAAGGCCTTTTTTTTTCCGACAAAAAAACGACCATGTATAGTAAGGCTTTTTTTTCCGACAAAAAAACGACCATGTATAGTAAGGCTTTTTTTTTTCTAACAAAAAATGACCATGTATAGTAAGGCTTTTTTTTTTCTAACAAAAAATGACCATGTATAGTAAGGCTTTTTTTTCTAACAAAAAATGACCATGTATAGTAAGGCTTTTTTTTCTAATAAAAAATGACCATGTATAGTAAGGCTTTTTTTTCTGACAAAAAAATGACCATGTATAGTAAGGCTTTTTTTTCTAATAAAAAATGACCATGTATAGTAAGGCTTTTTTTTCTAACAAAAAATGACCATGTATAGTAAGACTTTTTTTTTCTAATAAAAAATGACCATGTATAGTAAGGCTTTTTTTTCCGACAAAAAAACGACCATGTATAGTAAGGCTTTTTTTTTTCTAACAAAAAATTACCATGTATAGTAAGGCTTTTTTTTCTAACAAAAAATGACCATGTATAGTAAGGCTTTTTTTTCTAATAAAAAATGACCATGTATAGTAAGGCTTTTTTTTCTGACAAAAAAATGACCATGTATAGTAAGGCTTTTTTTTCTAATAAAAAATTACCATGTATAGTAAGGCTTTTTTTTCTAACAAAAAATGACCATGTATAGTAAGACTTTTTTTTCTAATAAAAAATGACCATGTATAGTAAGGCTTTTTTTTCCGACAAAAAAACGACCATGTATAGTAAGGCTTTTTTTTTTCTAACAAAAAATGACCATGTATAGTAAGGCTTTTTTTTTCTAACAAAAAATGACCATGTATAGTAAGGCTTTTTTTTTCTAATAAAAAATGACCATGTATAGTAAGGCTTTTTTTTTTCAAACAAAAAACGACCATGTATAGTAAGGCTTTTTTTTCCGACAAAAAAACGACCATGTATAGTAAGGCTTTTTTTTCCGACAAAAAAAACGACCATGTATAGTAAGGCTTTTTTTTTTCGACAAAAAAACGACCATGTATAGTAAGGCTTTTTTTTTCCGACAAAAAAACGACCATGTATAGTAAGGCTTTTTTTTTCCGACAAAAAAACGACCATGTATAGTAAGGCTTTTTTTTTCGACAAAAAAACGACCATGTATAGTAAGGCTTTTTTTTTTCTAACAAAAAAATGACCATGTATAGTAAGGCTTTTTTTTCCGACAAAAAAACGACCATGTATAGTAAGGCCTTTTTTTTCCGACAAAAAAACGACCATGTATAGTAAGGCTTTTTTTTCCGACAAAAAAACGACCATGTATAGTAAGGCTTTTTTTTTTCTAACAAAAAATGACCATGTATAGTAAGGCTTTTTTTTTTCTAACAAAAAATGACCATGTATAGTAAGGCTTTTTTTTCTAACAAAAAATGACCATGTATAGTAAGGCTTTTTTTTCTAATAAAAAATGACCATGTATAGTAAGGCTTTTTTTTCTGACAAAAAAATGACCATGTATAGTAAGGCTTTTTTTTCTAATAAAAAATGACCATGTATAGTAAGGCTTTTTTTTCTAACAAAAAATGACCATGTATAGTAAGACTTTTTTTTCTAATAAAAAATGACCATGTATAGTAAGGCTTTTTTTTCCGACAAAAAAACGACCATGTATAGTAAGGCTTTTTTTTTTCTAACAAAAAATTACCATGTATAGTAAGGCTTTTTTTTCTAACAAAAAATGACCATGTATCGTAAGGCTTTTTTTTCTAATAAAAAATGACCATGTATAGTAAGGCTTTTTTTTCTGACAAATAAATGACCATGTATACTAAGGCTTTTTTTTCTAACAAAAAATGACCATTTATAGTAAGGCTATTTTTTTCTAACAAAAAATGACCATGTATAGTAAGACTTTTTTTTTCTAATAAAAAATGACCATGTATAGTAAGGCTTTTTTTTCCGACAAAAAAACGACCATGTATAGTAAGGCTTTTTTTTCCGACAAAAAAACGACCATGTATAGTAAGGCTTTTTTTTTTCTAACAAAAAATGACCATGTATAGTAAGGCTTTTTTTTCTAACAAAAAATGACCATGTATAGTAAGGCTTTTTTTTCTAATAAAAAATGACCATGTATAGTAAGGCTTTTTTTTCTGACAAAAAAATGACCATGTATAGTAAGGCTTTTTTTTCTAATAAAAAATTACCATGTATAGTAAGGCTTTTTTTTCTAACAAAAAATGACCATGTATAGTAAGACTTTTTTTTCTAATAAAAAATGACCATGTATAGTAAGGCTTTTTTTTCCTGACAAAAAAATGACCATGTATAGTAAGGCTTTTTTTTCTAATAAAAAATGACCATGTATAGGAAGGCTTTTTTTTCTAACAAAAAATGACCATGTATAGTAAGGCTTTTTTTTCTAATAAAAAATGACCATGTATAGTAAGGCTTTTTTTTTTCTAACAAAAAATGACCATGTATAGTAAGGCTTTTTTTTCCGACAAAAAAACGACCATGTATAGTAAGGCCTTTTTTTTCTAACAAAAAAACGACCATGTATAGTAAGGCTTTTTTTCCGACAAAAAAACGACCATGTATAGTAAGGCTTTTTTTTTTTCGACAAAAAAACGACCATGTATAGTAAGGCTTTTTTTTCCCGACAAAAAAACGACCATGTACAGTAAGGCTCTTTTTTTTCGACAAAAAAACGACCATGTTTAGTAAGGCTTTTTTTTCCGACAAAAAAACGACCATGTATAGTAAGGCTTTTTTTTTCTAACAAAAAATGACCATGTATAGTAAGGCTTTTTTTTCTAACAAAAAATGACCATGTATAGTAAGGCTTTTTTTTCTGACAAAAAAATGACCATGTATAGTAAGGCTTTTTTTTCTAATAAAAAATGACCATGTATAGTAAGGCTTTTTTTTCTAACAAAAAATGACCATGTATAGTAAGACTTTTTTTTCTAATAAAAAATGACCATGTATAGTAAGGCTTTTTTTTTTCGACAAAAAAACGACCATGTATAGTAAGGCTTTTTTTTCCGACAAAAAAACGACCATGTATAGTAAGGCTTTTTTTTTCCGACAAAAAAACGACCATGTATAGTAAGGCTTTTTTTTCCGACAAAAAAACGACCATGTATAGTAAGGCTTTTTTTTTTCTAACAAAAAAATGACCATGTATAGTAAGGCTTTTTTTTCCGACAAAAAAACGACCATGTATAGTAAGGCCTTTTTTTTCTAACAAAAAATGACCATGTATAGTAAGGCTTTTTTTTTTCAAACAAAAAAACGACCATGTATAGTAAGGCTTTTTTTCCGACAAAAAAACGACCATGTATAGTAAGGCTTTTTTTTTTTTCGACAAAAAAACGACCATGTATAGTAAGGCTTTTTTTTCCCGACAAAAAAACGACCATGTACAGTAAGGCTTTTTTTTTTCGACAAAAAAACGACCATGTTTAGTAAGGCTTTTTTTTTTCGACCAAAAAACGACCATGTATAGTAAGGCTTTTTTTTCCGACAAAAAAACGACCATGTATAGTAAGGCTTTTTTTTTTCTAACAAAAAATGACCATGT
The DNA here is from genome assembly GCF_051991245.1 of Festucalex cinctus. NCBI lineage: Eukaryota > Metazoa > Chordata > Actinopteri > Syngnathiformes > Syngnathidae > Festucalex > Festucalex cinctus. The sequence continues at coordinate 794,577 of NC_135427.1, forward strand.
ATAGTAAGGCTTTTTTTTCTAACAAAAAATGACCATGTATAGTAAGGCTTTTTTTTCTAATAAAAAATGACCATGTATAGTAAGGCTTTTTTTTTCTGACAAATAAATGACCATGTATACTAAGGCTTTTTTTTCTAACAAAAAATGACCATTTATAGTAAGGCTATTTTTTTCTAACAAAAAATGACCATGTATAGTAAGACTTTTTTTTTCTAATAAAAAATGACCATGTATAGTAAGGCTTTTTTTTCCGACAAAAAAACGACCATGTATAGTAAGGCTTTTTTTTCCGACAAAAAAACGACCATGTATAGTAAGGCTTTTTTTTTTTCTAACAAAAAATGACCATGTATAGTAAGGCTTTTTTTTCTAACAAAAAATGACCATGTATAGTAAGGCTTTTTTTTCTAATAAAAAATGACCATGTATAGTAAGGCTTTTTTTTCTGACAAAAAAATGACCATGTATAGTAAGGCTTTTTTTTCTAATAAAAAATTACCATGTATAGTAAGGCTTTTTTTTCTAACAAAAAATGACCATGTATAGTAAGACTTTTTTTCTAATAAAAAATGACCATGTATAGTAAGGCTTTTTTTTCCGACAAAAAAACGACCATGTATAGTAAGGCTTTTTTTTTTCTAACAAAAAATGACCATGTATAGTAAGGCTTTTTTTTCTAACAAAAAATGACCATGTATAGTAAGGCTTTTTTTTCTAATAAAAAATGACCATGTATAGTAAGGCTTTTTTTTTTCAAACAAAAAAACGACCATGTATAGTAAGGCTTTTTTTTCCGACAAAAAAACGACCATGTATAGTAAGGCTTTTTTTTCCGACAAAAAAAACGACCATGTATAGTAAGGCTTTTTTTTTCGACAAAAAAACGACCATGTATAGTAAGGCTTTTTTTTCCGACAAAAAAACGACCATGTATAGTAAGGCTTTTTTTTTCCGACAAAAAAACGACCATGTATAGTTAGGCTTTTTTTTCCGACAAAAAAACGACCATGTATAGTAAGGCTTTTTTTTTTTCTAACAAAAAATGACCATGTATAGTAAGGCTTTTTTTTCCGACAAAAAAACGACCATGTATAGTAAGGCCTTTTTTTTCTAACAAAAAATGACCATGTATAGTAAGGCTTTTTTTTTTCAAACAAAAAAACGACCATGTATAGTAAGGCTTTTTTTCCGACAAAAAAACAACCATGTATAGTAAGGCTTTTTTTTTTTCGACAAAAAAACGACCATGTATAGTAAGGCTTTTTTTTCCCGACAAAAAAACGACCATGTACAGTAAGGCTCTTTTTTTTCGACAAAAAAACGACCATGTTTAGTAAGGCTTTTTTTTCTGACAAAAAAACGACCATGTATAGTAAGGCTTTTTTTTCCGACAAAAAAACGACCATGTATAGTAAGGCTTTTTTTTTTCTAACAAAAACTGACCATGTATAGTAAGGCTTTTTTTTCTAACAAAAAATGACCATGTATAGTAAGGCTTTTTTTTCTAATAAAAAATGACCATGTATAGTAAGGCTTTTTTTTCTAACAAAAAAATGACCATGTATAGTAAGGCTTTTTTTTCTAATAAAAAATGACCATGTATAGTAAGGCTTTTTTTTCTAACAAAAAATGACCATGTATAGTAAGACTTTTTTTTCTAATAAAAAATGACCATGTATAGTAAGGCTTTTTTTCCGACAAAAAAACGACCATGTATAGTAAGGCTTTTTTTTTTCTAACAAAAAATGACCATGTATAGTAAGGCTTTTTTTTCTAACAAAAAATGACCATGTATAGTAAGGCTTTTTTTTCTAATAAAAAACGACCATGTATAGTAAGGCTTTTTTTTCCGACAAAAAAAACGACCATGTATAGTAAGGCTTTTTTTTTCGACAAAAAAACGACCATGTATAGTAAGGCTTTTTTTTCCGACAAAAAAACGACCATGTATAGTAAGGCTTTTTTTTCCGACAAAAAAACGACCATGTATAGTAAGGCTTTTTTTTCCGACAAAAAAACGACCATGTATAGTAAGGCTTTTTTTTCTAACAAAAAATGACCATGTATAGTAAGGCTTTTTTTTCCGACAAAAAAACGACCATGTATAGTAAGGCCTTTTTTTTCTAACAAAAAATGACCATGTATAGTAAGGCTTTTTTTTTTCAAACAAAAAAACGACCATGTATAGTAAGGCTTTTTTTTCCGACAAAAAAACGACCATGTATAGTAAGGCTTTTTTTTCTAACAAAAAATGACCATGTATAGTAAGGCTTTTTTTTCTAATAAAAAATGACCATGTATAGTAAGGCTTTTTTTTCTGACAAAAAAATTACCATGTATACTAAGGCTTTTTTTTCTAACAAAAAATGACCATGTATAGTAAGACCTTTTTTTCTAATAAAAAATTACCATGTATAGTAAGGCTTTTTTTTCCGACAAAAAAACGACCATGTATAGTAAGGCTTTTTTTCCGACAAAAAAACGACCATGTATAGTAAGGCTTTTTTTTTTTGGACAAAAAAACGACCATGTATAGTAAGGCTTTTTTTTCCCGACAAAAAAACGACCATGTACAGTAAGGCTTTTTTTTTTCGACAAAAAAACGACCATGTATAGTAAGGCTTTTTTTTCCGACAAAAAAACGACCATGTATAGTAAGGCTTTTTTTTCCGACAAAAAAACGACCATGTATAGTAAGGCTTTTTTTTTTCTAACAAAAAATGACCATGTATAGTAAGGCTTTTTTTTCTAACAAAAAATGACCATGTATAGTAAGGCTTTTTTTTCTAATAAAAAATGACCATGTATAGTAAGGCTTTTTTTTCCTGACAAAAAAATGACCATGTATAGTAAGGTTTTTTTTTCTAATAAAAAATGACCATGTATAGTAAGGCTTTTTTTTCTAACAAAAAATGACCATGTATAGTAAGACTTTTTTTTCTAATAAAAAATGACCATGTATAGTAAGGCTTTTTTTTCTGACAAAAAAACGACCATGTATAGTAAGGCTTTTTTTTCTAACAAAAAAATGACCATGTATAGTAAGGCTTTTTTTTCTAATAAAAAATGACCATGTATAGTAAGGCTTTTTTTTTTCAAACAAAAAAACGACCATGTATAGTAAGGCTTTTTTTTTCCGACAAAAAAACGACCATGTATAGTAAGGCTTTTTTTTCCGACAAAAAAAACGACCATGTATAGTAAGGCTTTTTTTTTTCTAATAAAAAATGACCATGTATAGTAAGGCTTTTTTTTCCGACAAAAAAACGACCATGTATAGTAAGGCTTTTTTTTCCGACAAAAAAACGACCATGTATAGTAAGGCTTTTTTTTTTTCGACAAAAAAACGACCATGTATAGTAAGGCTTTTTTTTCCCGACAAAAAAACGACCATGTACAGTAAGGCTTTTTTTTTTCGACAAAAAACCGACCATGTATAGTAAGGCTTTTTTTTTCCGACAAAAAAACGACCATGTATAGTAAGGCTTTTTTTTCCGACAAAAAAACGACCATGTATAGTAAGGCTTTTTTTTTTCTAACAAAAAATGACCATGTATAGTAAGGCTTTTTTTTCTAACAAAAAATGACCATGTATAGTAAGGCTTTTTTTTCTGACAAAAAAATGACCATGTATAGTAAGGCTTTTTTTTCTAATAAAAAATGACCATGTATAGTAAGGCTTTTTTTTCTAACAAAAAATGACCATGTATAGTAAGACTTTTTTTTCTAATAAAAAATGACCATGTATAGTAAGGCTTTTTTTTCCGACAAAAAATGACCATGTATAGTAAGGCTTTTTTTTCTAACAAAAAATGACCATGTATAGTAAGGCTTTTTTTTCTAATAAAAAATGACCATGTATAGTAAGGCTTTTTTTTTTCAAACAAAAAAACGACCATGTATAGTAAGGCTTTTTTTTCCCGACAAAAAAACGATCATGTATAGTAAGGCTTTTTTTTCCGACAAAAAAAACGACCATGTATAGTAAGGCTTTTTTTTTTCTAATAAAAAATGACCATGTATAGTAAGGCTTTTTTTTCCGACAAAAAAACGACCATGTATAGTAAGGCTTTTTTTTCCGACAAAAAAACGACCATGTATAGTAAGGCTTTTTTTTTTTCGACAAAAAAACGACCATGTATAGTAAGGCTTTTTTTTCCCGACAAAAAAACGACCATGTACAGTAAGGCTTTTTTTTTTTGACAAAAAAACGACCATGTATAGTAAGGCTTTTTTTTCCGACAAAAAAACGACCATGTATAGTAAGGCTTTTTTTTCCGACAAAAAAACGACCATGTATAGTAAGGCTTTTTTTTTCTAACAAAAAATGACCATGTATAGTAAGGCTTTTTTTTCTAACAAAAAATGACCATGTATAGTAAGGCTTTTTTTTCTAATAAAAAATGACCATGTATAGTAAGGCTTTTTTTTCTGACAAAAAAAACGACCATGTATAGTAAGGCTTTTTTTTCTAATAAAAAATGACCATGTATAGTAAGGCTTTTTTTTCTAACAAAAAATGACCATGTATAGTAAGACTTTTTTTTCTAATAAAAAATGACCATGTATAGTAAGGCTTTTTTTTCCGACAAAAAAACGACCATGTATAGTAAGGCTTTTTTTTTTCTAACAAAAAATGACCATGTATAGTAAGGCTTTTTTTTCTAACAAAAAATGACCATGTATAGTAAGGCTTTTTTTTCTAATAAAAAATGACCATGTATAGTAAGGCTTTTTTTTTTCAAACAAAAAAAACGACCATGTATAGTAAGGCTTTTTTTTTCCGACAAAAAAACGACCATGTATAGTAAGGCTTTTTTTTCCGACAAAAAAAACGACCATGTATAGTAAGGCTTTTTTTTTCGACAAAAAAACGACCATGTATAGTAAGGCTTTTTTTTTCTAACAAAAAATGACAATGTATAGTAAGGCTCTTTTTTTTAATAAAAAATGACCATGTATACTAAGGCTTTTTTTTTCTAACAAAAAATGACCATTTATAGTAAGGCTATTTTTTTCTAACAAAAAATGACCATGTATAGTAAGACTTTTTTTTCTAATAAAAAATGACCATGTATAGTAAGGCTTTTTTTTCTGACAAAAAAACGACCATGTATAATAAGCCTTTTTTTTCTAACAAAAAATGACCATGTATAGTAAGGCTTTTTTTTCTAACAAAAAAATGACCATGTATCGTAAGACTTTTTTTTCTAATAAAAAATGACCATGTATAGCAAGGCTTTTTTTTTTCAAACAAAAAAACGACCATGTATAGTAAGGCCTTTTTTTTTCTAACAAAAAATTACCATGTATAGTAAGGCTTTTTTTTCTAACAAAAAATGACCATGTATAGTAAGGCTTTTTTTTCTAATAAAAGATGACCATGTATAGTAAGGCTTTTTTTTCTGACAAAAAAATGACCATGTATACTAGACTTTTTTTTCTAACAAAAAATGACCATTAATAGTAAGGCTATTTTTTTCTAACAAAAAATGACCATGTATAGTAAGGCTTTTTTTTCTAACAAAAAAATTACCATGTATAGTAAGGTTTTTTTTTCCGACAAAAAATGACCATGTATAGTAAGGCTTTTTTTTTCTAACAAAAAATGACCATGTATAGTAAGGCTTTTTTTCCGACAAAAAAACGACCTTGTATAGTAAGGCTTTTTTTTCCAGACAAAAAAACGACCATGTATAGTAAGGCTTTTTTTTTTTTCGACAAAAAATGACCATGTATAGTAAGACTTTTTTTTCTAATAAAAAATGACCATGTATAGTAAGGCTTTTTTTTCCGACAAAAAAACGACCATGTATAGTAAGGCTTTTTTTTTCGACAAAAAAACGACCATGTATAGTAAGGCTTTTTTTTCCGACAAAAAAACGACCATGTATAGTAAGGCTTTTTTTTTCCGACAAAAAAACGACCATGTATAGTTAGGCTTTTTTTTCCGACAAAAAAACGACCATGTATAGTAAGGCTTTTTTTTTTCTAACAAAAAATGACCATGTATAGTAAGGCTTTTTTTTCCGACAAAAAAACGACCATGTATAGTAAGGCCTTTTTTTTCTAACAAAAAATGACCATGTATAGTAAGGCTTTTTTTTTTCAAACAAAAAAACGACCATGTATAGTAAGGCTTTTTTTCCGACAAAAAAACAACCATGTATAGTAAGGCTTTTTTTTTTCGACAAAAAAACGACCATGTATAGTAAGGCTTTTTTTTCCCGACAAAAAAACGACCATGTACAGTAAGGCTCTTTTTTTTCGACAAAAAAACGACCATGTTTAGTAAGGCTTTTTTTTCTGACAAAAAAACGACCATGTATAGTAAGGCTTTTTTTTCCGACAAAAAAACGACCATGTATAGTAAGGCTTTTTTTTTTCTAACAAAAACTGACCATGTATAGTAAGGCTTTTTTTTCTAACAAAAAATGACCATGTATAGTAAGGCTTTTTTTTCTAATAAAAAATGACCATGTATAGTAAGGCTTTTTTTTCTAACAAAAAAATGACCATGTATAGTAAGGCTTTTTTTTCTAATAAAAAATGACCATGTATAGTAAGGCTTTTTTTTCTAACAAAAAATGACCATGTATAGTAAGACTTTTTTTTCTAATAAAAAATGACCATGTATAGTAAGGCTTTTTTTCCGACAAAAAAACGACCATGTATAGTAAGGCTTTTTTTTTTCTAACAAAAAATGACCATGTATAGTAAGGCTTTTTTTTCTAACAAAAAATGACCATGTATAGTAAGGCTTTTTTTTCTAATAAAAAATGACCATGTATAGTAAGGCTTTTTTTTTTCAAACAAAAAAAACGACCATGTATAGTAAGGCTTTTTTTTTCCGACAAAAAAACGACCATGTATAGTAAGGCTTTTTTTTCCGACAAAAAAAACGACCATGTATAGTAAGGCTTTTTTTTTCGACAAAAAAACGACCATGTATAGTAAGGCTTTTTTTTCCGACAAAAAAACGACCATGTATAGTAAGGCTTTTTTTTCCGACAAAAAAACGACCATGTATAGTAAGGCTTTTTTTTCCGACAAAAAAACGACCATGTATAGTAAGGCTTTTTTTTCTAACAAAAAATGACCATGTATAGTAAGGCTTTTTTTTCCGACAAAAAAACGACCATGTATAGTAAGGCCTTTTTTTTCTAACAAAAAATGACCATGTATAGTAAGGCTTTTTTTTTTCAAACAAAAAAACGACCATGTATAGTAAGGCTTTTTTTTCCGACAAAAAAACGACCATGTATAGTAAGGCTTTTTTTTCTAACAAAAAATGACCATGTATAGTAAGGCTTTTTTTTCTAATAAAAAATGACCATGTATAGTAAGGCTTTTTTTTCTGACAAAAAAATTACCATGTATACTAAGGCTTTTTTTTCTAACAAAAAATGACCATGTATAGTAAGACCTTTTTTTCTAATAAAAAATGACCATGTATAGTAAGGCTTTTTTTTCCGACAAAAAAACGACCATGTATAGTAAGGCTTTTTTTCCGACAAAAAAACGACCATGTAAAGTAAGGCTTTTTTTTTTTGGACAAAAAAACGACCATGTATAGTAAGGCTTTTTTTTCCCGACAAAAAAACGACCATGTACAGTAAGGCTTTTTTTTTTCGACAAAAAAACGACCATGTATAGTAAGGCTTTTTTTTTTCTAACAAAAAATGACCATGTATAGTAAGGCTTTTTTTTCTAACAAAAAATGACCATGTATAGTAAGGCTTTTTTTTCTAATAAAAAATGACCATGTATAGTAAGGCTTTTTTTTCCTGACAAAAAAATGACCATGTATAGTAAGGCTTTTTTTTCTAATAAAAAATGACCATGTATAGTAAGGCTTTTTTTTCTAACAAAAAATGACCATGTATAGTAAGACTTTTTTTTCTAATAAAAAATGACCATGTATAGTAAGGCTTTTTTTTCCGACAAAAAAACGACCATGTATAGTAAGGCTTTTTTTTCTAACAAAAAATGACCATGTATAGTAAGGCTTTTTTTTCTAATAAAAAATGACCATGTATAGTAAGGCTTTTTTTTTTCAAACAAAAAAACGACCATGTATAGTAAGGCTTTTTTTTTCCGACAAAAAAACGACCATGTATAGTAAGGCTTTTTTTTCCGACAAAAAAAACGACCATGTATAGTAAGGCTTTTTTTTTTCTAATAAAAAATGACCATGTATAGTAAGGCTTTTTTTTCCGACAAAAAAACGACCATGTATAGTAAGGCTTTTTTTTCCGACAAAAAAACGACCATGTATAGTAAGGCTTTTTTTTTTTCGACAAAAAAACGACCATGTATAGTAAGGCTTTTTTTTCCCGACAAAAAAACGACCATGTACAGTAAGGCTTTTTTTTTTCGACAAAAAACCGACCATGTATAGTAAGGCTTTTTTTTTCCGACAAAAAAACGACCATGTATAGTAAGGCTTTTTTTTCCGACAAAAAAACGACCATGTATAGTAAGGCTTTTTTTTTTCTAACAAAAAATGACCATGTATAGTAAGGCTTTTTTTTCTAACAAAAAATGACCATGTATAGTAAGGCTTTTTTTTCTGACAAAAAAATGACCATGTATAGTAAGGCTTTTTTTTCTAATAAAAAATGACCATGTATAGTAAGGCTTTTTTTTCTAACAAAAAATGACCATGTATAGTAAGACTTTTTTTTCTAATAAAAAATGACCATGTATAGTAAGGCTTTTTTTTCCGACAAAAAATGACCATGTATAGTAAGGCTTTTTTTTCTAACAAAAAATGACCATGTATAGTAAGGCTTTTTTTTCTAATAAAAAATGACCATGTATAGTAAGGCTTTTTTTTTTCAAACAAAAAAACGACCATGTATAGTAAGGCTTTTTTTTCCCGACAAAAAAACGATCATGTATAGTAAGGCTTTTTTTTCCGACAAAAAAAACGACCATGTATAGTAAGGCTTTTTTTTTTCTAATAAAAAATGACCATGTATAGTAAGGCTTTTTTTTCCGACAAAAAAACGACCATGTATAGTAAGGCTTTTTTTTCCGACAAAAAAACGACCATGTATAGTAAGGCTTTTTTTTTTTCGACAAAAAAACGACCATGTATAGTAAGGCTTTTTTTTCCCGACAAAAAAACGACCATGTACAGTAAGCTTTTTTTTTTCGACAAAAAAACGACCATGTATAGTAAGGCTTTTTTTTCCGACAAAAAAACGACCATGTATAGTAAGGCTTTTTTTTCCGACAAAAAAACGACCATGTATAGTAAGGCTTTTTTTTTTCTAACAAAAAATGACCATGTATAGTAAGGCTTTTTTTTCTAACAAAAAATGACCATGTATAGTAAGGCTTTTTTTTCTAATAAAAAATGACCATGTATAGTAAGGCTTTTTTTTCTGACAAAAAAAACAACCATGTATAGTAAGGCTTTTTTTTCTAATAAAAAATGACCATGTATAGTAAGGCTTTTTTTTCTAACAAAAAATGACCATGTATAGTAAGACTTTTTTTTCTAATAAAAAATGACCATGTATAGTAAGGCTTTTTTTTCCGACAAAAAAACGACCATGTATAGTAAGGCTTTTTTTTTTCTAACAAAAAATGACCATGTATAGTAAGGCTTTTTTTTCTAACAAAAAATGACCATGTATAGTAAGGCTTTTTTTTCTAATAAAAAATGACCATGTATAGTAAGGCTTTTTTTTTTCAAACAAAAAAAACGACCATGTATAGTAAGGCTTTTTTTTTCCGACAAAAAAACGACCATGTATAGTAAGGCTTTTTTTTCCGACAAAAAAAACGACCATGTATAGTAAGGCTTTTTTTTTCGACAAAAAAACGACCATGTATAGTAAGGCTTTTTTTTTCTAACAAAAAATGACAATGTATAGTAAGGCTCTTTTTTTTAATAAAAAATGACCATGTATACTAAGGCTTTTTTTTTCTAACAAAAAATGACCATTTATAGTAAGGCTATTTTTTTCTAACAAAAAATGACCATGTATAGTAAGACTTTTTTTTCTAATAAAAAATGACCATGTATAGTAAGGCTTTTTTTTCTGACAAAAAAACGACCATGTATAGTAAGCCTTTTTTTTCTAACAAAAAATGACCATGTATAGTAAGGCTTTTTTTTCTAACAAAAAAATGACCATGTATAGTAAGACTTTTTTTTCTAATAAAAAATGACCATGTATAGCAAGGCTTTTTTTTTTCAAACAAAAAAACGACCATGTATAGTAAGGCCTTTTTTTTTCTAACAAAAAATTACCATGTATAGTAAGGCTTTTTTTTCTAACAAAAAATGACCATGTATAGTAAGGCTTTTTTTTCTAATAAAAGATGACCATGTATAGTAAGGCTTTTTTTTCTGACAAAAAAATGACCATGTATACTAGGCTTTTTTTTCTAACAAAAAATGACCATTAATAGTAAGGCTATTTTTTTCTAACAAAAAATGACCATGTATAGTAAGGCTTTTTTTTCTAACAAAAAAATGACCATGTATAGTAAGGTTTTTTTTTCCGACAAAAAATGACCATGTATAGTAAGGCTTTTTTTTTCTAACAAAAAATGACCATGTATAGTAAGGCTTTTTTTCCGACAAATAAACGACCATGTATAGTAAGGCTTTTTTTTCCAGACAAAAAAACGACCATGTGTAGTAAGGCTTTTTTTTTTTTCGACAAAAAATGACCATGTATAGTAAGACTTTTTTTTCTAATAAAAAATGACCATGTATAGTAAGGCTTTTTTTTCCGACAAAAAAACGACCATGTATAGTAAGGCTTTTTTTTCCGACAAAAAAACGACCATGTATAGTAAGGCTTTTTTTTTTCTAACAAAAAATGACCATGTATAGTAAGGCTTTTTTTTCTAACAAAAAATGACCATGTATAGTAAGGCTTTTTTTTCTAATAAAAAATGACCATGTATAGTAAGGCTTTTTTTTCTGACAAAAAAATGACCATGTATACTAAGGCTTTTTTTTCTAACAAAAAATGACCATGTATAGTAAGACTTTTTTTTTTAATAAAAAATGACCATGTATAGTAAGGCTTTTTTTTCCGATAAAAAAACGACCATGTATAGTAAGGCTTTTTTTTCCGACAAAAAAACGACCATGTATAGTGAGGCTTTTTTTTCCGACAAAAAAACGACCATGTATAGTAAGGCTTTTTTTTTTCTAACAAAAAATGACCATGTATAGTAAGGCTTTTTTTTCTAACAAAAAATGACCATGTATAGTAAGGCTTTTTTTTCTAATAAAAAATGACCATGTATAGTAAGGCTTTTTTTTCTGACAAAAAAATGACCATGTATAGTAAGGCTTTTTTTTCTAATAAAAAATTACCATGTATAGTAAGGCTTTTTTTTCTAATAAAAAATTACCATGTATAGTAAGGCTTTTTTTTTTCTAACAAAAAATGACCATGTATAGTAAGGCTTTTTTTTCTAACAAAAAATGACCATGTATAGTAAGGCTTTTTTTTCTAATAAAAAATGACCATGTATAGTAAGGCTTTTTTTTTTCAAACAAAAAAACGACCATGTATAGTAAGGCTTTTTTTTCCGACAAAAAAACGACCATGTATAGTAAGGCTTTTTTTTCCGACAAAAAAAACGACCATGTATAGTAAGGCTTTTTTTTTTCGACAAAAAAACGACCATGTATAGTAAGGCTTTTTTTTCCGACAAAAAAACGACCATGTATAGTAAGGCTTTTTTTTTCCGACAAAAAAACGACCATGTATAGTAAGGCTTTTTTTTTCGACAAAAAAACGACCATGTATAGTAAGGCTTTTTTTTTTCTAACAAAAAATGACCATGTATAGTAAGGCTTTTTTTTCCGACAAAAAAACGACCATGTATAGTAAGGCCTTTTTTTTCTAACAAAAAATGACCATGTATAGTAAGGCTTTTTTTTTTTCAAACAAAAAAACGACCATGTATAGTAAGGCTTTTTTTCCGACAAAAAAACGACCATGTATAGTAAGGCTTTTTTTTTTTCGACAAAAAAACGACCATGTATAGTAAGGCTTTTTTTTCCCGACAAAAAAACGACCATGTACAGTAAGGCTTTTTTTTTTCGACAAAAAAACGACCATGTTTAGTAAGGCTTTTTTTTCCGACAAAAAAACGACCATGTATAGTAAGGCTTTTTTTTCCGACAAAAAAACGACCATGTATAGTAAGGCTTTTTTTTTTCTAACAAAAAATGACCATGTATAGTAAGGCTTTTTTTTCTAACAAAAAATGACCATGTATAGTAAGGCTTTTTTTTCTAATAAAAAATGACCATGTATAGTAAGGCTTTTTTTTCTGACAAAAAAATGACCATGTATAGTAAGGCTTTTTTTTTCTAATAAAAAATGACCATGTATAGTAAGGCTTTTTTTTCTAACAAAAAATGACCATGTATAGTAAGACTTTTTTTTCTAATAAAAAATGACCATGTATAGTAAGGCTTTTTTTTCTAACAAAAAATGACCATGTATAGTAAGGCTTTTTTTTCTAATAAAAAATGACCATGTATAGTAAGGCTTTTTTTTTCAAACAAAAAAACGACCATGTATAGTAAGGCTTTTTTTTTCCGACAAAAAAACGACCATGTATAGTAAGGCTTTTTTTTCCGACAAAAAAAACGACCATGTATAGTAAGGCTTATTTTTTCGACAAAAAAACGACCATGTATAGTAAGGCTTTTTTTTCCGACAAAAAAACGACCATGTATAGTAAGGCTTTTTTTTCCGACAAAAAAAACGACCATGTATAGTAAGGCTTTTTTTTCCGACAAAAAAACGACCATGTATAGTAAGGCTTTTTTTTTTCTAACAAAAAAATGACCATGTATAGTAAGGCTTTTTTTTCTAACAAAAAATGACCATGTATAGTAAGGCTTTTTTTTCTAATAAAAAATGACCATGTATAGTAAGGCTTTTTTTTCTGACAAAAAAATGACCATGTATACTAAGGCTTTTTTTTCTAACAAAAAATGACCATGTATAGTAAGACTTTTTTTTCTAATAAAAAATGACCATGTATAGTAAGGCTTTTTTTTTTCGACAAAAAAACGACCATGTATAGTAAGGCTTTTTTTTCCGACAAAAAAACGACCATGTATAGTAAGGCTTTTTTTTTTCGACAAAAAAACGACCATGTATAGTAAGGCTTTTTTTTCCGACAAAAAAACGACCATGTATAGTAAGGCTTTTTTTTTTCTAACAAAAAATGACCATGTATAGTAAGGCTTTTTTTTCCGACAAAAAAACGACCATGTATAGTAAGGCCTTTTTTTTCTAACAAAAAATGACCATGTATAGTAAGGCTTTTTTTTTTCAGACAAAAAAACGACCATGTATAGTAAGGCTTTTTTTTCCGACAAAAAAACGACCATGTATAGTAAGGCTTTTTTTTTTCTAACAAAAAATGACCATGTATAGTAAGGCTTTTTTTTCTAACAAAAAATGACCATGTATAGTAAGGCTTTTTTTTCTAATAAAAAATGACCATGTATAGTAAGGCTTTTTTTTCTGACAAAAAAATGACCATGTATAGTAAGGCTTTTTTTTTCTAATAAAAAATGACCATGTATAGTAAGGCTTTTTTTTCTAACAAAAAATGACCATGTATAGTAAGACTTTTTTTTCTAATAAAAAATGACCATGTATAGTAAGGCTTTTTTTTCTAACAAAAAATGACCATGTATAGTAAGGCTTTTTTTTCTAATAAAAAATGACCATGTATAGTAAGGCTTTTTTTTTCAAACAAAAAAACGACCATGTATAGTAAGGCTTTTTTTTTCCGACAAAAAAACGACCATGTATAGTAAGGCTTTTTTTTCCGACAAAAAAAACGACCATGTATAGTAAGGCTTATTTTTTCGACAAAAAAACGACCATGTATAGTAAGGCTTTTTTTTCCGACAAAAAAACGACCATGTATAGTAAGGCTTTTTTTTCCGACAAAAAAAACGACCATGTATAGTAAGGCTTTTTTTTCCGACAAAAAAACGACCATGTATAGTAAGGCTTTTTTTTTTCTAACAAAAAAATGACCATGTATAGTAAGGCTTTTTTTTCTAACAAAAAATGACCATGTATAGTAAGGCTTTTTTTTCTAATAAAAAATGACCATGTATAGTAAGGCTTTTTTTTCTGACAAAAAAATGACCATGTATACTAAGGCTTTTTTTTCTAACAAAAAATGACCATGTATAGTAAGACTTTTTTTTCTAATAAAAAATGACCATGTATAGTAAGGCTTTTTTTTTTCGACAAAAAAACGACCATGTATAGTAAGGCTTTTTTTTCCGACAAAAAAACGACCATGTATAGTAAGGCTTTTTTTTTTCGACAAAAAAACGACCATGTATAGTAAGGCTTTTTTTTCCGACAAAAAAACGACCATGTATAGTAAGGCTTTTTTTTTTCTAACAAAAAATGACCATGTATAGTAAGGCTTTTTTTTCCGACAAAAAAACGACCATGTATAGTAAGGCCTTTTTTTTCTAACAAAAAATGACCATGTATAGTAAGGCTTTTTTTTTTCAAACAAAAAAACGACCATGTATAGTAAGGCTTTTTTTCCGACAAAAAAACGACCATGTATAGTAAGGCTTTTTTTTTTTCGACAAAAAAACGACCATGTATAGTAAGGCTTTTTTTTCCCGACAAAAAAACGACCATGTACAGAAAGGCTTTTTTTTTTCGACAAAAAAACGACCATGTTTAGTAAGGCTTTTTTTTCCGACAAAAAAACGACCATGTATAGTAAGGCTTTTTTTTCCGACAAAAAAACGACCATGTATAGTAAGGCTTTTTTTTTTCTAACAAAAAATGACCATGTATAGTAAGGATTTTTTTTCTAACAAAAAATGACCATGTATAGTAAGGCTTTTTTTTCTGACAAAAAAATGACCATGTATACTAAGGCTTTTTTTTCTAACAAAAAATGACCATGTATAGTAAGACTTTTTTTTCTAATACAAAATGACCATGTATAGTAAGGCTTTTTTTTTTCGACAAAAAAACGACCGTGTATAGTAAGGCTTTTTTTTCCGACAAAAAAACGACCATGTATAGTAAGGCTTTTTTTTTTCCGACAAAAAAACGACCATGTATAGTAAGGCTTTTTTTTCCGACAAAAAAACGACCATGTATAGTAAGGCTTTTTTTTTTCTAACAAAAAATGACCATGTATAGTAAGGCTTTTTTTTCCGACAAAAAAACGACCATGTATAGTAAGGCCTTTTTTTTCTAACAAAAAATGACCATGTATAGTAAGGCTTTTTTTTTTCAAACAAAAAAACGACCATGTATAGTAAGGCTTTTTTTCCGACAAAAAAACGACCATGTATAGTAAGGCTTTTTTTTTTTCGACAAAAAAACGACCATGTATAGTAAGGCTTTTTTTTCCCGACAAAAAAACGACCATGTACAGTAAGGCTTTTTTTTTTCGACAAAAAAACGACCATGTTTAGTAAGGCTTTTTTTTCCGACAAAAAAACGACCATGTATAGTAAGGCTTTTTTTTCCGACAAAAAAACGACCATGTATAGTAAGGCTTTTTTTTTTCTAACAAAAAATGACCATGTATAGTAAGGCTTTTTTTTCTAACAAAAAATGACCATGTATAGTAAGGCTTTTTTTTCTAATAAAAAATGACCATGTATAGTAAGGCTTTTTTTTCTGACAAAAAAATGACCATGTATAGTAAGGCTTTTTTTTTCTAATAAAAAATGACCATGTATAGTAAGGCTTTTTTTTCTAACAAAAAATGACCATGTATAGTAAGACTTTTTTTTCTAATAAAAAATGACCATGTATAGTAAGGCTTTTTTTTCTAACAAAAAATGACCATGTATAGTAAGGCTTTTTTTTCTAATAAAAAATGACCATGTATAGTAAGGCTTTTTTTTTCAAACAAAAAAACGACCATGTATAGTAAGGCTTTTTTTTTCCGACAAAAAAACGACCATGTATAGTAAGGCTTTTTTTTCCGACAAAAAAAACGACCATGTATAGTAAGGCTTATTTTTTCGACAAAAAAACGACCATGTATAGTAAGGCTTTTTTTTCCGACAAAAAAACGACCATGTATAGTAAGGCTTTTTTTTCCGACAAAAAAAACGACCATGTATAGTAAGGCTTTTTTTTCCGACAAAAAAACGACCATGTATAGTAAGGCTTTTTTTTTTCTAACAAAAAAATGACCATGTATAGTAAGGCTTTTTTTTCTAACAAAAAATGACCATGTATAGTAAGGCTTTTTTTTCTAATAAAAAATGACCATGTATAGTAAGGCTTTTTTTTCTGACAAAAAAATGACCATGTATACTAAGGCTTTTTTTTCTAACAAAAAATGACCATGTATAGTAAGACTTTTTTTTCTAATAAAAAATGACCATGTATAGTAAGGCTTTTTTTTCCGACAAAAAAACGACCATGTATAGTAAGGCTTTTTTTTCCGACAAAAAAACGACCATGTATAGTAAGGCTTTTTTTTCCGACAAAAAAACGACCATGTATAGTAAGGCTTTTTTTTCCGACAAAAAAACGACCATGTATAGTAAGGCTTTTTTTTTTCTAACAAAAAATGACCATGTATAGTAAGGCTTTTTTTTCTAACAAAAAATGACCATGTATAGTAAGGCTTTTTTTTCTGACAAAAAAATGACCATGTATACTAAGGCTTTTTTTTCTAACAAAAAATGACCATGTATAGTAAGACTTTTTTTTTTAATAAAAAATGACCATGTATAGTAAGGCTTTTTTTTCCGATAAAAAAACGACCATGTATAGTAAGGCTTTTTTTTCCGACAAAAAAACGACCATGTATAGTGAGGCTTTTTTTTCCGACAAAAAAACGACCATGTATAGTTAGGCTTTTTTTTTTCTAACAAAAAATGACCATGTATAGTAAGGCTTTTTTTTCTAACAAAAAATGACCATGTATAGTAAGGCTTTTTTTTCTAATAAAAAATGACCATGTATAGTAAGGCTTTTTTTTCTGACAAAAAAATGACCATGTATAGTAAGGCTTTTTTTTCTAATAAAAAATTACCATGTATAGTAAGGCTTTTTTTTCTAACAAAAAATGACCATGTATAGTAAGACTTTTTTTTCTAATAAAAAATGACCATGTATAGTAAGGCTTTTTTTTCCGACAAAAAAACGACCATGTATAGTAAGGCTTTTTTTTTTCTAACAAAAAATGACCATGTATAGTAAGGCTTTTTTTTCTAACAAAAAATGACCATGTATAGTAAGGCTTTTTTTTCTAATAAAAAATGACCATGTATAGTAAGGCTTTTTTTTTTCAAACAAAAAAACGACCATGTATAGTAAGGCTTTTTTTTCCGACAAAAAAACGACCATGTATAGTAAGGCTTTTTTTTCCGACAAAAAAAACGACCATGTATAGTAAGGCTTTTTTTTTTCGACAAAAAAACGACCATGTATAGTAAGGCTTTTTTTTCCGACAAAAAAACGACCATGTATAGTAAGGCTTTTTTTTTCCGACAAAAAAACGACCATGTATAGTAAGGCTTTTTTTTCCGACAAAAAAACGACCATGTATAGTAAGGCTTTTTTTTTTCTAACAAAAAATGACCATGTATAGTAAGGCTTTTTTTTCCGACAAAAAAACGACCATGTATAGTAAGGCCTTTTTTTTCTAACAAAAAATGACCATGTATAGTAAGGCTTTTTTTTTTTCAAACAAAAAAACGACCATGTATAGTAAGGCTTTTTTTCCGACAAAAAAACGACCATGTATAGTAAGGCTTTTTTTTTTTCGACAAAAAAACGACCATGTATAGTAAGGCTTTTTTTTCCCGACAAAAAAACGACCATGTACAGTAAGGCTTTTTTTTTTCGACAAAAAAACGACCATGTTTAGTAAGGCTTTTTTTTCCGACAAAAAAACGACCATGTATAGTAAGGCTTTTTTTTCCGACAAAAAAACGACCATGTATAGTAAGGCTTTTTTTTTTCTAACAAAAAATGACCATGTATAGTAAGGCTTTTTTTTCTAACAAAAAATGACCATGTATAGTAAGGCTTTTTTTTCTAATAAAAAATGACCATGTATAGTAAGGCTTTTTTTTCTGACAAAAAAATGACCATGTATAGTAAGGCTTTTTTTTTCTAATAAAAAATGACCATGTATAGTAAGGCTTTTTTTTCTAACAAAAAATGACCATGTATAGTAAGACTTTTTTTTCTAATAAAAAATGACCATGTATAGTAAGGCTTTTTTTTCTAACAAAAAATGACCATGTATAGTAAGGCTTTTTTTTCTAATAAAAAATGACCATGTATAGTAAGGCTTTTTTTTTCAAACAAAAAAACGACCATGTATAGTAAGGCTTTTTTTTTCCGACAAAAAAACGACCATGTATAGTAAGGCTTTTTTTTCCGACAAAAAAAACGACCATGTATAGTAAGGCTTATTTTTTCGACAAAAAAACGACCATGTATAGTAAGGCTTTTTTTTCCGACAAAAAAACGACCATGTATAGTAAGGCTTTTTTTTCCGACAAAAAAAACGACCATGTATAGTAAGGCTTTTTTTTCCGACAAAAAAACGACCATGTATAGTAAGGCTTTTTTTTTTCTAACAAAAAAATGACCATGTATAGTAAGGCTTTTTTTTCTAACAAAAAATGACCATGTATAGTAAGGCTTTTTTTTCTAATAAAAAATGACCATGTATAGTAAGGCTTTTTTTTCTGACAAAAAAATGACCATGTATACTAAGGCTTTTTTTTCTAACAAAAAATGACCATGTATAGTAAGACTTTTTTTTCTAATAAAAAATGACCATGTATAGTAAGGCTTTTTTTTTTCGACAAAAAAACGACCATGTATAGTAAGGCTTTTTTTTCCGACAAAAAAACGACCATGTATAGTAAGGCTTTTTTTTTTCGACAAAAAAACGACCATGTATAGTAAGGCTTTTTTTTCCGACAAAAAAACGACCATGTATAGTAAGGCTTTTTTTTTTCTAACAAAAAATGACCATGTATAGTAAGGCTTTTTTTTCCGACAAAAAAACGACCATGTATAGTAAGGCCTTTTTTTTCTAACAAAAAATGACCATGTATAGTAAGGCTTTTTTTTTTCAAACAAAAAAACGACCATGTATAGTAAGGCTTTTTTTCCGACAAAAAAACGACCATGTATAGTAAGGCTTTTTTTTTTTCGACAAAAAAACGACCATGTATAGTAAGGCTTTTTTTTCCCGACAAAAAAACGACCATGTACAGAAAGGCTTTTTTTTTTCGACAAAAAAACGACCATGTTTAGTAAGGCTTTTTTTTCCGACAAAAAAACGACCATGTATAGTAAGGCTTTTTTTTCCGACAAAAAAACGACCATGTATAGTAAGGCTTTTTTTTTTCTAACAAAAAATGACCATGTATAGTAAGGATTTTTTTTCTAACAAAAAATGACCATGTATAGTAAGGCTTTTTTTTCTGACAAAAAAATGACCATGTATACTAAGGCTTTTTTTTCTAACAAAAAATGACCATGTATAGTAAGACTTTTTTTTCTAATACAAAATGACCATGTATAGTAAGGCTTTTTTTTTTCGACAAAAAAACGACCGTGTATAGTAAGGCTTTTTTTTCCGACAAAAAAACGACCATGTATAGTAAGGCTTTTTTTTTTCCGACAAAAAAACGACCATGTATAGTAAGGCTTTTTTTTCCGACAAAAAAACGACCATGTATAGTAAGGCTTTTTTTTTTCTAACAAAAAATGACCATGTATAGTAAGGCTTTTTTTTCCGACAAAAAAACGACCATGTATAGTAAGGCCTTTTTTTTCTAACAAAAAATGACCATGTATAGTAAGGCTTTTTTTTTTCAAACAAAAAAACGACCATGTATAGTAAGGCTTTTTTTCCGACAAAAAAACGACCATGTATAGTAAGGCTTTTTTTTTTTCGACAAAAAAACGACCATGTATAGTAAGGCTTTTTTTTCCCGACAAAAAAACGACCATGTACAGTAAGGCTTTTTTTTTTCGACAAAAAAACGACCATGTTTAGTAAGGCTTTTTTTTCCGACAAAAAAACGACCATGTATAGTAAGGCTTTTTTTTCCGACAAAAAAACGACCATGTATAGTAAGGCTTTTTTTTTTCTAACAAAAAATGACCATGTATAGTAAGGCTTTTTTTTCTAACAAAAAATGACCATGTATAGTAAGGCTTTTTTTTCTAATAAAAAATGACCATGTATAGTAAGGCTTTTTTTTCTGACAAAAAAATGACCATGTATAGTAAGGCTTTTTTTTTCTAATAAAAAATGACCATGTATAGTAAGGCTTTTTTTTCTAACAAAAAATGACCATGTATAGTAAGACTTTTTTTTCTAATAAAAAATGACCATGTATAGTAAGGCTTTTTTTTCTAACAAAAAATGACCATGTATAGTAAGGCTTTTTTTTCTAATAAAAAATGACCATGTATAGTAAGGCTTTTTTTTTCAAACAAAAAAACGACCATGTATAGTAAGGCTTTTTTTTTCCGACAAAAAAACGACCATGTATAGTAAGGCTTTTTTTTCCGACAAAAAAAACGACCATGTATAGTAAGGCTTATTTTTTCGACAAAAAAACGACCATGTATAGTAAGGCTTTTTTTTCCGACAAAAAAACGACCATGTATAGTAAGGCTTTTTTTTCCGACAAAAAAAACGACCATGTATAGTAAGGCTTTTTTTTCCGACAAAAAAACGACCATGTATAGTAAGGCTTTTTTTTTTCTAACAAAAAAATGACCATGTATAGTAAGGCTTTTTTTTCTAACAAAAAATGACCATGTATAGTAAGGCTTTTTTTTCTAATAAAAAATGACCATGTATAGTAAGGCTTTTTTTTCTGACAAAAAAATGACCATGTATACTAAGGCTTTTTTTTCTAACAAAAAATGACCATGTATAGTAAGACTTTTTTTTCTAATAAAAAATGACCATGTATAGTAAGGCTTTTTTTTCCGACAAAAAAACGACCATGTATAGTAAGGCTTTTTTTTCCGACAAAAAAACGACCATGTATAGTAAGGCTTTTTTTTCCGACAAAAAAACGACCATGTATAGTAAGGCTTTTTTTTCCGACAAAAAAACGACCATGTATAGTAAGGCTTTTTTTTTTCTAACAAAAAATGACCATGTATAGTAAGGCTTTTTTTTCTAACAAAAAATGACCATGTATAGTAAGGCTTTTTTTTCTAATAAAAAATGACCATGTATAGTAAGGCTTTTTTTTCCTGACAAAAAAATGACCATGTATAGTAAGGCTTTTTTTTCTAATAAAAAATGACCATGTATAGTAAGGCTTTTTTTTCCGACAAAAAAACGACCATGTATAGTAAGGCTTTTTTTTCCGACAAAAAAAACGACCATGTATAGTAAGGCTTTTTTTTCCGACAAAAAAACGACCATGTATAGTAAGGCTTTTTTTTTTCTAACAAAAAAATGACCATGTATAGTAAGGCTTTTTTTTCTAACAAAAAATGACCATGTATAGTAAGGCTTTTTTTTCTAATAAAAAATGACCATGTATAGTAAGGCTTTTTTTTCTGACAAAAAAATGACCATGTATACTAAGGCTTTTTTTTCTAACAAAAAATGACCATGTATAGTAAGGCTTTTTTTTCTAACAAAAAATGACCATGTATAGTAAGGCTTTTTTTTCTAATAAAAAATGACCATGTATAGTAAGGCTTTTTTTTCTGACAAATAAATGACCATGTATACTAAGGCTTTTTTTTCTAACAAAAAATGACCATTTATAGTAAGGCTATTTTTTTCTAACAAAAAATGACCATGTATAGTAAGACTTTTTTTTTCTAATAAAAAATGACCATGTATAGTAAGGCTTTTTTTTCCGACAAAAAAACGACCATGTATAGTAAGGCTTTTTTTTCCGACAAAAAAACGACCATGTATAGTAAGGCTTTTTTTTTTTTCTAACAAAAAATGACCATGTATTGTAAGGCTTTTTTTTCTAACAAAAAATGACCATGTATAGTAAGGCTTTTTTTTCTAACAAAAAATGACCATGTATAGTAAGGCTTTTTTTTTCTAATAAAAAATGACCATGTAAAGTAAGGCTTTTTTTTCCGACAAAAAAACGACCATGTATAGTAAGGCTTTTTTTTTTCTAACAAAAAATGACCATGTATAGTAAGGCTTTTTTTTCTAACAAAAAATGACCATGTATAGTAAGGCTTTTTTTTCTAATAAAAAATGACCATGTATAGTAAGGCTTTTTTTTCCTGACAAAAAAATGACCATGTATAGTAAGGCTTTTTTTTCGAATAAAAAATGACCATGTATAGTAAGGCTTTTTTTTCCGACAAAAAAACGACCATGTATAGTAAGGCTTTTTTTTCCGACAAAAAAACGACCATGTATAGTAAGGCTTTTTTTTCCGACAAAAAAACGACCATGTATAGTAAGGCTTTTTTTTCCGACAAAAAAACGACCATGTATAGTAAGGCTTTTTTTTTTCTAACAAAAAATGACCATGTATAGTAAGGCTTTTTTTTCTAACAAAAAATGACCATGTATAGTAAGGCTTTTTTTTCTAATAAAAAATGACCATGTATAGTAAGGCTTTTTTTTCCTGACAAAAAAATGACCATGTATAGTAAGGCTTTTTTTTCTAATAAAAAATGACCATGTATAGTAAGGCTTTTTTTTCCGACAAAAAAACGACCATGTATAGTAAGGCTTTTTTTTCCGACAAAAAAACGACCATGTATAGTAAGGCTTTTTTTTTTCTAACAAAAAATGACCATGTATAGTAAGGCTTTTTTTTCTAACAAAAAATGACCATGTATAGTAAGGCTTTTTTTTTCTAATAAAAAATGACCATGTAAAGTAAGGCTTTTTTTTCAGACAAAAAAACGACCATGTATAGTAAGGTTTTTTTTTTTCTAACAAAAAATGACCATGTATAGTAAGGCTTTTTTTTCTAACAAAAAATGACCATGTATAGTAAGGCTTTTTTTTCTAATAAAAAATGACCATGTATAGTAAGGCTTTTTTTTCCTGACAAAAAAATGACCATGTATAGTAAGGCTTTTTTTTCTAATAAAAAATGACCATGTATAGTAAGGCTTTTTTTTCCGACAAAAAAACGACCATGTATAGTAAGGCTTTTTTTTCCGACAAAAAAACGACCATGTATAGTAAGGCTTTTTTTTTTCTAACAAAAAATGACCATGTATAGTAAGGCTTTTTTTTCTAACAAAAAATGACCATGTATAGTAAGGCTTTTTTTTCTAATAAAAAATGACCATGTATAGTAAGGCTTTTTTTTTCAAACAAAAAAACGACCATGTATAGTAAGGCTTTTTTTTTCCGACAAAAAAACGACCATGTATAGTAAGGCTTTTTTTTCCGACAAAAAAACGACCATGTATAGTAAGGCTTATTTTTTCGACAAAAAAACGACCATGTATAGTAAGGCTTTTTTTTCCGACAAAAAAAAAAACGACCATGTATAGTAAGGCTTTTTTTTCCGACAAAAAAACGACCATGTATAGTAAGGCTTTTTTTTCCGACAAAAAAACGACCATGTATAGTAAGGCTTTTTTTTTTTCTAACAAAAAAATGACCATGTATAGTAAGGCTTTTTTTTCTAACAAAAAATGACCATGTATAGTAAGGCTTTTTTTTCTAATAAAAAATGACCATGTATAGTAAGGCTTTTTTTTCTGACAAAAAAATGACCATGTATACTAAGGCTTTTTTTTCTAACAAAAAATGACCATGTATAGTAAGACTTTTTTTTCTAATAAAAAATGACCATGTATAGTAAGGCTTTTTTTTCCGACAAAAAAACGACCATGTATAGTAAGGCTTTTTTTTCCGACAAAAAAACGACCATGTATAGTAAGGCTTTTTTTTTTTCGACAAAAAAACGACCATGTATAGTAAGGCTTTTTTTTCCCGACAAAAAAACGACCATGTACAGTAAGGCTTTTTTTTTTCTACAAAAAAACGACCATGTATAGTAAGGCTTTTTTTTCCGACAAAAAAACGACCATGTATAGTAAGGCTTTTTTTTCCGACAAAAAAACGACCATGTATAGTAAGGCTTTTTTTTTTCTAACAAAAAATGACCATGTATAGTAAGGCTTTTTTTTCTAACAAAAAATGACCATGTATAGTAAGGCTTTTTTTTCTAATAAAAAATGACCATGTATAGTAAGGCTTTTTTTTCCTGACAAAAAATGACCATGTATAGTAAGGCTTTTTTTTCTAATAAAAAATGACCATGTATAGTAAGGCTTTTTTTTCCGACAAAAAAACGACCATGTATAGTAAGGCTTTTTTTTCCGACAAAAAAACGACCATGTATAGTAAGGCTTTTTTTTTCTAACAAAAAATGACCATGTATAGTAAGGCTTTTTTTTCTAACAAAAAATGACCATGTATAGTAAGGCTTTTTTTTCTAATAAAAAATGACCATGTAAAGTAAGGCTTTTTTTTCCGACAAAAAAACGACCATGTATAGTAAGGCTTTTTTTTTTCTAACAAAAAATGACCATGTATAGTAAGGCTTTTTTTTCTAACAAAAAATGACCATGTATAGTAAGGCTTTTTTTTCTAATAAAAAATGACCATGTATAGTAAGGCTTTTTTTTTTCAAACAAAAAAACGACCATGTATAGTAAGGCTTTTTTTTTCCGACAAAAAAACGACCATGTATAGTAAGGCTTTTTTTTCCGACAAAAAAACGACCATGTATAGTAAGGCTTTTTTTTCTAATAAAAAATGACCATGTATAGTAAGGCTTTTTTTTCTAATAAAAAATGACCATGTATAGTAAGGCTTTTTTTTCTGACAAAAAAATGACCATGTATACTAAGGCTTTTTTTTCTAACAAAAAATGACCATGTATAGTAAGACTTTTTTTTCTAATAAAAAATGACCATGTATAGTAAGGCTTTTTTTTTTTCTAATAAAAAATTACCATGTATAGTAAGGCTTTTTTTTCCGACAAAAAAACGACCATGTATAGTAAGGCTTTTTTTTCCGACAAAAAAACGACCATGTATAGTAAGGCTTTTTTTTCCCGACAAAAAAACGACCATGTACAGTAAGGCTTTTTTTTTCGACAAAAAAACGACCATGTATAGTAAGGCTTTTTTTTCCGACAAAAAAACGACCATGTATAGTAAGGCTTTTTTTTCCGACAAAAAAACGACCATGTATAGTAAGGCTTTTTTTTTTCTAACAAAAAATGACCATGTATAGTAAGGCTTTTTTTTCTAACAAAAAATGACCATGTATAGTAAGGCTTTTTTTTCTAATAAAAAATGACCATGTATAGTAAGGCTTTTTTTTCTGACAAAAAAATGACCATGTATAGTAAGGCTTTTTTTCTAATAAAAAATGACCATGTATAGTAAGGCTTTTTTTTCTAACAAAAAATGACCATGTATAGTAAGACTTTTTTTTTCTAATAAAAAATGACCATGTATAGTAAGGCTTTTTTTTCCGACAAAAAAACGACCATGTATAGTAAGGCTTTTTTTTTTCTAACAAAAAATGACCATGAATAGTAAGGCTTTTTTTTCTAACAAAAAATGACCATGTATAGTAAGGCTTTTTTTTCTAATAAAAAATGACCATGTATAGTAAGGCTTTTTTTTTTCAAACAAAAAAACGACCATGTATAGTAAGGCTTTTTTTTTCCGACAAAAAAACGACCATGTATAGTAAGGCTTTTTTTTCCGACAAAAAAAACGACCATGTATAGTAAGGCTTTTTTTTTCGACAAAAAAACGACCATGTATAGTAAGGCTTTTTTTTTTCTAACAAAAAATGACCATGTATAGTAAGGCTTTTTTTTCTAATAAAAAACGACCATGTATAGTAAGGCTTTTTTTTCCGACAAAAAATGACCATGTATAGTAAGGCTTTTTTTTTCCGACAAAAAAACAACCATGTATAGTAAGGCTTTTTTTTTCCGACAAAAAAACGACCATGTATAGTAAGGGTTTTTTTTCCGACAAAAAAACGACCATGTATAGTAAGGCTTTTTTTTTCTAACAAAAAATGACAATGTATAGTAAGGCTCTTTTTTTTAATAAAAAATGACCATGTATACTAAGGCTTTTTTTTTTCTAACAAAAAGTGACCATTTATAGTAAGGCTATTTTTTTCTAACAAAAAATGACCATGTATAGTAAGACTTTTTTTTCTAATAAAAAATGACCATGTATAGTAAGGCTTTTTTTTCTGACAAAAAAACGACCATGTATAGTAAGCCTTTTTTTTCTAACAAAAAATGACCATGTATAGTAAGGCTTTTTTTTCTAACAAAAAAATGACCATGTATAGTAAGACTATTTTTTTCTAACAAAAAATGACCATGTATAGTAAGGCTTTTTTTTTTCAAACAAAAAAACGACCATGTATAGTAAGGCTTTTTTTTCCGACAAAAAAACGACCATGTATAGTAAGGCTTTTTTTTCCGACAAAAAAACGACCATGTATAGTAAGGCTTTTTTTTTTTCGACAAAAAAAACGACCATGTATAGTAAGGCTTTTTTTCCGACAAAAAAACGACCATGTATAGTAAGGCTTTTTTTTCTAACAAAAAATGACCATGTATAGTAAGGCTTTTTTTTCTAACAAAAAATGACCATGTATAGTAAGACTTTTTTTTCTAATAAAAAATTACCATGTATAGCAAGGCTTTTTTTTCCGACAAAAAACGACCATGTATAGTAAGGCTTTTTTTTTCTAACAAAAAATTACCATGTATAGTAAGGCTTTTTTTTCTAATAAAAGATGACCATGTATAGTAAGGCTTTTTTTTCTGACAAAAAAATGACCATGTATTCTAGGCTTTTTTTTCTAACAAAAAATGACCATGTATAGTAAGGCTTTTTTTCCGACAAAAAAACGACCATGTATAGTAAGGCTTTTTTTTCCGACAAAAAAACGACCATGTATAGTAAGGCTTTTTTTTTTCTAACAAAAAATGACCATGTATAGTAAGGCTTTTTTTTCTAACAAAAAATGACCATGTATAGTAAGGCTTTTTTTTCTAATAAAAAATGACCATGTATAGTAAGGCTTTTTTTTTCAAACAAAAAAACGACCATGTATAGTAAGGCTTTTTTTTTCCGACAAAAAAACGACCATGTATAGTAAGGCTTTTTTTTCCGACAAAAAAAACGACCATGTATAGTAAGGCTTTTTTTTTCGACAAAAAAACGACCATGTATAGTAAGGCTTTTTTTTCCGACAAAAAAACGACCATGTATAGTAAGGCTTTTTTTTTTCTAACAAAAAAATGACCATGTATAGTAAGGCTTTTTTTTCTAATAAAAAATGACCATGTATAGTAAGGCTTTTTTTTCTGACAAAAAAATGACCATGTATACTAAGGCTTTTTTTTCTAACAAAAAATGACCATGTATAGTAAGACTTTTTTTTCTAATAAAAAATGACCATGTATAGTAAGGCTTTTTTTTCCGACAAAAAAACGACCATGTATAGTAAGGCTTTTTTTTCCGACAAAAAAACGACCATGTATAGTAAGGCTTTTTTTTTTCTAACAAAAAATGACCATGTATAGTAAGGCTTTTTTTTCTAACAAAAAATGACCATGTATAGTAAGGCTTTTTTTTCTAATAAAAAATGACCATGTATAGTAAGGCTTTTTTTTCTGACAAAAAAATGACCATGTATAGTAAGGCTTTTTTTTCTAATAAAAAATTACCATGTATAGTAAGGCTTTTTTTTCTAACAAAAAATGACCATGTATAGTAAGACTTTTTTTTCCGACAAAAAAACGACCATGTATAGTAAAGCTTTTTTTTCCGACAAAAAAAACGACCATGTATAGTAAGGCTTTTTTTTTTTCGACAAAAAAACGACCATGTATAGTAAGGCTTTTTTTTCCGACAAAAAAACGACCATGTATAGTAAGGCTTTTTTTTTCCGACAAAAAAACGACCATGTATAGTAAGGCTTTTTTTTCCGACAAAAAAACGACCATGTATAGTAAGGCTTTTTTTTTTCTAACAAAAAATGACCATGTATAGTAAGGCTTTTTTTTCCGACAAAAAAACGACCATGTATAGTAAGGCCTTTTTTTTCTAACAAAAAATGACCATGTATAGTAAGGCTTTTTTTTTTTCAAACAAAAAAACGACCATGTATAGTAAGGCTTTTTTTCCGACAAAAAAACGACCATGTATAGTAAGGCTTTTTTTTTTTCGACAAAAAAACGACCATGTATAGTAAGGCTTTTTTTTCCCGACAAAAAAACGACCATGTACAGTAAGGCTTTTTTTTTTCGACAAAAAAACGACCATGTTTAGTAAGGCTTTTTTTTCCGACAAAAAAACGACCATGTATAGTAAGGCTTTTTTTTCCGACAAAAAAACGACCATGTATAGTAAGGCTTTTTTTTTTCTAACAAAAAATGACCATGTATAGTAAGGCTTTTTTTTCTAACAAAAAATGACCATGTATAGTAAGGCTTTTTTTTCTAATAAAAAATGACCATGTATAGTAAGGCTTTTTTTTCTGACAAAAAAATGACCATGTATAGTAAGGCTTTTTTTTCTAATAAAAAACGACCATGTATAGTAAGGCTTTTTTTTCCCGACAAAAAAACGACCATGTACAGTAAGGCTTTTTTTTTTTCGACAAAAAAACGACCATGTATAGTAAGGCTTTTTTTTCCGACAAAAAAACGACCATGTATAGTAAGGCTTTTTTTTCCGACAAAAAAACGACCATGTATAGTAAGGCTTTTTTTTTTCTAACAAAAAATGACCATGTATAGTAAGGCTTTTTTTTCTAACAAAAAATGACCATGTATAGTAAGGCTTTTTTTTCTAATAAAAAATGACCATGTATAGTAAGGCTTTTTTTTCCTGACAAAAAAATGACCATGTATAGTAAGGCTTTTTTTTCTAATAAAAAATGAGCATGTATAGTAAGGCTTTTTTTTCTAACAAAAAATGACCATGTATAGTAAGGCTTTTTTTTCTAATAAAAAATGACCATGTATAGTAAGGCTTTTTTTTTTCAAACAAAAAAACGACCATGTATAGTAAGGCTTTTTTTTTCCGACAAAAAAACGACCATGTATAGTAAGGCTTTTTTTCTCCGACAAAAAAAACGACCATGTATAGTAAGGCTTTTTTTTTTCGAATAAAAAATGACCATGTATAGTAAGGCTTTTTTTTCCGACAAAAAAACGACCATGTATAGTAAGGCTTTTTTTTTTTCGACAAAAAAACGACCATGTATAGTAAGGCTTTTTTTTCCCGACAAAAAAACGACCATGTACAGTAAGGCTTTTTTTTTTCGACAAAAAAACGACCATGTATAGTAAGGCTTTTTTTTCCGACAAAAAAACGACCATGTATAGTAAGGCTTTTTTTTTTCTAACAAAAAATGACCATGTATAGTAAGGCTTTTTTTTCTAACAAAAAATGACCATGTATAGTAAGGCTTTTTTTTCTAATAAAAAATGACCATGTATAGTAAGGCTTTTTTTTCCGACAAAAAAACGACCATGTATAGTAAGGCTTTTTTTTTTCTAACAAAAAATGACCATGTATAGTAAGGCTTTTTTTTCTAACAAAAAATGACCATGTATAGTAAGGCTTTTTTTTCTAATAAAAAATGACCATGTATAGGAAGGCTTTTTTTTTTCAAACAAAAAAACGACCATGTATAGTAAGGCTTTTTTTTTCCGACAAAAAAACGACCATGTATAGTAAGGCTTTTTTTCCGACAAAAAAAACGACCATGTATAGTAAAGCTTTTTTTTCCGACAAAAAAAACGACCATGTATAGTAAGGCTTTTTTTTTTCGACAAAAAAACGACCATGTATAGTAAGGCTTTTTTTCCCGACAAAAAAACGACCATGTATAGTAAGGCTTTTTTTTTCGACAAAAAAACGACCATGTATAGTAAGGCTTTTTTTTCCGACAAAAAAACGACCATGTATAGTAAGGCTTTTTTTTTTCTAACAAAAAATGACCATGTATAGTAAGGCTTTTTTTTCCGACAAAAAAACGACCATGTATAGTAAGGCCTTTTTTTTCTAACAAAAAATGACCATGTATAGTAAGGCTTTTTTTTTTTCAAACAAAAAAACGACCATGTATAGTAAGGCTTTTTTTCCGACAAAAAAACGACCATGTATAGTAAGGCTTTTTTTTTTTCGACAAAAAAACGACCATGTATAGTAAGGCTTTTTTTTCCCGACAAAAAAACGACCATGTACAGTAAGGCTTTTTTTTTTCGACAAAAAAACGACCATGTTTAGTAAGGCTTTTTTTTCCGACAAAAAAACGACCATGTATAGTAAGGCTTTTTTTTCCGACAAAAAAACGACCATGTATAGTAAGGCTTTTTTTTTTCTAACAAAAAATGACCATGTATAGTAAGGCTTTTTTTTCTAACAAAAAATGACCATGTATAGTAAGGCTTTTTTTTCTAATAAAAAATGACCATGTATAGTAAGGCTTTTTTTTCTGACAAAAAAATGACCATGTATAGTAAGGCTTTTTTTTCTAATAAAAAACGACCATGTATAGTAAGGCTTTTTTTTCCCGACAAAAAAACGACCATGTACAGTAAGGCTTTTTTTTTTCGACAAAAAAACGACCATGTATAGTAAGGCTTTTTTTTTTCTAACAAAAAATGACCATGTATAGTAAGGCTTTTTTTTCTAACAAAAAATGACCATGTATAGTAAGGCTTTTTTTTCTAATAAAAAATGACCATGTATAGTAAGGCTTTTTTTTCCTGACAAAAAAATGACCATGTATAGTAAGGCTTTTTTTTCTAATAAAAAATGACCATGTATAGTAAGGCTTTTTTTTCTAACAAAAAATGACCATGTATAGTAAGACTTTTTTTTCTAATAAAAAATGACCATGTATAGTAAGGCTTTTTTTTCCGACAAAAAAACGACCATGTATAGTAAGGCTTTTTTTTTTTCTAACAAAAAATGACCATGTATAGTAAGGCTTTTTTTTCTAACAAAAAATGACCATGTATAGTAAGGCTTTTTTTTCTAATAAAAAATGACCATGTATAGTAAGGCTTTTTTTTTTCAAACAAAAAAACGACCATGTATAGTAAGGCTTTTTTTTTCCGACAAAAAAACGACCATGTATAGTAAGGCTTTTTTTCTCCGACAAAAAAAACGACCATGTATAGTAAGGCTTTTTTTTTTCTAATAAAAAATGACAATGTATAGTAAGGCTTTTTTTTCCGACAAAAAAACGACCATGTATAGTAAGGCTTTTTTTTCCGACAAAAAAACGACCATGTATAGTAAGGCTTTTTTTTTTTTCGACAAAAAAACGACCATGTATAGTAAGGCTTTTTTTTCCCGACAAAAAAACGACCATGTACAGTAAGGCTTTTTTTTTTCGACAAAAAAACGACCATGTATAGTAAGGCTTTTTTTTCCGACAAAAAAACGACCATGTATAGTAAGGCTTTTTTTTTCCGACAAAAAAACGACCATGTATAGTAAGGCTTTTTTTTTTCTAACAAAAAATGACCATGTATAGTAAGGCTTTTTTTTCTAACAAAAAATGACCATGTATAGTAAGGCTTTTTTTTCTAATAAAAAATGACCATGTATAGTAAGGCTTTTTTTTCCGACAAAAAAACGACCATGTATAGTAAGGCTTTTTTTTTTCTAACAAAAAATGACCATGTATAGTAAGGCTTTTTTTTCTAACAAAAAATGACCATGTATAGTAAGGCTTTTTTTTCTAATAAAAAATGACCATGTATAGTAAGGCTTTTTTTTTCAAACAAAAAAACGACCATGTATAGTAAGGCTTTTTTTTTCCGACAAAAAAACGACCATGTATAGTAAGGCTTTTTTTCCGACAAAAAAAACGACCATGTATAGTAAGGCTTTTTTTTTTCTAATAAAAAATGACCATGTATAGTAAGGCTTTTTTTTCCGACAAAAAAACGACCATGTATAGTAAGGCTTTTTTTTCCGACAAAAAAACGACCATGTATAGTAAGGCTTTTTTTTTTCGACAAAAAAACGACCATGTATAGTAAGGCTTTTTTTTCCCGACAAAAAAACGACCATGTACAGTAAGGCTTTTTTTTTTCGACAAAAAAACGACCATGTATAGTAAGGCTTTTTTTTCCGACAAAAAAACGACCATGTATAGTAAGGCTTTTTTTTCCGACAAAAAAACGACCATGTATAGTAAGGCTTTTTTTTTTCTAACAAAAAATGACCATGTATAGTAAGGCTTTTTTTTCTAACAAAAAATGACCATGTATAGTAAGGCTTTTTTTTCTAATAAAAAATGACCATGTATAGTAAGGCTTTTTTTTTTCAAACAAAAAAACGACCATGTATAGTAAGGCTTTTTTTTTCCGACAAAAAAACGACCATGTATAGTAAGGGTTTTTTTCCGACAACAAAAAACGACCATGTATAGTAAGGCTTTTTTTTTCGACAAAAAAACGACCATGTATAGTAAGGCTTTTTTTTTCTAACAAAAAATGACCATGTATAGTAAGGCTTTTTTTTCTAATAAAAAACGACCATGTATAGTAAGGCTTTTTTTTCCGACAAAAAATGACCATGTATAGTAAGGCTTTTTTTTTTCCGACAAAAAAACAACCATGTATAGTAAGGCTTTTTTTTCCGACAAAAAAAACGACCATGTATAGTAAGGGTTTTTTTTCCGACAAAAAAACGACCATGTATAGTAAGGCTTTTTTTTTCTAACAAAAAATGACCATGTATAGTAAGGCTTTTTTTTCTAATAAAAAACGACCATGTATAGTAAGCTTTTTTTTCCGACAAAAAACGACCATGTATAGTAAGGCTTTTTTTTCCGACAAAAAACGACCATGTATAGTAAGGCTTTTTTTTCTAATAAAAAAGGACCATGTATAGTAAGGCTTTTTTTTCTAATAAAAAATGACCATGTATAGTAAGGCTTTTTTTTCTGACAAAAAAATGACCATGTATACTAAGGCTTTTTTTTCTAACAAAAAATGACCATGTATAGTAAGACTTTTTTTTCTAATAAAAAATGACCATGTATAGTAAGGCTTTTTTTTTTTCTAATAAAAAATTACCATGTATAGTAAGGCTTTTTTTTCCGACAAAAAAACGACCATGTATAGTAAGGCTTTTTTTTCCGACAAAAAAACGACCATGTATAGTAAGGCTTTTTTTTCCCGACAAAAAAAACGACCATGTACAGTAAGGCTTTTTTTTTCGACAAAAAAACGACCATGTATAGTAAGGCTTTTTTTTCCGACAAAAAAACGACCATGTATAGTAAGGCTTTTTTTTCCGACAAAAAAACGACCATGTATAGTAAGGCTTTTTTTTTTCTAACAAAAAATGACCATGTATAGTAAGGCTTTTTTTTCTAACAAAAAATGACCATGTATAGTAAGGCTTTTTTTTCTAATAAAAAATGACCATGTATAGTAAGGCTTTTTTTCTGACAAAAAAATGACCATGTATAGTAAGGCTTTTTTTCTAATAAAAAATGACCATGTATAGTAAGGCTTTTTTTTCTAACAAAAATGACCATGTATAGTAAGACTTTTTTTTTCTAATAAAAAATGACCATGTATAGTAAGGCTTTTTTTTCCGACAAAAAAAACGACCATGTATAGTAAGGCTTTTTTTTTTCTAACAAAAAATGACCATGAATAGTAAGGCTTTTTTTTCTAACAAAAAATGACCATGTATAGTAAGGCTTTTTTTTCTAATAAAAAATGACCATGTATAGTAAGGCTTTTTTTTTTCAAACAAAAAAACGACCATCGTATAGTAAGGCTTTTTTTTTCCGACAAAAAAAACGACCAATGTATAGTAAGGCTTTTTTTTCCGACAAAAAAAACGACCATGTATAGTAAGGCTTTTTTTTTCGACAAAAAAACGACCATGTATAGTAAGGCTTTTTTTTTCTAACAAAAAATGACCATGTATAGTAAGGCTTTTTTTTCTAATAAAAAACGACCAATGTATAGTAAGGCTTTTTTTTCCGACAAAAAATGACCATGTATAGTAAGGCTTTTTTTTTCCGACAAAAAAACAACCATGTATAGTAAGGCTTTTTTTTTCCGACAAAAAAACGACCATGTATAGTAAGGGTTTTTTTTCCGACAAAAAAAACGACCATGTATAGTAAGGCTTTTTTTTTCTACAAAAAATGACAATGTATAGTAAGGCTCTTTTTTTTAATAAAAAATGACCATGTATACTAAGGCTTTTTTTTTTCTAACAACAAAAGTGACCATTTATAGTAAGGCTATTTTTTTCTAACAAAAAATGACCATGTATAGTAAGACTTTTTTTTCTAATAAAAAATGACCATGTATAGTAAGGCTTTTTTTTCTGACAAAAAAACGACCATGTATAGTAAGCCTTTTTTTTCTAACAAAAAATGACCATGTTAGTAAGGCTTTTTTTTCTAACAAAAAAATGACCATGTATAGTAAGACTATTTTTTTCTAACAAAAATGACCATGTATAGTAAGGCTTTTTTTTTTCAAACAAAAAAACGACCATGTATAGTAAGGCTTTTTTTTCCGACAAAAAAACGACCATGTATAGTAAGGCTTTTTTTTCCGACAAAAAAACGACCATGTATAGTAAGGCTTTTTTTTTTTTCGACAAAAAAAACGACCATGTATAGTAAGGCTTTTTTTCCGACAAAAAACGACCATGTATAGTAAGGCTTTTTTTTCTAACAAAAAATGACCATGTATAGTAAGGCTTTTTTTTCTAACAAAAAATGACCATGTATAGTAAGACTTTTTTTTCTAATAAAAAATTACCATGTATAGCAAGGCTTTTTTTTCCGACAAAAAAACGACCATGTATAGTAAGGCTTTTTTTTTCTAACAAAAAATTACCATGTATAGTAAGGCTTTTTTTTCTAATAAAAGATGACCATGTATAGTAAGGCTTTTTTTTCTGACAAAAAAATGACCATGTATTCTAGGCTTTTTTTTCTAACAAAAAATGACCATGTATAGTAAGGCTTTTTTTTCCGACAAAAACGACCATGTATAGTAAGGCTTTTTTTTCCGACAAAAAAACGACCATGTATAGTAAGGCTTTTTTTTTTCTAACAAAAAATGACCATGTATAGTAAGGCTTTTTTTTCTAACAAAAAATGACCATGTATAGTAAGGCTTTTTTTTCTAATAAAAAATGACCATGTATAGTAAGGCTTTTTTTTTCAAACAAAAAAACGACCATGTATAGTAAGGCTTTTTTTTTCCGACAAAAAAACGACCATGTATAGTAAGGCTTTTTTTTCCGACAAAAAAAACGACCATGTATAGTAAGGCTTTTTTTTTCGACAAAAAAACGACCATGTATAGTAAGGCTTTTTTTTCCGACAAAAAAACGACCATGTATAGTAAGGCTTTTTTTTTTCTAACAAAAAAATGACCATGTATAGTAAGGCTTTTTTTTCTAATAAAAAATGACCATGTATAGTAAGGCTTTTTTTTCTGACAAAAAAATGACCATGTATACTAAGGCTTTTTTTTCTAACAAAAAATGACCATGTATAGTAAGACTTTTTTTTCTAATAAAAAATGACCATGTATAGTAAGGCTTTTTTTTCCGACAAAAAAACGACCATGTATAGTAAGGCTTTTTTTTCCGACAAAAAAACGACCATGTATAGTAAGGCTTTTTTTTTTCTAACAAAAAATGACCATGTATAGTAAGGCTTTTTTTTCTAACAAAAAATGACCATGTATAGTAAGGCTTTTTTTTCTAATAAAAAATGACCATGTATAGTAAGGCTTTTTTTTCTGACAAAAAAATGACCATGTATAGTAAGGCTTTTTTTTCTAATAAAAAATTACCATGTATAGTAAGGCTTTTTTTTCTAACAAAAAATGACCATGTATA
Source organism: Festucalex cinctus (assembly GCF_051991245.1). Classification (NCBI taxonomy): domain Eukaryota; kingdom Metazoa; phylum Chordata; class Actinopteri; order Syngnathiformes; family Syngnathidae; genus Festucalex; species Festucalex cinctus. The sequence continues at coordinate 830,528 of NC_135427.1, forward strand.
GTAAGACTTTTTTTTCCGACAAAAAAACGACCATGTATAGTAAAGCTTTTTTTTCCGACAAAAAAAACGACCATGTATAGTAAGGCTTTTTTTTTTTCGACAAAAAAACGACCATGTATAGTAAGGCTTTTTTTTCCGACAAAAAAACGACCATGTATAGTAAGGCTTTTTTTTTCCGACAAAAAAACGACCATGTATAGTAAGGCTTTTTTTTCCGACAAAAAAACGACCATGTATAGTAAGGCTTTTTTTTTTCTAACAAAAAATGACCATGTATAGTAAGGCTTTTTTTTCCGACAAAAAAACGACCATGTATAGTAAGGCCTTTTTTTTCTAACAAAAAATGACCATGTATAGTAAGGCTTTTTTTTTTTCAAACAAAAAAACGACCATGTATAGTAAGGCTTTTTTTCCGACAAAAAAACGACCATGTATAGTAAGGCTTTTTTTTTTTCGACAAAAAAACGACCATGTATAGTAAGGCTTTTTTTTCCCGACAAAAAAACGACCATGTACAGTAAGGCTTTTTTTTTTCGACAAAAAAACGACCATGTTTAGTAAGGCTTTTTTTTCCGACAAAAAAACGACCATGTATAGTAAGGCTTTTTTTTCCGACAAAAAAACGACCATGTATAGTAAGGCTTTTTTTTTTCTAACAAAAAATGACCATGTATAGTAAGGCTTTTTTTTCTAACAAAAAATGACCATGTATAGTAAGGCTTTTTTTTCTAATAAAAAATGACCATGTATAGTAAGGCTTTTTTTTCTGACAAAAAAATGACCATGTATAGTAAGGCTTTTTTTTCTAATAAAAAACGACCATGTATAGTAAGGCTTTTTTTTCCCGACAAAAAAACGACCATGTACAGTAAGGCTTTTTTTTTTTCGACAAAAAAACGACCATGTATAGTAAGGCTTTTTTTTCCGACAAAAAAACGACCATGTATAGTAAGGCTTTTTTTTCCGACAAAAAAACGACCATGTATAGTAAGGCTTTTTTTTTTCTAACAAAAAATGACCATGTATAGTAAGGCTTTTTTTTCTAACAAAAAATGACCATGTATAGTAAGGCTTTTTTTTCTAATAAAAAATGACCATGTATAGTAAGGCTTTTTTTTCCTGACAAAAAAATGACCATGTATAGTAAGGCTTTTTTTTCTAATAAAAAATGAGCATGTATAGTAAGGCTTTTTTTTCTAACAAAAAATGACCATGTATAGTAAGGCTTTTTTTTCTAATAAAAAATGACCATGTATAGTAAGGCTTTTTTTTTTCAAACAAAAAAACGACCATGTATAGTAAGGCTTTTTTTTTCCGACAAAAAAACGACCATGTATAGTAAGGCTTTTTTTCTCCGACAAAAAAAACGACCATGTATAGTAAGGCTTTTTTTTTTCGAATAAAAAATGACCATGTATAGTAAGGCTTTTTTTTCCGACAAAAAAACGACCATGTATAGTAAGGCTTTTTTTTTTTCGACAAAAAAACGACCATGTATAGTAAGGCTTTTTTTTCCCGACAAAAAAACGACCATGTACAGTAAGGCTTTTTTTTTTCGACAAAAAAACGACCATGTATAGTAAGGCTTTTTTTTCCGACAAAAAAACGACCATGTATAGTAAGGCTTTTTTTTTTCTAACAAAAAATGACCATGTATAGTAAGGCTTTTTTTTCTAACAAAAAATGACCATGTATAGTAAGGCTTTTTTTTCTAATAAAAAATGACCATGTATAGTAAGGCTTTTTTTTCCGACAAAAAAACGACCATGTATAGTAAGGCTTTTTTTTTTCTAACAAAAAATGACCATGTATAGTAAGGCTTTTTTTTCTAACAAAAAATGACCATGTATAGTAAGGCTTTTTTTTCTAATAAAAAATGACCATGTATAGGAAGGCTTTTTTTTTTCAAACAAAAAAACGACCATGTATAGTAAGGCTTTTTTTTTCCGACAAAAAAACGACCATGTATAGTAAGGCTTTTTTTCCGACAAAAAAAACGACCATGTATAGTAAAGCTTTTTTTTCCGACAAAAAAAACGACCATGTATAGTAAGGCTTTTTTTTTTCGACAAAAAAACGACCATGTATAGTAAGGCTTTTTTTCCCGACAAAAAAACGACCATGTATAGTAAGGCTTTTTTTTTCGACAAAAAAACGACCATGTATAGTAAGGCTTTTTTTTCCGACAAAAAAACGACCATGTATAGTAAGGCTTTTTTTTTTCTAACAAAAAATGACCATGTATAGTAAGGCTTTTTTTTCCGACAAAAAAACGACCATGTATAGTAAGGCCTTTTTTTTCTAACAAAAAATGACCATGTATAGTAAGGCTTTTTTTTTTTCAAACAAAAAAACGACCATGTATAGTAAGGCTTTTTTTCCGACAAAAAAACGACCATGTATAGTAAGGCTTTTTTTTTTTCGACAAAAAAACGACCATGTATAGTAAGGCTTTTTTTTCCCGACAAAAAAACGACCATGTACAGTAAGGCTTTTTTTTTTCGACAAAAAAACGACCATGTTTAGTAAGGCTTTTTTTTCCGACAAAAAAACGACCATGTATAGTAAGGCTTTTTTTTCCGACAAAAAAACGACCATGTATAGTAAGGCTTTTTTTTTTCTAACAAAAAATGACCATGTATAGTAAGGCTTTTTTTTCTAACAAAAAATGACCATGTATAGTAAGGCTTTTTTTTCTAATAAAAAATGACCATGTATAGTAAGGCTTTTTTTTCTGACAAAAAAATGACCATGTATAGTAAGGCTTTTTTTTCTAATAAAAAACGACCATGTATAGTAAGGCTTTTTTTTCCCGACAAAAAAACGACCATGTACAGTAAGGCTTTTTTTTTTCGACAAAAAAACGACCATGTATAGTAAGGCTTTTTTTTTTCTAACAAAAAATGACCATGTATAGTAAGGCTTTTTTTTCTAACAAAAAATGACCATGTATAGTAAGGCTTTTTTTTCTAATAAAAAATGACCATGTATAGTAAGGCTTTTTTTTCCTGACAAAAAAATGACCATGTATAGTAAGGCTTTTTTTTCTAATAAAAAATGACCATGTATAGTAAGGCTTTTTTTTCTAACAAAAAATGACCATGTATAGTAAGACTTTTTTTTCTAATAAAAAATGACCATGTATAGTAAGGCTTTTTTTTCCGACAAAAAAACGACCATGTATAGTAAGGCTTTTTTTTTTTCTAACAAAAAATGACCATGTATAGTAAGGCTTTTTTTTCTAACAAAAAATGACCATGTATAGTAAGGCTTTTTTTTCTAATAAAAAATGACCATGTATAGTAAGGCTTTTTTTTTTCAAACAAAAAAACGACCATGTATAGTAAGGCTTTTTTTTTCCGACAAAAAAACGACCATGTATAGTAAGGCTTTTTTTCTCCGACAAAAAAAACGACCATGTATAGTAAGGCTTTTTTTTTTCTAATAAAAAATGACAATGTATAGTAAGGCTTTTTTTTCCGACAAAAAAACGACCATGTATAGTAAGGCTTTTTTTTCCGACAAAAAAACGACCATGTATAGTAAGGCTTTTTTTTTTTTCGACAAAAAAACGACCATGTATAGTAAGGCTTTTTTTTCCCGACAAAAAAACGACCATGTACAGTAAGGCTTTTTTTTTTCGACAAAAAAACGACCATGTATAGTAAGGCTTTTTTTTCCGACAAAAAAACGACCATGTATAGTAAGGCTTTTTTTTTCCGACAAAAAAACGACCATGTATAGTAAGGCTTTTTTTTTTCTAACAAAAAATGACCATGTATAGTAAGGCTTTTTTTTCTAACAAAAAATGACCATGTATAGTAAGGCTTTTTTTTCTAATAAAAAATGACCATGTATAGTAAGGCTTTTTTTTCCGACAAAAAAACGACCATGTATAGTAAGGCTTTTTTTTTTCTAACAAAAAATGACCATGTATAGTAAGGCTTTTTTTTCTAACAAAAAATGACCATGTATAGTAAGGCTTTTTTTTCTAATAAAAAATGACCATGTATAGTAAGGCTTTTTTTTTTCAAACAAAAAAACGACCATGTATAGTAAGGCTTTTTTTTTCCGACAAAAAAACGACCATGTATAGTAAGGCTTTTTTTCCGACAAAAAAAACGACCATGTATAGTAAGGCTTTTTTTTTTCTAATAAAAAATGACCATGTATAGTAAGGCTTTTTTTTCCGACAAAAAAACGACCATGTATAGTAAGGCTTTTTTTTCCGACAAAAAAACGACCATGTATAGTAAGGCTTTTTTTTTTCGACAAAAAAACGACCATGTATAGTAAGGCTTTTTTTTCCCGACAAAAAAACGACCATGTACAGTAAGGCTTTTTTTTTTCGACAAAAAAACGACCATGTATAGTAAGGCTTTTTTTTCCGACAAAAAAACGACCATGTATAGTAAGGCTTTTTTTTCCGACAAAAAAACGACCATGTATAGTAAGGCTTTTTTTTTTCTAACAAAAAATGACCATGTATAGTAAGGCTTTTTTTTCTAACAAAAAATGACCATGTATAGTAAGGCTTTTTTTTCTAATAAAAAATGACCATGTATAGTAAGGCTTTTTTTTTTCAAACAAAAAAACGACCATGTATAGTAAGGCTTTTTTTTTCCGACAAAAAAACGACCATGTATAGTAAGGGTTTTTTTCCGACAACAAAAACGACCATGTATAGTAAGGCTTTTTTTTTCGACAAAAAAACGACCATGTATAGTAAGGCTTTTTTTTTCTAACAAAAAATGACCATGTATAGTAAGGCTTTTTTTTCTAATAAAAAACGACCATGTATAGTAAGGCTTTTTTTTCCGACAAAAAATGACCATGTATAGTAAGGCTTTTTTTTTCCGACAAAAAAACAACCATGTATAGTAAGGCTTTTTTTTCCGACAAAAAAACGACCATGTATAGTAAGGGTTTTTTTTCCGACAAAAAAACGACCATGTATAGTAAGGCTTTTTTTTTCTAACAAAAAATGACAATGTATAGTAAGGCTCTTTTTTTTAATAAAAAATGACCATGTATACTAAGGCTTTTTTTTTTCTAACAAAAAATGACCATTTATAGTAAGGCTATTTTTTTCTAACAAAAAATGACCATGTATAGTAAGGCTTTTTTTTCTGACAAAAAAACGACCATGTATAGTAAGCCTTTTTTTTCTAACAAAAAATGACCATGTATAGTAAGGCTTTTTTTTCTAACAAAAAAATGACCATGTATAGTAAGACTATTTTTTTCTAACAAAAAATGACCATGTATAGTAAGGCTTTTTTTTTCAAACAAAAAAACGACCATGTATAGTAAGGCTTTTTTTTTCGACAAAAAAACGACCATGTATAGTAAGGCTTTTTTTTCCGACAAAAAAACGACCATGTATAGTAAGGCTTTTTTTTTTTCGACAAAAAAAACGACCATGTATAGTAAGGCTTTTTTTCCGACAAAAAAACGACCATGTATAGTAAGGCTTTTTTTTCTAACAAAAAATGACCATGTATAGTAAGGCTTTTTTTCCGACAAAAAAACGACCATGTATAGTAAGGCTTTTTTTTCTAACAAAAAATGACCATGTATAGTAAGGCTTTTTTTTTCTAACAAAAAATGACCATGTATAGTAAGACTTTTTTTTCTAATAAAAAATGACCATGTATAGCAAGGCTTTTTTTTCCGACAAAAAACGACCATGTATAGTAAGGCTTTTTTTTTCTAACAAAAAATTACCATGTATAGTAAGGCTTTTTTTTCTAACAAAAAATGACCATGTATAGTAAGGCTTTTTTTTCTAATAAAAGATGACCATGTATAGTAAGGCTTTTTTTTCTGACAAAAAAATGACCATGTATACTAGGCTTTTTTTTCTAACAAAAAATGACCATTTATAGTAAGGCTATTTTTTTCTAACAAAAAATGACCATGTATAGTAAGGCTTTTTTTTCTAACAAAAAAATGACCATGTATAGTAAGGTTTTTTTTTCCGACAAAAAATGACCATGTATAGTAAGGCTTTTTTTTTTCTAATAAAAAATGACCATGTATAGTAAGGCATTTTTTTCCGACAAAAAAACGACCATGTATAGTAAGGCTTTTTTTTTTTCAAACAAAAAAACGACCATGTATAGTAAGGCTTTTTTTTTAGACAAAAAAACGACCATGTATAGTAAGGCTTTTTTTTCCGACAAAAAAACGACCATGTATAGTAAGGCTTTTTTTTTTTCGACAAAAAAAACGACCATGTATAGTAAGGCTTTTTTTCCGACAAAAAAACGACCATGTATAGTAAGGCTTTTTTTTCTAACAAAAAATGACCATGTATAGTAAGGCTTTTTTTTTCTAACAAAAAATGACCATGTATAGTAAGACTTTTTTTTCCGACAAAAAATGACCATGTATAGTAAGGCTTTTTTTTCTAATAAAAGATGACCATGTATAGTAAGGCTTTTTTTTCTGACAAAAAAATGACCATGTATACTAGGCTTTTTTTTCTAACAAAAAATGACCATTTATAGTAAGGCTATTTTTTTCTAACAAAAAATGACCATGTATAGTAAGGCTTTTTTTTCTAACAAAAAAATGACCATGTATAGTAAGGTTTTTTTTTCCGACAAAAAATGACCATGTATAGTAAGGCTTTTTTTTTTCTAATAAAAAATGACCATGTATAGTAAGGCTTTTTTTTCCGACAAAAAAACCACCATGTATAGTAAGGCTTTTTTTTCCGACAAAAAAACGACCATGTATAGTAAGGCTTTTTTTTTTCTAACAAAAAATGACCATGTATAGTAAGGCTTTTTTTTCTAACAAAAAATGACCATGTATAGTAAGGCTTTTTTTTCTAATAAAAAATGACCATATATAGAAGGCTTTTTTTTTTCAAACAAAAAAACGACCATGTATAGTAAGGCTTTTTTTTTCCGACAAAAAAACGACCATGTATAGTAAGGCTTTTTTTTCCGACAAAAAAAACGACCATGTATAGTAAGGCTTTTTTTTTCGAAAAAAAAACGACCATGTATAGTAAGGCTTTTTTTTCCGACAAAAAAACGACCATGTATAGTAAGGCTTTTTTTTTTCTAACAAAAAAATGACCATGTATAGTAAGGCTTTTTTTTCTAACAAAAAATGACCATGTATAGTAAGGCTTTTTTTTCTAATAAAAAATGACCATGTATAATAAGGCTTTTTTTTTTTCAAACAAAAAAACGACCATGTATAGTAAGGCTTTTTTTTCTAACAAAAAATGACCATTTATAGTAAGGCTATTTTTTTCTAACAAAACATGACCATGTATAGTAAGACTTTTATTTCTAATAAAAAATGACCATGTATAGTAAGGCTTTTTTTTCTGACAAAAAAACGACCATGTATAGTAAGCCTTTTTTTTCTAACAAAAAATGACCATGTATAGTAAGGCTTTTTTTCTAACAAAAAAAATGACCATGTATAGTAAGGCTTTTTTTTTCCGACAAAAAAACGACCATGTATAGTAAGGCTTTTTTTTCTGACAAAAAAACGACCATGTATAGTAAGGCTTTTTTTTTTCTAACAAAAAATGACCATGTATAGTAAGGCTTTTTTTTCTAACAAAAAATGACCATGTATAGTAAGGCTTTTTTTTCTAATAAAAAATGACCATGTATAGTAAGGCTTTTTTTTCTGACAAAAAAAATGACCATGTATAGTAAGGCTTTTTTTTTCTGATAAAAAACGACCATGTATAGTAAGGCTTTTTCTTCCGACAAAAAAACGACCATGTATAGTAAGGCTTTTTTTTCCCGACAAAAAACGACCATGTATAGTAAGGCTTTTTTTTCCCGACAAAAAACGACAATGTATAGTAAGGCTTTTTTTTCCGACAAAAAAAACGACCATGTATAGTAAGGCTTTTTTTTCCGACAAAAAAACGACCATGCATAGTAAGGCTTTTTTTTCCGACAAAAAAAACGACCATGTATAGTAAGGCTTTTTTTTTTTCCGACAAAAAAACGACCATGTATAGTAAGGCTTTTTTTTCTAACAAAAAATGACCATGTATAGTAAGGCTTTTTTTTCTAATAAAAAATGACCATGTATAATAAGGCTTTTTTTTTTCAAACAAAAAAACGACCATGTATAGTAAGGCTTTTTTTTCCGACAAAAAAACGACCATGTATAGTAAGGCTTTTTTTTCTAACAAAAAATGACCATTTATAGTAAGGCTATTTTTTTTCTAACAAAACATGACCATGTATAGTAAGACTTTTTTTTCTAATAAAAAATGACCATGTATAGTAAGGCTTTTTTTTCTGACAAAAAAACGACCATGTATAGTAAGCCTTTTTTTTCTAACAAAAAATGACCATGTATAGTAAGGCTTTTTTTTCTAACAAAAAAATGACCATGTATAGTAAGGCTTTTTTTTTCCGCTAAAAAAACGACCATGTATAGTAAGGCTTTTTTTTTTCTAACAAAAAATGACCATGTATAGTAAGGCTTTTTTTTTTTCTGACAAAAAATGACCATGTATAGTAAGGCTATTTTTTTCTAACAAAAAATGACCATGTATAGTAAGACTTTTTTTTCTAACAAAAAATGACAATGTATAGTAAGGCTTTTTTTTTTCAAACAAAAAAACGACCATGTATAGTAAGGCTTTTTTTATTTCATAAATAAAAGACAACCACGTATAAGGCTTTTATTTTGTTTAAAAAAATGAAAATGTATAGTAAGGCTTTTTTTTTTTATTAAAAAAAAAGGAACATGTATAGTAAGGTTTTTTTTTTATTATTAAAATAACATGAGTTTGAAATGAGTTTCCACCGCAGGGTGTCCGGGCTCTCCCTTAGAGATGAGAAGCTCGGTCATCCGGGAGGGACTCAAGAGTCGAGCTGTTGCTCCTCCGCGTTGAGAGGAGCCAGCTGAGGTGGCTCGGGCATTGGTTCGGATGCCTCCTGGACGCCTCCCTGGAGAGATGTTCCAGGCATGTCCGGAAGACCCACGACACGCTGGAGAGACGATGTCTCTCGGCTGGCCTGGGAACGCCTTGGGATCTCGCCGCAGGAGCTGGTTGAAGTGGCTGGGGAGACGGAGGTCTGGGTTTCCCTCCTCAAGCTGCTGCCCCCGCGACCTGACCTCGGATAAGCGGAAGACGATGGATGGATGGATGGATAAAAAAAGATTTTTTCTAACAAAAAATGACCATGTATAGTAAGACTTTTTTTTTCTAACAAAAAATTACCATGTATAGTAAGGGTTTTTTTTCTAACAAAAAAAACGACCATGTATAGTAAGGCTTTTTTTTTCTAACAAAAAATGACCATGTATAGTAAGGCTTTTTTTTCCGACAAAAAAACGACCAGGTATAGTAAGGCTTTTTTTTTTTCGACAAAAAAACGACAATGTATAGTAAGGCTTTTTTTTCCGACAAAAAAATGACCATGTATAGTAAGGCTTTTTTTTCTGACAAAAAAATGACAATGTATAGTAAGAATTTTTTTCCGACAAAAAAACGACCATGTATAGTAAGGCTTTTTTTTCCGACAAAAAAACGACCATGTATAGAAAGGCTTTTTTTTCTATTAAAAAATGACCATGTATAGTAAGGCTTTTTTTTCTGACAAAAAAATGACCATGTATACTAAGGCTTTTTTTTTCTAACAAAAAATGACCATTTATAGTAAGGCTATTTTTTTCTAACAAAACATGACCATGTATAGTAAGACTTTTTTTTCTAATAAAAAATGACCATGTATAGTAAGGCTTTTTTTTCTGACAAAAAAACGACCATGTATAGTAAGCCTTTTTTTTCTAACAAAAAATGACCATGTATAGTAAGGCTTTTTTTTCTAACAAAAAAATGACCATGTATAGTAAGGCTTTTTTTTTCCGACAAAAAAACGACCATGTATAGTAAGGCTTTTTTTTCCGACAAAAAAACGACCATGTATAGTAAGGCTTTTTTTTTCCGACAAAAAAACGACCATGTATAGTAAGGCTTTTTTTTCTGACAAAAAAACGACCATGTATAGTAAGGCTTTTTTTTTTCTAACAAAAAATGACCATGTATAGTAAGGCTTTTTTTTCTAACAAAAAATGACCATGTATCGTAAGGCTTTTTTTTCTAATAAAAAATGACCATGTATAGTAAGGCTTTTTTTTCTGACAAAAAAATGACCATGTATAGTAAGGCTTTTTTTTTCTAATAAAAAATGACCATGTATAATAAGGCTTTTTTTTTTCAAACAAAAAAACGACCATGTATAGTAAGGCTTTTTTTTCCGACAAAAAAACGACCATGCATAGTAAGGCTTTTTTTTCCGACAAAAAAACGACCATGTATAGTAAGGCTTTTTTTTTTTCGACAAAAAAACGACCATGTATAGTAAGGCTTTTTTTTCTAACAAAAAATGACCATGTATAGTAAGGCTTTTTTTTCTAATAAAAAATGACCATGTATAATAAGGCTTTTTTTTTTTCAAACAAAAAAACGACCATGTATAGTAAGGCTTTTTTTTCTAACAAAAAATGACCATTTATTGTAAGGCTATTTTTTTCTAACAAAACATGACCATGTATAGTAAGACTTTTATTTCTAATAAAAAATGACCATGTATAGTAAGGCTTTTTTTTCTGACAAAAAAACGACCATGTATAGTAAGCCTTTTTTTTCTAACAAAAAATGACCATGTATAGTAAGGCTTTTTTTTCTAACAAAAAAATGACCATGTATAGTAAGGCTTTTTTTTTCCGACAAAAAAAACGACCATGTATAGTAAGGCTTTTTTTTCTGACAAAAAAACGACCATGTATAGTAAGGCTTTTTTTTTTCTAACAAAAAATGACCATGTATAGTAAGGCTTTTTTTTCTAACAAAAAATGACCATGTATAGTAAGGCTTTTTTTTCTAATAAAAAATGACCATGTATAGTAAGGCTTTTTTTTCTGACAAAAAAATGACCATGTATAGTAAGGCTTTTTTTTTTCTAATAAAAAATGACCATGTATAATAAGGCTTTTTTTTTTCAAACAAAAAAACGACCATGTATAGTAAGGCTTTTTTTTCCGACAAAAAAACGACCATGCATAGTAAGGCTTTTTTTTCCGACAAAAAAACGACCATGCATAATAAGGCTTTTTTTTCCGACAAAAAAACGACCATGTATAGTAAGGCTTTTTTTTTTTCGACAAAAAAACGACCATGTATAGTAAGGCTTTTTTTTCTAACAAAAAATGACCATGTATAGTAAGGCTTTTTTTTCTAATACAAAATGACCATGTATAATAAGGCTTTTTTTTTTCAAACAAAAAAACGACCATGTATAGTAAGGCTTTTTTTTCCGACAAAAAAACGACCATGTATAGTAAGGCTTTTTTTTCTAACAAAAAATGACCATTTATAGTAAGGCTATTTTTTTCTAACAAAACATGACCATGTATAGTAAGACTTTTTTTTCTAATAAAAAATGACCATGTATAGTAAGGCTTTTTTTTCTGACAAAAAAACGACCATGTATAGTAAGCCTTTTTTTTCTAACAAAAAATGACCATGTATAGTAAGGCTTTTTTTTCTAACAAAAAAATGACCATGTATAGTAAGGCTTTTTTTTTCCGACAAAAAAACGACCATGTATAGTAAGGCTTTTTTTTCAGACAAAAAAACGACCATGTATAGTAAGGCTTTTTTTTTTCGACAAAAAAACGACCATGTATAGTAAGGCTTTTTTTTCCGACAAAAAAACGACCATGTATAGTAAAGCTTTTTTTTCCGACAAAAAAACGACCATGTATAGTAAGGCTTTTTTTTCTGACAAAAAAACGACCATGTATAGTAAGGCTTTTTTTTTTCTAACAAAAAATGACCATGTATAGTAAGGCTTTTTTTTCTAACAAAAAATGACCATGTATAGTAAGACTTTTGTTTCTAATAAAAAATGACCATGTATAGTAAGGCTTTTTTTTCCGACAAAAAAACGACCATGTATAGTAAGGCTTTGTTTTTTCTAACAAAAAATGACCATGTATAGTAAGGCTTTTTTTTCTGACAAAAAAATGACCATGTATATATAGTAAGGCTTTTTTTTCTAATAAAAAATGACCATGTATAATAAGGCTTTTTTTTTTCAAACAAAAAAACGACCATGTATAGTAAGGCTTTTTTTTCCGACAAAAAAACGACCATGCATAGTAAGGCTTTTTTTTCCGACAAAAAAACGACCATGTATAGTAAGGCTTTTTTTTTTTCGACAAAAAAACGACCATGTATAGTAAGGCTTTTTTTTCTAACAAAAAATGACCATGTATAGTAAGGCTTTTTTTTCTAATAAAAAATGACCATGTATAATAAGGCTTTTTTTTTTCAAACAAAAAAACGACCATGTATAGTAAGGCTTTTTTTTCCGACAAAAAAACGACCATGCATAGTAAGGCTTTTTTTTCTAACAAAAAATGACCATGTATAGTAAGACTTTTGTTTCTAATAAAAAATGACCATGTATAGTAAGGCTTTTTTTTTCCGACAAAAAAACGACCATGTATAGTAAGGCTTTGTTTTTTCTAACAAAAAATGACCATGTATAGTAAGGCTTTTTTTTCTAACAAAAAATGACCATGTATAGTAAGGCTTTTTTTTTCCGACAAAAAAACGACCATGTATAGTAAGGCTTTTTTTTCCGACAAAAAAACGACCATGTATAGTAAGGATTTTTTTTCTGACAAAAAAACGACCATGTATAGTAAGGCTTTTTTTTTTCTAACAAAAAATGACCATGTATAGTAAGGCTTTTTTTTCTAACAAAAAATGACCATGTATAGTAAGGCTTTTTTTTCTAATAAAAAATGACCATGTATAGTAAGGCTTTTTTTTTCTGACAAAAAAATGACCATGTATACTAAGGCTTTTTTTTCTAACAAAAAATGACCATGTATAGTAAGACTTTTTTTTCTAATAAAAAATGACCATGTATAGTAAGGCTTTTTTTTCCGACAAAAAAACGACCATGTATAGTAAGGCTTTTTTTTCCGACAAAAAAACGACCATGTATAGTAAGGCTTTTTTTTTCTAACAAAAAATGACCATGTATAGTAAGGCTTTTTTTTCTAATAAAAAATGACCATGTATAGTAAGGCTTTTTTTTCTGACAAAAAGATGACCATGTATAGTAAGGCTTTTTTTTCCGCTAAAAAAACGACCATGTATAGTAAGGCTTTTTTTTTTCTAACAAAAAATGACCATGTATAGTAAGGCTTTTTTTTTTCTGACAAAAAATGACCATGTATAGTAAGGCTATTTTTTTCTAACAAAAAATGACCATGTATAGTAAGACTTTTTTTTCTAACAAAAAATGACAATGTATAGTAAGGCTTTTTTTTTTTCAAACAAAAAAACGACCATGTATAGTAAGGCTTTTTTTATTTCATAAATAAAAGACAACCACGTATAAGGCTTTTATTTTGTTTAAAAAAATGAAAATGTATAGTAAGGCTTTTTTTTTTATTAAAAAAAAAGGAACATGTATAGTAAGGTTTTTTTTTTATTATTAAAATAACATGAGTTTGAAATGAGTTTCCACCGCAGGGTGTCCGGGCTCTCCCTTAGAGATGAGAAGCTCGGTCATCCGGGAGGGACTCAAGAGTCGAGCTGCTGCTCCTCCGCGTTGAGAGGAGCCAGCTGAGGTGGCTCGGGCATTGGTTCGGATGCCTCCTGGACGCCTCCCTGGAGAGATGTTCCAGGCATGTCCGGAAGACCCACGACACGCTGGAGAGACGATGTCTCTCGGCTGGCCTGGGAACGCCTTGGGATCCCGCCGCAGGAGCTGGTTGAAGTGGCTGGGGAGACGGAGGTCTGGGTTTCCCTCCTCAAGCTGCTGCCCCCGCGACCTGACCTCGGATAAGCGGAAGACGATGGATGGATGGATGGATAAAAAAAGATTTTTTCTAACAAAAAATGACCATGTATAGTAAGACTTTTTTTTTCTAACAAAAAATGACCATGTATAGTAAGGCTTTTTTTTCTAACAAAAAAAACGACCATGTATAGTAAGGCTTTTTTTTTCTAACAAAAAATGACCATATATAGTAAGGCTTTTTTTTTTCCGACAAAAAAACGACCAGGTATAGTAAGGCTTTTTTTTTTCGACAAAAAAACGACAATATATAGTAAGGCTTTTTTTTCCGACAAAAAAATGACCATGTATAGTAAGGCTTTTTTTTCCGACAAAAAAACGACCATGTATAGTAAGGCTTTTTTTTCCGACAAAAAAACGACCATGTATAGAAAGGCTTTTTTTTTCTAACAAAAAATGACCATGTATAGTAAGGCTTTTTTTTCTATTAAAAAATGACCATGTATAGTAAGGCTTTTTTTTTTCTAACAAAAAATGACCATGTATAGTAAGGCTTTTTTTCCGACAAAAAAACGACCATGTATAGTAAGGCTTTTTTTTCCAGACAAAAAAACGACCATGTATAGTAAGGCTTTTTTTTTCCGACAAAAAAATACACCAATGTATAGTAAGGCTTTTTTTTCCGACAAAAAAACGATCATGTTTCATAAGGCTTTTTTTTTTCTAACAAAAAATAACCATGTATAGTAAGGCTTTTTTTTCTAATAAAAAATGACCATGTATAGTAAGGCTTTTTTTTCCGACAAAATAACGACCATGTATAGTAAGGTTTTTTTTTCCGACAAAAAAACGACCATGTATAGTAAGGCTTTTTTTTATAACAAAAAATGACCATGTATAGTAAGGCTCTTTTTTCTGACAGAAAAACGACCATGTATAGTAAGGCTTTTTTTTCCTAACAAAAAATGACCATGTATAGTAAGGCTTTTTTTTCTGACAAAAAGATGACCATGTATAGTAAGGCTTTTTTTTCCGCTAAAAAAACGACCATGTATAGTAAGGCTTTTTTTTTTCTAACAAAAAATGACCATGTATAGTAAGGCTTTTTTTTTTTCTGACAAAAAATGACCATGTATAGTAAGGCTATTTTTTTCTAACAAAAAATGACCATGTATAGTAAGACTTTTTTTTCTAACAAAAAATGACAATGTATAGTAAGGCTTTTTTTTTTTCAAACAAAAAAACGACCATGTATAGTAAGGCTTTTTTTATTTCATAAATAAAAGACAACCACGTATAAGGCTTTTATTTTGTTTAAAAAAATGAAAATGTATAGTAAGGCTTTTTTTTTTTATTAAAAAAAAAGGAACATGTATAGTAAGGTTTTTTTTTTATTATTAAAATAACATGAGTTTGAAATGAGTTTCCACCGCAGGGTGTCCGGGCTCTCCCTTAGAGATGAGAAGCTCGGTCATCCGGGAGGGACTCAAGAGTCGAGCTGCTGCTCCTCCGCGTTGAGAGGAGCCAGCTGAGGTGGCTCGGGCATTGGTTCGGATGCCTCCTGGACGCCTCCCTGGAGAGATGTTCCAGGCATGTCCGGAAGACCCACGACACGCTGGAGAGACGATGTCTCTCGGCTGGCCTGGGAACGCCTTGGGATCCCGCCGCAGGAGCTGGTTGAAGTGGCTGGGGAGACGGAGGTCTGGGTTTCCCTCCTCAAGCTGCTGCCCCCGCGACCTGACCTCGGATAAGCGGAAGACGATGGATGGATGGATGGATAAAAAAAGATTTTTTCTAACAAAAAATGACCATGTATAGTAAGACTTTTTTTTTCTAACAAAAAATGACCATGTATAGTAAGGCTTTTTTTTCTAACAAAAAAAACGACCATGTATAGTAAGGCTTTTTTTTTCTAACAAAAAATGACCATATATAGTAAGGCTTTTTTTTTTCCGACAAAAAAACGACCAGGTATAGTAAGGCTTTTTTTTTTCGACAAAAAAACGACAATATATAGTAAGGCTTTTTTTTCCGACAAAAAAATGACCATGTATAGTAAGGCTTTTTTTTCCGACAAAAAAACGACCATGTATAGTAAGGCTTTTTTTTCCGACAAAAAAACGACCATGTATAGAAAGGCTTTTTTTTTCTAACAAAAAATGACCATGTATAGTAAGGCTTTTTTTTCTATTAAAAAATGACCATGTATAGTAAGGCTTTTTTTTTCTAACAAAAAATGACCATGTATAGTAAGGCTTTTTTTCCGACAAAAAAACGACCATGTATAGTAAGGCTTTTTTTTCCAGACAAAAAAACGACCATGTATAGTAAGGCTTTTTTTTTCCGACAAAAAAATACACCAATGTATAGTAAGGCTTTTTTTTCCGACAAAAAAACGATCATGTTTCATAAGGCTTTTTTTTTTCTAACAAAAAATAACCATGTATAGTAAGGCTTTTTTTTCTAATAAAAAATGACCATGTATAGTAAGGCTTTTTTTTCCGACAAAATAACGACCATGTATAGTAAGGTTTTTTTTTCCGACAAAAAAACGACCATGTATAGTAAGGCTTTTTTTTATAACAAAAAATGACCATGTATAGTAAGGCTCTTTTTTCTGACAGAAAAACGACCATGTATAGTAAGGCTTTTTTTTCCTAACAAAAAATGACCATGTATAGTAAGGCTTTTTTTTCTGACAAAAAGATGACCATGTATAGTAAGGCTTTTTTTTCCGCTAAAAAAACGACCATGTATAGTAAGGCTTTTTTTTTTCTAACAAAAAATGACCATGTATAGTAAGGCTTTTTTTTTTTCTGACAAAAAATGACCATGTATAGTAAGGCTATTTTTTTCTAACAAAAAATGACCATGTATAGTAAGACTTTTTTTTCTAACAAAAAATGACAATGTATAGTAAGGCTTTTTTTTTTCAAACAAAAAAAACGACCATGTATAGTAAGGCTTTTTTTATTTCATAAATAAAAGACAACCACGTATAAGGCTTTTATTTTGTTTAAAAAAATGAAAATGTATAGTAAGGCTTTTTTTTTTTATTAAAAAAAAAGGAACATGTATAGTAAGGTTTTTTTTTTATTATTAAAATAACATGAGTTTGAAATGAGTTTCCACCGCAGGGTGTCCGGGCTCTCCCTTAGAGATGAGAAGCTCGGTCATCCGGGAGGGACTCAAGAGTCGAGCTGCTGCTCCTCCGCGTTGAGAGGAGCCAGCTGAGGTGGCTCGGGCATTGGTTCGGATGCCTCCTGGACGCCTCCCTGGAGAGATGTTCCAGGCATGTCCGGAAGACCCACGACACGCTGGAGAGACGATGTCTCTCGGCTGGCCTGGGAACGCCTTGGGATCCCGCCGCAGGAGCTGGTTGAAGTGGCTGGGGAGACGGAGGTCTGGGTTTCCCTCCTCAAGCTGCTGCCCCCGCGACCTGACCTCGGATAAGCGGAAGACGATGGATGGATGGATGGATAAAAAAAGATTTTTTCTAACAAAAAATGACCATGTATAGTAAGACTTTTTTTTTCTAACAAAAAATTACCATGTATAGTAAGGCTTTTTTTTCTAACAAAAAAAACGACCATGTATAGTAAGGCTTTTTTTTTCTAACAAAAAATGACCATATATAGTAAGGCTTTTTTTTTTCCGACAAAAAAACGACCAGGTATAGTAAGGCTTTTTTTTTTCGACAAAAAAACGACAATATATAGTAAGGCTTTTTTTTCCGACAAAAAAATGACCATGTATAGTAAGGCTTTTTTTTCCGACAAAAAAACGACCATGTATAGTAAGGCTTTTTTTTCCGACAAAAAAACGACCATGTATAGAAAGGCTTTTTTTTTCTAACAAAAAATGACCATGTATAGTAAGGCTTTTTTTTCTATTAAAAAATGACCATGTATAGTAAGGCTTTTTTTTTTCTAACAAAAAATGACCATGTATAGTAAGGCTTTTTTCCCGACAAAAAAACGACCATGTATAGTAAGGCTTTTTTTTCCAGACAAAAAAACGACCATGTATAGTAAGGCTTTTTTTTTCCGACAAAAAAAATACACCAATGTATAGTAAGGCTTTTTTTTCCGACAAAAAAACGATCATGTTTCATAAGGCTTTTTTTTTTCTAACAAAAAATAACCATGTATAGTAAGGCTTTTTTTTCTAATAAAAAATGACCATGTATAGTAAGGCTTTTTTTTCCGACAAAATAACGACCATGTATAGTAAGGTTTTTTTTTCCGACAAAAAAACGACCATGTATAGTAAGGCTTTTTTTTCTGACAAAAAAACGACCATGTATAGTAAGCCTTTTTTTTCTAACAAAAAACGACCATGTATAGTAAGGCTTTTTTTTCCTAACAAAAAATGACCATGTATAGTAAGGCTTTTTTTTCTGACAAAAAGATGACCATGTATAGTAAGGCTTTTTTTTCCGCTAAAAAAACGACCATGTATAGTAAGGCTTTTTTTTTTCTAACAAAAAATGACCATGTATAGTAAGGCTTTTTTTTTTTCTGACAAAAAATGACCATGTATAGTAAGGCTATTTTTTTCTAACAAAAAATGACCATGTATAGTAAGACTTTTTTTTCTAACAAAAAATGACAATGTATAGTAAGGCTTTTTTTTTTCAAACAAAAAAACGACCATGTATAGTAAGGCTTTTTTTATTTCATAAATAAAAGACAACCACGTATAAGGCTTTTATTTTGTTTAAAAAAATGAAAATGTATAGTAAGGCTTTTTTTTTTAATTAAAAAAAAAGGAACATGTATAGTAAGTTTTTTTTTTTATTATTAAAATAACATGAGTTTGAAATGAGTTTCCACCGCAGGGTGTCCGGGTTCTCCCTTAGAGATGAGAAGCTCGGTCATCCGGGAGGGACTCAAGAGTCGAGCTGCTGCTCCTCCGCGTTGAGAGGAGCCAGCTGAGGTGGCTCGGGCATTGGTTCGGATGCCTCCTGGACGCCTCCCTGGAGAGATGTTCCAGGCATGTCCGGAAGACCCACGACACGCTGGAGAGACGATGTCTCTCGGCTGGCCTGGGAACGCCTTGGGATCCCGCCGCAGGAGCTGGTTGAAGTGGCTGGGGAGACGGAGGTCTGGGTTTCCCTCCTCAAGCTGCTGCCCCCGCGACCTGACCTCGGATAAGCGGAAGACGATGGATGGATGGATGGATAAAAAAAGATTTTTTCTAACAAAACATGACCATGTATAGTAAGACTTTTTTTTCTAATAAAAAATGACCATGTATAGTAAGGCTTTTTTTTCTGACAAAAAAACGACCATGTATAGTAAGCCTTTTTTTTCTAACAAAAAATGACCATGTATAGTAAGGCTTTTTTTTCTAACAAAAAAATGACCATGTATAGTAAGGCTTTTTTTTTCCGACAAAAAAACGACCATGTATAGTAAGGCTTTTTTTTCCGACAAAAAAACGACCATGTATAGTAAGGCTTTTTTTTTTCGACAAAAAAACGACCATGTATAGTAAGGCTTTTTTTTCCGACAAAAAAACGACCATGTATAGTAAAGCTTTTTTTTCCGACAAAAAAACGACCATGTATAGTAAGGCTTTTTTTTCTGACAAAAAAACGACCATGTATAGTAAGGCTTTTTTTTTTCTAACAAAAAATGACCATGTATAGTAAGGCTTTTTTTTCTAACAAAAAATGACCATGTATAGTAAGGCTTTTTTTTCTAATAAAAAATGACCATGTATAGTAAGGCTTTTTTTTTCTGACAAAAAAATGACCATGTATAGTAAGGCTTTTTTTTTCTAATAAAAAATGACCATGTATAATAAGGCTTTTTTTTTTTCAAACAAAAAAATGACCATGTATAGTAAGGCTTTTTTTTCCGACAAAAAAACGACCATGCATAGTAAGGCTTTTTTTTCCGACAAAAAAACGACCATGTATAGTAAGGCTTTTTTTTTCTAACAAAAAATGACCATGTATAGTAAGGCTTTTTTTTTTTCGACAAAAAAATGACCATGTATAGTAAGGCTTTTTTTTCCGACAAAATAACGACCATGTATAGTAAGGTTTTTTTTTCCGACAAAAAAACGACCATGTATAGTAAGGCTTTTTTTTATAACAAAAAATGACCATGTATAGTAAGGCTCTTTTTTCTGACAGAAAAACGACCATGTATAGTAAGGCTTTTTTTTCCTAACAAAAAATGACCATGTATAGTAAGGCTTTTTTTTCTGACAAAAAGATGACCATGTATAGTAAGGCTTTTTTTTCCGCTAAAAAAACGACCATGTATAGTAAGGCTTTTTTTTTTCTAACAAAAAATGACCATGTATAGTAAGGCTTTTTTTTTTTCTGACAAAAAATGACCATGTATAGTAAGGCTATTTTTTTCTAACAAAAAATGACCATGTATAGTAAGACTTTTTTTTCTAACAAAAAATGACAATGTATAGTAAGGCTTTTTTTTTTCAAACAAAAAAAACGACCATGTATAGTAAGGCTTTTTTTATTTCATAAATAAAAGACAACCACGTATAAGGCTTTTATTTTGTTTAAAAAAATGAAAATGTATAGTAAGGCTTTTTTTTTTTATTAAAAAAAAAGGAACATGTATAGTAAGGTTTTTTTTTTATTATTAAAATAACATGAGTTTGAAATGAGTTTCCACCGCAGGGTGTCCGGGCTCTCCCTTAGAGATGAGAAGCTCGGTCATCCGGGAGGGACTCAAGAGTCGAGCTGCTGCTCCTCCGCGTTGAGAGGAGCCAGCTGAGGTGGCTCGGGCATTGGTTCGGATGCCTCCTGGACGCCTCCCTGGAGAGATGTTCCAGGCATGTCCGGAAGACCCACGACACGCTGGAGAGACGATGTCTCTCGGCTGGCCTGGGAACGCCTTGGGATCCCGCCGCAGGAGCTGGTTGAAGTGGCTGGGGAGACGGAGGTCTGGGTTTCCCTCCTCAAGCTGCTGCCCCCGCGACCTGACCTCGGATAAGCGGAAGACGATGGATGGATGGATGGATAAAAAAAGATTTTTTCTAACAAAAAATGACCATGTATAGTAAGACTTTTTTTTTCTAACAAAAAATTACCATGTATAGTAAGGCTTTTTTTTCTAACAAAAAAAACGACCATGTATAGTAAGGCTTTTTTTTTCTAACAAAAAATGACCATATATAGTAAGGCTTTTTTTTTTCCGACAAAAAAACGACCAGGTATAGTAAGGCTTTTTTTTTTCGACAAAAAAACGACAATATATAGTAAGGCTTTTTTTTCCGACAAAAAAATGACCATGTATAGTAAGGCTTTTTTTTCCGACAAAAAAACGACCATGTATAGTAAGGCTTTTTTTTCCGACAAAAAAACGACCATGTATAGAAAGGCTTTTTTTTTCTAACAAAAAATGACCATGTATAGTAAGGCTTTTTTTTCTATTAAAAAATGACCATGTATAGTAAGGCTTTTTTTTTTCTAACAAAAAATGACCATGTATAGTAAGGCTTTTTTCCCGACAAAAAAACGACCATGTATAGTAAGGCTTTTTTTTCCAGACAAAAAAACGACCATGTATAGTAAGGCTTTTTTTTTCCGACAAAAAAAATACACCAATGTATAGTAAGGCTTTTTTTTCCGACAAAAAAACGATCATGTTTCATAAGGCTTTTTTTTTTCTAACAAAAAATAACCATGTATAGTAAGGCTTTTTTTTCTAATAAAAAATGACCATGTATAGTAAGGCTTTTTTTTCCGACAAAATAACGACCATGTATAGTAAGGTTTTTTTTTCCGACAAAAAAACGACCATGTATAGTAAGGCTTTTTTTTCTGACAAAAAAACGACCATGTATAGTAAGCCTTTTTTTTCTAACAAAAAACGACCATGTATAGTAAGGCTTTTTTTTCCTAACAAAAAATGACCATGTATAGTAAGGCTTTTTTTTCTGACAAAAAGATGACCATGTATAGTAAGGCTTTTTTTTCCGCTAAAAAAACGACCATGTATAGTAAGGCTTTTTTTTTTCTAACAAAAAATGACCATGTATAGTAAGGCTTTTTTTTTTTCTGACAAAAAATGACCATGTATAGTAAGGCTATTTTTTTCTAACAAAAAATGACCATGTATAGTAAGACTTTTTTTTCTAACAAAAAATGACAATGTATAGTAAGGCTTTTTTTTTTCAAACAAAAAAACGACCATGTATAGTAAGGCTTTTTTTATTTCATAAATAAAAGACAACCACGTATAAGGCTTTTATTTTGTTTAAAAAAATGAAAATGTATAGTAAGGCTTTTTTTTTTAATTAAAAAAAAAGGAACATGTATAGTAAGTTTTTTTTTTTATTATTAAAATAACATGAGTTTGAAATGAGTTTCCACCGCAGGGTGTCCGGGTTCTCCCTTAGAGATGAGAAGCTCGGTCATCCGGGAGGGACTCAAGAGTCGAGCTGCTGCTCCTCCGCGTTGAGAGGAGCCAGCTGAGGTGGCTCGGGCATTGGTTCGGATGCCTCCTGGACGCCTCCCTGGAGAGATGTTCCAGGCATGTCCGGAAGACCCACGACACGCTGGAGAGACGATGTCTCTCGGCTGGCCTGGGAACGCCTTGGGATCCCGCCGCAGGAGCTGGTTGAAGTGGCTGGGGAGACGGAGGTCTGGGTTTCCCTCCTCAAGCTGCTGCCCCCGCGACCTGACCTCGGATAAGCGGAAGACGATGGATGGATGGATGGATAAAAAAAGATTTTTTCTAACAAAACATGACCATGTATAGTAAGACTTTTTTTTCTAATAAAAAATGACCATGTATAGTAAGGCTTTTTTTTCTGACAAAAAAACGACCATGTATAGTAAGCCTTTTTTTTCTAACAAAAAATGACCATGTATAGTAAGGCTTTTTTTTCTAACAAAAAAATGACCATGTATAGTAAGGCTTTTTTTTTCCGACAAAAAAACGACCATGTATAGTAAGGCTTTTTTTTCCGACAAAAAAACGACCATGTATAGTAAGGCTTTTTTTTTTCGACAAAAAAACGACCATGTATAGTAAGGCTTTTTTTTCCGACAAAAAAACGACCATGTATAGTAAAGCTTTTTTTTCCGACAAAAAAACGACCATGTATAGTAAGGCTTTTTTTTCTGACAAAAAAACGACCATGTATAGTAAGGCTTTTTTTTTTCTAACAAAAAATGACCATGTATAGTAAGGCTTTTTTTTCTAACAAAAAATGACCATGTATAGTAAGGCTTTTTTTTCTAATAAAAAATGACCATGTATAGTAAGGCTTTTTTTTTCTGACAAAAAAATGACCATGTATAGTAAGGCTTTTTTTTTCTAATAAAAAATGACCATGTATAATAAGGCTTTTTTTTTTCAAACAAAAAAATGACCATGTATAGTAAGGCTTTTTTTTCCGACAAAAAAACGACCATGCATAGTAAGGCTTTTTTTTCCGACAAAAAAACGACCATGTATAGTAAGGCTTTTTTTTTCTAACAAAAAATGACCATGTATAGTAAGGCTTTTTTTTTTTCGACAAAAAAATGACCATGTATAGTAAGGCTTTTTTTTCTAACAAAAAATGACCATGTATAGTAAGGCTTTTTTTTCTAATAAAAAATGACCATGTATAATAAGGCTTTTTTTTTTTCAAACAAAAAAACGACCATGTATAGTAAGGCTTTTTTTTCCGACAAAAAAACGACCATGTCTAGTAAGGCTTTTTTTTCTAACAAAAAATGACCATGTATAGTAAGACTTTTTTTTCTAATAAAAAATGACCATGTATAGTAAGGCTTTTTTTTCCGACAAAAAAACGACCATGTATAGTAAGGCTTTGTTTTTTCTAACAAAAAATGACCATGTATAGTAAGGCTTTTTTTTCTAACAAAAAATGACCATGTATAGTAAGGCTTTTTTTTCTAATAAAAAACGACCATGTATAATAAGGCTTTTTTTTTTCAAACAAAAAAACGACCATGTATAGTAAGGCTTTTTTTTCCGACAAAAAAACGACCATGTATAGTAAGGCTTTTTTTTTTTCGACAAAAAAACGACCATGTATAGTAAGGCTTTTTTTTCCGACAAAAAAACGACCATGTATAGTAAGGCTTTTTTTTTTCTAACAAAAAATGACCATGTATAGTAAGGCTTTTTTTTCCGACAAAAAAACGACCAGGTATAGTAAGGCTTTTTTTTTTTTCGACAAAAAAACGACAATGTATAGTAAGGCTTTTTTTTCCGACAAAAAAATGACCATGTATAGTAAGGCTTTTTTTTCTGACAAAAAAATGACAATGTATAGTAAGAATTTTTTTCCGACAAAAAAACGACCATGTATAGTAAGGCTTTTTTTTCCGACAAAAAAACGACCATGTATAGAAAGGCTTTTTTTTTCTAACAAAAAATGACCATGTATAGTAAGGCTTTTTTTTCTATTAAAAAATGACCATGTATAGTAAGGCTTTTTTTTCTGACAAAAAAATGACCATGTATACTAAGGCTTTTTTTTTCTAACAAAAAATGACCATTTATAGTAAGGCTATTTTTTTCTAACAAAACATGACCATGTATAGTAAGACTTTTTTTTCTAATAAAAAATGACCATGTATAGTAAGGCTTTTTTTTCTGACAAAAAAACGACCATGTATAGTAAGCCTTTTTTTTCTAACAAAAAATGACCATGTATAGTAAGGCTTTTTTTTCTAACAAAAAAATGACCATGTATAGTAAGACTTTTTTTTTCCGACAAAAAAACGACCATGTATAGTAAGGCTTTTTTTCCGACAAAAACACGACCATGTATAGTAAGGCTTTTTTTTTTCGACAAAAAAACGACCATGTATAGTAAGGCTTTTTTTTCCGACAAAAAAACGACCATGTATAGTAAAGCTTTTTTTTCCGACAAAAAAACGACCATGTATAGTAAGGCTTTTTTTTCTGACAAAAAAACGACCATGTATAGTAAGGCTTTTTTTTTTCTAACAAAAAATGACCATGTATAGTAAGACTTTTTTTTCTAATAAAAAATGACCATGTATAGTAAGGCTTTTTTTTCTGACAAAAAAACGACCATGTATAGTAAGCCTTTTTTTTCTAACAAAAAATGACCATGTATAGTAAGGCTTTTTTTTCTAACAAAAAAATGACCATGTATAGTAAGACTTTTTTTTTCCGACAAAAAAACGACCATGTATAGTAAGGCTTTTTTTTCCGACAAAAACACGACCATGTATAGTAAGGCTTTTTTTTTTCGACAAAAAAACGACCATGTATAGTAAGGCTTTTTTTTCCGACAAAAAAACGACCATGTATAGTAAAGCTTTTTTTTCCGACAAAAAAACGACCATGTATAGTAAGGCTTTTTTTTCTGACAAAAAAACGACCATGTATAGTAAGGCTTTTTTTTTTCTAACAAAAAATGACCATGTATAGTAAGGCTTTTTTTTCTAACAAAAAATGACCATGTATAGTAAGGCTTTTTTTTCTAATAAAAAATGACCATGTATAGTAAGGCTTTTTTTTTCTGACAAAAAAATGACCATGTATAGTAAGGCTTTTTTTTCTAATAAAAAATGACCATGTATAATAAGGCTTTTTTTTTTCAAACAAAAAAATGACCATGTATAGTAAGGCTTTTTTTTCCGACAAAAAAACGACCATGTATAGTAAGGCTTTTTTTTTCTAACAAAAAATGACCATGTATAGTAAGGCTTTTTTTTTCTCGACAAAAAAATGACCATGTATAGTAAGGCTTTTTTTTCTAACAAAAAATGACCATGTATAGAAAGGCTTTTTTTTCTAATAAAAAATGACCATGTATAATAAGGCTTTTTTTTTTCAAACAAAAAAACGACCATGTATAGTAAGGCTTTTTTTTCCGACAAAAAAACGACCATGTCTAGTAAGGCTTTTTTTTCTAACAAAAAATGACCATGTATAGTAAGACTTTTTTTTCTAATAAAAAATGACCATGTATAGTAAGGCTTTTTTTTCCGACAAAAAAACGACCATGTATAGTAAGGCTTTGTTTTTTCTAACAAAAAATGACCATGTATAGTAAGGCTTTTTTTTCTAACAAAAAATGACCATGTATAGTAAGGCTTTTTTTTCTAATAAAAAATGACCATGTATAATAAGGCTTTTTTTTTTCAAACAAAAAAACGACCATGTATATAGTAAGGCTTTTTTTTCCGACAAAAAAACGACCATGTATAGTAAGGCTTTTTTTTTTTCGACAAAAAAACGACCATGTATAGTAAGGCTTTTTTTTCCGACAAAAAAACGACCATGTATAGTAAGGCTTTTTTTTCCGACAAAAAAACGACCATGTATAGTAAGGCTTTTTTTTCCGACAAAAAAACGACCATGTATAGTAAGGCTTTTTTTTCCGACAAAAAAATGACCATGTATAGTAAGGCTTTTTTTTCTAACAAAAAATGACCATGTATAGTAAGGCTTTTTTTTCTGACAAAAAAATGACCATGTATAGTAAGGCTTTTTTTTCTGACAAAAAAATGACTATGTATACTAAGGCTTCTTTTTCTAACAAAAAATGACCATGTATAGTAAGACTTTTTTTTCTAATAAAAAATGACCATGTATAGTAAGGCTTTTTTTTCCGACAAAAAAACGACCATGTATAGTAAGGCTTTTTTTTCCGACAAAAAAACGACCATGTATAGTAAGGCTTTTTTTTTCTAACAAAAAATGACCATGTATAGTAAGGCTTTTTTTTCTAATAAAAAATGATTATGTATAGTAAGGCTTTTTTTTCTGACAAAAAGATGACCATGTATAGTAAGGCTTTTTTTTCCGCTAAAAAAACGACCATGTATAGTAAGGCTTTTTTTTTTTCTAACAAAAAATGACCATGTATAGTAAGGCTTTTTTTTTTCTGACAAAAAATGACCATGTATAGTAAGGCTATTTTTTTCTAACAAAAAATGACCATGTATAGTAAGACTTTTTTTTCTAACAAAAAATGACAATGTATAGTAAGGCTTTTTTTTTTTCAAACAAAAAAACGACCATGTATAGTAAGGCTTTTTTTTCCGACAAAAAAACGACCATGTCTAGTAAGGCTTTTTTTTCTAACAAAAAATGACCATGTATAGTAAGACTTTTTTTTCTAATAAAAAATGACCATGTATAGTAAGGCTTTTTTTTCCGACAAAAAAACGACCATGTATAGTAAGGCTTTGTTTTTTCTAACAAAAAATGACCATGTATAGTAAGGCTTTTTTTTCTAACAAAAAATGACCATGTATAGTAAGGCTTTTTTTTCTAATAAAAAACGACCATGTATAATAAGGCTTTTTTTTTTCAAACAAAAAAACGACCATGTATAGTAAGGCTTTTTTTTCCGACAAAAAAACGACCATGTATAGTAAGGCTTTTTTTTTTTCGACAAAAAAACGACCATGTATAGTAAGGCTTTTTTTTCCGACAAAAAAACGACCATGTATAGTAAGGCTTTTTTTTTTCTAACAAAAAATGACCATGTATAGTAAGGCTTTTTTTTCCGACAAAAAAACGACCAGGTATAGTAAGGCTTTTTTTTTTTTCGACAAAAAAACGACAATGTATAGTAAGGCTTTTTTTTCCGACAAAAAAATGACCATGTATAGTAAGGCTTTTTTTTCTGACAAAAAAATGACAATGTATAGTAAGAATTTTTTTCCGACAAAAAAACGACCATGTATAGTAAGGCTTTTTTTTCCGACAAAAAAACGACCATGTATAGAAAGGCTTTTTTTTTCTAACAAAAAATGACCATGTATAGTAAGGCTTTTTTTTCTATTAAAAAATGACCATGTATAGTAAGGCTTTTTTTTCTGACAAAAAAATGACCATGTATACTAAGGCTTTTTTTTTCTAACAAAAAATGACCATTTATAGTAAGGCTATTTTTTTCTAACAAAACATGACCATGTATAGTAAGACTTTTTTTTCTAATAAAAAATGACCATGTATAGTAAGGCTTTTTTTTCTGACAAAAAAACGACCATGTATAGTAAGCCTTTTTTTTCTAACAAAAAATGACCATGTATAGTAAGGCTTTTTTTTCTAACAAAAAAATGACCATGTATAGTAAGACTTTTTTTTTCCGACAAAAAAACGACCATGTATAGTAAGGCTTTTTTTCCGACAAAAACACGACCATGTATAGTAAGGCTTTTTTTTTTCGACAAAAAAACGACCATGTATAGTAAGGCTTTTTTTTCCGACAAAAAAACGACCATGTATAGTAAAGCTTTTTTTTCCGACAAAAAAACGACCATGTATAGTAAGGCTTTTTTTTCTGACAAAAAAACGACCATGTATAGTAAGGCTTTTTTTTTTCTAACAAAAAATGACCATGTATAGTAAGACTTTTTTTTCTAATAAAAAATGACCATGTATAGTAAGGCTTTTTTTTCTGACAAAAAAACGACCATGTATAGTAAGCCTTTTTTTTCTAACAAAAAATGACCATGTATAGTAAGGCTTTTTTTTCTAACAAAAAAATGACCATGTATAGTAAGACTTTTTTTTTCCGACAAAAAAACGACCATGTATAGTAAGGCTTTTTTTTCCGACAAAAACACGACCATGTATAGTAAGGCTTTTTTTTTTCGACAAAAAAACGACCATGTATAGTAAGGCTTTTTTTTCCGACAAAAAAACGACCATGTATAGTAAAGCTTTTTTTTCCGACAAAAAAACGACCATGTATAGTAAGGCTTTTTTTTCTGACAAAAAAACGACCATGTATAGTAAGGCTTTTTTTTTTCTAACAAAAAATGACCATGTATAGTAAGGCTTTTTTTTCTAACAAAAAATGACCATGTATAGTAAGGCTTTTTTTTCTAATAAAAAATGACCATGTATAGTAAGGCTTTTTTTTTCTGACAAAAAAATGACCATGTATAGTAAGGCTTTTTTTTTCTAATAAAAAATGACCATGTATAATAAGGCTTTTTTTTTTCAAACAAAAAAATGACCATGTATAGTAAGGCTTTTTTTTCCGACAAAAAAACGACCATGTATAGTAAGGCTTTTTTTTTCTAACAAAAAATGACCATGTATAGTAAGGCTTTTTTTTTCTCGACAAAAAAATGACCATGTATAGTAAGGCTTTTTTTTCTAACAAAAAATGACCATGTATAGAAAGGCTTTTTTTTCTAATAAAAAATGACCATGTATAATAAGGCTTTTTTTTTTCAAACAAAAAAACGACCATGTATAGTAAGGCTTTTTTTTCCGACAAAAAAACGACCATGTCTAGTAAGGCTTTTTTTTCTAACAAAAAATGACCATGTATAGTAAGACTTTTTTTTCTAATAAAAAATGACCATGTATAGTAAGGCTTTTTTTTCCGACAAAAAAACGACCATGTATAGTAAGGCTTTGTTTTTTCTAACAAAAAATGACCATGTATAGTAAGGCTTTTTTTTCTAACAAAAAATGACCATGTATAGTAAGGCTTTTTTTTCTAATAAAAAATGACCATGTATAATAAGGCTTTTTTTTTTCAAACAAAAAAACGACCATGTATATAGTAAGGCTTTTTTTTCCGACAAAAAAACGACCATGTATAGTAAGGCTTTTTTTTTTTCGACAAAAAAACGACCATGTATAGTAAGGCTTTTTTTTCCGACAAAAAAACGACCATGTATAGTAAGGCTTTTTTTTCCGACAAAAAAACGACCATGTATAGTAAGGCTTTTTTTTCCGACAAAAAAACGACCATGTATAGTAAGGCTTTTTTTTCCGACAAAAAAATGACCATGTATAGTAAGGCTTTTTTTTCTAACAAAAAATGACCATGTATAGTAAGGCTTTTTTTTCTGACAAAAAAATGACCATGTATAGTAAGGCTTTTTTTTCTGACAAAAAAATGACTATGTATACTAAGGCTTCTTTTTCTAACAAAAAATGACCATGTATAGTAAGACTTTTTTTTCTAATAAAAAATGACCATGTATAGTAAGGCTTTTTTTTCCGACAAAAAAACGACCATGTATAGTAAGGCTTTTTTTTCCGACAAAAAAACGACCATGTATAGTAAGGCTTTTTTTTTCTAACAAAAAATGACCATGTATAGTAAGGCTTTTTTTTCTAATAAAAAATGATTATGTATAGTAAGGCTTTTTTTTCTGACAAAAAGATGACCATGTATAGTAAGGCTTTTTTTTCCGCTAAAAAAACGACCATGTATAGTAAGGCTTTTTTTTTTTCTAACAAAAAATGACCATGTATAGTAAGGCTTTTTTTTTTTCTGACAAAAAATGACCATGTATAGTAAGGCTATTTTTTTCTAACAAAAAATGACCATGTATAGTAAGACTTTTTTTTCTAACAAAAAATGACAATGTATAGTAAGGCTTTTTTTTTTTCAAACAAAAAAACGACCATGTATAGTAAGGCTTTTTTTTCCGACAAAAAAACGACCATGTCTAGTAAGGCTTTTTTTTCTAACAAAAAATGACCATGTATAGTAAGACTTTTTTTTCTAATAAAAAATGACCATGTATAGTAAGGCTTTTTTTTCCGACAAAAAAACGACCATGTATAGTAAGGCTTTGTTTTTTCTAACAAAAAATGACCATGTATAGTAAGGCTTTTTTTTCTAACAAAAAATGACCATGTATAGTAAGGCTTTTTTTTCTAATAAAAAATGACCATGTATAATAAGGCTTTTTTTTTTCAAACAAAAAAACGACCATGTATATAGTAAGGCTTTTTTTTCCGACAAAAAAAAGACCATGTATAGTAAGGCTTTTTTTTTTTCGACAAAAAAACGACCATGTATAGTAAGGCTTTTTTTTCCGACAAAAAAACGACCATGTATAGTAAGGCTTTTTTTTCCGACAAAAAAACGACCATGTATAGTAAGGCTTTTTTTTCCGACAAAAAAACGACCATGTATAGTAAGGCTTTTTTTTCCGACAAAAAAATGACCATGTATAGTAAGGCTTTTTTTTCTAACAAAAAATGACCATGTATAGTAAGGCTTTTTTTTCTAATAAAAAATGACCATGTATAGTAAGGCTTTTTTTTCTGACAAAAAAATGACTATGTATACTAAGGCTTTTTTTTCTAACAAAAAATGACCATGTATAGTAAGACTTTTTTTTCTAATAAAAAATGACCATGTATAGTAAGGCTTTTTTTTCCGACAAAAAAACGACCATGTATAGTAAGGCTTTTTTTTCCGACAAAAAAACGACCATGTATAGTAAGGCTTTTTTTTTCTAACAAAAAATGACCATGTATAGTAAGGCTTTTTTTTCTAATAAAAAATGATTATGTATAGTAAGGCTTTTTTTTTCTGACAAAAAGATGACCATGTATAGTAAGGCTTTTTTTTCCGACAAAAAAATGACCATGTATAGTAAGGCTTTTTTTTCCGACAAAAAAACGACCATGTATAGTAAGGCTTTTTTTTCCGACAAAAAAACGACCATGTATAGAAAGGCTTTTTTTTTCTAACAAAAAATGACCATGTATAGTAAGGCTTTTTTTACTATTAAAAAATGACCATGTATAGTAAGGCTTTTTTTTCTGACAAAAAAATGACCATGTATACTAAGGCTTTTTTTTTCTAACAAAAAATGACCATTTATAGTAAGGCTATTTTTTTCTAACAAAACATGACCATGTATAGTAAGACTTTTTTTTCTAATAAAAAATGACCATGTATAGTAAGGCTTTTTTTTCTGACAAAAAAACGACCATGTATAGTAAGCCTTTTTTTTCTAACAAAAAATGACCATGTATAGTAAGGCTTTTTTTTCTAACAAAAAAATGACCATGTATAATAAGACTATTTTTTTCTAACAAAAAACGACCATGTATAGTAAGGCTCTTTTTTTCCGACAAAAAAACGACCATGTATAGTAAGGCTTTTTTTTTCCGACAAAAAAACGACCAGGTATAGTAAGGCTTTTTTTTTTTTCGACAATAAAACGACAATGTATAGTAAGGCTTTTTTTTCCGACAAAAAAATGACCATGTATAGTAAGGCTTTTTTTTCTGACAAAAAATGACAATGTATAGTAAGAATTTTTTTCCAACAAAAAAACGACCATGTATAGTAAGGCTTTTTTTTCCGACAAAAAAACGACCATGTATAGAAAGGCTTTTTTTTTCTAACAAAAAATGACCATGTATAGTAAGGCTTTTTTTTCTATTAAAAAATGACCATGTATAGTAAGGCTTTTTTTTCTGACAAAAAAATGACCATGTATACTAAGGCTTTTTTTTTCTAACAAAAAATGACCATTTATAGTAAGGCTATTTTTTTCTAACAAAACATGACCATGTATAGTAAGACTTTTTTTTCTAATAAAAAATGACCATGTATAGTAAGGGTTTTTTTTCTGACAAAAAAACGACCATGTATAGTAAGCCTTTTTTTTCTAACAAAAAATGACCATGTATCGTAAGGCTTTTTTTTTCTAACAAAAAAATGACCATGTATAGTAAGGCTTTTTTTTCCGACAAAAAAACGACCATGTATAGTAAGGCTTTTTTTTCCGACAAAAAAACGACCATGTATAGTAAGGTTTTTTTTTTTCCGACAAAAAAACGACCATGTATAGTAAGGCTTTTTTTTCCGACAAAAAAACGACCATGTATAGTAAGGCTTTTTTTTCCGACAAAAAAACGACCATGTATAGTAAGGCTTTTTTTTCCGACAAAAAAACGACCATGTATAGTAAGGCTTTTTTTTTTCTAACAAAAAATGACCATGTATAGTAAGGCTTTTTTTTCCTAACAAAAAATGACCATGTATAGTAAGGCTTTTTTTTCTAATAAAAAATAACCATGTATAGTAAGGCTTTTTTTTCTGACAAAAAAATGACCATGTATAGTAAGGCTTTTTTTTCTAATAAAAAATGACCATGTATAGTAAGGCTTTTTTTTCTAACAAAAAATGACCATGTATAGTAAGACTTTTTTTTCTAATAAAAAATGACCATGTATAGTAAGGCTTTTTTTTTCCGACAAAAAAACGACCATGTATAGTAAGGCTTTTTTTTTCTAACAAAAAATGACCAGGTATAGTAAGGCTTTTTTTTTCTAACAAAAAATGACCATGTATAGTAAGGCTTTTTTTTCTAATAAAAAATGACCATGTATAGTAAGGCTTTTTTTTTTTCAAACAAAAAAACGACCATGTATAGTAAGGCTTTTTTTTCCGACAAAAAAACGACCATGTATAGTAAGGCTTTTTTTTTCCGACAAAAAAAACGACCATGTATAGTAAGGCTTTTTTTTTTCGACAAAAAAACGACCATGTATAGTAAGGCTTTTTTTTCCGACAAAAAAACGACCATGTATAGTGAGGCTTTTTTTTCCGACAAAAAAACGACCATGTATAGTAAGGCTTTTTTTTCCGACAAAAAAAACGACCATGTATAGTAAGGCTTTTTTTTTTTCTAACAAAAAATGACCATGTATAGTAAGGCTTTTTTTCTAACAAAAAATGACCATGTATAGTAAGGCTTTTTTTTCTAATAAAAAATGACCATGTATAGTAAGGCTTTTTTTTCTGACAAAAAAATGACCATGTATACTAAGGCTTTTTTTTCTAACAAAAAATGACCATGTATAGTAAGGCTTTTTTTTCTAACAAAAAATGACCATGTATAGTAAGGCTTTTTTTTCTAATAAAAAACGACCATGTATAGTAAGGCTTTTTTTTCTGACAAAAAAATGACCATGTATAGTAAGGCTTTCTTTTCTAACAAAAAATGACCATGTATAGTAAGACTTTTTTTTCTAATAAAAAATGACCATGTATAGTAAGGCTTTTTTTTCCGACAAAAAAACGACCATGTATAGTAAGGCTTTTTTTTCCGACAAAAAAACGACCATGTATAGTAAGGCTTTTTTTTTTTCTAACAAAAAATGACCATGTATAGTAAGGCTTTTTCTTCTAACAAAAAATGACCATGTATAGTAAGGCTTTTTTTTCTAATAAAAAATGACCATGTATAGTAAGGCTTTTTTTTTTCAAACAAAAAAACGACCATGTATAGTAAGGCTTTTTTTTCCGACAAAAAAAGGACCATGTATAGTAAGGCTTTTTTTTCCGACAAAAAAACGACCATGTATAGTAAGGCTTTTTTTTCCGACAAAAAAACGACCATGTATAGTAAGGCTTTTTTTTTTCTAACAAAAAATGACCATGTATAGTAAGGCTTTTTTTTCCGACAAAAAAACGACCATGTATAGTAAGGCTTTTTTTTTCTAACAAAAAATGACCATGTATAGTAAGGCTTTTTTTTTTCAAACAAAAAAACGACCATGTATAGTAAGGCTTTTTTTTCCGACAAAAAAACGACCATGTATAGTAAGGCTTTTTTTTTCCGACAAAAAAAACGACCATGTATAGTAAGGCTTTTTTTTTTCGACAAAAAAACGACCATGTATAGTAAGGCTTTTTTTTCCGACAAAAAAACGACCATGTATAGTAAGGCTTTTTTTTCCGACAAAAAAACGACCATGTATAGTAAGGCTTTTTTTTCCGACAAAAAAACGACCATGTATAGTAAGGCTTTTTTTTTTCTAACAAAAAATGACCATGTATAGTAAGGCTTTTTTTTCCGACAAAAAAACGACCATGTATAGTAAGGCTTTTTTTTTTTCGACAAAAAAACGACCATGTATAGTAAGGCTTTTTTTTCCCGACAAAAAAACGACCATGTACAGTAAGGCTTTTTTTTTTCGACAAAAAAACGACCATGTATAGTAAGGCTTTTTTTTCCCGACAAAAAAACGACCATGTATAGTAGGGCTTTTTTTTCCGACAAAAAAACGACCATGTATAGTAAGGCTTTTTTTTTTTCTAATAAAAAATGACCATGTATAGTAAGGCTTTTTTTTCTGACAAAAAAATGACCATGTATAGTAAGGCTTTTTTTTCTAATAAAAAATGACCATGTATAGTAAGGCTTTTTTTTCTAACAAAAAATTACCATGTATAGTAAGACTTTTTTTTCTAATAAAAAATGACCATGTATAGTAAGGCTTTTTTTTCCGACAAAAAAACGACCATGTATAGTAAGGCTTTTTTTTTTCTAACAAAAAATGACCATGTATAGTAAGGCTTTTTTTTCTAATAAAAAATGACCATGTATAGTAAGGCTTTTTTTCCGACAAAAAAACCGACCATGTATAGTAAGGCTTTTTTTTCCTGACAAAAAACGACCATGTATAGTAAGGCTTTTTTTTCCCGACAAAAAAACGACCATGTATAGTAAGGCTTTTTTTTCCCGACAAAAAAACGACCATGTATAGTAAGGCTTTTTTTTCCCGACAAAAAACGACCATGTATAGTAAGGCTTTTTTTTCCGACAAAAAAAACAACCATGTATAGTAAGGCTTTTTTTTCTGATAAAAAACGACCATGTATAGCAAGGCTTTTTTTTCCGACAAAAAAACGACCATGTATAGTAAGGCTTTTTTTTTCCGACAAAAAAACGACCATGTATAGTAAGGCTTTTTTTCCGACAAAAAAAACAACCATGTATAGTAAGGCTTTTTTTTCCGACAAAAAAACGACCATGTATAGTAAGGCTTTTTTTTCTGATAAAAAACGACCATGTATAGTAAGGCTTTTTTTTCCGACAAAAAAACGACCATGTACAGTAAGGCTTTTTTTCCGACAAAAAAACGACCATGTATAGTAAGGCTTTTTTTTCCGACAAAAAAACGACCATGTATAGTAAGGCTTTTTTTTCCGACAAAAAAAACAACCATGTATAGTAAGGCTTTTTTTCCCGACAAAAAAACGACCATGTATAGTAAGGCTTTTTTTTACGACAAAAAAACGACCATGTATAGTAAGGCTTTTTTTTCTGATAAAAAACGACCATGTATAGTAAGGCTTTTTTTTTCGACAAAAAAACGACCATGTATAGTAAGGCTTTTTTTTCAGACAAAAAAACGACCATGTATAGTAAGGCTTTTTTTTCCGACAAAAAAACGACCATGTATAGTAAGGCTTTTTTTTCCTGACAAAAAAACGACCATGTATAGTAAGGCTTTTTTTTCCGATAAAAAACAACCATGTATAGTAAGGCTTTTTTTTTTCGATAAAAAACAACCATGTATAGTAAGGCTTTTTTTTTCCGACAAAAAAAAAAACGACCATGTATAGTAAGGCTTTTTTTTCCGACAAAAAAAAACGACCATGTATAGTAAGGCTTTTTTTCCGACAAAAAAACGACCATGTATCGTAAGGCTTTTTTTTCCCCGACAAAAAAACGACCATGTATAGTAAGGCTTTTTTTTCCGACAAAAAAACGACCATGTATAGTAAGGCTTTTTTTTTTCTAACAAAAAATGACCATGTATAGTAAGGCTTTTTTTTCCTAACAAAAAATGACCATGTATAGTAAGGCTTTTTTTTCTAATAAAAAATAACCATGTATAGTAAGGCTTTTTTTTCTGACAAAAAAATGACCATGTATAGTAAGGCTTTTTTTTCTAATAAAAAATGACCATGTATAGTAAGGCTTTTTTTTCTAACAAAAAATGACCATGTATAGTAAGACTTTTTTTTCTAATAAAAAATGACCATGTATAGTAAGGCTTTTTTTTTTCCGACAAAAAAACGACCATGTATAGTAAGGCTTTTTTTTTTCCGACAAAAAATGACCAGGTATAGTAAGTCTTTTTTTTTCCTAACAAAAAATGACCATGTATAGTAAGGCTTTTTTTTCTAATAAAAAATGACCATGTATAGTAAGGCTTTTTTTTTATCAAACAAAAAAACGACCATGTATAGTAAGGCTTTTTTTTCCGACAAAAAAACGACCATGTATAGTAAGGCTTTTTTTTTTCCGACAAAAAAAACGACCATGTATAGTAAGGCTTTTTTTTTTCTGATAAAAAACGACCATGTATAGTAAGGCTTTTTTTTCCGACAAAAAAACGACCATGTATAGTAAGGTTTTTTTTTTTCCCGACAAAAAAACGACCATGTATAGTAAGGCTTTTTTTTCCGACAAAAAAACGACCATGTATAGTAAGGCTTTTTTTTCCGACAAAAAAACGACCATGTATAGTAAGGCTTTTTTTTCCGACAAAAAAACGACCATGTATAGTAAGGCTTTTTTTTTTTCTAACAAAAAACGACCATGTATAGTAAGGCTTTTTTTTCCTAACAAAAAATGACCATGTATAGTAAGGCTTTTTTTTCTAATAAAAAATAACCATGTATAGTAAGGCTTTTTTTTCTGACAAAAAAATGACCATGTATAGTAAGGCTTTTTTTTCTAATAAAAAATGACCATGTATAGTAAGGCTTTTTTTTCTAACAAAAAATGACCATGTATAGTAAGACTTTTTTTTCTAATAAAAAATGACCATGTATAGTAAGGCTTTTTTTTTCCGACAAAAAAACGACCATGTATAGTAAGGCTTTTTTTTTCTAACAAAAAATGACCAGGTATAGTAAGGCTTTTTTTTTCTAACAAAAAATGACCATGTATAGTAAGGCTTTTTTTTCTAATAAAAAATGACCATGTATAGTAAGGCTTTTTTTTTTTCAAACAAAAAAACGACCATGTATAGTAAGGCTTTTTTTTCCGACAAAAAAACGACCATGTATAGTAAGGCTTTTTTTTTCCGACAAAAAAAACGACCATGTATAGTAAGGCTTTTTTTTTTCGACAAAAAAACGACCATGTATAGTAAGGCTTTTTTTTCCGACAAAAAAACGACCATGTATAGTGAGGCTTTTTTTTCCGACAAAAAAACGACCATGTATAGTAAGGCTTTTTTTTCCGACAAAAAAAACGACCATGTATAGTAAGGCTTTTTTTTTTTCTAACAAAAAATGACCATGTATAGTAAGGCTTTTTTTCTAACAAAAAATGACCATGTATAGTAAGGCTTTTTTTTCTAATAAAAAATGACCATGTATAGTAAGGCTTTTTTTTCTGACAAAAAAATGACCATGTATACTAAGGCTTTTTTTTCTAACAAAAAATGACCATGTATAGTAAGGCTTTTTTTTCTAACAAAAAATGACCATGTATAGTAAGGCTTTTTTTTCTAATAAAAAACGACCATGTATAGTAAGGCTTTTTTTTCTGACAAAAAAATGACCATGTATAGTAAGGCTTTCTTTTCTAACAAAAAATGACCATGTATAGTAAGACTTTTTTTTCTAATAAAAAATGACCATGTATAGTAAGGCTTTTTTTTCCGACAAAAAAACGACCATGTATAGTAAGGCTTTTTTTTCCGACAAAAAAACGACCATGTATAGTAAGGCTTTTTTTTTTCTAACAAAAAATGACCATGTATAGTAAGGCTTTTTCTTCTAACAAAAAATGACCATGTATAGTAAGGCTTTTTTTTCTAATAAAAAATGACCATGTATAGTAAGGCTTTTTTTTTTCAAACAAAAAAACGACCATGTATAGTAAGGCTTTTTTTTCCGACAAAAAAAGGACCATGTATAGTAAGGCTTTTTTTTCCGACAAAAAAACGACCATGTATAGTAAGGCTTTTTTTTCCGACAAAAAAACGACCATGTATAGTAAGGCTTTTTTTTTTCTAACAAAAAATGACCATGTATAGTAAGGCTTTTTTTTCTAATAAAAAATGACCATGTATAGTAAGGCTTTTTTTTCTAACAAAAAATTACCATGTATAGTAAGACTTTTTTTTCTAATAAAAAATGACCATGTATAGTAAGGCTTTTTTTTCCGACAAAAAAACGACCATGTATAGTAAGGCTTTTTTTTTTCTAACAAAAAATGACCATGTATAGTAAGGCTTTTTTTTCTAATAAAAAATGACCATGTATAGTAAGGCTTTTTTTTTTCAAACAAAAAAACGACCATGTATAGTAAGGCTTTTTTTTTCGACAAAAAAACGACCATGTATAGTAAGGCTTTTTTTTCCGACAAAAAAACGACCATGTATAGTAAGGCTTTTTTTTCCGACAAAAAAACGACCATGTATAGTAAGGCTTTTTTTTCTGACAAAAAAATGACCATGTATAGTAAGGCTTTTTTTTCCGACAAAAAAACGACCATGTATAGTAAGGCTTTTTTTTTTCAAACAAAAAAAACGACCATGTATAGTAAGGCTTTTTTTCCGACAAAAAAAACGACCATGTATAGTAAGGCTTTTTTTTTTCAAACAAAAAAAACGACCATGTATAGTAAGGCTTTTTTTCCGACAAAAAAAACGACCATGTATAGTAAGGCTTTTTTTTCCTGACAAAAAACGACCATGTATAGTAAGGCTTTTTTTTCCCGACAAAAAAACGACCATGTATAGTAAGGCTTTTTTTTCCCGACAAAAAAACGACCATGTATAGTAAGGCTTTTTTTTCCCGACAAAAAACGACCATGTATAGTAAGGCTTTTTTTTCCGACAAAAAAAACAACCATGTATAGTAAGGCTTTTTTTTCTGATAAAAAACGACCATGTATAGCAAGGCTTTTTTTTCCGACAAAAAAACGACCATGTATAGTAAGGCTTTTTTTTTCCGACAAAAAAACGACCATGTATAGTAAGGCTTTTTTTCCGACAAAAAAAACAACCATGTATAGTAAGGCTTTTTTTTCCGACAAAAAAACGACCATGTATAGTAAGGCTTTTTTTTCTGATAAAAAACGACCATGTATAGTAAGGCTTTTTTTTCCGACAAAAAAACGACCATGTACAGTAAGGCTTTTTTTCCGACAAAAAAACGACCATGTATAGTAAGGCTTTTTTTTCCGACAAAAAAACGACCATGTATAGTAAGGCTTTTTTTTCCGACAAAAAAAACAACCATGTATAGTAAGGCTTTTTTTTCCCGACAAAAAAACGACCATGTATAGTAAGGCTTTTTTTTACGACAAAAAAACGACCATGTATAGTAAGGCTTTTTTTTCTGATAAAAAACGACCATGTATAGTAAGGCTTTTTTTTTCGACAAAAAAACGACCATGTATAGTAAGGCTTTTTTTTCAGACAAAAAAACGACCATGTATAGTAAGGCTTTTTTTTCCGACAAAAAAACGACCATGTATAGTAAGGCTTTTTTTTCCTGACAAAAAAACGACCATGTATAGTAAGGCTTTTTTTTCCGATAAAAAACAACCATGTATAGTAAGGCTTTTTTTTTTCGATAAAAAACAACCATGTATAGTAAGGCTTTTTTTTTCCGACAAAAAAAAAAACGACCATGTATAGTAAGGCTTTTTTTTCCGACAAAAAAAAACGACCATGTATAGTAAGGCTTTTTTTCCGACAAAAAAACGACCATGTATCGTAAGGCTTTTTTTTCCCGACAAAAAAACGACCATGTATAGTAAGGCTTTTTTTTCCGACAAAAAAACGACCATGTATAGTAAGGCTTTTTTTTTTCTAACAAAAAATGACCATGTATAGTAAGGCTTTTTTTTCCTAACAAAAAATGACCATGTATAGTAAGGCTTTTTTTTCTAATAAAAAATAACCATGTATAGTAAGGCTTTTTTTTCTGACAAAAAAATGACCATGTATAGTAAGGCTTTTTTTTCTAATAAAAAATGACCATGTATAGTAAGGCTTTTTTTTCTAACAAAAAATGACCATGTATAGTAAGACTTTTTTTTCTAATAAAAAATGACCATGTATAGTAAGGCTTTTTTTTTTTCGACAAAAAAACGACCATGTATAGTAAGGCTTTTTTTTTCTAACAAAAAATGACCAGGTATAGTAAGTCTTTTTTTTTCCTAACAAAAAATGACCATGTATAGTAAGGCTTTTTTTTCTAATAAAAAATGACCATGTATAGTAAGGCTTTTTTTTTATCAAACAAAAAAACGACCATGTATAGTAAGGCTTTTTTTTCCGACAAAAAAACGACCATGTATAGTAAGGCTTTTTTTTTTCCGACAAAAAAAACGACCATGTATAGTAAGGCTTTTTTTTTTCTGATAAAAAACGACCATGTATAGTAAGGCTTTTTTTTCCGACAAAAAAACGACCATGTACAGTAAGGCTTTTTTTCCGACAAAAAAACGACCATGTATAGTAAGGCTTTTTTTTCCGACAAAAAAACGACCATGTATAGTAAGGCTTTTTTTTCCGACAAAAAAAACAACCATGTATAGTAAGGCTTTTTTTCCCGACAAAAAAACGACCATGTATAGTAAGGCTTTTTTTTACGACAAAAAAACGACCATGTATAGTAAGGCTTTTTTTTCTGATAAAAAACGACCATGTATAGTAAGGCTTTTTTTTTCGACAAAAAAACGACCATGTATAGTAAGGCTTTTTTTTCAGACAAAAAAACGACCATGTATAGTAAGGCTTTTTTTTCCGACAAAAAAACGACCATGTATAGTAAGGCTTTTTTTTCCTGACAAAAAAACGACCATGTATAGTAAGGCTTTTTTTTCCGATAAAAAACAACCATGTATAGTAAGGCTTTTTTTTTTCGATAAAAAACAACCATGTATAGTAAGGCTTTTTTTTTCCGACAAAAAAAAAAACGACCATGTATAGTAAGGCTTTTTTTTCCGACAAAAAAAAACGACCATGTATAGTAAGGCTTTTTTTCCGACAAAAAAACGACCATGTATCGTAAGGCTTTTTTTTCCCGACAAAAAAACGACCATGTATAGTAAGGCTTTTTTTTCCGACAAAAAAACGACCATGTATAGTAAGGCTTTTTTTTCCGACAAAAAAAAACGACCATGTATAGTAAGGCTTTTTTTCCGACAAAAAATGACCATGTATAGTAAGGCTTTTTTTTCCTAACAAAAAATGACCATGTATAGTAAGGCTTTTTTTTCTAATAAAAAATAACCATGTATAGTAAGGCTTTTTTTTCTGACAAAAAAATGACCATGTATAGTAAGGCTTTTTTTTCTAATAAAAAATGACCATGTATAGTAAGGCTTTTTTTTCTAACAAAAAATGACCATGTATAGTAAGACTTTTTTTTCTAATAAAAAATGACCATGTATAGTAAGGCTTTTTTTTTTCCGACAAAAAAACGACCATGTATAGTAAGGCTTTTTTTTTCTAACAAAAAATGACCAGGTATAGTAAGTCTTTTTTTTTCCTAACAAAAAATGACCATGTATAGTAAGGCTTTTTTTTCTAATAAAAAATGACCATGTATAGTAAGGCTTTTTTTTTATCAAACAAAAAAACGACCATGTATAGTAAGGCTTTTTTTTCCGACAAAAAAACGACCATGTATAGTAAGGCTTTTTTTTTTCCGACAAAAAAAACGACCATGTATAGTAAGGCTTTTTTTTTTCGACAAAAAAACGACCATGTATAGTAAGGCTTTTTTTTCCGACAAAAAAACGACCATGTATAGTGAAGCTTTTTTTTCCGACAAAAAAACGACCATGTATAGTAAGGCTTTTTTTTCCGACAAAAAAAACGACCATGTATAGTAAGGCTTTTTTTTTTTCTAACAAAAAATGACCATGTATAGTAAGGCTTTTTTTCTAACAAAAAATGACCATGTATAGTAAGGCTTTTTTTTCTAATAAAAAATGACCATGTATAGTAAGGCTTTTTTTTCTGACAAAAAAATGACCATGTATACTAAGGCTTTTTTTTCTAACAAAAAATGACCATGTATAGTAAGGCTTTTTTTTCTAACAAAAAATGACCATGTATAGTAAGGCTTTTTTTTCTAATAAAAAACGACCATGTATAGTAAGGCTTTTTTTTCCGACAAAAAAACGACCATGTATAGTAAGGCTTTTTTTTTTCAAACAAAAAAAACGACCATGTATAGTAAGGCTTTTTTTCCGACAAAAAAAACGACCATGTATAGTAAGGCTTTTTTTTTTCAAACAAAAAAAACGACCATGTATAGTAAGGCTTTTTTTCCGACAAAAAAAACGACCATGTATAGTAAGGCTTTTTTTTCCTGACAAAAAACGACCATGTATAGTAAGGCTTTTTTTTCCCGACAAAAAAACGACCATGTATAGTAAGGCTTTTTTTTCCCGACAAAAAAACGAC
Source organism: Festucalex cinctus (assembly GCF_051991245.1). Lineage (NCBI taxonomy): Eukaryota > Metazoa > Chordata > Actinopteri > Syngnathiformes > Syngnathidae > Festucalex > Festucalex cinctus. The sequence continues at coordinate 873,303 of NC_135427.1, forward strand.
CATGTATAGTAAGGCTTTTTTTTCCCGACAAAAAACGACCATGTATAGTAAGGCTTTTTTTTCCGACAAAAAAAACAACCATGTATAGTAAGGCTTTTTTTTCTGATAAAAAACGACCATGTATAGCAAGGCTTTTTTTTCCGACAAAAAAACGACCATGTATAGTAAGGCTTTTTTTTCCGACAAAAAAACGACCATGTATAGTAAGGCTTTTTTTTCCGACAAAAAAACGACCATGTATAGTAAGGCTTTTTTTTCTGACAAAAAAATGACCATGTATAGTAAGGCTTTTTTTTCCGACAAAAAAACGACCATGTATAGTAAGGCTTTTTTTTTTCAAACAAAAAAAACGACCATGTATAGTAAGGCTTTTTTTCCGACAAAAAAAACGACCATGTATAGTAAGGCTTTTTTTTTTTCAAACAAAAAAAACGACCATGTATAGTAAGGCTTTTTTTCCGACAAAAAAAACGACCATGTATAGTAAGGCTTTTTTTTCCTGACAAAAAACGACCATGTATAGTAAGGCTTTTTTTTCCCGACAAAAAAACGACCATGTATAGTAAGGCTTTTTTTTCCCGACAAAAAAACGACCATGTATAGTAAGGCTTTTTTTTCCCGACAAAAAACGACCATGTATAGTAAGGCTTTTTTTTCCGACAAAAAAAACAACCATGTATAGTAAGGCTTTTTTTTCTGATAAAAAACGACCATGTATAGCAAGGCTTTTTTTTCCGACAAAAAAACGACCATGTATAGTAAGGCTTTTTTTCCGACAAAAAAAACGACCATGTATAGTAAGGCTTTTTTTCCGACAAAAAAAACAACCATGTATAGTAAGGCTTTTTTTTCCCGACAAAAAAACGACCATGTATAGTAAGGCTTTTTTTTCTGATAAAAAACGACCATGTATAGTAAGGCTTTTTTTTCCGACAAAAAAACGACCATGTACAGTAAGGCTTTTTTTCCGACAAAAAAACGACCATGTATAGTAAGGCTTTTTTTTCCGACAAAAAAAACAACCATGTATAGTAAGGCTTTTTTTCCCGACAAAAAAACGACCATGTATAGTAAGGCTTTTTTTTCCGACAAAAAAACGACCATGTATAGTAAGGCTTTTTTTTCTGATAAAAAACGACCATGTATAGTAAGGCTTTTTTTTTCGACAAAAAAACGACCATGTATAGTAAGGCTTTTTTTTCAGACAAAAAAATGACCATGTATAGTAAGGCTTTTTTTCCGACAAAAAAACGACCATGTATAGTAAGGCTTTTTTTTCCTGACAAAAAAACGACCATGTATAGTAAGGCTTTTTTTCCCGATAAAAAACAACCATGTATAGTAAGGCTTTTTTTTTTCGATAAAAAACAACCATGTATAGTAAGGCTTTTTTTTTCCGACAAAAAAAAAAAACGACCATGTATAGTAAGGCTTTTTTTTCCGACAAAAAAAAACGACCATGTATAGTAAGGCTTTTTTTCCGACAAAAAAACGACCATGTATCGTAAGGCTTTTTTTTCCCGACAAAAAAACGACCATGTATAGTAAGGCTTTTTTTTCCCCGACAAAAAACGACCATGTATAGTAAGGCTTTTTTTTTCCCGACAAAAAAAACGACCATGTATAGTAAGGCTTTTTTTTCTGATAAAAAACGACCATGTATAGTAAGGCTTTTTTTTCCGACAAAAAAACGACCATGTATAGTAAGGCTTTTTTTTCTGATAAAAAACGACCATGTATAGTAAGGCTTTTTTTTCCGACAAAAAAACGACCATGTATAGTAAGGCTTTTTTTCCCGACAAAAAAAACGACCATGTATAGTAAGGCTTTTTTTTCCCGATAAAAAACGACCATGTATAGTAAGGCTTTTTTTTCCGATAAAAAACGACCATGTATAGTAAGGCTTTTTTTTCCGACAAAAAAAACGACCATGTATAGTAAGGCTTTTTTTTCCGACAAAAAAACGACCATGTATAGTAAGGCTTTTTTTTTTCAGACAAAAAAACGACCATGTATAGTAAGGCTTTTTTTTCCCGACAAAAAAACGACCATGTATAGTAAGGCTTTTTTTTCCTGACAAAAAACGACCATGTATAGTAAGGCTTTTTTTTCCCGACAAAAAACGACCATGTATAGTAAGGCTTTTTTTTCCCGACAAAAAAACGACCATGTATAGTAGGGCTTTTTTTTCCCGACAAAAAAACGACCATGTATAGTAAGGCTTTTTTTTCCCGACAAAAAAACGACCATGTAAAGTAAGGCTTTTTTTTCCCGACAAAAAAACGACCATGTATAGTAAGGCTTTTTTTTCCGACAAAAAAAACAACCATGTATAGTAAGGCTTTTTTTTTTTCAAACAAAAAAACGACCATGTATAGTAAGGCTTTTTTTTCCGACAAAAAAACGACCATGTATAGTAAGGCTTTTTTTTCCGACAAAAAAACGACCATGTATAGTAAGGCTTTTTTTTTCTAACAAAAAATGACCATGTATAGTAAGGCTTTTTTTTTTCAAACAAAAAAACGACCATGTATAGTAAGGCTTTTTTTCCGACAAAAAAACGACCATGTATAGTAAGGCTTTTTTTTCCTGACAAAAAACGACCATGTATAGTAAGGCTTTTTTTTCCCGACAAAAAAACGACCATGTATAGTAAGGCTTTTTTTTCCCGACAAAAAAACGACCATGTATAGTAAGGCTTTTTTTTCCCGACAAAAAAACGACCATGTATAGTAAGGCTTTTTTTTCCCGACAAAAAAAACAACCATGTATAGTAAGGCTTTTTTTTCTGATAAAAAACGACCATGTATAGCAAGGCTTTTTTTTCCGACAAAAAAACGACCATGTATAGTAAGGCTTTTTTTTTTCCGACAAAAAAACGACCATGTATAGTAAGGCTTTTTTTCCGACAAAAAAAACAACCATGTATAGTAAGGCTTTTTTTTCCGACAAAAAAACGACCATGTATAGTAAGGCTTTTTTTTCCCGACAAAAAAACGACCATGTATAGTAAGGCTTTTTTTTCCTGACAAAAAACGACCATGTATAGTAAGGCTTTTTTTTCCTGACAAAAAACGACCATGTATAGTAAGGCTTTTTTTTCCCGACAAAAAAACGACCATGTATAGTAAGGCTTTTTTTTCCCGACAAAAAAACGACCATGTATAGTAAGGCTTTTTTTTCCCGACAAAAAAACGACCATGTATAGTAAGGCTTTTTTTTCCGACAAAAAAAACAACCATGTATAGTAAGCCTTTTTTTTCTGATAAAAAACGACCATGTATAGCAAGGCTTTTTTTTCCGACAAAAAAAACGACCATGTATAGTAAGGCTTTTTTTTCCGATAAAAAACGACCATGTATAGTAAGGCTTTTTTTTCCGATAAAAAACGACCATGTATAGTAAGGCTTTTTTTTCCGACAAAAAAAACGACCATGTATAGTAAGGCTTTTTTTTCCGACAAAAAAACGACCATGTATAGTAAGGCTTTTTTTTTTCCGACAAAAAAACGACCATGTATAGTAAGGCTTTTTTTTCCCGACAAAAAAACGACCATGTATAGTAAGGCTTTTTTTTCCTGACAAAAAACGACCATGTATAGTAAGGCTTTTTTTTCCCGACAAAAAACGACCATGTATAGTAAGGCTTTTTTTTCCCGACAAAAAAACGACCATGTATAGTAAGGCTTTTTTTTCCCGACAAAAAAACGACCATGTAAAGTAAGGCTTTTTTTTCCCGACAAAAAAACGACCATGTATAGTAAGGCTTTTTTTTCCGACAAAAAAAACAACCATGTATAGTAAGGCTTTTTTTTTTCAAACAAAAAAACGACCATGTATAGTAAGGCTTTTTTTTCCGACAAAAAAACGACCATGTATAGTAAGGCTTTTTTTTCCGACAAAAAAACGACCATGTATAGTAAGGCTTTTTTTTTCTAACAAAAAATGACCATGTATAGTAAGGCTTTTTTTTTTCAAACAAAAAAACGACCATGTATAGTAAGGCTTTTTTTCCGACAAAAAAACGACCATGTATAGTAAGGCTTTTTTTTCCTGACAAAAAACGACCATGTATAGTAAGGCTTTTTTTTCCCGACAAAAAAACGACCATGTATAGTAAGGCTTTTTTTTCCCGACAAAAAAACGACCATGTATAGTAAGGCTTTTTTTTCCCGACAAAAAAACGACCATGTATAGTAAGGCTTTTTTTTCCCGACAAAAAAAACAACCATGTATAGTAAGGCTTTTTTTTCTGATAAAAAACGACCATGTATAGCAAGGCTTTTTTTTCCGACAAAAAAACGACCATGTATAGTAAGGCTTTTTTTTTCCGACAAAAAAACGACCATGTATAGTAAGGCTTTTTTTCCGACAAAAAAAACAACCATGTATAGTAAGGCTTTTTTTTCCGACAAAAAAACGACCATGTATAGTAAGGCTTTTTTTTCCCGACAAAAAAACGACCATGTATAGTAAGGCTTTTTTTTCCTGACAAAAAACGACCATGTATAGTAAGGCTTTTTTTTCCTGACAAAAAACGACCATGTATAGTAAGGCTTTTTTTCCCGACAAAAAAACGACCATGTATAGTAAGGCTTTTTTTTCCCGACAAAAAAACGACCATGTATAGTAAGGCTTTTTTTTCCCGACAAAAAAACGACCATGTATAGTAAGGCTTTTTTTTCCCGACAAAAAAACGACCATGTATAGTAAGGCTTTTTTTTCCGACAAAAAAAACAACCATGTATAGTAAGCCTTTTTTTTCTGATAAAAAACGACCATGTATAGCAAGGCTTTTTTTTCCGACAAAAAAAACGACCATGTATAGTAAGGCTTTTTTTTTCCGACAAAAAAAACGACCATGTATAGTAAGGCTTTTTTTTCCTGACAAAAAACGACCATGTATAGTAAGGCTTTTTTTTCCCGACAAAAAAACGACCATGTATAGTAAGGCTTTTTTTTCCCGACAAAAAAACGACCATGTATAGTAAGGCTTTTTTTTCCCGACAAAAAAACGACCATGTATAGTAAGGCTTTTTTTTCCCGACAAAAAAAACAACCATGTATAGTAAGGCTTTTTTTTCTGATAAAAAACGACCATGTATAGCAAGGCTTTTTTTTCCGACAAAAAAACGACCATGTATAGTAAGGCTTTTTTTTTCCGACAAAAAAACGACCATGTATAGTAAGGCTTTTTTTCCGACAAAAAAAACAACCATGTATAGTAAGGCTTTTTTTTCCGACAAAAAAACGACCATGTATAGTAAGGCTTTTTTTTCCCGACAAAAAAACGACCATGTATAGTAAGGCTTTTTTTTCCTGACAAAAAACGACCATGTATAGTAAGGCTTTTTTTTCCTGACAAAAAACGACCATGTATAGTAAGGCTTTTTTTTCCCGACAAAAAAACGACCATGTATAGTAAGGCTTTTTTTTCCCGACAAAAAAACGACCATGTATAGTAAGGCTTTTTTTTCCCGACAAAAAAACGACCATGTATAGTAAGGCTTTTTTTTCCGGACAAAAAAACGACCATGTATAGTAAGGCTTTTTTTTCCGACAAAAAAAACAACCATGTATAGTAAGCCTTTTTTTTCTGATAAAAAACGACCATGTATAGCAAGGCTTTTTTTTCCGACAAAAAAAACGACCATGTATAGTAAGGCTTTTTTTTTCCGACAAAAAAAACGACCATGTATAGTAAGGCTTTTTTTTTCCGACAAAAAAACGACCATGTATAGTAAGGCTTTTTTTTCCCGACAAAAAAAACGACCATGTATAGTAAGGCTTTTTTTTCCTGACAAAAAACGACCATGTATAGTAAGGCTTTTTTTTCCCGACAAAAAAACGACCATGTATTGTAAGGCTTTTTTTTCCCGACAAAAAAACGACCATGTATAGTAAGGCTTTTTTTTCCCGACAAAAAAACGACCATGTATAGTAAGGCTTTTTTTTCCCGACAAAAAAACGACCATGTATAGTAAGGCTTTTTTTTCCGACAAAAAAAACAACCATGTATAGTAAGGCTTTTTTTTCTGATAAAAAACGACCATGTATAGCAAGGCTTTTTTTTCCGACAAAAAAACGACCATGTATAGTAAGGCTTTTTTTTTCCGACAAAAAAACGACCATGTATAGTAAGGCTTTTTTTCCAACAAAAAAAACAACCATGTATAGTAAGGCTTTTTTTTCCGACAAAAAACGACCATGTATAGTAAGGCTTTTTTTTCCCGACAAAAAAACGACCATGTATAGTAAGGCTTTTTTTTCCTGACAAAAAACGACCATGTATAGTAAGGCTTTTTTTTCCTGACAAAAAACGACCATGTATAGTAAGGCTTTTTTTTCCCGACAAAAAAACGACCATGTATAGTAAGGCTTTTTTTTCCCGACAAAAAAACGACCATGTATAGTAAGGCTTTTTTTTCCCGACAAAAAAACGACCATGTATAGTAAGGCTTTTTTTTCCCGACAAAAAAACGACCATGTATAGTAAGGCTTTTTTTTCCGACAAAAAAAACAACCATGTATAGTAAGCCTTTTTTTTCTGATAAAAAACGACCATGTATAGTAAGGCTTTTTTTTCCCGACAAAAAAACGACCATGTATAGTAAGGCTTTTTTTTCCTGACAAAAAACGACCATGTATAGTAAGGCTTTTTTTTCCCGACAAAAAACGACCATGTATAGTAAGGCTTTTTTTTCCCGACAAAAAAACGACCATGTATAGTAAGGCTTTTTTTTCCCGACAAAAAAACGACCATGTATAGTAAGGCTTTTTTTTCCCGACAAAAAAACGACCATGTATAGTAAGGCTTTTTTTTCCGGACAAAAAAACGACCATGTATAGTAAGGCTTTTTTTTCCGACAAAAAAAACAACCATGTATAGTAAGCCTTTTTTTTCTGATAAAAAACGACCATGTATAGCAAGGCTTTTTTTTCCGACAAAAAAAACGACCATGTATAGTAAGGCTTTTTTTTTCCGACAAAAAAAACGACCATGTATAGTAAGGCTTTTTTTTTCCGACAAAAAAACGACCATGTATAGTAAGGCTTTTTTTTCCCGACAAAAAAACGACCATGTATAGTAAGGCTTTTTTTTCCTGACAAAAAACGACCATGTATAGTAAGGCTTTTTTTTCCCGACAAAAAAACGACCATGTATTGTAAGGCTTTTTTTTCCCGACAAAAAAACGACCATGTATAGTAAGGCTTTTTTTTCCCCGACAAAAAAACGACCATGTATAGTAAGGCTTTTTTTTCCCGACAAAAAAACGACCATGTATAGTAAGGCTTTTTTTTCCGACAAAAAAAAACAACCATGTATAGTAAGGCTTTTTTTTCTGATAAAAAACGACCATGTATAGCAAGGCTTTTTTTTCCGACAAAAAAACGACCATGTATAGTAAGGCTTTTTTTTTCCGACAAAAAAACGACCATGTATAGTAAGGCTTTTTTTCCGACAAAAAAAACAACCATGTATAGTAAGGCTTTTTTTTCCGACAAAAAACGACCATGTATAGTAAGGCTTTTTTTTCCCGACAAAAAAACGACCATGTATAGTAAGGCTTTTTTTTCCTGACAAAAAACGACCATGTATAGTAAGGCTTTTTTTTCCTGACAAAAAACGACCATGTATAGTAAGGCTTTTTTTTCCCGACAAAAAAACGACCATGTATAGTAAGGCTTTTTTTTCCCGACAAAAAAACGACCATGTATAGTAAGGCTTTTTTTTCCCGACAAAAAAACGACCATGTATAGTAAGGCTTTTTTTTCCCGACAAAAAAACGACCATGTATAGTAAGGCTTTTTTTTCCGACAAAAAAAACAACCATGTATAGTAAGCCTTTTTTTTCTGATAAAAAACGACCATGTATAGCAAGGCTTTTTTTTCCGACAAAAAAAACGACCATGTATAGTAAGGCTTTTTTTTTCCGACAAAAAAAACGACCATGTATAGTAAGGCTTTTTTTTCCTGACAAAAAACGACCATGTATAGTAAGGCTTTTTTTTCCCGACAAAAAAACGACCATGTATAGTAAGGCTTTTTTTTCCCGACAAAAAAACGACCATGTATAGTAAGGCTTTTTTTTCCCGACAAAAAAACGACCATGTATAGTAAGGCTTTTTTTTCCCGACAAAAAAAACAACCATGTATAGTAAGGCTTTTTTTTCTGATAAAAAACGACCATGTATAGCAAGGCTTTTTTTTCCGACAAAAAAACGACCATGTATAGTAAGGCTTTTTTTTTCCGACAAAAAAACGACCATGTATAGTAAGGCTTTTTTTCCGACAAAAAAAACAACCATGTATAGTAAGGCTTTTTTTTCCGACAAAAAAACGACCATGTATAGTAAGGCTTTTTTTTCCCGACAAAAAAACGACCATGTATAGTAAGGCTTTTTTTTCCTGACAAAAAACGACCATGTATAGTAAGGCTTTTTTTTCCCGACAAAAAACGACCATGTATAGTAAGGCTTTTTTTTCCCGACAAAAAAACGACCATGTATAGTAAGGCTTTTTTTTCCCGACAAAAAAACGACCATGTATAGTAAGGCTTTTTTTTCCCGACAAAAAAACGACCATGTATAGTAAGGCTTTTTTTTCCCGACAAAAAAACGACCATGTATAGTAAGGCTTTTTTTTCCGACAAAAAAAACAACCATGTATAGTAAGCCTTTTTTTTCTGATAAAAAACGACCATGTATAGCAAGGCTTTTTTTTCCGACAAAAAAAACGACCATGTATAGTAAGGCTTTTTTTTCCGACAAAAAAACGACCATGTATAGTAAGGCTTTTTTTTCCCGACAAAAAAACGACCATGTATAGTAAGGCTTTTTTTTCCTGACAAAAAACGACCATGTATAGTAAGGCTTTTTTTTCCCGACAAAAAAACGACCATGTATAGTAAGGCTTTTTTTTCCGGACAAAAAAACGACCATGTATAGTAAGGCTTTTTTTTCCGACAAAAAAAACAACCATGTATAGTAAGCCTTTTTTTTCTGATAAAAAACGACCATGTATAGCAAGGCTTTTTTTTCCGACAAAAAAAACGACCATGTATAGTAAGGCTTTTTTTTTCCGACAAAAAAAACGACCATGTATAGTAAGGCTTTTTTTTTCCGACAAAAAAACGACCATGTATAGTAAGGCTTTTTTTTCCCGACAAAAAAACGACCATGTATAGTAAGGCTTTTTTTTCCTGACAAAAAACGACCATGTATAGTAAGGCTTTTTTTTCCCGACAAAAAAACGACCATGTATTGTAAGGCTTTTTTTTCCCGACAAAAAAACGACCATGTATAGTAAGGCTTTTTTTTCCCGACAAAAAAACGACCATGTATAGTAAGGCTTTTTTTTCCCGACAAAAAAACGACCATGTATAGTAAGGCTTTTTTTTCCGACAAAAAAAACAACCATGTATAGTAAGGCTTTTTTTTCTGATAAAAAAACGACCATGTATAGCAAGGCTTTTTTTTCCGACAAAAAAACGACCATGTATAGTAAGGCTTTTTTTTTCCGACAAAAAAACGACCATGTATAGTAAGGCTTTTTTTCCGACAAAAAAAACAACCATGTATAGTAAGGCTTTTTTTTCCGACAAAAAACGACCATGTATAGTAAGGCTTTTTTTTCCCGACAAAAAAACGACCATGTATAGTAAGGCTTTTTTTTCCTGACAAAAAACGACCATGTATAGTAAGGCTTTTTTTTCCTGACAAAAAAACGACCATGTATAGTAAGGCTTTTTTTTCCCGACAAAAAAACGACCATGTATAGTAAGGCTTTTTTTTCCCGACAAAAAAACGACCATGTATAGTAAGGCTTTTTTTTCCCGACAAAAAAACGACCATGTATAGTAAGCCTTTTTTTTCTGATAAAAAACGACCATGTATAGTAAGGCTTTTTTTTCCCGACAAAAAAACGACCATGTATAGTAAGGCTTTTTTTTCCTGACAAAAAACGACCATGTATAGTAAGGCTTTTTTTTCCCGACAAAAAACGACCATGTATAGTAAGGCTTTTTTTTCCCGACAAAAAAACGACCATGTATAGTAAGCCTTTTTTTTCCCGACAAAAAAACGACCATGTATAGTAAGGCTTTTTTTTCCCGACAAAAAAACGACCATGTATAGTAAGGCTTTTTTTTCCGGACAAAAAAACGACCATGTATAGTAAGGCTTTTTTTTCCGACAAAAAAAACAACCATGTATAGTAAGCCTTTTTTTTCTGATAAAAAACGACCATGTATAGCAAGGCTTTTTTTTCCGACAAAAAAAACGACCATGTATAGTAAGGCTTTTTTTTTCCGACAAAAAAAACGACCATGTATAGTAAGGCTTTTTTTTTCCGACAAAAAAACGACCATGTATAGTAAGGCTTTTTTTTCCCGACAAAAAAACGACCATGTATAGTAAGGCTTTTTTTTCCTGACAAAAAACGACCATGTATAGTAAGGCTTTTTTTTCCCGACAAAAAAACGACCATGTATTGTAAGGCTTTTTTTTCCCGACAAAAAAACGACCATGTATAGTAAGGCTTTTTTTTCCCGACAAAAAAACGACCATGTATAGTAAGGCTTTTTTTTCCCGACAAAAAAAACGACCATGTATAGTAAGGCTTTTTTTTCCGACAAAAAAAACAACCATGTATAGTAAGGCTTTTTTTTCTGATAAAAAACGACCATGTATAGCAAGGCTTTTTTTTCCGACAAAAAAACGACCATGTATAGTAAGGCTTTTTTTTTCCGACAAAAAAACGACCATGTATAGTAAGGCTTTTTTTCCGACAAAAAAAACAACCATGTATAGTAAGGCTTTTTTTTCCGACAAAAAACGACCATGTATAGTAAGGCTTTTTTTTCTGATAAAAAACGACCATGTATAGCAAGGCTTTTTTTTCCGACAAAAAAAACGACCATGTATAGTAAGGCTTTTTTTTTCCGACAAAAAAAACGACCATGTATAGTAAGGCTTTTTTTTTCCGACAAAAAAACGACCATGTATAGTAAGGCTTTTTTTTCCCGACAAAAAAACGACCATGTATAGTAAGGCTTTTTTTTCCTGACAAAAAACGACCATGTATAGTAAGGCTTTTTTTTCCCGACAAAAAAACGACCATGTATTGTAAGGCTTTTTTTTCCTGACAAAAAAACGACCATGTATAGTAAGGCTTTTTTTTCCCGACAAAAAAACGACCATGTATAGTAAGGCTTTTTTTTCCCGACAAAAAAACGACCATGTATAGTAAGGCTTTTTTTTCCGACAAAAAAAACAACCATGTATAGTAAGGCTTTTTTTTCTGATAAAAAACGACCATGTATAGCAAGGCTTTTTTTTCCGACAAAAAAACGACCATGTATAGTAAGGCTTTTTTTTTCCGACAAAAAAACGACCATGTATAGTAAGGCTTTTTTTCCGACAAAAAAAACAACCATGTATAGTAAGGCTTTTTTTTCCGACAAAAAACGACCATGTATAGTAAGGCTTTTTTTTCCCGACAAAAAAACGACCATGTATAGTAAGGCTTTTTTTTCCTGACAAAAAACGACCATGTATAGTAAGGCTTTTTTTTCCTGACAAAAAACGACCATGTATAGGAAGGCTTTTTTTTCCCGACAAAAAAACGACCATGTATAGTAAGGCTTTTTTTTCCCGACAAAAAAACGACCATGTATAGTAAGGCTTTTTTTTCCCGACAAAAAAACGACCATGTATAGTAAGGCTTTTTTTTCCCGACAAAAAAACGACCATGTATAGTAAGGCTTTTTTTTCCGACAAAAAAAACAACCATGTATAGTAAGCCTTTTTTTTCTGATAAAAAACGACCATGTATAGCAAGGCTTTTTTTTCCGACAAAAAAAACGACCATGTATAGTAAGGCTTTTTTTTTCCGACAAAAAAAACGACCATGTATAGTAAGGCTTTTTTTTCCCGACAAAAAACGACCATGTATAGTAAGGCTTTTTTTTCCCGACAAAAAACGACCATGTATAGTAAGGCTTTTTTTTCCCGACAAAAAAACGACCATGTATAGTAAGGCTTTTTTTTCCCGACAAAAAAACGACCATGTATAGTAAGGCTTTTTTTTCCCGACAAAAAAAACAACCATGTATAGTAAGGCTTTTTTTTCTGATAAAAAACGACCATGTATAGCAAGGCTTTTTTTTCCGACAAAAAAACGACCATGTATAGTAAGGCTTTTTTTTTCCGACAAAAAAACGACCATGTATAGTAAGGCTTTTTTTCCCGACAAAAAAAACAACCATGTATAGTAAGGCTTTTTTTTCCCGACAAAAAAACGACCATGTATAGTAAGGCTTTTTTTTCCCGACAAAAAAACGACCATGTATAGTAAGGCTTTTTTTTCCCGACAAAAAAACGACCATGTATAGTAAGGCTTTTTTTTCCTGACAAAAAAACGACCATGTATAGTAAGGCTTTTTTTTCCGACAAAAAAAACAACCATGTATAGTAAGCCTTTTTTTTCTGATAAAAAACGACCATGTATAGCAAGGCTTTTTTTTCCGACAAAAAAAACGACCATGTATAGTAAGGCTTTTTTTTTCCGACAAAAAAACGACCATGTATAGTAAGGCTTTTTTTTCCCGACAAAAAAACGACCATGTATAGTAAGGCTTTTTTTTCCTGACAAAAAACGACCATGTATAGTAAGGCTTTTTTTTCCCGACAAAAAAACGACCATGTATTGTAAGGCTTTTTTTTCCCGACAAAAAAACGACCATGTATAGTAAGGCTTTTTTTTCCCGACAAAAAAACGACCATGTATAGTAAGGCTTTTTTTTCCCGACAAAAAAACGACCATGCATAGTAAGGCTTTTTTTTCCGACAAAAAAAACAACCATGTATAGTAAGGCTTTTTTTTCTGATAAAAAACGACCATGTATAGCAAGGCTTTTTTTTCCGACAAAAAAACGACCATGTATAGTAAGGCTTTTTTTTTCCGACAAAAAAACGACCATGTATAGTAAGGCTTTTTTTTTCCCGACAAAAAAAACGACCATGTATAGTAAGGCTTTTTTTTTCCGACAAAAAAAACGACCATGTATAAGGCTTTTTTTTTCCGACAAAAAAACGACCGTGTATAGTAAGGCTTTTTTTTCCCGACAAAAAAACGACCATGTATAGTAAGGCTTTTTTTTCTGATAAAAAACGACCATGTATAGTAAGGCTTTTTTTTCCGACAAAAAAACAACCATGTATAGTAAGGCTTTTTTTTCTGTTAAAAAACGACCATGTATAGCAAGGCTTTTTTTTCCGACAAAAAAACGACCATGTATAGTAAGGCTTTTTTTTTCCGACAAAAAAACGACCATGTATAGTAAGGCTTTTTTTCCGACAAAAAAAACAACCATGTATAGTAAGGCTTTTTTTCCGACAAAAAAACGACCATGTATAGTAAGGCTTTTTTTTCTGATAAAAAACGACCATGTATAGTAAGGCTTTTTTTTCCGACAAAAAAACGACCATGTATAGTAAGGCTTTTTTTCCGACAAAAAAACGACCATGTATAGTAAGGCTTTTTTTTTCCGCCAAAAAACGACCATGTATAGTAAGGCTTTTTTTTCCGACAAAAAAAACAACCATGTATAGTAAGGCTTTTTTTCCCCGACAAAAAAACGACCATGTATAGTAAGGCTTTTTTTTCCGACAAAAAAACGACCATGTATAGTAAGGCTTTTTTTTCTGATAAAAAACGACCATGTATAGTAAGGCTTTTTTTTCCGACAAAAAAACGACCATGTATAGTAAGGCTTTTTTTTCCGACAAAAAAACGACCATGTATAGTAAGGCTTTTTTTTCCGACAAAAAAACGACCATGTATAGTAAGGCTTTTTTTCCGACAAAAAAACGACCATGTATAGTAAGGCTTTTTTTTCCTGACAAAAAACGACCATGTATAGTAAGGCTTTTTTTTCCCGACAAAAAAACGACCATGTATAGTAAGGCTTTTTTTTCCCGACAAAAAAACGACCATGTATAGTAAGGCTTTTTTTTCCCGACAAAAAAACGACCATGTATAGTAAGGCTTTTTTTTCCGACAAAAAAAACAACCATGTATAGTAAGCCTTTTTTTTCTGATAAAAAACGACCATGTATAGCAAGGCTTTTTTTTCCGACAAATTAAAACGACCATGTATAGTAAGGCTTTTTTTTTCCGACAAAAAAAACGACCATGTATAGTAAGGCTTTTTTTTTCCGACAAAAAAACGACCATGTATAGTAAGGCTTTTTTTTCCCGACAAAAAAACGACCATGTATAGTAAGGCTTTTTTTTCCTGACAAAAAACGACCATGTATAGTAAGGCTTTTTTTTCCCGACAAAAAAACGACCATGTATTGTAAGGCTTTTTTTTCCCGACAAAAAAACGACCATGTATAGTAAGGCTTTTTTTTCCCGACAAAAAAACGACCATGTATAGTAAGGCTTTTTTTTCCCGACAAAAAAACGACCATGTATAGTAAGGCTTTTTTTTCCGACAAAAAAAACAACCATGTATAGTAAGGCTTTTTTTTCTGATAAAAAACGACCATGTATAGCAAGGCTTTTTTTTCCGACAAAAAAACGACCATGTATAGTAAGGCTTTTTTTTTCCGACAAAAAAACGACCATGTATAGTAAGGCTTTTTTTTTCCCCGACAAAAAAAACGACCATGTATAGTAAGGCTTTTTTTTTCCGACAAAAAAAACGACCATGTATAAGGCTTTTTTTTTCCGACAAAAAAACGACCGTGTATAGTAAGGCTTTTTTTTCCCGACAAAAAAACGACCATGTATAGTAAGGCTTTTTTTTCTGATAAAAAACGACCATGTATAGCAAGGCTTTTTTTTCCGACAAAAAAACGACCATGTATAGTAAGGCTTTTTTTTTCCGACAAAAAAACGACCATGTATAGTAAGGCTTTTTTTCCGACAAAAAAAACAACCATGTATAGTAAGGCTTTTTTTCCGACAAAAAAACGACCATGTATAGTAAGGCTTTTTTTTCTGATAAAAAACGACCATGTATAGTAAGGCTTTTTTTTCCGACAAAAAACGACCATGTATAGTAAGGCTTTTTTTTCCGACAAAAAAAACAACCATGTATAGTAAGGCTTTTTTTCCCCGACAAAAAAACGACCATGTATAGTAAGGCTTTTTTTTCCGACAAAAAAACGACCATGTATAGTAAGGCTTTTTTTTCTGATAAAAAACGACCATGTATAGTAAGGCTTTTTTTTCCGACAAAAAAACGACCATGTATAGTAAGGCTTTTTTTTCCCGACAAAAAAACGACCATGTATAGTAAGGCTTTTTTTTCCTGACAAAAAACGACCATGTATAGTAAGGCTTTTTTTTCCCGACAAAAAAACGACCATGTATTGTAAGGCTTTTTTTTCCCGACAAAAAAACGACCATGTATAGTAAGGCTTTTTTTTCCCGACAAAAAAACGACCATGTATAGTAAGGCTTTTTTTTCCCGACAAAAAAACGACCATGTATAGTAAGGCTTTTTTTTCCGACAAAAAAAACAACCATGTATAGTAAGGCTTTTTTTTCTGATAAAAAACGACCATGTATAGCAAGGCTTTTTTTTCCGACAAAAAAACGACCATGTATAGTAAGGCTTTTTTTTTCCGACAAAAAAACGACCATGTATAGTAAGGCTTTTTTTTTCCCCGACAAAAAAAACGACCATGTATAGTAAGGCTTTTTTTTTCCGACAAAAAAAACGACCATGTATAAGGCTTTTTTTTTCCGACAAAAAAACGACCGTGTATAGTAAGGCTTTTTTTTCCCGACAAACAAACGACCATGTATAGTAAGGCTTTTTTTTCTGATAAAAAACGACCATGTATAGCAAGGCTTTTTTTTCCGACAAAAAAACGACCATGTATAGTAAGGCTTTTTTTTTCCGACAAAAAAACGACCATGTATAGTAAGGCTTTTTTTCCGACAAAAAAAACAACCATGTATAGTAAGGCTTTTTTTCCGACAAAAAAACGACCATGTATAGTAAGGCTTTTTTTTCTGATAAAAAACGACCATGTATAGTAAGGCTTTTTTTTCCGACAAAAAACGACCATGTAGGCTTTTTTTCCGACAAAAAAACGACCATGTATAGTAAGGCTTTTTTTTTCCGCCAAAAAACGACCATGTATAGTAAGGCTTTTTTTTCCGACAAAAAAAACAACCATGTATAGTAAGGCTTTTTTTCCCCGACAAAAAAACGACCATGTATAGTAAGGCTTTTTTTTCCGACAAAAAAACGACCATGTATAGTAAGGCTTTTTTTTCTGATAAAAAACGACCATGTATAGTAAGGCTTTTTTTCCGACAAAAAAAACAACCATGTATAGTAAGGCTTTTTTTTCTGATAAAAAACGACCATGTATAGTAAGGCTTTTTTTCCGACAAAAAAAACGACCATGTATAAGGCTTTTTTTTTCCGACAAAAAAACGACCGTGTATAGTAAGGCTTTTTTTTCCCGACAAAAAAACGACCATGTATAGTAAGGCTTTTTTTTCTGATAAAAAACGACCATGTATAGCAAGGCTTTTTTTTCCGACAAAAAAACGACCATGTATAGTAAGGCTTTTTTTTTCCGACAAAAAAACGACCATGTATAGTAAGGCTTTTTTTCCGACAAAAAAAACAACCATGTATAGTAAGGCTTTTTTTCCGACAAAAAAACGACCATGTATAGTAAGGCTTTTTTTTCTGATAAAAAACGACCATGTATAGTAAGGCTTTTTTTTCCGACAAAAAACGACCATGTATAGTAAGGCTTTTTTTTCCGACAAAAAAAACAACCATGTATAGTAAGGCTTTTTTTCCCCGACAAAAAAACGACCATGTATAGTAAGGCTTTTTTTTCCGACAAAAAAACGACCATGTATAGTAAGGCTTTTTTTTCTGATAAAAAACGACCATGTATAGTAAGGCTTTTTTTTCCGACAAAAAAACGACCATGTATAGTAAGGCTTTTTTTTCCCGACAAAAAAACGACCATGTATAGTAAGGCTTTTTTTTCCTGACAAAAAACGACCATGTATAGTAAGGCTTTTTTTTCCCGACAAAAAAACGACCATGTATTGTAAGGCTTTTTTTTCCCGACAAAAAAACGACCATGTATAGTAAGGCTTTTTTTTCCCGACAAAAAAACGACCATGTATAGTAAGGCTTTTTTTTCCCGACAAAAAAACGACCATGTATAGTAAGGCTTTTTTTTCCGACAAAAAAAACAACCATGTATAGTAAGGCTTTTTTTTCTGATAAAAAACGACCATGTATAGCAAGGCTTTTTTTTCCGACAAAAAAACGACCATGTATAGTAAGGCTTTTTTTTTCCGACAAAAAAACGACCATGTATAGTAAGGCTTTTTTTTTTCCCCGACAAAAAAAACGACCATGTATAGTAAGGCTTTTTTTTTCCGACAAAAAAAACGACCATGTATAAGGCTTTTTTTTTCCGACAAAAAAACGACCGTGTATAGTAAGGCTTTTTTTTCCCGACAAAAAAACGACCATGTATAGTAAGGCTTTTTTTTCTGATAAAAAACGACCATGTATAGCAAGGCTTTTTTTTCCGACAAAAAAACGACCATGTATAGTAAGGCTTTTTTTTTCCGACAAAAAAACGACCATGTATAGTAAGGCTTTTTTTCCGACAAAAAAAACAACCATGTATAGTAAGGCTTTTTTTCCGACAAAAAAACGACCATGTATAGTAAGGCTTTTTTTTCTGATAAAAAACGACCATGTATAGTAAGGCTTTTTTTTCCGACAAAAAACGACCATGTAGGCTTTTTTTCCGACAAAAAAACGACCATGTATAGTAAGGCTTTTTTTTTCCGCCAAAAAACGACCATGTATAGTAAGGCTTTTTTTTCCGACAAAAAAAACAACCATGTATAGTAAGGCTTTTTTTCCCCGACAAAAAAACGACCATGTATAGTAAGGCTTTTTTTTCCGACAAAAAAACGACCATGTATAGTAAGGCTTTTTTTTCTGATAAAAAACGACCATGTATAGTAAGGCTTTTTTTTCCGACAAAAAAACGACCATGTATAGTAAGGCTTTTTTTTCCGACAAAAAAACGACCATGTATAGTAAGGCTTTTTTTTCCGACAAAAAAACGACCATGTATAGTAAGGCTTTTTTTCCGACAAAAAAACGACCATGTATAGTAAGGCTTTTTTTTTCCGACAAAAAAACGACCGTGTATAGTAAGGCTTTTTTTTCCGACAAAAAAACGACCATGTATAGTAAGGCTTTTTTTTCTGATAAAAAACGACCATGTATAGCAAGGCTTTTTTTTCCGACAAAAAAACGACCATGTATAGTAAGGCTTTTTTTTTCCGACAAAAAAACGACCATGTATAGTAAGGCTTTTTTTCCGACAAAAAAAACAACCATGTATAGTAAGGCTTTTTTTCCGACAAAAAAACGACCATGTATAGTAAGGCTTTTTTTTCTGATAAAAAACGACCATGTATAGTAAGGCTTTTTTTTCCGACAAAAAACGACCATGTAGGCTTTTTTTCCGACAAAAAAACGACCATGTATAGTAAGGCTTTTTTTTTCCGCCAAAAAACGACCATGTATAGTAAGGCTTTTTTTTCCGACAAAAAAAACAACCATGTATAGTAAGGCTTTTTTTCCCCGACAAAAAAACGACCATGTATAGTAAGGCTTTTTTTTCCGACAAAAAAACGACCATGTATAGTAAGGCTTTTTTTTCTGATAAAAAACGACCATGTATAGTAAGGCTTTTTTTTCCGACAAAAAAACGACCATGTATAGTAAGGCTTTTTTTTCCGACAAAAAAACGACCATGTATAGTAAGGCTTTTTTTTCCGACAAAAAAACGACCATGTATAGTAAGGCTTTTTTTCCGACAAAAAAACGACCATGTATAGTAAGGCTTTTTTTTTCCGACAAAAAAACGACCATGTATAGTAAGGCTTTTTTTTCCGACAAAAAAACGACCATGTATAGTAAGGCTTTTTTTTCCGACAAAAAAAACAACCATGTATAGTAAGGCTTTTTTTCCCGACAAAAAAACGACCATGTATAGCAAGGCTTTTTTTTCCGACAAAAAAAACAACCATGTATAGTAAGGCTTTTTTTCCCGACAAAAAAACGACCATGTATAGTAAGGCTTTTTTTTCCGACAAAAAAACGACCATGTATAGTAAGGCTTTTTTTTCTGATAAAAAACGACCATGTATAGTAAGGCTTTTTTTTCCGACAAAAAAACGACCATGTATAGTAAGGCTTTTTTTTCCGACAAAAAAACGACCATGTATAGTAAGGCTTTTTTTTCCGACAAAAAAACGACCATGTATAGTAAGGCTTTTTTTCCGACAAAAAAACGACCATGTATAGTAAGGCTTTTTTTTCCTGACAAAAAACGACCATGTATAGTAAGGCTTTTTTTTCCCGACAAAAAAACGACCATGTATAGTAAGGCTTTTTTTTCCCGACAAAAAAACGACCATGTATAGTAAGGCTTTTTTTTCCCGACAAAAAAACGACCATGTATAGTAAGGCTTTTTTTTCCGACAAAAAAAACAACCATGTATAGTAAGCCTTTTTTTTCTGATAAAAAACGACCATGTATAGCAAGGCTTTTTTTTCCGACAAATTAAAACGACCATGTATAGTAAGGCTTTTTTTTTCCGACAAAAAAAACGACCATGTATAGTAAGGCTTTTTTTTTCCGACAAAAAAACGACCATGTATAGTAAGGCTTTTTTTTCCCGACAAAAAAACGACCATGTATAGTAAGGCTTTTTTTTCCTGACAAAAAACGACCATGTATAGTAAGGCTTTTTTTTCCCGACAAAAAAACGACCATGTATTGTAAGGCTTTTTTTTCCCGACAAAAAAACGACCATGTATAGTAAGGCTTTTTTTTCCCGACAAAAAAACGACCATGTATAGTAAGGCTTTTTTTTCCCGACAAAAAAACGACCATGTATAGTAAGGCTTTTTTTTCCGACAAAAAAAACAACCATGTATAGTAAGGCTTTTTTTTCTGATAAAAAACGACCATGTATAGCAAGGCTTTTTTTTCCGACAAAAAAACGACCATGTATAGTAAGGCTTTTTTTTTCCGACAAAAAAACGACCATGTATAGTAAGGCTTTTTTTTTCCCCGACAAAAAAAACGACCATGTATAGTAAGGCTTTTTTTTTCCGACAAAAAAAACGACCATGTATAAGGCTTTTTTTTTCCGACAAAAAAACGACCGTGTATAGTAAGGCTTTTTTTTCCCGACAAAAAAACGACCATGTATAGTAAGGCTTTTTTTTCTGATAAAAAACGACCATGTATAGCAAGGCTTTTTTTTCCGACAAAAAAACGACCATGTATAGTAAGGCTTTTTTTTTCCGACAAAAAAACGACCATGTATAGTAAGGCTTTTTTTCCGACAAAAAAAACAACCATGTATAGTAAGGCTTTTTTTCCGACAAAAAAACGACCATGTATAGTAAGGCTTTTTTTTCTGATAAAAAACGACCATGTATAGTAAGGCTTTTTTTTCCGACAAAAAACGACCATGTATAGTAAGGCTTTTTTTTCCGACAAAAAAAACAACCATGTATAGTAAGGCTTTTTTTCCCCGACAAAAAAACGACCATGTATAGTAAGGCTTTTTTTTCCGACAAAAAAACGACCATGTATAGTAAGGCTTTTTTTTCTGATAAAAAACGACCATGTATAGTAAGGCTTTTTTTTCCGACAAAAAAACGACCATGTATAGTAAGGCTTTTTTTTCCCGACAAAAAAACGACCATGTATAGTAAGGCTTTTTTTTCCTGACAAAAAACGACCATGTATAGTAAGGCTTTTTTTTCCCGACAAAAAAACGACCATGTATTGTAAGGCTTTTTTTTCCCGACAAAAAAACGACCATGTATAGTAAGGCTTTTTTTTCCCGACAAAAAAACGACCATGTATAGTAAGGCTTTTTTTTCCCGACAAAAAAACGACCATGTATAGTAAGGCTTTTTTTTCCGACAAAAAAAACAACCATGTATAGTAAGGCTTTTTTTTCTGATAAAAAACGACCATGTATAGCAAGGCTTTTTTTTCCGACAAAAAAACGACCATGTATAGTAAGGCTTTTTTTTTCCGACAAAAAAACGACCATGTATAGTAAGGCTTTTTTTTTCCCCGACAAAAAAAACGACCATGTATAGTAAGGCTTTTTTTTTCCGACAAAAAAAACGACCATGTATAAGGCTTTTTTTTTCCGACAAAAAAACGACCGTGTATAGTAAGGCTTTTTTTTCCCGACAAAAAAACGACCATGTATAGTAAGGCTTTTTTTTCTGATAAAAAACGACCATGTATAGCAAGGCTTTTTTTTCCGACAAAAAAACGACCATGTATAGTAAGGCTTTTTTTTTCCGACAAAAAAACGACCATGTATAGTAAGGCTTTTTTTCCGACAAAAAAAACAACCATGTATAGTAAGGCTTTTTTTCCGACAAAAAAACGACCATGTATAGTAAGGCTTTTTTTTCTGATAAAAAACGACCATGTATAGTAAGGCTTTTTTTTCCGACAAAAAACGACCATGTAGGCTTTTTTTCCGACAAAAAAACGACCATGTATAGTAAGGCTTTTTTTTTCCGCCAAAAAACGACCATGTATAGTAAGGCTTTTTTTTCCGACAAAAAAAACAACCATGTATAGTAAGGCTTTTTTTCCCCGACAAAAAAACGACCATGTATAGTAAGGCTTTTTTTTCCGACAAAAAAACGACCATGTATAGTAAGGCTTTTTTTTCTGATAAAAAACGACCATGTATAGTAAGGCTTTTTTTTCCGACAAAAAAACGACCATGTATAGTAAGGCTTTTTTTTCCGACAAAAAAACGACCATGTATAGTAAGGCTTTTTTTTCCGACAAAAAAACGACCATGTATAGTAAGGCTTTTTTTCCGACAAAAAAACGACCATGTATAGTAAGGCTTTTTTTTTCCGACAAAAAAACGACCGTGTATAGTAAGGCTTTTTTTTCCGACAAAAAAACGACCATGTATAGTAAGGCTTTTTTTTCTGATAAAAAACGACCATGTATAGCAAGGCTTTTTTTTCCGACAAAAAAACGACCATGTATAGTAAGGCTTTTTTTTTCCGACAAAAAAACGACCATGTATAGTAAGGCTTTTTTTCCGACAAAAAAAACAACCATGTATAGTAAGGCTTTTTTTCCGACAAAAAAACGACCATGTATAGTAAGGCTTTTTTTTCTGATAAAAAACGACCATGTATAGTAAGGCTTTTTTTTCCGACAAAAAACGACCATGTAGGCTTTTTTTCCGACAAAAAAACGACCATGTATAGTAAGGCTTTTTTTTTCCGCCAAAAAACGACCATGTATAGTAAGGCTTTTTTTTCCGACAAAAAAAACAACCATGTATAGTAAGGCTTTTTTTCCCCGACAAAAAAACGACCATGTATAGTAAGGCTTTTTTTTCCGACAAAAAAACGACCATGTATAGTAAGGCTTTTTTTTCTGATAAAAAACGACCATGTATAGTAAGGCTTTTTTTTCCGACAAAAAAACGACCATGTATAGTAAGGCTTTTTTTTCCGACAAAAAAACGACCATGTATAGTAAGGCTTTTTTTTCCGACAAAAAAATGACCATGTATAGTAAGGCTTTTTTTCCGACAAAAAAACGACCATGTATAGTAAGGCTTTTTTTTTCCGACAAAAAAACGACCATGTATAGTAAGGCTTTTTTTTCCGACAAAAAAACGACCATGTATAGTAAGGCTTTTTTTTCCGACAAAAAAAACAACCATGTATAGTAAGGCTTTTTTTCCCGACAAAAAAACGACCATGTATAGCAAGGCTTTTTTTTCCGACAAAAAAAACAACCATGTATAGTAAGGCTTTTTTTCCCGACAAAAAAACGACCATGTATAGTAAGGCTTTTTTTTCCGACAAAAAAACGACCATGTATAGTAAGGCTTTTTTTTCTGATAAAAAACGACCATGTATAGTAAGGCTTTTTTTTCCGACAAAAAAACGACCATGTATAGTAAGGCTTTTTTTTCCGACAAAAAAACGACCATGTATAGTAAGGCTTTTTTTTCCTGACAAAAAAACGACCATGTATAGTAAGGCTTTTTTTTCCGATAAAAAACAACCATGTATAGTAAGGCTTTTTTTTTCGATAAAAAACAACCATGTATAGTAAGGCTTTTTTTTTCCGACAAAAAAAAAAAACGACCATGTATAGTAAGGCTTTTTTTTCAGACAAAAAAAAACGACCATGTATAGTAAGGCTTTTTTTCCGACAAAAAAACGACCATGTATCGTAAGGCTTTTTTTTCCCGACAAAAAAACGACCATGTATAGTAAGGCTTTTTTTTCCCGACAAAAAACGACCATGTATAGTAAGGCTTTTTTTTTCCCGACAAAAAAAACGACCATGTATAGTAAGGCTTTTTTTTTCCGATAAAAAACGACCATGTATAGTAAGGCTTTTTTTTCTGATAAAAAACGACCATGTATAGTAAGGCTTTTTTTCCGACAAAAAAACGACCATGTATAGTAAGGCTTTTTTTCCGACAAAAAAACGACCATGTATAGTAAGGCTTTTTTTTCCGACAAAAAAACGACCATGTATAGTAAGGCTTTTTTTTCCGACAAAAAAAACAACCATGTATAGTAAGGCTTTTTTTCCCGACAAAAAAACGACCATGTATAGTAAGGCTTTTTTTTCCGATAAAAAACGACCATGTATAGTAAGGCTTTTTTTTCCGATAAAAAACGACCATGTATAGTAAGGCTTTTTTTTTCCCGACAAAAAAAACGACCATGTAAGGCTTTTTTTTCCGATAAAAAACGACCATGTATAGTAAGGCTTTTTTTCCGATAAAAAAACGACCATGTATAGTAAGGCTTTTTTTTCCGATAAAAAACGACCATGTATAGTAAGGCTTTTTTTTCCTACAAAAAAAACGACCATGTATAGTAAGGCTTTTTTTTCCGACAAAAAAACGACCATGTATAGTAAGGCTTTTTTTTTTTCCGACAAAAAAACGACCATGTATAGTAAGGCTTTTTTTTTTTCCGACAAAAAACGACCATGTATAGTAAGGCTTTTTTTTCCGACAAAAAAAACAACCATGTATAGTAAGGCTTTTTTTCCCCGACAAAAAAACGACCATGTATAGTAAGGCTTTTTTTTTCCGTCAAAAAAACGACCATGTATAGTAAGGCTTTTTTTTCTGATAAAAAACGACCATGTATAGTAAGGCTTTTTTTTCCGACAAAAAAACGACCATGTATAGTAAGGCTTTTTTTTCCGACAAAAAAACGACCATGTATAGTAAGGCTTTTTTTTCCTGACAAAAAAACGACCATGTATAGTAAGGCTTTTTTTTTCGATAAAAAACAACCATGTATAGTAAGGCTTTTTTTTTCGATAAAAAACAACCATGTATAGTAAGGCTTTTTTTTCCGACAAAAAAAAAAAACGACCATGTATAGTAAGGCTTTTTTTTCCGACAAAAAAAAACGACCATGTATAGTAAGGCTTTTTTTCCGACAAAAAAACGACCATGTATCGTAAGGCTTTTTTTTCCCGACAAAAAAACGACCATGTATAGTAAGGCTTTTTTTTCCCGACAAAAAACGACCATGTATAGTAAGGCTTTTTTTTTCCCGACAAAAAAAACGACCATGTATAGTAAGGCTTTTTTTTTCCGATAAAAAACGACCATGTATAGTAAGGCTTTTTTTTCTGATAAAAAACGACCATGTATAGTAAGGCTTTTTTTCCGACAAAAAAACGACCATGTATAGTAAGGCTTTTTTTCCGACAAAAAAACGACCATGTATAGTAAGGCTTTTTTTTTCCGACAAAAAAACGACCATGTATAGTAAGGCTTTTTTTTCCGACAAAAAAAACAACCATGTATAGTAAGGCTTTTTTTCCCGACAAAAAAACGACCATGTATAGTAAGGCTTTTTTTTCCGATAAAAAACGACCATGTATAGTAAGGCTTTTTTTTCCGATAAAAAACGACCATGTATAGTAAGGCTTTTTTTTCCGACAAAAAAAACGACCATGTATAGTAAGGCTTTTTTTTTCCCGACAAAAAAAACGACCATGTAAGGCTTTTTTTTCCGATAAAAAACGACCATGTATAGTAAGGCTTTTTTTTCCGATAAAAAAACGACCATGTATAGTAAGGCTTTTTTTTCCCGATAAAAAACGACCATGTATAGTAAGGCTTTTTTTTCCGACAAAAAAAACGACCATGTATAGTAAGGCTTTTTTTTTTCCGACAAAAAAACGACCATGTATAGTAAGGCTTTTTTTTCCCGACAAAAAAACGACCATGTATAGTAAGGCTTTTTTTCCTGACAAAAAACGACCATGTATAGTAAGGCTTTTTTTTCCCGACAAAAAACGACCATGTATAGTAAGGCTTTTTTTTCCCGACAAAAAAACGACCATGTATAGTAAGGCTTTTTTTTCCCGACAAAAAAACGACCATGTATAGTAAGGCTTTTTTTTCCCGACAAAAAAACGACCATGTATAGTAAGGCTTTTTTTTCCCGACAAAAAAACGACCATGTATAGTAAGGCTTTTTTTTCCGACAAAAAAAACAACCATGTATAGTAAGCCTTTTTTTTCTGATAAAAAACGACCATGTATAGCAAGGCTTTTTTTTCTCCGACAAAAAAAACGACCATGTATAGTAAGGCTTTTTTTTTCCGACAAAAAAAACGACCATGTATAGTAAGGCTTTTTTTTTCCGACAAAAAAACGACCATGTATAGTAAGGCTTTTTTTTCCCGACAAAAAAACGACCATGTATAGTAAGGCTTTTTTTTCCTGACAAAAAACGACCATGTATAGTAAGGCTTTTTTTTCCCGACAAAAAATTACCATGTATAGTAAGGCTTTTTTTTCTAACAAAAAAAACGACCATGTATAGTAAGGCTTTTTTTTTCTAACAAAAAATGACCATGTATAGTAAGGCTTTTTTTTTTCCGACAAAAAAACGACCAGGTATAGTAAGGCTTTTTTTTTTTCGACAAAAAAACGACAATGTATAGTAAGGCTTTTTTTTCCCGACAAAAAAATGACCATGTATAGTAAGGCTTTTTTTTCCGACAAAAAAACGACCATGTATAGTAAGGCTTTTTTTTCCGACAAAAAAACGACCATGTATAGAAAGGCTTTTTTTTTCTAACAAAAAATGACCATGTATAGTCAGGCTTTTTTTTCTATTAAAAAATGACCATGTATAGTAAGGCTTTTTTTTCTGACAAAAAAATGACCATATATACTAAGGCTTTTTTTTTCTAACAAAAAATGACCATTTATAGTAAGGCTATTTTTTTCTAACAAAACATGACCATGTATAGTAAGACTTTTTTTTCTAATAAAAAATGACCATGTATAGTAAGGCTTTTTTTTCTGACAAAAAAACGACCATGTATAGTAAGCCTTTTTTTTCTAACAAAAAATGACCATGTATAGTAAGGCTTTTTTTTCTAACAAAAAAATGACCATGTATAATAAGACTATTTTTTTCTAACAAAAAACGACCATGTATAGTAAGGCTCTTTTTTTCCGACAAAAAAACGACCATGTATAGTAAGGCTTTTTTTTTCCGACAAAAAAACGACCAGGTATAGTAAGGCTTTTTTTTTTTTTCGACAATAAAACGACAATGTATAGTAAGGCTTTTTTTTCCGACAAAAAAATGACCAAGTATAGTAAGGCTTTTTTTTCTGACAAAAAATGACAATGTATAGTAAGAATTTTTTTCTAACAAAAAAACGAGCATGTATAGTAAGGCTTTTTTTTCAGACAAAAAAACGACCATGTATAGAAAGGCTTTTTTTTTCTAACAAAAAATGACCATGTATAGTAAGGCTTTTTTTTCTATTAAAAAATGACCATGTATAGTAAGGCTTTTTTTTCTGACAAAAAAATGACCATGTATACTAAGGCTTTTTTTTTCTAACAAAAAATGACCATTTATAGTAAGGCTATTTTTTTCTAACAAAACATGACCATGTATAGTAAGACTTTTTTTTCTAATAAAAAATGACCATGTATAGTAAGGGTTTTTTTTCTGACAAAAAAACGACCATGTATAGTAAGCCTTTTTTTTCTAACAAAAAATGACCATGTATCGTAAGGCTTTTTTTTTCTAACAAAAAAATGACCATGTATAGTAAGACTATTTTTTTCTAACAAACAACGACCATGTATAGTAAGGCTTTTTTTTCCGACAAAAAAACGACCATGTATAGTAAGGCTTTTTTTTCCGACAAAAAAACGACCATGTATAGTAAGGCTTTTTTTTCCGACAAAAAAACGACCATGTATAGTAAGGCTTTTTTTTCCGACAAAAAAACGACCATGTATAGTAAGGCTTTTTTTTCCGACAAAAAAACGACCATGTATAGTAAGGCTTTTTTTTCCGACAAAAAAACGACCATGTATAGTAAGGCTTTTTTTTCTAACAAAAAATGACCATGTATAGTAAGGCTTTTTTTTCCTAACAAAAAATGACCATGTATAGTAAGGCTTTTTTTTCTAATAAAAAATAACCATGTATAGTAAGGCTTTTTTTTCTGACAAAAAAATGACCATGTATAGTAAGGCTTTTTTTTCTAATAAAAAATGACCATGTATAGTAAGGCTTTTTTTTCTAACAAAAAATGACCATGTATAGTAAGACTTTTTTTTCTAATAAAAAATGACCATGTATAGTAAGGCTTTTTTTTTTCCGACAAAAAAACGACCATGTATAGTAAGGCTTTTTTTTTCTAACAAAAAATGACCAGGTATAGTAAGGCTTTTTTTTTCTAACAAAAAATGACCATGTATAGTAAGGCTTTTTTTTCTAATAAAAAATGACCATGTATAGTAAGGCTTTTTTTTTTTCAAACAAAAAAACGACCATGTATAGTAAGGCTTTTTTTTCCGACAAAAAAACGACCATGTATAGTAAGGCTTTTTTTTTCCGACAAAAAAAACGACCATGTATAGTAAGGCTTTTTTTTTTCGACAAAAAAACGACCATGTATAGTAAGGCTTTTTTTTCCGACAAAAAAACGACCATGTATAGTGAGGCTTTTTTTTCCGACAAAAAAACGACCATGTATAGTAAGGCTTTTTTTTCCGACAAAAAAAACGACCATGTATAGTAAGGCTTTTTTTTTTTCTAACAAAAAATGACCATGTATAGTAAGGCTTTTTTTCTAACAAAAAATGACCATGTATAGTAAGGCTTTTTTTTCTAATAAAAAATGACCATGTATAGTAAGGCTTTTTTTTCTGACAAAAAAATGACCATGTATACTAAGGCTTTTTTTTCTAACAAAAAATGACCATGTATAGTAAGGCTTTTTTTTCTAACAAAAAATGACCATGTATAGTAAGGCTTTTTTTTCTAATAAAAAACGACCATGTATAGTAAGGCTTTTTTTTCTGACAAAAAAATGACCATGTATAGTAAGGCTTTCTTTTCTAACAAAAAATGACCATGTATAGTAAGGCTTTTTTTTCTAACAAAAAATGACCATGTATAGTAAGACTTTTTTTTCTAATAAAAAATGACCATGTATAGTAAGGCTTTTTTTTCCGACAAAAAAACGACCATGTATAGTAAGGCTTTTTTTTCCGACAAAAAAACGACCATGTATAGTAAGGCTTTTTTTTTTCTAACAAAAAATGACCATGTATAGTAAGGCTTTTTCTTCTAACAAAAAATGACCATGTATAGTAAGGCTTTTTTTTCTAATAAAAAATGACCATGTATAGTAAGGCTTTTTTTTTTCAAACAAAAAAACGACCATGTATAGTAAGGCTTTTTTTTCCGACAAAAAAAGGACCATGTATAGTAAGGCTTTTTTTTCCGACAAAAAAACGACCATGTATAGTAAGGCTTTTTTTTCCGACAAAAAAACGACCATGTATAGTAAGGCTTTTTTTTTTCTAACAAAAAATGACCATGTATAGTAAGGCTTCTTTTTCCGACAAAAAAACGACCATGTATAGTAAGGCTTTTTTTTTCTAACAAAAAATGACCATGTATAGTAAGGCTTTTTTTTTTCAAACAAAAAAACGACCATGTATAGTAAGGCTTTTTTTTCCGACAAAAAAACGACCATGTATAGTAAGGCTTTTTTTTTCCGACAAAAAAAACTTCCATGTATAGTAAGGCTTTTTTTTTTCGACAAAAAAACGACCATGTATAGTAAGGCTTTTTTTTCCGACAAAAAAACGACCATGTATAGTAAGGCTTTTTTTTCCGACAAAAAAACGACCATGTATAGTAAGGCTTTTTTTTCCGACAAAAAAACGACCATGTATAGTAAGGCTTTTTTTTTTCTAACAAAAAATGACCATGTATAGTAAGGCTTTTTTTTCCGACAAAAAAACGACCATGTATAGTAAGGCTTTTTTTTTTTCGACAAAAAAACGACCATGTATAGTAAGGCTTTTTTTTCCCGACAAAAAAACGACCATGTACAGTAAGGCTTTTTTTTTTCGACAAAAAAACGACCATGTATAGTAAGGCTTTTTTTTCCCGACAAAAAAACGACCATGTATAGTAAGGCTTTTTTTTCCGACAAAAAAACGACCATGTATAGTAAGGCTTTTTTTTTTTCTAATAAAAAATGACCATGTATAGTAAGGCTTTTTTTTCTGACAAAAAAATGACCATGTATAGTAAGGCTTTTTTTTCTAATAAAAAATGACCATGTATAGTAAGGCTTTTTTTTCTAACAAAAAATTACCATGTATAGTAAGACTTTTTTTTCTAATAAAAAATGACCATGTATAGTAAGGCTTTTTTTTCCGACAAAAAAACGACCATGTATAGTAAGGCTTTTTTTTTTCTAACAAAAAATGACCATGTATAGTAAGGCTTTTTTTTCTAATAAAAAATGACCATGTATAGTAAGGCTTTTTTTTTTCAAACAAAAAAACGACCATGTATAGTAAGGCTTTTTTTTTCGACAAAAAAACGACCATGTATAGTAAGGCTTTTTTTTCCGACAAAAAACGACCATGTATAGTAAGGCTTTTTTTTCCGACAAAAAAACGACCATGTATAGTAAGGCTTTTTTTTCTGACAAAAAAATGACCATGTATAGTAAGGCTTTTTTTTCCGACAAAAAAACGACCATGTATAGTAAGGCTTTTTTTTTTCAAACAAAAAAAACGACCATGTATAGTAAGGCTTTTTTTCCGACAAAAAAAACGACCATGTATAGTAAGGCTTTTTTTTTTTCAAACAAAAAAAACGACCATGTATAGTAAGGCTTTTTTTCCGACAAAAAAAACGACCATGTATAGTAAGGCTTTTTTTTCCTGACAAAAAACGACCATGTATAGTAAGGCTTTTTTTTCCCGACAAAAAAACGACCATGTATAGTAAGGCTTTTTTTTCCGACAAAAAAAACAACCATGTATAGTAAGGCTTTTTTTTCTGATAAAAAACGACCATGTATAGCAAGGCTTTTTTTTCCGACAAAAAAACGACCATGTATAGTAAGGCTTTTTTTTTCCGACAAAAAAACGACCATGTATAGTAAGGCTTTTTTTCCGACAAAAAAAACAACCATGTATAGTAAGGCTTTTTTTTCCGACAAAAAAACGACCTTGTATAGTAAGGCTTTTTTTTCTGATAAAAAACGACCATGTATAGTAAGGCTTTTTTTTCCGACAAAAAAACGACCATGTACAGTAAGGCTTTTTTTCCGACAAAAAAACGACCATGTATAGTAAGGCTTTTTTTTCCGACAAAAAAACGACCATGTATAGTAAGGCTTTTTTTTCCGACAAAAAAAACAACCATGTATAGTAAGGCTTTTTTTCCCGACAAAAAAACGACCATGTATAGTAAGGCTTTTTTTTCCGACAAAAAAACGACCATGTATAGTAAGGCTTTTTTTTCTGATAAAAAACGACCATGTATAGTAAGGCTTTTTTTTTCGACAAAAAAACGACCATGTATAGTAAGGCTTTTTTTTCAGACAAAAAAACGACCATGTATAGTAAGGCTTTTTTTTCCGACAAAAAAACGACCATGTATAGTAAGGCTTTTTTTTCCTGACAAAAAAACGACCATGTATAGTAAGGCTTTTTTTTCCGATAAAAAACAACCATGTATAGTAAGGCTTTTTTTTTTCGATAAAAAACAACCATGTATAGTAAGGCTTTTTTTTTCCGACAAAAAAAAAAACGACCATGTATAGTAAGGCTTTTTTTTCCGACAAAAAAAAACGACCATGTATAGTAAGGCTTTTTTTCCGACAAAAAAACGACCATGTATCGTAAGGCTTTTTTTTCCCGACAAAAAAACGACCATGTATAGTAAGGCTTTTTTTTCCCCGACAAAAAACGACCATGTATAGTAAGGCTTTTTTTTTCCCGACAAAAAAAACGACCATGTATAGTAAGGCTTTTTTTTCTGATAAAAAACGACCATGTATGGTAAGGCTTTTTTTCCGACAAAAAAACAACCATGTATAGTAAGGCTTTTTTTTCCGACAAAAAAACGACCATGTATAGTAAGGCTTTTTTTTCTGATAAAAAACGACCATGTATAGTAAGGCTTTTTTTTCCGACAAAAAAACGACCATGTATAGTAAGGCTTTTTTTTCCGACAAAAAAAACGACCATGTATAGTAAGGCTTTTTTTTTCCCGACAAAAAAAACGACCATGTATAGTAAGGCTTTTTTTTCCGATAAAAAACGACCATGTATAGTAAGGCTTTTTTTTCCGATAAAAAACGACCATGTATAGTAAGGCTTTTTTTTCCGACAAAAAAAACGACCATGTATAGTAAGGCTTTTTTTTCCGACAAAAAATCGACCATGTATAGTAAGGCTTTTTTTTTTCCGACAAAAAAACGACCATGTATAGTAAGGCTTTTTTTTCCCGACAAAAAAACGACCATGTATAGTAAGGCTTTTTTTTCCTGACAAAAAACGACCATGTATAGTAAGGCTTTTTTTTCCTTACAAAAAACGACCATGTATAGTAAGGCTTTTTTTTCCCGACAAAAAAACGACCATGTATAGTAAGGCTTTTTTTTCCCGACAAAAAAACGACCATGTATAGTAAGGTTTTTTTTCCCGACAAAAAAACGACCATGTAAAGTAAGGCTTTATTTTCCCGACAAAAAAACGACCATGTATAGTAAGGCTTTTTTTTCCGACAAAAAAAACAACCATGTATAGTAAGGCTTTTTTTTTTCAAACAAAAAAACGACCATGTATAGTAAGGCTTTTTTTTCCGACAAAAAAACGACCATGTATAGTAAGGCTTTTTTTTCCGACAAAAAAACGACCATGTATAGTAAGGCTTTTTTTTTCTAACAAAAAATGACCATGTATAGTAAGGCTTTTTTTTTTCAAACAAAAAAACGACCATGTATATTAAGGCTTTTTTTCCGACAAAAAAACGACCATGTATAGTAAGGCTTTTTTTTCCTGACAAAAAACGACCATGTATAGTAAGGCTTTTTTTTCCCGACAAAAAAACGACCATGTATAGTAAGGCTTTTTTTTCCCGACAAAAAAACGACCATGTATAGTAAGGCTTTTTTTCCCGACAAAAAAACGACCATGTATAGTAAGGCTTTTTTTTCCCGACAAAAAAAACAACCATGTATAGTAAGGCTTTTTTTTCTGATAAAAAACGACCATGTATAGCAAGGCTTTTTTTTCCGACAAAAAAACGACCATGTATAGTAAGGCTTTTTTTTTCCGACAAAAAAACGACCATGTATAGTAAGGCTTTTTTTCCGACAAAAAAACCAACCATGTATAGTAAGGCTTTTTTTTCCGACAAAAAAACGACCATGTATAGTAAGGCTTTTTTTTCTGATAAAAAACGACCATGTATAGTAAGGCTTTTTTTTCCGACAAAAAAACGACCATGTATAGTAAGGCTTTTTTTCCGACAAAAAAACGACCATGTATAGTAAAGCTTTTTTTTTCCGACAAAAAAACGACCATGTATAGTAAGGCTTTTTTTTCCGACAAAAAAAACAACCATGTATAGTAAGGCTTTTTTTCCCGACAAAAAAACGACCATGTATAGTAAGGCTTTTTTTTCCGACAAAAAAAACAACCATGTATAGTAAGGCTTTTTTTCCCGACAAAAAAACGACCATGTATAGTAAGGCTTTTTTTTCCGACAAAAAAACGACCATGTATAGTAAGGCTTTTTTTTTCTGATAAAAAACGACCATGTATAGTAAGGCTTTTTTTTCCGACAAAAAAACGACCATGGATAGTAAGGCTTTTTTTTCCGACAAAAAAACGACCATGTATAGTAAGGCTTTTTTTTCCTGACAAAAAAACGACCATGTATAGTAAGGCTTTTTTTTCCGATAAAAAACAACCATGTATAGTAAGGCTTTTTTTTTCGATAAAAAACAACCATGTATAGTAAGGCTTTTTTTTTCCGACAAAAAAAAAACGACCATGTATAGTAAGGCTTTTTTTTCCGACAAAAAAAAACGACCATGTATAGTAAGGCTTTTTTTCCGACAAAAAAACGACCATGTATCGTAAGGCTTTTTTTTCCCGACAAAAAAACGACCATGTATAGTAAGGCTTTTTTTTCCCGACAAAAAACGACCATGTATAGTAAGGCTTTTTTTTTCCCGACAAAAAAAACGACCATGTATAGTAAGGCTTTTTTTTTCCGATAAAAAACGACCATGTATAGTAAGGCTTTTTTTTCTGATAAAAAACGACCATGTATAGTAAGGCTTTTTTTCCGACAAAAAAACGACCATGTATAGTAAGGCTTTTTTTCCAACAAAAAAACGACCATGTATAGTAAGGCTTTTTTTTCCGACAAAAAAAACGACCATGTATAGTAAGGCTTTTTTTTCCGACAAAAAAAACGACCATGTATAGTAAGGCTTTTTTTTTCCCGACAAAAAAAACGACCATGTAAGGCTTTTTTTTCCGATAAAAAACGACCATGTATAGTAAGGCTTTTTTTTCCGATAAAAAAACGACCATGTATAGTAAGGCTTTTTTTTCCGATAAAAAACGACCATGTATAGTAAGGCTTTTTTTTCCTACAAAAAAAACGACCATGTATAGTAAGGCTTTTTTTTCCTACAAAAAAAACGACCATGTATAGTAAGGCTTTTTTTTCCGACAAAAAAACGACCATGTATAGTAAGGCTTTTTTTTTTCCGACAAAAAACGACCATGTATAGTAAGGCTTTTTTTTCCGATAAAAAACGACCATGTATAGTAAGGCTTTTTTTTCCGACAAAAAAAACGACCATGTATAGTAAGGCTTTTTTTTCCCGACAAAAAAACGACCATGTATAGTAAGGCTTTTTTTTCCGATAAAAAACGACCATGTATAGTAAGGCTTTTTTTTCCGATAAAAAACGACCATGTATAGTAAGGCTTTTTTTTCCGACAAAAAAAACGACCATGTATAGTAAGGCTTTTTTTTCTGATAAAAAACGACCATGTATAGCAAGGCTTTTTTTTCCGACAAAAAAACGACCATGTATAGTAAGGCTTTTTTTTTCCGACAAAAAAACGACCATGTATAGTAAGGCTTTTTTTCCGACAAAAAAAACAACCATGTATAGTAAGGCTTTTTTTCCGACAAAAAAACGACCATGTATAGTAAGGCTTTTTTTTCTGATAAAAAACGACCATGTATAGTAAGGCTTTTTTTTCCGACAAAAAAACGACCATGTAGGCTTTTTTTCCGACAAAAAAACGACCATGTATAGTAAGGCTTTTTTTTTCCGCCAAAAAACGACCATGTATAGTAAGGCTTTTTTTTCCGACAAAAAAAACAACCATGTATAGTAAGGCTTTTTTTCCCCGACAAAAAAACGACCATGTATAGTAAGGCTTTTTTTTCCGATAAAAAACGACCATGTATAGTAAGGCTTTTTTTTCTGATAAAAAACGACCATGTATAGTAAGGCTTTTTTTTCCGACAAAAAAACGACCATGTATAGTAAGGCTTTTTTTTCCGACAAAAAAACGACCATGTATAGTAAGGCTTTTTTTTCCGACAAAAAAACGACCATGTATAGTAAGGCTTTTTTTCCGACAAAAAAACGACCATGTATAGTAAGGCTTTTTTTTCCGACAAAAAAACGACCATGTATAGTAAGGCTTTTTTTTCCGACAAAAAAACGACCATGTATAGTAAGGCTTTTTTTTCCGACAAAAAAAACAACCATGTATAGTAAGGCTTTTTTTCCCGACAAAAAAACGACCATGTATAGCAAGGCTTTTTTTTCCGACAAAAAAAACAACCATGTATAGTAAGGCTTTTTTTCCCGACAAAAAAACGACCATGTATAGTAAGGCTTTTTTTTCCGACAAAAAAACGACCATGTATAGTAAGGCTTTTTTTTCTGATAAAAAACGACCATGTATAGTAAGGCTTTTTTTTCCGACAAAAAAACGACCATGTATAGTAAGGCTTTTTTTTCCGACAAAAAAACGACCATGTATAGTAAGGCTTTTTTTTCCTGACAAAAAAACGACCATGTATAGTAAGGCTTTTTTTTCCGATAAAAAACAACCATGTATAGTAAGGCTT
Source organism: Festucalex cinctus (assembly GCF_051991245.1). Lineage (NCBI taxonomy): Eukaryota > Metazoa > Chordata > Actinopteri > Syngnathiformes > Syngnathidae > Festucalex > Festucalex cinctus. The sequence goes on from NC_135427.1 coordinate 908,932, forward strand.
TTTTTTTCGATAAAAAACAACCATGTATAGTAAGGCTTTTTTTTTCCGACAAAAAAAAAAACGACCATGTATAGTAAGGCTTTTTTTTCAGACAAAAAAAAATGACCATGTATAGTAAGGCTTTTTTTCCGACAAAAAAACGACCATGTATCGTAAGGCTTTTTTTTCCCGACAAAAAAACGACCATGTATAGTAAGGCTTTTTTTTCCCGACAAAAAACGACCATGTATAGTAAGGCTTTTTTTTTCCCGACAAAAAAAACGACCATGTATAGTAAGGCTTTTTTTTTCCGATAAAAAACGACCATGTATAGTAAGGCTTTTTTTTCTGATAAAAAACGACCATGTATAGTAAGGCTTTTTTTCCGACAAAAAAACGACCATGTATAGTAAGGCTTTTTTTTTCCGACAAAAAAACGACCATGTATAGTAAGGCTTTTTTTTTCCGACAAAAAAACGACCATGTATAGTAAGGCTTTTTTTTCCGACAAAAAAAACAACCATGTATAGTAAGGCTTTTTTTCCCGACAAAAAAACGACCATGTATAGTAAGGCTTTTTTTTCCGATAAAAAACGACCATGTATAGTAAGGCTTTTTTTTCCGATAAAAAACGACCATGTATAGTAAGGCTTTTTTTTTCCCGACAAAAAAAACGACCATGTAAGGCTTTTTTTTCCGATAAAAAACGACCATGTATAGTAAGGCTTTTTTTTCCGATAAAAAAACGACCATGTATAGTAAGGCTTTTTTTTCCGATAAAAAACGACCATGTATAGTAAGGCTTTTTTTTCCTACAAAAAAAACGACCATGTATAGTAAGGCTTTTTTTTCCTACAAAAAAACGACCATGTATAGTAAGGCTTTTTTTTCCGACAAAAAAACGACCATGTATAGTAAGGCTTTTTTTTTTTCCGACAAAAAACGACCATGTATAGTAAGGCTTTTTTTTCCGACAAAAAAAACAACCATGTATAGTAAGGCTTTTTTTCCCCGACAAAAAAACGACCATGTATAGTAAGGCTTTTTTTTTCCGTCAAAAAAACGACCATGTATAGTAAGGCTTTTTTTTCTGATAAAAAACGACCATGTATAGTAAGGCTTTTTTTTCCGACAAAAAAACGACCATGTATAGTAAGGCTTTTTTTTCCGACAAAAAAACGACCATGTATAGTAAGGCTTTTTTTTCCTGACAAAAAAACGACCATGTATAGTAAGGCTTTTTTTTCCGATAAAAAACAACCATGTATAGTAAGGCTTTTTTTTTCGATAAAAAACAACCATGTATAGTAAGGCTTTTTTTTCCGACAAAAAAAAAAAACGACCATGTATAGTAAGGCTTTTTTTTCCGACAAAAAAAAACGACCATGTATAGTAAGGCTTTTTTTCCGACAAAAAAACGACCATGTATCGTAAGGCTTTTTTTTCCCGACAAAAAAACGACCATGTATAGTAAGGCTTTTTTTTCCCGACAAAAAACGACCATGTATAGTAAGGCTTTTTTTTTCCCGACAAAAAAAACGACCATGTATAGTAAGGCTTTTTTTTTCCGATAAAAAACGACCATGTATAGTAAGGCTTTTTTTTCTGATAAAAAACGACCATGTATAGTAAGGCTTTTTTTCCGACAAAAAAACGACCATGTATAGTAAGGCTTTTTTTCCGACAAAAAAACGACCATGTATAGTAAGGCTTTTTTTTTCCGACAAAAAAACGACCATGTATAGTAAGGCTTTTTTTTCCGACAAAAAAAACAACCATGTATAGTAAGGCTTTTTTTCCCGACAAAAAAACGACCATGTATAGTAAGGCTTTTTTTTCCGATAAAAAACGACCATGTATAGTAAGGCTTTTTTTTCCGATAAAAAACGACCATGTATAGTAAGGCTTTTTTTTCCGACAAAAAAAACGACCATGTATAGTAAGGCTTTTTTTTTCCCGACAAAAAAAACGACCATGTAAGGCTTTTTTTTCCGATAAAAAACGACCATGTATAGTAAGGCTTTTTTTTCCGATAAAAAAACGACCATGTATAGTAAGGCTTTTTTTTCCGATAAAAAACGACCATGTATAGTAAGGCTTTTTTTTCCGACAAAAAAAACGACCATGTATAGTAAGGCTTTTTTTTTCCGACAAAAAAACGACCATGTATAGTAAGGCTTTTTTTTCCCGACAAAAAAACGACCATGTATAGTAAGGCTTTTTTTTCCTGACAAAAAACGACCATGTATAGTAAGGCTTTTTTTTCCCGACAAAAAACGACCATGTATAGTAAGGCTTTTTTTTCCCGACAAAAAAACGACCATGTATAGTAAGGCTTTTTTTTCCCGACAAAAAAACGACCATGTATAGTAAGGCTTTTTTTTCCCGACAAAAAAACGACCATGTATAGTAAGGCTTTTTTTTCCCGACAAAAAAACGACCATGTATAGTAAGGCTTTTTTTTCCGACAAAAAAAACAACCATGTATAGTAAGCCTTTTTTTTCTGATAAAAAACGACCATGTATAGCAAGGCTTTTTTTTCTCCGACAAAAAAAACGACCATGTATAGTAAGGCTTTTTTTTTCCGACAAAAAAAACGACCATGTATAGTAAGGCTTTTTTTTTCCGACAAAAAAACGACCATGTATAGTAAGGCTTTTTTTTCCCGACAAAAAAACGACCATGTATAGTAAGGCTTTTTTTTCCTGACAAAAAACGACCATGTATAGTAAGGCTTTTTTTTCCCGACAAAAAATTACCATGTATAGTAAGGCTTTTTTTTCTAACAAAAAAAACGACCATGTATAGTAAGGCTTTTTTTTTCTAACAAAAAATGACCATGTATAGTAAGGCTTTTTTTTGTCCGACAAAAAAACGACCAGGTATAGTAAGGCTTTTTTTTTTTCGACAAAAAAACGACAATGTATAGTAAGGCTTTTTTTTCCCGACAAAAAAATGACCATGTATAGTAAGGCTTTTTTTTCCGACAAAAAAACGACCATGTATAGTAAGGCTTTTTTTTCCGACAAAAAAACGACCATGTATAGAAAGGCTTTTTTTTTCTAACAAAAAATGACCATGTATAGTCAGGCTTTTTTTTCTATTAAAAAATGACCATGTATAGTAAGGCTTTTTTTTCTGACAAAAAAATGACCATATATACTAAGGCTTTTTTTTTCTAACAAAAAATGACCATTTATAGTAAGGCTATTTTTTTCTAACAAAACATGACCATGTATAGTAAGACTTTTTTTTCTAATAAAAAATGACCATGTATAGTAAGGCTTTTTTTTCTGACAAAAAAACGACCATGTATAGTAAGCCTTTTTTTTCTAACAAAAAATGACCATGTATAGTAAGGCTTTTTTTTCTAACAAAAAACGACCATGTATAGTAAGGCTCTTTTTTTCCGACAAAAAAACGACCATGTATAGTAAGGCTTTTTTTTTCCGACAAAAAAACGACCAGGTATAGTAAGGCTTTTTTTTTTTTTCGACAATAAAACGACAATGTATAGTAAGGCTTTTTTTTCCGACAAAAAAATGACCATGTATAGTAAGGCTTTTTTTTCTGACAAAAAATGACAATGTATAGTAAGAATTTTTTTCTAACAAAAAAACGAGCATGTATAGTAAGGCTTTTTTTTCCGATAAAAAACGACCATGTATAGTAAGGCTTTTTTTTCCGATAAAAAACGACCATGTATAGTAAGGCTTTTTTTTCCGACAAAAAAAACGACCATGTATAGTAAGGCTTTTTTTTCCGACAAAAAATCGACCATGTATAGTAAGGCTTTTTTTTTCCGACAAAAAAACGACCATGTATAGTAAGGCTTTTTTTTCCCGACAAAAAAACGACCATGTATAGTAAGGCTTTTTTTTCCTGACAAAAAACGACCATGTATAGTAAGGCTTTTTTTTCCTTACAAAAAACGACCATGTATAGTAAGGCTTTTTTTCCCGACAAAAAAACGACCATGTATAGTAAGGCTTTTTTTTCCCGACAAAAAAACGACCATGTATAGTAAGGTTTTTTTTCCCGACAAAAAAACGACCATGTAAAGTAAGGCTTTATTTTCCCGACAAAAAAACGACCATGTATAGTAAGGCTTTTTTTTTTCAAACAAAAAAACGACCATGTATAGTAAGGCTTTTTTTTCCGACAAAAAAACGACCATGTATAGTAAGGCTTTTTTTTCCGACAAAAAAACGACCATGTATAGTAAGGCTTTTTTTTTCTAACAAAAAATGACCATGTATAGTAAGGCTTTTTTTTTTCAAACAAAAAAACGACCATGTATATTAAGGCTTTTTTTCCGACAAAAAAACGACCATGTATAGTAAGGCTTTTTTTTCCTGACAAAAAACGACCATGTATAGTAAGGCTTTTTTTTCCCGACAAAAAAACGACCATGTATAGTAAGGCTTTTTTTTCCCGACAAAAAAACGACCATGTATAGTAAGGCTTTTTTTCCCGACAAAAAAACGACCATGTATAGTAAGGCTTTTTTTTCCCGACAAAAAAAACAACCATGTATAGTAAGGCTTTTTTTTCTGATAAAAAACGACCCATGTATAGCAAGGCTTTTTTTTCCGACAAAAAAACGACCATGTATAGTAAGGCTTTTTTTTTCCGACAAAAAAACGACCATGTATAGTAAGGCTTTTTTTCCGACAAAAAAACCAACCATGTATAGTAAGGCTTTTTTTTCCGACAAAAAAACGACCATGTATAGTAAGGCTTTTTTTTCTGATAAAAAACGACCATGTATAGTAAGGCTTTTTTTTCCGACAAAAAAACGACCATGTATAGTAAGGCTTTTTTTCCGACAAAAAAACGACCATGTATAGTAAAGCTTTTTTTTTCCGACAAAAAAACGACCATGTATAGTAAGGCTTTTTTTTCCGACAAAAAAAACAACCATGTATAGTAAGGCTTTTTTTCCCGACAAAAAAACGACCATGTATAGTAAGGCTTTTTTTTCCGACAAAAAAAACAACCATGTATAGTAAGGCTTTTTTTCCCGACAAAAAAACGACCATGTATAGTAAGGCTTTTTTTTCCGACAAAAAAACGACCATGTATAGTAAGGCTTTTTTTTTCTGATAAAAAACGACCATGTATAGTAAGGCTTTTTTTTCCGACAAAAAAACGACCATGGATAGTAAGGCTTTTTTTTCCGACAAAAAAACGACCATGTATAGTAAGGCTTTTTTTTCCTGACAAAAAAACGACCATGTATAGTAAGGCTTTTTTTTCCGATAAAAAACAACCATGTATAGTAAGGCTTTTTTTTTCGATAAAAAACAACCATGTATAGTAAGGCTTTTTTTTTCCGACAAAAAAAAAACGACCATGTATAGTAAGGCTTTTTTTTCCGACAAAAAAAAACGACCATGTATAGTAAGGCTTTTTTTCCGACAAAAAAACGACCATGTATCGTAAGGCTTTTTTTTCCCGACAAAAAAACGACCATGTATAGTAAGGCTTTTTTTTCCCGACAAAAAACGACCATGTATAGTAAGGCTTTTTTTTTCCCGACAAAAAAAACGACCATGTATAGTAAGGCTTTTTTTTTCCGATAAAAAACGACCATGTATAGTAAGGCTTTTTTTTCTGATAAAAAACGACCATGTATAGTAAGGCTTTTTTTCCGACAAAAAAACGACCATGTATAGTAAGGCTTTTTTTCCAACAAAAAAACGACCATGTATAGTAAGGCTTTTTTTTCCGACAAAAAAAACGACCATGTATAGTAAGGCTTTTTTTTCCGACAAAAAAAACGACCATGTATAGTAAGGCTTTTTTTTTCCCGACAAAAAAAACGACCATGTAAGGCTTTTTTTTCCGATAAAAAACGACCATGTATAGTAAGGCTTTTTTTTCCGATAAAAAAACGACCATGTATAGTAAGGCTTTTTTTTCCGATAAAAAACGACCATGTATAGTAAGGCTTTTTTTTCCTACAAAAAAAACGACCATGTATAGTAAGGCTTTTTTTTCCTACAAAAAAAACGACCATGTATAGTAAGGCTTTTTTTTCCGACAAAAAAACGACCATGTATAGTAAGGCTTTTTTTTTTCCGACAAAAAACGACCATGTATAGTAAGGCTTTTTTTTCCGATAAAAAACGACCATGTATAGTAAGGCTTTTTTTTCCGACAAAAAAAACGACCATGTATAGTAAGGCTTTTTTTTCCCGACAAAAAAACGACCATGTATAGTAAGGCTTTTTTTTCCGATAAAAAACGACCATGTATAGTAAGGCTTTTTTTTCCGATAAAAAACGACCATGTATAGTAAGGCTTTTTTTTCCGACAAAAAAAACGACCATGTATAGTAAGGCTTTTTTTTCTGATAAAAAACGACCATGTATAGCAAGGCTTTTTTTTCCGACAAAAAAACGACCATGTATAGTAAGGCTTTTTTTTTCCGACAAAAAAACGACCATGTATAGTAAGGCTTTTTTTCCGACAAAAAAAACAACCATGTATAGTAAGGCTTTTTTTCCGACAAAAAAACGACCATGTATAGTAAGGCTTTTTTTTCTGATAAAAAACGACCATGTATAGTAAGGCTTTTTTTTCCGACAAAAAAACGACCATGTAGGCTTTTTTTCCGACAAAAAAACGACCATGTATAGTAAGGCTTTTTTTTTCCGCCAAAAAACGACCATGTATAGTAAGGCTTTTTTTTCCGACAAAAAAAACAACCATGTATAGTAAGGCTTTTTTTCCCCGACAAAAAAACGACCATGTATAGTAAGGCTTTTTTTTCCGATAAAAAACGACCATGTATAGTAAGGCTTTTTTTTCTGATAAAAAACGACCATGTATAGTAAGGCTTTTTTTTCCGACAAAAAAACGACCATGTATAGTAAGGCTTTTTTTTCCGACAAAAAAACGACCATGTATAGTAAGGCTTTTTTTTCCGACAAAAAAACGACCATGTATAGTAAGGCTTTTTTTCCGACAAAAAAACGACCATGTATAGTAAGGCTTTTTTTTTCCGACAAAAAAACGACCATGTATAGTAAGGCTTTTTTTTCCGACAAAAAAACGACCATGTATAGTAAGGCTTTTTTTTCCGACAAAAAAAACAACCATGTATAGTAAGGCTTTTTTTCCCGACAAAAAAACGACCATGTATAGCAAGGCTTTTTTTTCCGACAAAAAAAACAACCATGTATAGTAAGGCTTTTTTTCCCGACAAAAAAACGACCATGTATAGTAAGGCTTTTTTTTCCGACAAAAAAACGACCATGTATAGTAAGGCTTTTTTTTCTGATAAAAAACGACCATGTGTCGTAAGGCTTTTTTTTCCGACAAAAAAACGACCATGTATAGTAAGGCTTTTTTTTCCGACAAAAAAACGACCATGTATAGTAAGGCTTTTTTTTCCTGACAAAAAAACGACCATGTATAGTAAGGCTTTTTTTTCCGATAAAAAACAACCATGTATAGTAAGGCTTTTTTTTTCGATAAAAAACAACCATGTATAGTAAGGCTTTTTTTTTCCGACAAAAAAAAAAACGACCATGTATAGTAAGGCTTTTTTTTCAGACAAAAAAAAACGACCATGTATAGTAAGGCTTTTTTTCCGACAAAAAAACGACCATGTATCGTAAGGCTTTTTTTTCCCGACAAAAAAACGACCATGTATAGTAAGGCTTTTTTTTCCCGACAAAAAACGACCATGTATAGTAAGGCTTTTTTTTTCCCGACAAAAAAAACGACCATGTATAGTAAGGCTTTTTTTTTCCGATAAAAAACGACCATGTATAGTAAGGCTTTTTTTTCTGATAAAAAACGACCATGTATAGTAAGGCTTTTTTTCCGACAAAAAAACGACCATGTATAGTAAGGCTTTTTTTCCGACAAAAAAACGACCATGTATAGTAAGGCTTTTTTTTTCCGACAAAAAAACGACCATGTATAGTAAGGCTTTTTTTTCCGACAAAAAAAACAACCATGTATAGTAAGGCTTTTTTTCCCGACAAAAAAACGACCATGTATAGTAAGGCTTTTTTTTCCGATAAAAAACGACCATGTATAGTAAGGCTTTTTTTTCCGATAAAAAACGACCATGTATAGTAAGGCTTTTTTTTTCCCGACAAAAAAAACGACCATGTAAGGCTTTTTTTTCCGATAAAAAACGACCATGTATAGTAAGGCTTTTTTTTCCGATAAAAAAACGACCATGTATAGTAAGGCTTTTTTTTCCGATAAAAAACGACCATGTATAGTAAGGCTTTTTTTTCCTACAAAAAAAACGACCATGTATAGTAAGGCTTTTTTTTCCTACAAAAAAACGACCATGTATAGTAAGGCTTTTTTTTCCGACAAAAAAACGACCATGTATAGTAAGGCTTTTTTTTTTTCCGACAAAAAACGACCATGTATAGTAAGGCTTTTTTTTCCGACAAAAAAAACAACCATGTATAGTAAGGCTTTTTTTCCCCGACAAAAAAACGACCATGTATAGTAAGGCTTTTTTTTTCCGTCAAAAAAACGACCATGTATAGTAAGGCTTTTTTTTCTGATAAAAAACGACCATGTATAGTAAGGCTTTTTTTTCCGACAAAAAAACGACCATGTATAGTAAGGCTTTTTTTTCCGACAAAAAAACGACCATGTATAGTAAGGCTTTTTTTTCCTGACAAAAAAACGACCATGTATAGTAAGGCTTTTTTTTCCGATAAAAAACAACCATGTATAGTAAGGCTTTTTTTTTCGATAAAAAACAACCATGTATAGTAAGGCTTTTTTTTCCGACAAAAAAAAAAAACGACCATGTATAGTAAGGCTTTTTTTTCCGACAAAAAAAAACGACCATGTATAGTAAGGCTTTTTTTCCGACAAAAAAACGACCATGTATCGTAAGGCTTTTTTTTCCCGACAAAAAAACGACCATGTATAGTAAGGCTTTTTTTTCCCGACAAAAAACGACCATGTATAGTAAGGCTTTTTTTTTCCCGACAAAAAAAACGACCATGTATAGTAAGGCTTTTTTTTTCCGATAAAAAACGACCATGTATAGTAAGGCTTTTTTTTCTGATAAAAAACGACCATGTATAGTAAGGCTTTTTTTCCGACAAAAAAACGACCATGTATAGTAAGGCTTTTTTTCCGACAAAAAAACGACCATGTATAGTAAGGCTTTTTTTTTCCGACAAAAAAACGACCATGTATAGTAAGGCTTTTTTTTCCGACAAAAAAAACAACCATGTATAGTAAGGCTTTTTTTCCCGACAAAAAAACGACCATGTATAGTAAGGCTTTTTTTTCCGATAAAAAACGACCATGTATAGTAAGGCTTTTTTTTCCGATAAAAAACGACCATGTATAGTAAGGCTTTTTTTTCCGACAAAAAAAACGACCATGTATAGTAAGGCTTTTTTTTTCCCGACAAAAAAAACGACCATGTAAGGCTTTTTTTTCCGATAAAAAACGACCATGTATAGTAAGGCTTTTTTTTCCGATAAAAAAACGACCATGTATAGTAAGGCTTTTTTTTCCGATAAAAAACGACCATGTATAGTAAGGCTTTTTTTTCCGACAAAAAAAACGACCATGTATAGTAAGGCTTTTTTTTTCCGACAAAAAAACGACCATGTATAGTAAGGCTTTTTTTTCCCGACAAAAAAACGACCATGTATAGTAAGGCTTTTTTTTCCTGACAAAAAACGACCATGTATAGTAAGGCTTTTTTTTCCCGACAAAAAACGACCATGTATAGTAAGGCTTTTTTTTCCCGACAAAAAAACGACCATGTATAGTAAGGCTTTTTTTTCCCGACAAAAAAACGACCATGTATAGTAAGGCTTTTTTTTCCCGACAAAAAAACGACCATGTATAGTAAGGCTTTTTTTTCCCGACAAAAAAACGACCATGTATAGTAAGGCTTTTTTTTCCGACAAAAAAAACAACCATGTATAGTAAGCCTTTTTTTTCTGATAAAAAACGACCATGTATAGCAAGGCTTTTTTTTCTCCGACAAAAAAAACGACCATGTATAGTAAGGCTTTTTTTTTCCGACAAAAAAAACGACCATGTATAGTAAGGCTTTTTTTTTCCGACAAAAAAAAGACCATGTATAGTAAGGCTTTTTTTTCCCGACAAAAAAACGACCATGTATAGTAAGGCTTTTTTTTCCTGACAAAAAACGACCATGTATAGTAAGGCTTTTTTTTCCCGACAAAAAATTACCATGTATAGTAAGGCTTTTTTTTCTAACAAAAAAAACGACCATGTATAGTAAGGCTTTTTTTTTCTAACAAAAAATGACCATGTATAGTAAGGCTTTTTTTTGTCCGACAAAAAAACGACCAGGTATAGTAAGGCTTTTTTTTTTTTCGACAAAAAAACGACAATGTATAGTAAGGCTTTTTTTTCCCGACAAAAAAATGACCATGTATAGTAAGGCTTTTTTTTCCGACAAAAAAACGACCATGTATAGTAAGGCTTTTTTTTCCGACAAAAAAACGACCATGTATAGAAAGGCTTTTTTTTTCTAACAAAAAATGACCATGTATAGTCAGGCTTTTTTTTCTATTAAAAAATGACCATGTATAGTAAGGCTTTTTTTTCTGACAAAAAAATGACCATATATACTAAGGCTTTTTTTTTCTAACAAAAAATGACCATTTATAGTAAGGCTATTTTTTTCTAACAAAACATGACCATGTATAGTAAGACTTTTTTTTCTAATAAAAAATGACCATGTATAGTAAGGCTTTTTTTTCTGACAAAAAAACGACCATGTATAGTAAGCCTTTTTTTTCTAACAAAAAATGACCATGTATAGTAAGGCTTTTTTTTCTAACAAAAAAATGACCATGTATAATAAGACTATTTTTTTCTAACAAAAAACGACCATGTATAGTAAGGCTCTTTTTTTCCGACAAAAAAACGACCATGTATAGTAAGGCTTTTTTTTTCCGACAAAAAAACGACCAGGTATAGTAAGGCTTTTTTTTTTTTTCGACAATAAAACGACAATGTATAGTAAGGCTTTTTTTTCCGACAAAAAAATGACCATGTATAGTAAGGCTTTTTTTTCTGACAAAAAATGACAATGTATAGTAAGAATTTTTTTCTAACAAAAAAACGAGCATGTATAGTAAGGCTTTTTTTTCAGACAAAAAAACGACCATGTATAGAAAGGCTTTTTTTTTCTAACAAAAAATGACCATGTATAGTAAGGCTTTTTTTTCTATTAAAAAATGACCATGTATAGTAAGGCTTTTTTTTCTGACAAAAAAATGACCATGTATACTAAGGCTTTTTTTTTCTAACAAAAAATGACCATTTATAGTAAGGCTATTTTTTTCTAACAAAACATGACCATGTATAGTAAGACTTTTTTTTCTAATAAAAAATGACCATGTATAGTAAGGGTTTTTTTTCTGACAAAAAAACGACCATGTATAGTAAGCCTTTTTTTTTCCGACAAAAAAACGACCAGGTATAGTAAGGCTTTTTTTTTTTTTCGACAATAAAACGACAATGTATAGTAAGGCTTTTTTTTCCGACAAAAAAATGACCATGTATAGTAAGGCTTTTTTTTCTGACAAAAAATGACAATGTATAGTAAGAATTTTTTTCTAACAAAAAAACGAGCATGTATAGTAAGGCTTTTTTTTCAGACAAAAAAACGACCATGTATAGAAAGGCTTTTTTTTTCTAACAAAAAATGACCATGTATAGTAAGGCTTTTTTTTCTATTAAAAAATGACCATGTATAGTAAGGCTTTTTTTTCTGACAAAAAAATGACCATGTATACTAAGGCTTTTTTTTTCTAACAAAAAATGACCATTTATAGTAAGGCTATTTTTTTCTAACAAAACATGACCATGTATAGTAAGACTTTTTTTTCTAATAAAAAATGACCATGTATAGTAAGGGTTTTTTTTCTGACAAAAAAACGACCATGTATAGTAAGCCTTTTTTTTCTAACAAAAAATGACCATGTATCGTAAGGCTTTTTTTTTCTAACAAAAAAATGACCATGTATAGTAAGACTATTTTTTTCTAACAAAAAACGACCATGTATAGTAAGGCTTTTTTTTCCGACAAAAAAACGACCATGTATAGTAAGGCTTTTTTTTCCGACAAAAAAACGACCATGTATAGTAAGGCTTTTTTTTTTTTCGACAAAAAAACGACCATGTATAGTAAGGCTTTTTTTTCCGACAAAAAAACGACCATGTATAGTAAGGCTTTTTTTTCTAACAAAAAATGACCATGTATAGTAAGGCTTTTTTTTCCTAACAAAAAATGACCATGTATAGTAAGGCTTTTTTTTCTAATAAAAAATAACCATGTATAGTAAGGCTTTTTTTTCTGACAAAAAAATGACCATGTATAGTAAGGCTTTTTTTTCTAATAAAAAATGACCATGTATAGTAAGGCTTTTTTTTCTAACAAAAAATGACCATGTATAGTAAGACTTTTTTTTCTAATAAAAAATGACCATGTATAGTAAGGCTTTTTTTTTTCCGACAAAAAAACGACCATGTATAGTAAGGCTTTTTTTTTCTAACAAAAAATGACCAGGTATAGTAAGGCTTTTTTTTTCTAACAAAAAATGACCATGTATAGTAAGGCTTTTTTTTCTAATAAAAAATGACCATGTATAGTAAGGCTTTTTTTTTTTTCAAACAAAAAAACGACCATGTATATAGTAAGGCTTTTTTTTCCGACAAAAAAACGACCATGTATAGTAAGGCTTTTTTTTTCCGACAAAAAAAACGACCATGTATAGTAAGGCTTTTTTTTTTCGACAAAAAAACGACCATGTATAGTAAGGCTTTTTTTTCCGACAAAAAAACGACCATGTATAGTGAGGCTTTTTTTTCCGACAAAAAAACGACCATGTATAGTAAGGCTTTTTTTCCGACAAAAAAAACGACCATGTATAGTAAGGCTTTTTTTTTTCTAACAAAAAATGACCATGTATAGTAAGGCTTTTTTTCTAACAAAAAATGACCATGTATAGTAAGGCTTTTTTTTCTAATAAAAAATGACCATGTATAGTAAGGCTTTTTTTTCTGACAAAAAAATGACCATGTATACTAAGGCTTTTTTTTCTAACAAAAAATGACCATGTATAGTAAGGCTTTTTTTTCTAACAAAAAATGACCATGTATAGTAAGGCTTTTTTTTCTAATAAAAAACGACCATGTATAGTAAGGCTTTTTTTTCTGACAAAAAAATGACCATGTATAGTAAGGCTTTCTTTTCTAACAAAAAATGACCATGTATAGTAAGGCTTTTTTTTCTAACAAAAAATGACCATGTATAGTAAGACTTTTTTTTCTAATAAAAAATGACCATGTATAGTAAGGCTTTTTTTTCCGACAAAAAAACGACCATGTATAGTAAGGCTTTTTTTTCCGACAAAAAAACGACCATGTATAGTAAGGCTTTTTTTTTTCTAACAAAAAATGACCATGTATAGTAAGGCTTTTTCTTCTAACAAAAAATGACCATGTATAGTAAGGCTTTTTTTTCTAATAAAAAATGACCATGTATAGTAAGGCTTTTTTTTTTCAAACAAAAAAACGACCATGTATAGTAAGGCTTTTTTTTCCGACAAAAAAAGGACCATGTATAGTAAGGCTTTTTTTTCCGACAAAAAAACGACCATGTATAGTAAGGCTTTTTTTTCCGACAAAAAAACGACCATGTATAGTAAGGCTTTTTTTTTTCTAACAAAAAATGACCATGTATAGTAAGGCTTCTTTTCCCGACAAAAAAACGACCATGTATAGTAAGGCTTTTTTTTTCTAACAAAAAATGACCATGTATAGTAAGGCTTTTTTTTTTCAAACAAAAAAACGACCATGTATAGTAAAGCTTTTTTTTCCGACAAAAAAACGACCATGTATAGTAAGGCTTTTTTTTTCCGACAAAAAAAACTTCCATGTATAGTAAGGCTTTTTTTTTTCGACAAAAAAACGACCATGTATAGTAAGGCTTTTTTTTCCGACAAAAAAACGACCATGTATAGTAAGGCTTTTTTTTCCGACAAAAAAACGACCATGTATAGTAAGGCTTTTTTTTCCGACAAAAAAACGACCATGTATAGTAAGGCTTTTTTTTTTCTAACAAAAAATGACCATGTATAGTAAGGCTTTTTTTTCCGACAAAAAAACGACCATGTATAGTAAGGCTTTTTTTTTTTCGACAAAAAAACGACCATGTATAGTAAGGCTTTTTTTTCCCGACAAAAAAACGACCATGTACAGTAAGGCTTTTTTTTTTCGACAAAAAAACGACCATGTATAGTAAGGCTTTTTTTTCCCGACAAAAAAACGACCATGTATAGTAAGGCTTTTTTTTCCGACAAAAAAACGACCATGTATAGTAAGGCTTTTTTTTTTCCTAATAAAAAATGACCATGTATAGTAAGGCTTTTTTTTCCTGACAAAAAAATGACCATGTATAGTAAGGCTTTTTTTTCTAATAAAAAATGACCATGTATAGTAAGGCTTTTTTTTCTAACAAAAAATTACCATGTATAGTAAGACTTTTTTTTCTAATAAAAAATGACCATGTATAGTAAGGCTTTTTTTTCCGACAAAAAAACGACCATGTATAGTAAGGCTTTTTTTTTTCTAACAAAAAATGACCATGTATAGTAAGGCTTTTTTTTCTAATAAAAAATGACCATGTATAGTAAGGCTTTTTTTTTTCAAACAAAAAAACGACCATGTATAGTAAGGCTTTTTTTTTCGACAAAAAAACGACCATGTATAGTAAGGCTTTTTTTTCCGACAAAAAAACGACCATGTATAGTAAGGCTTTTTTTTCCGACAAAAAAACGACCATGTATAGTAAGGCTTTTTTTTCTGACAAAAAAATGACCATGTATAGTAAGGCTTTTTTTTCCGACAAAAAAACGACCATGTATAGTAAGGCTTTTTTTTTTCAAACAAAAAAAACGACCATGTATAGTAAGGCTTTTTTTCCGACAAAAAAAACGACCATGTATAGTAAGGCTTTTTTTTTTCAAACAAAAAAAACGACCATGTATAGTAAGGCTTTTTTTCCGACAAAAAAAACGACCATGTATAGTAAGGCTTTTTTTTCCTGACAAAAAACGACCATGTATAGTAAGGCTTTTTTTTCCCGACAAAAAAACGACCATGTATAGTAAGGCTTTTTTTTTCCCGACAAAAAAACGACCATGTATAGTAAGGCTTTTTTTTCCCGACAAAAAACGACCATGTATAGTAAGGCTTTTTTTTTCGACAAAAAAAACAACCATGTATAGTAAGGCTTTTTTTTCTGATAAAAAACGACCATGTATAGCAAGGCTTTTTTTTCCGACAAAAAAACGACCATGTATAGTAAGGCTTTTTTTTTCCGACAAAAAAACGACCATGTATAGTAAGGCTTTTTTTCCGACAAAAAAAACAACCATGTATAGTAAGGCTTTTTTTTCCGACAAAAAAACGACCATGTATAGTAAGGCTTTTTTTTCTGATAAAAAACGACCATGTATAGTAAGGCTTTTTTTTCCGACAAAAAAACGACCATGTACAGTAAGGCTTTTTTTCCGACAAAAAAACGACCATGTATAGTAAGGCTTTTTTTTCCGACAAAAAAACGACCATGTATAGTAAGGCTTTTTTTTCCGACAAAAAAAACAACCATGTATAGTAAGGCTTTTTTTCCCGACAAAAAAACGACCATGTATAGTAAGGCTTTTTTTTCCGACAAAAAAACGACCATGTATAGTAAGGCTTTTTTTTCTGATAAAAAACGACCATGTATAGTAAGGCTTTTTTTTTTCGACAAAAAAACGACCATGTATAGTAAGGCTTTTTTTTCAGACAAAAAAACGACCATGTATAGTAAGGCTTTTTTTTCCGACAAAAAAACGACCATGTATAGTAAGGCTTTTTTTTCCTGACAAAAAAACGACCATGTATAGTAAGGCTTTTTTTTCCGATAAAAAACAACCATGTATAGTAAGGCTTTTTTTTTTCGATAAAAAACAACCATGTATAGTAAGGCTTTTTTTTTCCGACAAAAAAAAAAACGACCATGTATAGTAAGGCTTTTTTTTCCGACAAAAAAAAACGACCATGTATAGTAAGGCTTTTTTTCCGACAAAAAAACGACCATGTATCGTAAGGCTTTTTTTTCCCGACAAAAAAACGACCATGTATAGTAAGGCTTTTTTTTCCCCGACAAAAAACGACCATGTATAGTAAGGCTTTTTTTTTCCCGACAAAAAAAACGACCATGTATAGTAAGGCTTTTTTTTCTGATAAAAAACGACCATGTATGGTAAGGCTTTTTTTCCGACAAAAAAACAACCATGTATAGTAAGGCTTTTTTTTCCGACAAAAAAACGACCATGTATAGTAAGGCTTTTTTTTCTGATAAAAAACGACCATGTATAGTAAGGCTTTTTTTTCCGACAAAAAAACGACCATGTATAGTAAGGCTTTTTTTTTTTTCGACAAAAAAACGACCATGTATAGTAAGGCTTTTTTTTCCGACAAAAAAACGACCATGTATAGTAAGGCTTTTTTTTCCGACAAAAAAACGACCATGTATAGTAAGGCTTTTTTTTCCGACAAAAAAACGACCATGTATAGTAAGGCTTTTTTTTCTAACAAAAAATGACCATGTATAGTAAGGCTTTTTTTTCCTAACAAAAAATGACCATGTATAGTAAGGCTTTTTTTTCTAATAAAAAATAACCATGTATAGTAAGGCTTTTTTTTCTGACAAAAAAATGACCATGTATAGTAAGGCTTTTTTTTCTAATAAAAAATGACCATGTATAGTAAGGCTTTTTTTTCTAACAAAAAATGACCATGTATAGTAAGACTTTTTTTTCTAATAAAAAATGACCATGTATAGTAAGGCTTTTTTTTTTCCGACAAAAAAACGACCATGTATAGTAAGGCTTTTTTTTTCTAACAAAAAATGACCAGGTATAGTAAGGCTTTTTTTTTCTAACAAAAAATGACCATGTATAGTAAGGCTTTTTTTTCTAATAAAAAATGACCATGTATAGTAAGGCTTTTTTTTTTTCAAACAAAAAAACGACCATGTATAGTAAGGCTTTTTTTTCCGACAAAAAAACGACCATGTATAGTAAGGCTTTTTTTTTCCGACAAAAAAAACGACCATGTATAGTAAGGCTTTTTTTTTTCGACAAAAAAACGACCATGTATAGTAAGGCTTTTTTTTCCGACAAAAAAACGACCATGTATAGTGAGGCTTTTTTTTCCGACAAAAAAACGACCATGTATAGTAAGGCTTTTTTTTCCGACAAAAAATGACCATGTATAGTAAGGCTTTTTTTTCTAATAAAAAATGACCATGTATAGTAAGGCTTTTTTTTCTGACAAAAAAATGACCATGTATACTAAGGCTTTTTTTTCTAACAAAAAATGACCATGTATAGTAAGGCTTTTTTTTCTAACAAAAAATGACCATGTATAGTAAGGCTTTTTTTTCTAATAAAAAACGACCATGTATAGTAAGGCTTTTTTTTCTGACAAAAAAATGACCATGTATAGTAAGGCTTTCTTTTCTAACAAAAAATGACCATGTATAGTAAGGCTTTTTTTTCTAACAAAAAATGACCATGTATAGTAAGACTTTTTTTTCTAATAAAAAATGACCATGTATAGTAAGGCTTTTTTTTCCGACAAAAAAACGACCATGTATAGTAAGGCTTTTTTTTCCGACAAAAAAACGACCATGTATAGTAAGGCTTTTTTTTTTCTAACAAAAAATGACCATGTATAGTAAGGCTTTTTCTTCTAACAAAAAATGACCATGTATAGTAAGGCTTTTTTTTCTAATAAAAAATGACCATGTATAGTAAGGCTTTTTTTTTTCAAACAAAAAAACGACCATGTATAGTAAGGCTTTTTTTTCCGACAAAAAAAGGACCATGTATAGTAAGGCTTTTTTTTCCGACAAAAAAACGACCATGTATAGTAAGGCTTTTTTTTCCGACAAAAAAACGACCATGTATAGTAAGGCTTTTTTTTTTCTAACAAAAAATGACCATGTATAGTAAGGCTTCTTTTTCCGACAAAAAAACGACCATGTATAGTAAGGCTTTTTTTTTCTAACAAAAAATGACCATGTATAGTAAGGCTTTTTTTTTTCAAACAAAAAAACGACCATGTATAGTAAGGCTTTTTTTTCCGACAAAAAAACGACCATGTATAGTAAGGCTTTTTTTTTCCGACAAAAAAAACTTCCATGTATAGTAAGGCTTTTTTTTTTCGACAAAAAAACGACCATGTATAGTAAGGCTTTTTTTTCCGACAAAAAAACGACCATGTATAGTAAGGCTTTTTTTTCCGACAAAAAAACGACCATGTATAGTAAGGCTTTTTTTTCCGACAAAAAAACGACCATGTATAGTAAGGCTTTTTTTTTTCTAACAAAAAATGACCATGTATAGTAAGGCTTTTTTTTCCGACAAAAAAACGACCATGTATAGTAAGGCTTTTTTTTTTTCGACAAAAAAACGACCATGTATAGTAAGGCTTTTTTTTCCCGACAAAAAAACGACCATGTACAGTAAGGCTTTTTTTTTTCGACAAAAAAACGACCATGTATAGTAAGGCTTTTTTTTCCCGACAAAAAAACGACCATGTATAGTAAGGCTTTTTTTTCCGACAAAAAAACGACCATGTATAGTAAGGCTTTTTTTTTTTCTAATAAAAAATGACCATGTATAGTAAGGCTTTTTTTTCTGACAAAAAAATGACCATGTATAGTAAGGCTTTTTTTTCTAATAAAAAATGACCATGTATAGTAAGGCTTTTTTTTCTAACAAAAAATTACCATGTATAGTAAGACTTTTTTTTCTAATAAAAAATGACCATGTATAGTAAGGCTTTTTTTTCCGACAAAAAAACGACCATGTATAGTAAGGCTTTTTTTTTTCTAACAAAAAATGACCATGTATAGTAAGGCTTTTTTTTCTAATAAAAAATGACCATGTATAGTAAGGCTTTTTTTTTTCAAACAAAAAAACGACCATGTATAGTAAGGCTTTTTTTTTCGACAAAAAAACGACCATGTATAGTAAGGCTTTTTTTTCCGACAAAAAAACGACCATGTATAGTAAGGCTTTTTTTTCCGACAAAAAAACGACCATGTATAGTAAGGCTTTTTTTTCTGACAAAAAAATGACCATGTATAGTAAGGCTTTTTTTTCCGACAAAAAAACGACCATGTATAGTAAGGCTTTTTTTTTTCAAACAAAAAAAACGACCATGTATAGTAAGGCTTTTTTTCCGACAAAAAAAACGACCATGTATAGTAAGGCTTTTTTTTTTTCAAACAAAAAAAACGACCATGTATAGTAAGGCTTTTTTTCCGACAAAAAAAACGACCATGTATAGTAAGGCTTTTTTTTCCTGACAAAAAACGACCATGTATAGTAAGGCTTTTTTTTCCCGACAAAAAAACGACCATGTATAGTAAGGCTTTTTTTTCCCGACAAAAAAACGACCATGTATAGTAAGGCTTTTTTTTCTAATAAAAAATGACCATGTATAGTAAGGCTTTTTTTTCTAACAAAAAATGACCATGTATAGTAAGACTTTTTTTTCTAATAAAAAATGACCATGTATAGTAAGGCTTTTTTTTTTCCGACAAAAAAACGACCATGTATAGTAAGGCTTTTTTTTTCTAACAAAAAATGACCAGGTATAGTAAGGCTTTTTTTTTCTAACAAAAAATGACCATGTATAGTAAGGCTTTTTTTTCTAATAAAAAATGACCATGTATAGTAAGGCTTTTTTTTTTTCAAACAAAAAAACGACCATGTATAGTAAGGCTTTTTTTTCCGACAAAAAAACGACCATGTATAGTAAGGCTTTTTTTTTCCGACAAAAAAAACGACCATGTATAGTAAGGCTTTTTTTTTTCGACAAAAAAACGACCATGTATAGTAAGGCTTTTTTTTCCGACAAAAAAACGACCATGTATAGTGAGGCTTTTTTTTCCGACAAAAAAACGACCATGTATAGTAAGGCTTTTTTTTCCGACAAAAAATGACCATGTATAGTAAGGCTTTTTTTTCTAATAAAAAATGACCATGTATAGTAAGGCTTTTTTTTCTGACAAAAAAATGACCATGTATACTAAGGCTTTTTTTTCTAACAAAAAATGACCATGTATAGTAAGGCTTTTTTTTCTAACAAAAAATGACCATGTATAGTAAGGCTTTTTTTTCTAATAAAAAACGACCATGTATAGTAAGGCTTTTTTTTCTGACAAAAAAATGACCATGTATAGTAAGGCTTTCTTTTCTAACAAAAAATGACCATGTATAGTAAGGCTTTTTTTTCTAACAAAAAATGACCATGTATAGTAAGACTTTTTTTTCTAATAAAAAATGACCATGTATAGTAAGGCTTTTTTTTCCGACAAAAAAACGACCATGTATAGTAAGGCTTTTTTTTCCGACAAAAAAACGACCATGTATAGTAAGGCTTTTTTTTTTCTAACAAAAAATGACCATGTATAGTAAGGCTTTTTCTTCTAACAAAAAATGACCATGTATAGTAAGGCTTTTTTTTCTAATAAAAAATGACCATGTATAGTAAGGCTTTTTTTTTTCAAACAAAAAAACGACCATGTATAGTAAGGCTTTTTTTTCCGACAAAAAAAGGACCATGTATAGTAAGGCTTTTTTTTCCGACAAAAAAACGACCATGTATAGTAAGGCTTTTTTTTCCGACAAAAAAACGACCATGTATAGTAAGGCTTTTTTTTTTCTAACAAAAAATGACCATGTATAGTAAGGCTTCTTTTTCCGACAAAAAAACGACCATGTATAGTAAGGCTTTTTTTTTCTAACAAAAAATGACCATGTATAGTAAGGCTTTTTTTTTTCAAACAAAAAAACGACCATGTATAGTAAGGCTTTTTTTTCCGACAAAAAAACGACCATGTATAGTAAGGCTTTTTTTTTCCGACAAAAAAAACTTCCATGTATAGTAAGGCTTTTTTTTTTCGACAAAAAAACGACCATGTATAGTAAGGCTTTTTTTTCCGACAAAAAAACGACCATGTATAGTAAGGCTTTTTTTCCCGACAAAAAAACGACCATGTATAGTAAGGCTTTTTTTTCCGACAAAAAAACGACCATGTATAGTAAGGCTTTTTTTTTTCTAACAAAAAATGACCATGTATAGTAAGGCTTTTTTTTCCGACAAAAAAACGACCATGTATAGTAAGGCTTTTTTTTTTTCGACAAAAAAACGACCATGTATAGTAAGGCTTTTTTTTCCCGACAAAAAAACGACCATGTACAGTAAGGCTTTTTTTTTTCGACAAAAAAACGACCATGTATAGTAAGGCTTTTTTTTCCCGACAAAAAAACGACCATGTATAGTAAGGCTTTTTTTTCCGACAAAAAAACGACCATGTATAGTAAGGCTTTTTTTTTTTCTAATAAAAAATGACCATGTATAGTAAGGCTTTTTTTTCTGACAAAAAAATGACCATGTATAGTAAGGCTTTTTTTTCTAATAAAAAATGACCATGTATAGTAAGGCTTTTTTTTCTAACAAAAAATTACCATGTATAGTAAGACTTTTTTTTCTAATAAAAAATGACCATGTATAGTAAGGCTTTTTTTTCCGACAAAAAAACGACCATGTATAGTAAGGCTTTTTTTTTTCTAACAAAAAATGACCATGTATAGTAAGGCTTTTTTTTCTAATAAAAAATGACCATGTATAGTAAGGCTTTTTTTTTTCAAACAAAAAAACGACCATGTATAGTAAGGCTTTTTTTTTCGACAAAAAAACGACCATGTATAGTAAGGCTTTTTTTTCCGACAAAAAAACGACCATGTATAGTAAGGCTTTTTTTTCCGACAAAAAAACGACCATGTATAGTAAGGCTTTTTTTTCTGACAAAAAAATGACCATGTATAGTAAGGCTTTTTTTTCCGACAAAAAAACGACCATGTATAGTAAGGCTTTTTTTTTTCAAACAAAAAAAACGACCATGTATAGTAAGGCTTTTTTTCCGACAAAAAAAACGACCATGTATAGTAAGGCTTTTTTTTTTTCAAACAAAAAAAACGACCATGTATAGTAAGGCTTTTTTTCCGACAAAAAAAACGACCATGTATAGTAAGGCTTTTTTTTCCTGACAAAAAACGACCATGTATAGTAAGGCTTTTTTTTCCCGACAAAAAAACGACCATGTATAGTAAGGCTTTTTTTTCCCGACAAAAAAACGACCATGTATATAGTAAGGCTTTTTTTTCCCGACAAAAAACGACCATGTATAGTAAGGCTTTTTTTTCCGACAAAAAAAACAACCATGTATAGTAAGGCTTTTTTTTCTGATAAAAAACGACCATGTATAGCAAGGCTTTTTTTTCCGACAAAAAAACGACCATGTATAGTAAGGCTTTTTTTTTCCGACAAAAAAATGACCATGTATAGTAAGGCTTTTTTTCCGACAAAAAAAACAACCATGTATAGTAAGGCTTTTTTTTCCGACAAAAAAACGACCATGTATAGTAAGGCTTTTTTTTCTGATAAAAAACGACCATGTATAGTAAGGCTTTTTTTTCCGACAAAAAAACGACCATGTACAGTAAGGCTTTTTTTCCGACAAAAAAACGACCATGTATAGTAAGGCTTTTTTTTCCGACAAAAAAACGACCATGTATAGTAAGGCTTTTTTTTCCGACAAAAAAAACAACCATGTATAGTAAGGCTTTTTTTCCCGACAAAAAAACGACCATGTATAGTAAGGCTTTTTTTTCCGACAAAAAAACGACCATGTATAGTAAGGCTTTTTTTTCTGATAAAAAACGACCATGTATAGTAAGGCTTTTTTTTTCGACAAAAAAACGACCATGTATAGTAAGGCTTTTTTTTCAGACAAAAAAACGACCATGTATAGTAAGGCTTTTTTTTCCGACAAAAAAACGACCATGTATAGTAAGGCTTTTTTTTCCTGACAAAAAAACGACCATGTATAGTAAGGCTTTTTTTTCCGATAAAAAACAACCATGTATAGTAAGGCTTTTTTTTTTCGATAAAAAACAACCATGTATAGTAAGGCTTTTTTTTTCCGACAAAAAAAAAAACGACCATGTATAGTAAGGCTTTTTTTTCCGACAAAAAAAAACGACCATGTATAGTAAGGCTTTTTTTCCGACAAAAAAACGACCATGTATCGTAAGGCTTTTTTTTCCCGACAAAAAAACGACCATGTATAGTAAGGCTTTTTTTTCCCCGACAAAAACGACCATGTATAGTAAGGCTTTTTTTTTCCCGACAAAAAAAACGACCATGTATAGTAAGGCTTTTTTTTCTGATAAAAAACGACCATGTATGGTAAGGCTTTTTTTCCGACAAAAAAACAACCATGTATAGTAAGGCTTTTTTTTCCGACAAAAAAACGACCATGTATAGTAAGGCTTTTTTTTCTGATAAAAAACGACAATGTATAGTAAGGCTTTTTTTTCCGACAAAAAAACGACCATGTATAGTAAGGCTTTTTTTTCCGACAAAAAAAACGACCATGTATAGTAAGGCTTTTTTTTTCCCGACAAAAAAAACGACCATGTATAGTAAGGCTTTTTTTTCCGATAAAAAACGACCATGTATAGTAAGGCTTTTTTTTCCGATAAAAAACGACCATGTATAGTAAGGCTTTTTTTTCCGACAAAAAAAACGACCATGTATAGTAAGGCTTTTTTTTCCGACAAAAAAACGACCATGTATAGTAAGGCTTTTTTTTTTCCGACAAAAAAACGACCATGTATAGTAAGGCTTTTTTTTCCCGACAAAAAAACGACCATGTATAGTAAGGCTTTTTTTTCCTGACAAAAAACGACCATGTATAGTAAGGCTTTTTTTTCCTTACAAAAAACGACCATGTATAGTAAGGCTTTTTTTTCCCGACAAAAAAACGACCATGTATAGTAAGGCTTTTTTTTCCCGACAAAAAAACGACCATGTATAGTAAGGTTTTTTTTCCCGACAAAAAAACGACCATGTAAAGTAAGGCTTTATTTTCCCGACAAAAAAACGACCATGTATAGTAAGGCTTTTTTTTCCGACAAAAAAAACAACCATGTATAGTAAGGCTTTTTTTTTTCAAACAAAAAAACGACCATGTATAGTAAGGCTTTTTTTTCCGACAAAAAAACGACCATGTATAGTAAGGCTTTTTTTTCCGACAAAAAAACGACCATGTATAGTAAGGCTTTTTTTTTCTAACAAAAAATGACCATGTATAGTAAGGCTTTTTTTTTTCAAACAAAAAAACGACCATGTATATTAAGGCTTTTTTTCCGACAAAAAAACGACCATGTATAGTAAGGCTTTTTTTTCCTGACAAAAAACGACCATGTATAGTAAGGCTTTTTTTTCCCGACAAAAAAACGACCATGTATAGTAAGGCTTTTTTTTCCCGACAAAAAAACGACCATGTATAGTAAGGCTTTTTTTCCCGACAAAAAAACGACCATGTATAGTAAGGCTTTTTTTTCCCGACAAAAAAAACAACCATGTATAGTAAGGCTTTTTTTTCTGATAAAAAACGACCATGTATAGCAAGGCTTTTTTTTCCGACAAAAAAACGACCATGTATAGTAAGGCTTTTTTTTTCCGACAAAAAAACGACCATGTATAGTAAGGCTTTTTTTCCGACAAAAAAACCAACCATGTATAGTAAGGCTTTTTTTTCCGACAAAAAAACCAACCATGTATAGTAAGGCTTTTTTTTCCGACAAAAAAACGACCATGTATAGTAAGGCTTTTTTTTCTGATAAAAAACGACCATGTATAGTAAGGCTTTTTTTTCCGACAAAAAAACGACCATGTATAGTAAGGCTTTTTTTCCGACAAAAAAACGACCATGTATAGTAAAGCTTTTTTTTTCCGACAAAAAAACGACCATGTATAGTAAGGCTTTTTTTTCCGACAAAAAAAACAACCATGTATAGTAAGGCTTTTTTTCCCGACAAAAAAACGACCATGTATAGTAAGGCTTTTTTTTCCGACAAAAAAAACAACCATGTATAGTAATGTTTTTTTTCCCGACAAAAAAACGACCATGTATAGTAAGGCTTTTTTTTCCGACAAAAAAACGACCATGTATAGTAAGGCTTTTTTTTTCCGACAAAAAAAACGACCATGTATAGTAAGGCTTTTTTTTTTCGACAAAAAAACGACCATGTATAGTAAGGCTTTTTTTTCCGACAAAAAAACGACCATGTATAGTGAGGCTTTTTTTTCCGACAAAAAAACGACCATGTATAGTAAGGCTTTTTTTCCGACAAAAAAAACGACCATGTATAGTAAGGCTTTTTTTTTTCTAACAAAAAATGACCATGTATAGTAAGGCTTTTTTTCTAACAAAAAATGACCATGTATAGTAAGGCTTTTTTTTCTAATAAAAAATGACCATGTATAGTAAGGCTTTTTTTTCTGACAAAAAAATGACCATGTATACTAAGGCTTTTTTTTCTAACAAAAAATGACCATGTATAGTAAGGCTTTTTTTTCTAACAAAAAATGACCATGTATAGTAAGGCTTTTTTTTCTAATAAAAAACGACCATGTATAGTAAGGCTTTTTTTTCTGACAAAAAAATGACCATGTATAGTAAGGCTTTCTTTTCTAACAAAAAATGACCATGTATAGTAAGGCTTTTTTTTCTAACAAAAAATGACCATGTATAGTAAGACTTTTTTTTCTAATAAAAAATGACCATGTATAGTAAGGCTTTTTTTTCCGACAAAAAAACGACCATGTATAGTAAGGCTTTTTTTTCCGACAAAAAAACGACCATGTATAGTAAGGCTTTTTTTTTTCTAACAAAAAATGACCATGTATAGTAAGGCTTTTTCTTCTAACAAAAAATGACCATGTATAGTAAGGCTTTTTTTTCTAATAAAAAATGACCATGTATAGTAAGGCTTTTTTTTTTCAAACAAAAAAACGACCATGTATAGTAAGGCTTTTTTTTCCGACAAAAAAAGGACCATGTATAGTAAGGCTTTTTTTTCCGACAAAAAAACGACCATGTATAGTAAGGCTTTTTTTTCCGACAAAAAAACGACCATGTATAGTAAGGCTTTTTTTTTTCTAACAAAAAATGACCATGTATAGTAAGGCTTCTTTTCCCGACAAAAAAACGACCATGTATAGTAAGGCTTTTTTTTTCTAACAAAAAATGACCATGTATAGTAAGGCTTTTTTTTTTCAAACAAAAAAACGACCATGTATAGTAAAGCTTTTTTTTCCGACAAAAAAACGACCATGTATAGTAAGGCTTTTTTTTTCCGACAAAAAAAACTTCCATGTATAGTAAGGCTTTTTTTTTTCGACAAAAAAACGACCATGTATAGTAAGGCTTTTTTTTCCGACAAAAAAACGACCATGTATAGTAAGGCTTTTTTTTCCGACAAAAAAACGACCATGTATAGTAAGGCTTTTTTTTCCGACAAAAAAACGACCATGTATAGTAAGGCTTTTTTTTTTCTAACAAAAAATGACCATGTATAGTAAGGCTTTTTTTTCCGACAAAAAAACGACCATGTATAGTAAGGCTTTTTTTTTTTCGACAAAAAAACGACCATGTATAGTAAGGCTTTTTTTTCCCGACAAAAAAACGACCATGTACAGTAAGGCTTTTTTTTTTCGACAAAAAAACGACCATGTATAGTAAGGCTTTTTTTTCCCGACAAAAAAACGACCATGTATAGTAAGGCTTTTTTTTCCGACAAAAAAACGACCATGTATAGTAAGGCTTTTTTTTTTCCTAATAAAAAATGACCATGTATAGTAAGGCTTTTTTTTCCTGACAAAAAAATGACCATGTATAGTAAGGCTTTTTTTTCTAATAAAAAATGACCATGTATAGTAAGGCTTTTTTTTCTAACAAAAAATTACCATGTATAGTAAGACTTTTTTTTCTAATAAAAAATGACCATGTATAGTAAGGCTTTTTTTTCCGACAAAAAAACGACCATGTATAGTAAGGCTTTTTTTTTTCTAACAAAAAATGACCATGTATAGTAAGGCTTTTTTTTCTAATAAAAAATGACCATGTATAGTAAGGCTTTTTTTTTTCAAACAAAAAAACGACCATGTATAGTAAGGCTTTTTTTTTCGACAAAAAAACGACCATGTATAGTAAGGCTTTTTTTTCCGACAAAAAAACGACCATGTATAGTAAGGCTTTTTTTTCCGACAAAAAAACGACCATGTATAGTAAGGCTTTTTTTTCTGACAAAAAAATGACCATGTATAGTAAGGCTTTTTTTTCCGACAAAAAAACGACCATGTATAGTAAGGCTTTTTTTTTTCAAACAAAAAAAACGACCATGTATAGTAAGGCTTTTTTTCCGACAAAAAAAACGACCATGTATAGTAAGGCTTTTTTTTTTCAAACAAAAAAAACGACCATGTATAGTAAGGCTTTTTTTCCGACAAAAAAAACGACCATGTATAGTAAGGCTTTTTTTTCCTGACAAAAAACGACCATGTATAGTAAGGCTTTTTTTTCCCGACAAAAAAACGACCATGTATAGTAAGGCTTTTTTTTTCCCGACAAAAAAACGACCATGTATAGTAAGGCTTTTTTTTCCCGACAAAAAACGACCATGTATAGTAAGGCTTTTTTTTTCGACAAAAAAAACAACCATGTATAGTAAGGCTTTTTTTTCTGATAAAAAACGACCATGTATAGCAAGGCTTTTTTTTCCGACAAAAAAACGACCATGTATAGTAAGGCTTTTTTTTTCCGACAAAAAAACGACCATGTATAGTAAGGCTTTTTTTCCGACAAAAAAAACAACCATGTATAGTAAGGCTTTTTTTTCCGACAAAAAAACGACCATGTATAGTAAGGCTTTTTTTTCTGATAAAAAACGACCATGTATAGTAAGGCTTTTTTTTCCGACAAAAAAACGACCATGTACAGTAAGGCTTTTTTTCCGACAAAAAAACGACCATGTATAGTAAGGCTTTTTTTTCCGACAAAAAAACGACCATGTATAGTAAGGCTTTTTTTTCCGACAAAAAAAACAACCATGTATAGTAAGGCTTTTTTTCCCGACAAAAAAACGACCATGTATAGTAAGGCTTTTTTTTCCGACAAAAAAACGACCATGTATAGTAAGGCTTTTTTTTCTGATAAAAAACGACCATGTATAGTAAGGCTTTTTTTTTTCGACAAAAAAACGACCATGTATAGTAAGGCTTTTTTTTCAGACAAAAAAACGACCATGTATAGTAAGGCTTTTTTTTCCGACAAAAAAACGACCATGTATAGTAAGGCTTTTTTTTCCTGACAAAAAAACGACCATGTATAGTAAGGCTTTTTTTTCCGATAAAAAACAACCATGTATAGTAAGGCTTTTTTTTTTCGATAAAAAACAACCATGTATAGTAAGGCTTTTTTTTTCCGACAAAAAAAAAAACGACCATGTATAGTAAGGCTTTTTTTTCCGACAAAAAAAAACGACCATGTATAGTAAGGCTTTTTTTCCGACAAAAAAACGACCATGTATCGTAAGGCTTTTTTTTCCCGACAAAAAAACGACCATGTATAGTAAGGCTTTTTTTTCCCCGACAAAAAACGACCATGTATAGTAAGGCTTTTTTTTTCCCGACAAAAAAAACGACCATGTATAGTAAGGCTTTTTTTTCTGATAAAAAACGACCATGTATGGTAAGGCTTTTTTTCCGACAAAAAAACAACCATGTATAGTAAGGCTTTTTTTTCCGACAAAAAAACGACCATGTATAGTAAGGCTTTTTTTTCTGATAAAAAACGACCATGTATAGTAAGGCTTTTTTTTCCGACAAAAAAACGACCATGTATAGTAAGGCTTTTTTTTTTTTCGACAAAAAAACGACCATGTATAGTAAGGCTTTTTTTTCCGACAAAAAAACGACCATGTATAGTAAGGCTTTTTTTTCCGACAAAAAAACGACCATGTATAGTAAGGCTTTTTTTTCCGACAAAAAAACGACCATGTATAGTAAGGCTTTTTTTTCTAACAAAAAATGACCATGTATAGTAAGGCTTTTTTTTCCTAACAAAAAATGACCATGTATAGTAAGGCTTTTTTTTCTAATAAAAAATAACCATGTATAGTAAGGCTTTTTTTTCTGACAAAAAAATGACCATGTATAGTAAGGCTTTTTTTTCTAATAAAAAATGACCATGTATAGTAAGGCTTTTTTTTCTAACAAAAAATGACCATGTATAGTAAGACTTTTTTTTCTAATAAAAAATGACCATGTATAGTAAGGCTTTTTTTTTTCCGACAAAAAAACGACCATGTATAGTAAGGCTTTTTTTTTCTAACAAAAAATGACCAGGTATAGTAAGGCTTTTTTTTTCTAACAAAAAATGACCATGTATAGTAAGGCTTTTTTTTCTAATAAAAAATGACCATGTATAGTAAGGCTTTTTTTTTTTCAAACAAAAAAACGACCATGTATAGTAAGGCTTTTTTTTCCGACAAAAAAACGACCATGTATAGTAAGGCTTTTTTTTTCCGACAAAAAAAACGACCATGTATAGTAAGGCTTTTTTTTTTCGACAAAAAAACGACCATGTATAGTAAGGCTTTTTTTTCCGACAAAAAAACGACCATGTATAGTGAGGCTTTTTTTTCCGACAAAAAAACGACCATGTATAGTAAGGCTTTTTTTTCCGACAAAAAATGACCATGTATAGTAAGGCTTTTTTTTCTAATAAAAAATGACCATGTATAGTAAGGCTTTTTTTTCTGACAAAAAAATGACCATGTATACTAAGGCTTTTTTTTCTAACAAAAAATGACCATGTATAGTAAGGCTTTTTTTTCTAACAAAAAATGACCATGTATAGTAAGGCTTTTTTTTCTAATAAAAAACGACCATGTATAGTAAGGCTTTTTTTTCTGACAAAAAAATGACCATGTATAGTAAGGCTTTCTTTTCTAACAAAAAATGACCATGTATAGTAAGGCTTTTTTTTCTAACAAAAAATGACCATGTATAGTAAGACTTTTTTTTCTAATAAAAAATGACCATGTATAGTAAGGCTTTTTTTTCCGACAAAAAAACGACCATGTATAGTAAGGCTTTTTTTTCCGACAAAAAAACGACCATGTATAGTAAGGCTTTTTTTTTTCTAACAAAAAATGACCATGTATAGTAAGGCTTTTTCTTCTAACAAAAAATGACCATGTATAGTAAGGCTTTTTTTTCTAATAAAAAATGACCATGTATAGTAAGGCTTTTTTTTTTCAAACAAAAAAACGACCATGTATAGTAAGGCTTTTTTTTCCGACAAAAAAAGGACCATGTATAGTAAGGCTTTTTTTTCCGACAAAAAAACGACCATGTATAGTAAGGCTTTTTTTTCCGACAAAAAAACGACCATGTATAGTAAGGCTTTTTTTTTTCTAACAAAAAATGACCATGTATAGTAAGGCTTCTTTTTCCGACAAAAAAACGACCATGTATAGTAAGGCTTTTTTTTTCTAACAAAAAATGACCATGTATAGTAAGGCTTTTTTTTTTCAAACAAAAAAACGACCATGTATAGTAAGGCTTTTTTTTCCGACAAAAAAACGACCATGTATAGTAAGGCTTTTTTTTTCCGACAAAAAAAACTTCCATGTATAGTAAGGCTTTTTTTTTTCGACAAAAAAACGACCATGTATAGTAAGGCTTTTTTTTCCGACAAAAAAACGACCATGTATAGTAAGGCTTTTTTTTCCGACAAAAAAACGACCATGTATAGTAAGGCTTTTTTTTCCGACAAAAAAACGACCATGTATAGTAAGGCTTTTTTTTTTCTAACAAAAAATGACCATGTATAGTAAGGCTTTTTTTTCCGACAAAAAAACGACCATGTATAGTAAGGCTTTTTTTTTTTCGACAAAAAAACGACCATGTATAGTAAGGCTTTTTTTTCCCGACAAAAAAACGACCATGTACAGTAAGGCTTTTTTTTTTCGACAAAAAAACGACCATGTATAGTAAGGCTTTTTTTTCCCGACAAAAAAACGACCATGTATAGTAAGGCTTTTTTTTCCGACAAAAAAACGACCATGTATAGTAAGGCTTTTTTTTTTTCTAATAAAAAATGACCATGTATAGTAAGGCTTTTTTTTCTGACAAAAAAATGACCATGTATAGTAAGGCTTTTTTTTCTAATAAAAAATGACCATGTATAGTAAGGCTTTTTTTTCTAACAAAAAATTACCATGTATAGTAAGACTTTTTTTTCTAATAAAAAATGACCATGTATAGTAAGGCTTTTTTTTCCGACAAAAAAACGACCATGTATAGTAAGGCTTTTTTTTTTCTAACAAAAAATGACCATGTATAGTAAGGCTTTTTTTTCTAATAAAAAATGACCATGTATAGTAAGGCTTTTTTTTTTCAAACAAAAAAACGACCATGTATAGTAAGGCTTTTTTTTTCGACAAAAAAACGACCATGTATAGTAAGGCTTTTTTTTCCGACAAAAAAACGACCATGTATAGTAAGGCTTTTTTTTCCGACAAAAAAACGACCATGTATAGTAAGGCTTTTTTTTCTGACAAAAAAATGACCATGTATAGTAAGGCTTTTTTTTCCGACAAAAAAACGACCATGTATAGTAAGGCTTTTTTTTTTCAAACAAAAAAAACGACCATGTATAGTAAGGCTTTTTTTCCGACAAAAAAAACGACCATGTATAGTAAGGCTTTTTTTTTTTCAAACAAAAAAAACGACCATGTATAGTAAGGCTTTTTTTCCGACAAAAAAAACGACCATGTATAGTAAGGCTTTTTTTTCCTGACAAAAAACGACCATGTATAGTAAGGCTTTTTTTTCCCGACAAAAAAACGACCATGTATAGTAAGGCTTTTTTTTCCCGACAAAAAAACGACCATGTATAGTAAGGCTTTTTTTTCTAATAAAAAATGACCATGTATAGTAAGGCTTTTTTTTCTAACAAAAAATGACCATGTATAGTAAGACTTTTTTTTCTAATAAAAAATGACCATGTATAGTAAGGCTTTTTTTTTTCCGACAAAAAAACGACCATGTATAGTAAGGCTTTTTTTTTCTAACAAAAAATGACCAGGTATAGTAAGGCTTTTTTTTTCTAACAAAAAATGACCATGTATAGTAAGGCTTTTTTTTCTAATAAAAAATGACCATGTATAGTAAGGCTTTTTTTTTTTCAAACAAAAAAACGACCATGTATAGTAAGGCTTTTTTTTCCGACAAAAAAACGACCATGTATAGTAAGGCTTTTTTTTTCCGACAAAAAAAACGACCATGTATAGTAAGGCTTTTTTTTTTCGACAAAAAAACGACCATGTATAGTAAGGCTTTTTTTTCCGACAAAAAAACGACCATGTATAGTGAGGCTTTTTTTTCCGACAAAAAAACGACCATGTATAGTAAGGCTTTTTTTTCCGACAAAAAATGACCATGTATAGTAAGGCTTTTTTTTCTAATAAAAAATGACCATGTATAGTAAGGCTTTTTTTTCTGACAAAAAAATGACCATGTATACTAAGGCTTTTTTTTCTAACAAAAAATGACCATGTATAGTAAGGCTTTTTTTTCTAACAAAAAATGACCATGTATAGTAAGGCTTTTTTTTCTAATAAAAAACGACCATGTATAGTAAGGCTTTTTTTTCTGACAAAAAAATGACCATGTATAGTAAGGCTTTCTTTTCTAACAAAAAATGACCATGTATAGTAAGGCTTTTTTTTCTAACAAAAAATGACCATGTATAGTAAGACTTTTTTTTCTAATAAAAAATGACCATGTATAGTAAGGCTTTTTTTTCCGACAAAAAAACGACCATGTATAGTAAGGCTTTTTTTTCCGACAAAAAAACGACCATGTATAGTAAGGCTTTTTTTTTTCTAACAAAAAATGACCATGTATAGTAAGGCTTTTTCTTCTAACAAAAAATGACCATGTATAGTAAGGCTTTTTTTTCTAATAAAAAATGACCATGTATAGTAAGGCTTTTTTTTTTCAAACAAAAAAACGACCATGTATAGTAAGGCTTTTTTTTCCGACAAAAAAAGGACCATGTATAGTAAGGCTTTTTTTTCCGACAAAAAAACGACCATGTATAGTAAGGCTTTTTTTTCCGACAAAAAAACGACCATGTATAGTAAGGCTTTTTTTTTTCTAACAAAAAATGACCATGTATAGTAAGGCTTCTTTTTCCGACAAAAAAACGACCATGTATAGTAAGGCTTTTTTTTTCTAACAAAAAATGACCATGTATAGTAAGGCTTTTTTTTTTCAAACAAAAAAACGACCATGTATAGTAAGGCTTTTTTTTCCGACAAAAAAACGACCATGTATAGTAAGGCTTTTTTTTTCCGACAAAAAAAACTTCCATGTATAGTAAGGCTTTTTTTTTTCGACAAAAAAACGACCATGTATAGTAAGGCTTTTTTTTCCGACAAAAAAACGACCATGTATAGTAAGGCTTTTTTTCCCGACAAAAAAACGACCATGTATAGTAAGGCTTTTTTTTCCGACAAAAAAACGACCATGTATAGTAAGGCTTTTTTTTTTCTAACAAAAAATGACCATGTATAGTAAGGCTTTTTTTTCCGACAAAAAAACGACCATGTATAGTAAGGCTTTTTTTTTTTCGACAAAAAAACGACCATGTATAGTAAGGCTTTTTTTTCCCGACAAAAAAACGACCATGTACAGTAAGGCTTTTTTTTTTCGACAAAAAAACGACCATGTATAGTAAGGCTTTTTTTTCCCGACAAAAAAACGACCATGTATAGTAAGGCTTTTTTTTCCGACAAAAAAACGACCATGTATAGTAAGGCTTTTTTTTTTTCTAATAAAAAATGACCATGTATAGTAAGGCTTTTTTTTCTGACAAAAAAATGACCATGTATAGTAAGGCTTTTTTTTCTAATAAAAAATGACCATGTATAGTAAGGCTTTTTTTTCTAACAAAAAATTACCATGTATAGTAAGACTTTTTTTTCTAATAAAAAATGACCATGTATAGTAAGGCTTTTTTTTCCGACAAAAAAACGACCATGTATAGTAAGGCTTTTTTTTTTCTAACAAAAAATGACCATGTATAGTAAGGCTTTTTTTTCTAATAAAAAATGACCATGTATAGTAAGGCTTTTTTTTTTCAAACAAAAAAACGACCATGTATAGTAAGGCTTTTTTTTTCGACAAAAAAACGACCATGTATAGTAAGGCTTTTTTTTCCGACAAAAAAACGACCATGTATAGTAAGGCTTTTTTTTCCGACAAAAAAACGACCATGTATAGTAAGGCTTTTTTTTCTGACAAAAAAATGACCATGTATAGTAAGGCTTTTTTTTCCGACAAAAAAACGACCATGTATAGTAAGGCTTTTTTTTTTCAAACAAAAAAAACGACCATGTATAGTAAGGCTTTTTTTCCGACAAAAAAAACGACCATGTATAGTAAGGCTTTTTTTTTTTCAAACAAAAAAAACGACCATGTATAGTAAGGCTTTTTTTCCGACAAAAAAAACGACCATGTATAGTAAGGCTTTTTTTTCCTGACAAAAAACGACCATGTATAGTAAGGCTTTTTTTTCCCGACAAAAAAACGACCATGTATAGTAAGGCTTTTTTTTCCCGACAAAAAAACGACCATGTATATAGTAAGGCTTTTTTTTCCCGACAAAAAACGACCATGTATAGTAAGGCTTTTTTTTCCGACAAAAAAAACAACCATGTATAGTAAGGCTTTTTTTTCTGATAAAAAACGACCATGTATAGCAAGGCTTTTTTTTCCGACAAAAAAACGACCATGTATAGTAAGGCTTTTTTTTTCCGACAAAAAAATGACCATGTATAGTAAGGCTTTTTTTCCGACAAAAAAAACAACCATGTATAGTAAGGCTTTTTTTTCCGACAAAAAAACGACCATGTATAGTAAGGCTTTTTTTTCTGATAAAAAACGACCATGTATAGTAAGGCTTTTTTTTCCGACAAAAAAACGACCATGTACAGTAAGGCTTTTTTTCCGACAAAAAAACGACCATGTATAGTAAGGCTTTTTTTTCCGACAAAAAAACGACCATGTATAGTAAGGCTTTTTTTTCCGACAAAAAAAACAACCATGTATAGTAAGGCTTTTTTTCCCGACAAAAAAACGACCATGTATAGTAAGGCTTTTTTTTCCGACAAAAAAACGACCATGTATAGTAAGGCTTTTTTTTCTGATAAAAAACGACCATGTATAGTAAGGCTTTTTTTTTCGACAAAAAAACGACCATGTATAGTAAGGCTTTTTTTTCAGACAAAAAAACGACCATGTATAGTAAGGCTTTTTTTTCCGACAAAAAAACGACCATGTATAGTAAGGCTTTTTTTTCCTGACAAAAAAACGACCATGTATAGTAAGGCTTTTTTTTCCGATAAAAAACAACCATGTATAGTAAGGCTTTTTTTTTTCGATAAAAAACAACCATGTATAGTAAGGCTTTTTTTTTCCGACAAAAAAAAAAACGACCATGTATAGTAAGGCTTTTTTTTCCGACAAAAAAAAACGACCATGTATAGTAAGGCTTTTTTTCCGACAAAAAAACGACCATGTATCGTAAGGCTTTTTTTTCCCGACAAAAAAACGACCATGTATAGTAAGGCTTTTTTTTCCCCGACAAAAACGACCATGTATAGTAAGGCTTTTTTTTTCCCGACAAAAAAAACGACCATGTATAGTAAGGCTTTTTTTTCTGATAAAAAACGACCATGTATGGTAAGGCTTTTTTTCCGACAAAAAAACAACCATGTATAGTAAGGCTTTTTTTTCCGACAAAAAAACGACCATGTATAGTAAGGCTTTTTTTTCTGATAAAAAACGACAATGTATAGTAAGGCTTTTTTTTCCGACAAAAAAACGACCATGTATAGTAAGGCTTTTTTTTCCGACAAAAAAAACGACCATGTATAGTAAGGCTTTTTTTTTCCCGACAAAAAAAACGACCATGTATAGTAAGGCTTTTTTTTCCGATAAAAAACGACCATGTATAGTAAGGCTTTTTTTTCCGATAAAAAACGACCATGTATAGTAAGGCTTTTTTTTCCGACAAAAAAAACGACCATGTATAGTAAGGCTTTTTTTTCCGACAAAAAAACGACCATGTATAGTAAGGCTTTTTTTTTTCCGACAAAAAAACGACCATGTATAGTAAGGCTTTTTTTTCCCGACAAAAAAACGACCATGTATAGTAAGGCTTTTTTTTCCTGACAAAAAACGACCATGTATAGTAAGGCTTTTTTTTCCTTACAAAAAACGACCATGTATAGTAAGGCTTTTTTTTCCCGACAAAAAAACGACCATGTATAGTAAGGCTTTTTTTTCCCGACAAAAAAACGACCATGTATAGTAAGGTTTTTTTTCCCGACAAAAAAACGACCATGTAAAGTAAGGCTTTATTTTCCCGACAAAAAAACGACCATGTATAGTAAGGCTTTTTTTTCCGACAAAAAAAACAACCATGTATAGTAAGGCTTTTTTTTTTCAAACAAAAAAACGACCATGTATAGTAAGGCTTTTTTTTCCGACAAAAAAACGACCATGTATAGTAAGGCTTTTTTTTCCGACAAAAAAACGACCATGTATAGTAAGGCTTTTTTTTTCTAACAAAAAATGACCATGTATAGTAAGGCTTTTTTTTTTCAAACAAAAAAACGACCATGTATATTAAGGCTTTTTTTCCGACAAAAAAACGACCATGTATAGTAAGGCTTTTTTTTCCTGACAAAAAACGACCATGTATAGTAAGGCTTTTTTTTCCCGACAAAAAAACGACCATGTATAGTAAGGCTTTTTTTTCCCGACAAAAAAACGACCATGTATAGTAAGGCTTTTTTTCCCGACAAAAAAACGACCATGTATAGTAAGGCTTTTTTTTCCCGACAAAAAAAACAACCATGTATAGTAAGGCTTTTTTTTCTGATAAAAAACGACCATGTATAGCAAGGCTTTTTTTTCCGACAAAAAAACGACCATGTATAGTAAGGCTTTTTTTTTCCGACAAAAAAACGACCATGTATAGTAAGGCTTTTTTTCCGACAAAAAAACCAACCATGTATAGTAAGGCTTTTTTTTCCGACAAAAAAACCAACCATGTATAGTAAGGCTTTTTTTTCCGACAAAAAAACGACCATGTATAGTAAGGCTTTTTTTTCTGATAAAAAACGACCATGTATAGTAAGGCTTTTTTTTCCGACAAAAAAACGACCATGTATAGTAAGGCTTTTTTTCCGACAAAAAAACGACCATGTATAGTAAAGCTTTTTTTTTCCGACAAAAAAACGACCATGTATAGTAAGGCTTTTTTTTCCGACAAAAAAAACAACCATGTATAGTAAGGCTTTTTTTCCCGACAAAAAAACGACCATGTATAGTAAGGCTTTTTTTTCCGACAAAAAAAACAACCATGTATAGTAAGGCTTTTTTTCCCGACAAAAAAACGACCATGTATAGTAAGGCTTTTTTTTCCGACAAAAAAACGACCATGTATAGTAAGGCTTTTTTTTTCTGATAAAAAACGACCATGTATAGTAAGGCTTTTTTTTCCGACAAAAAAACGACCATGTATAGTAAGGCTTTTTTTTCCGACAAAAAAACGACCATGTATAGTAAGGCTTTTTTTTCCTGACAAAAAAACGACCATGTATAGTAAGGCTTTTTTTTCCGATAAAAAACAACCATGTATAGTAAGGCTTTTTTTTTCGATAAAAAACAACCATGTATAGTAAGGCTTTTTTTTTCCGACAAAAAAAAAACGACCATGTATAGTAAGGCTTTTTTTTCCGACAAAAAAAAACGACCATGTATAGTAAGGCTTTTTTTCCGACAAAAAAACGACCATGTATCGTAAGGCTTTTTTTTCCCGACAAAAAAACGACCATGTATAGTAAGGCTTTTTTTTCCCGACAAAAAACGACCATGTATAGTAAGGCTTTTTTTTTCCCGACAAAAAAAACGACCATGTATAGTAAGGCTTTTTTTTTCCGATAAAAAACGACCATGTATAGTAAGGCTTTTTTTTCTGATAAAAAACGACCATGTATAGTAAGGCTTTTTTTCCGACAAAAAAACGACCATGTATAGTAAGGCTTTTTTTCCAACAAAAAAACGACCATGTATAGTAAGGCTTTTTTTTCCGACAAAAAAAACGACCATGTATAGTAAGGCTTTTTTTTCCGACAAAAAAAACGACCATGTATAGTAAGGCTTTTTTTTTCCCGACAAAAAAAACGACCATGTAAGGCTTTTTTTTCCGATAAAAAACGACCATGTATAGTAAGGCTTTTTTTTCCGATAAAAAAACGACCATGTATAGTAAGGCTTTTTTTTCCGATAAAAAACGACCATGTATAGTAAGGCTTTTTTTTCCTACAAAAAAAACGACCATGTATAGTAAGGCTTTTTTTTCCTACAAAAAAAACGACCATGTATAGTAAGGCTTTTTTTTCCGACAAAAAAACGACCATGTATAGTAAGGCTTTTTTTTTTCCGACAAAAAACGACCATGTATAGTAAGGCTTTTTTTTCCGATAAAAAACGACCATGTATAGTAAGGCTTTTTTTTCCGACAAAAAAAACGACCATGTATAGTAAGGCTTTTTTTTCCCGACAAAAAAACGACCATGTATAGTAAGGCTTTTTTTTCCGATAAAAAACGACCATGTATAGTAAGGCTTTTTTTTCCGATAAAAAACGACCATGTATAGTAAGGCTTTTTTTTCCGACAAAAAAAACGACCATGTATAGTAAGGCTTTTTTTTCCGACAAAAAAAACGACCATGTATAGTAAGGCTTTTTTTTCCCGACAAAAAAACGACCATGTATAGTAAGGCTTTTTTTTCCTGACAAAAAACGACCATGTATAGTAAGGCTTTTTTTTCCTGACAAAAAACGACCATGTATAGTAAGGCTTTTTTTTCCCGACAAAAAAACGACCATGTATAGTAAGGCTTTTTTTTCCCGACAAAAAAACGACCATGTATAGTAAGGCTTTTTTTTCCCGACAAAAAAACGACCATGTATAGTAAGGCTTTTTTTTCCCGACAAAAAAACGACCATGTATAGTAAGGCTTTTTTTTCCGACAAAAAAAACAACCATGTATAGTAAGCCTTTTTTTTCTGATAAAAAACGACCATGTATAGCAAGGCTTTTTTTTCCGACAAAAAAAACGACCATGTATAGTAAGGCTTTTTTTTTCCGACAAAAAAAACGACCATGTATAGTAAGGCTTTTTTTTTCCGACAAAAAAACGACCATGTATAGTAAGGCTTTTTTTTCCCGACAAAAAAACGACCATGTATAGTAAGGCTTTTTTTTCCTGACAAAAAACGACCATGTATAGTAAGGCTTTTTTTTCCCGACAAAAAAACGACCATGTATTGTAAGGCTTTTTTTTCCCGACAAAAAAACGACCATGTATTGTAAGGCTTTTTTTTCCCGACAAAAAAACGACCATGTATAGTAAGGCTTTTTTTTTCCCGACAAAAAAAACGACCATGTATAGTAAGGCTTTTTTTTTCCGACAAAAAAAACGACCATGTATAAGGCTTTTTTTTTCCGACAAAAAAACGACCGTGTATAGTAAGGCTTTTTTTTCCCGACAAAAAAACGACCATGTATAAGGCTTTTTTTTTCCGACAAAAAAACGACCATGTATAGTAAGGCTTTTTTTTCTGATAAAAAACGACCATGTATAGTAAGGCTTTTTTTTCCGACAAAAAAACAACCATGTATAGTAAGGCTTTTTTTTCTGATAAAAAACGACCATGTATAGCAAGGCTTTTTTTTCCGACAAAAAAACGACCATGTATAGTAAGGCTTTTTTTTTCCGACAAAAAAACGACCATGTATAGTAAGGCTTTTTTTCCGACAAA
Source organism: Festucalex cinctus (assembly GCF_051991245.1). NCBI lineage: Eukaryota > Metazoa > Chordata > Actinopteri > Syngnathiformes > Syngnathidae > Festucalex > Festucalex cinctus. Next base: position 948,854 of record NC_135427.1, read on the forward strand.
AAAAACAACCATGTATAGTAAGGCTTTTTTTCCGACAAAAAAACGACCATGTATAGTAAGGCTTTTTTTTCTGATAAAAAACGACCATGTATAGTAAGGCTTTTTTTTCCGACAAAAAAACGACCATGTATAGTAAGGCTTTTTTTCCGACAAAAAAACGACCATGTATAGTAAGGCTTTTTTTTTCCGACAAAAAAACGACCATGTATAGTAAGGCTTTTTTTTTCGACAAAAAAAACAACCATGTATAGTAAGGCTTTTTTTCCCGACAAAAAAACGACCATGTATAGTAAGGCTTTTTTTTCCGACAAAAAAACGACCATGGATAGTAAGGCTTTTTTTTCTGATAAAAAACGACCATGTATAGTAAGGCTTTTTTTTCCGACAAAAAAACGACCATGTATAGTAAGGCTTTTTTTTCTGATAAAAAACGACCATGTATAGTAAGGCTTTTTTTTCCGACAAAAAAACAACCATGTATAGTAAGGCTTTTTTTTCTGATAAAAAACGACCATGTATAGCAAGGCTTTTTTTTCCGACAAAAAAACGACCATGTATAGTAAGGCTTTTTTTTTCCGACAAAAAAACGACCATGTATAGTAAGGCTTTTTTTCCGACAAAAAAAACAACCATGTATAGTAAGGCTTTTTTTCCGACAAAAAAACGACCATGTATAGTAAGGCTTTTTTTTCTGATAAAAAACGACCATGTATAGTAAGGCTTTTTTTTCCGACAAAAAAACGACCATGTATAGTAAGGCTTTTTTTCCGACAAAAAAACGACCATGTATAGTAAGGCTTTTTTTTTCCGACAAAAAAACGACCATGTATAGTAAGGCTTTTTTTTTCGACAAAAAAAACAACCATGTATAGTAAGGCTTTTTTTCCCGACAAAAAAACGACCATGTATAGTAAGGCTTTTTTTTCCGACAAAAAAACGACCATGTATAGTAAGGCTTTTTTTTCTGATAAAAAACGACCATGTATAGTAAGGCTTTTTTTTCCGACAAAAAAACGACCATGTATAGTAAGGCTTTTTTTTCCGACAAAAAAACGACCATGTATAGTAAGGCTTTTTTTTCCGACAAAAAAACGACCATGTATAGTAAGGCTTTTTTTCCGACAAAAAAACGACCATGTATAGTAAGGCTTTTTTTTTCCGACAAAAAAACGACCATGTATAGTAAGGCTTTTTTTTCCGACAAAAAAAAACAACCATGTATAGTAAGGCTTTTTTTCCCGACAAAAAAACGACCATGTATAGTAAGGCTTTTTTTTCCGACAAAAAAACAACCATGTATAGTAAGGCTTTTTTTTCTGATAAAAAACGACCATGTATAGTAAGGCTTTTTTTTTCCGACAAAAAAACGACCATGTATAGTAAGGCTTTTTTTTCCGACAAAAAAACGACCATGTATAGTAAGGCTTTTTTTTCCTGACAAAAAAACGACCATGTATAGTAAGGCTTTTTTTTCCGATAAAAAACAACCATGTATAGTAAGGCTTTTTTTTTCCGATAAAAAACAACCATGTATAGTAAGGCTTTTTTTTTCCGACAAAAAAAAAACGACCATGTATAGTAAGGCTTTTTTTTCCGACAAAAAAAAAACGACCATGTATCGTAAGGCTTTTTTTTCCCGACAAAAAAACGACCATGTATCGTAAGGCTTTTTTTTCCCGACAAAAAAACGACCATGTATAGTAAGGCTTTTTTTTTCCCGACAAAAAAAACGACCATGTATAGTAAGGCTTTTTTTTTCCGACAAAAAAAACGACCATGTATAAGGCTTTTTTTTTCCGACAAAAAAACGACCGTGTATAGTAAGGCTTTTTTTTCCCGACAAAAAAACGACCATGTATAGTAAGGCTTTTTTTTCTGATAAAAAACGACCATGTATAGTAAGGCTTTTTTTTCCGACAAAAAAACAACCATGTATAGTAAGGCTTTTTTTTCTGATAAAAAACGACCATGTATAGCAAGGCTTTTTTTTCCGACAAAAAAACGACCATGTATAGTAAGGCTTTTTTTTTCCGACAAAAAAACGACCATGTATAGTAAGGCTTTTTTTCCGACAAAAAAAACAACCATGTATAGTAAGGCTTTTTTTCCGACAAAAAAACGACCATGTATAGTAAGGCTTTTTTTTCTGATAAAAAACGACCATGTATAGTAAGGCTTTTTTTTCCGACAAAAAAACGACCATGTATAGTAAGGCTTTTTTTCCGATAAAAAACAACCATGTATAGTAAGGCTTTTTTTTTCCGACAAAAAAACGACCATGTATAGTAAGGCTTTTTTTTTCGACAAAAAAAACAACCATGTATAGTAAGGCTTTTTTTCCCGACAAAAAAACGACCATGTATAGTAAGGCTTTTTTTTCCGACAAAAAAACGACCATGTATAGTAAGGCTTTTTTTTCTGATAAAAAACGACCATGTATAGTAAGGCTTTTTTTTCCGACAAAAAAACGACCATGTATAGTAAGGCTTTTTTTTCCGACAAAAAAACGACCATGTATAGTAAGGCTTTTTTTTCCGACAAAAAAACGACCATGTATAGTAAGGCTTTTTTTCCGACAAAAAAACGACCATGTATAGTAAGGCTTTTTTTTTCCGACAAAAAAACGACCATGTATAGTAAGGCTTTTTTTTCCGACAAAAAAAACAACCATGTATAGTAAGGCTTTTTTTCCCGACAAAAAAACGACCATGTATAGTAAGGCTTTTTTTTCCGACAAAAAAACGACCATGTATAGTAAGGCTTTTTTTTCTGATAAAAAACGACCATGTATAGTAAGGCTTTTTTTTTCCGACAAAAAAACGACCATGTATAGTAAGGCTTTTTTTTCCTGACAAAAAAACGACCATGTATAGTAAGGCTTTTTTTTCCGATAAAAAACAACCATGTATAGTAAGGCTTTTTTTTTCCGATAAAAAACAACCATGTATAGTAAGGCTTTTTTTTTCCGACAAAAAAAAAACGACCATGTATAGTAAGGCTTTTTTTTCCGACAAAAAAAAAACGACCATGTATAGTAAGGCTTTTTTTCCGACAAAAAAACGACCATGTATCGTAAGGCTTTTTTTTCCCGACAAAAAAACGACCATGTATAGTAAGGCTTTTTTTTCCCGACAAAAAACGACCATGTATAGTAAGGCTTTTTTTTTCCCGACAAAAAAAACGACCATGTATAGTAAGGCTTTTTTTTTCCGATAAAAAACGACCATGTATAGTAAGGCTTTTTTTTTTGATAAAAAACGACCATGTATAGTAAGGCTTTTTTTCCGACAAAAAAACGACCATGTATAGTAAGGCTTTTTTTCCGACAAAAAAACGACCATGTATAGTAAGGCTTTTTTTTTCCGACAAAAAAACGACCATGTATAGTAAGGCTTTTTTTCCCGACAAAAAAAACAACCATGTATAGTAAGGCTTTTTTTCCCGACAAAAAAACGACCATGTATAGTAAGGCTTTTTTTTCCGATAAAAAACGACCATGTATAGTAAGGCTTTTTTTTCCGATAAAAAACGACCATGTATAGTAAGGCTTTTTTTTCCGACAAAAAAAACGACCATGTATAGTAAGGCTTTTTTTTCCCGACAAAAAAAACGACCATGTAAGGCTTTTTTTTCCGATAAAAAACGACCATGTATAGTAAGGCTTTTTTTTCCGATAAAAAAACGACCATGTATAGTAAGGCTTTTTTTTCCGATAAAAAACGACCATGTATAGTAAGGCTTTTTTTTCCTACAAAAAAAAACGACCATGTATAGTAAGGGTTTTTTTTCCTACAAAAAAACGACCATGTATAGTAAGGCTTTTTTTTCCGACAAAAAAACGACCATGTATAGTAAGGCTTTTTTTTTTCCGACAAAAAACGACCATGTATAGTAAGGCTTTTTTTTCCGATAAAAAACGACCATGTATAGTAAGGCTTTTTTTTCCGACAAAAAAAACGACCATGTATAGTAAGGCTTTTTTTTCCCGACAAAAAAACGACCATGTATAGTAAGGCTTTTTTTTCCGATAAAAAACGACCATGTATAGTAAGGCTTTTTTTTCCGATAAAAAACGACCATGTATAGTAAGGCTTTTTTTTCCGACAAAAAAAACGACCATGTATAGTAAGGCTTTTTTTTCCGACAAAAAAAACGACCATGTATAGTAAGGCTTTTTTTTTTCCGACAAAAAAACGACCATGTATAGTAAGGCTTTTTTTTCCCGACAAAAAAACGACCATGTATAGTAAGGCTTTTTTTTCCTGACAAAAACCGACCATGTATAGTAAGGCTTTTTTTTCCTGACAAAAAACGACCATGTATAGTAAGGCTTTTTTTTCCCGACAAAAAAACGACCATGTATCGTAAGGCTTTTTTTTCCGACAAAAAAAACAACCATGTATAGTAAGCCTTTTTTTTCTGATAAAAAACGACCATGTATAGCAAGGCTTTTTTTTCTGATAAAAAACGACCATGTATAGTAAGGCTTTTTTTCCGACAAAAAAACGACCATGTATAGTAAGGCTTTTTTTCCGACAAAAAAACGACCATGTATAGTAAGGCTTTTTTTTCCGACAAAAAAACGACCATGTATAGTAAGGCTTTTTTTTCCGACAAAAAAAACAACCATGTATAGTAAGGCTTTTTTTCCCCGACAAAAAAACGACCATGTATAGTAAGGCTTTTTTTCCGATAAAAAACGACCATGTATAGTAAGGCTTTTTTTTCCGATAAAAAACGACCATGTATAGTAAGGCTTTTTTTTCCGATAAAAAACGACCATGTATAGTAAGGCTTTTTTTTCCGACAAAAAAAACGACCATGTATAGTAAGGCTTTTTTTTTCCCGACAAAAAAAACGACCATGTATAGTAAGGCTTTTTTTTCCGATAAAAAACGACCATGTATAGTAAGGCTTTTTTTTCCGATAAAAAACGACCATGTATAGTAAGGCTTTTTTTTCCTACAAAAAAAACGACCATGTATAGTAAGGCTTTTTTTTCCGACAAAAAAAACGACCATGTATAGTAAGGCTTTTTTTTTCCGACAAAAAAACGACCATGTATAGTAAGGTTTTTTTTTTTCCGACAAAAAAACGACCATGTATAGTAAGGCTTTTTTTTCCGACAAAAAAACGACCATGTATAGTAAGGCTTTTTTTTCCGACAAAAAAACGACCATGTATAGTAAGGCTTTTTTTTCCGATAAAAAACAACCATGTATAGTAAGGCTTTTTTTTTCCGACAAAAAAACGACCATGTATAGTAAGGCTTTTTTTTTCGACAAAAAAAACAACCATGTATAGTAAGGCTTTTTTTCCCGACAAAAAAACGACCATGTATAGTAAGGCTTTTTTTTCCGACAAAAAAACGACCATGTATAGTAAGGCTTTTTTTTCTGATAAAAAACGACCATGTATAGTAAGGCTTTTTTTTCCGACAAAAAAACGACCATGTATAGTAAGGCTTTTTTTTCCGACAAAAAAACGACCATGTATAGTAAGGCTTTTTTTTCCGACAAAAAAGCGACCATGTATAGTAAGGCTTTTTTTCCGACAAAAAAACGACCATGTATAGTAAGGCTTTTTTTTTCCGACAAAAAAACGACCATGTATAGTAAGGCTTTTTTTTCCGACAAAAAAAACAACCATGTATAGTAAGGCTTTTTTTCCCGACAAAAAAACGACCATGTATAGTAAGGCTTTTTTTTCCGACAAAAAAACGACCATGTATAGTAAGGCTTTTTTTTCTGATAAAAAACGACCATGTATAGTAAGGCTTTTTTTTTCCGACAAAAAAACGACCATGTATAGTAAGGCTTTTTTTTCCTGACAAAAAAACGACCATGTATAGTAAGGCTTTTTTTTCCGATAAAAAACAACCATGTATAGTAAGGCTTTTTTTTTCCGATAAAAAACAACCATGTATAGTAAGGCTTTTTTTTTCCGACAAAAAAAAAACGACCATGTATAGTAAGGCTTTTTTTTCCGACAAAAAAAAAACGACCATGTATAGTAAGGCTTTTTTTCCGACAAAAAAACGACCATGTATCGTAAGGCTTTTTTTTCCCGACAAAAAAACGACCATGTATAGTAAGGCTTTTTTTTCCCGACAAAAAACGACCATGTATAGTAAGGCTTTTTTTTTCCCGACAAAAAAAACGACCATGTATAGTAAGGCTTTTTTTTTCCGATAAAAAACGACCATGTATAGTAAGGCTTTTTTTTTTGATAAAAAACGACCATGTATAGTAAGGCTTTTTTTCCGACAAAAAAACGACCATGTATAGTAAGGCTTTTTTTCCGACAAAAAAACGACCATGTATAGTAAGGCTTTTTTTTTCCGACAAAAAAACGACCATGTATAGTAAGGCTTTTTTTCCCGACAAAAAAACGACCATGTATAGTAAGGCTTTTTTTTCCGATAAAAAACGACCATGTATAGTAAGGCTTTTTTTTCCGATAAAAAACGACCATGTATAGTAAGGCTTTTTTTTCCGACAAAAAAAACGACCATGTATAGTAAGGCTTTTTTTTTCCCGACAAAAAAAACGACCATGTAAGGCTTTTTTTTCCGATAAAAAACGACCATGTATAGTAAGGCTTTTTTTTCCGATAAAAAAACGACCATGTATAGTAAGGCTTTTTTTTCCGATAAAAAACGACCATGTATAGTAAGGCTTTTTTTTCCTACAAAAAAAAACGACCATGTATAGTAAGGGTTTTTTTTCCTACAAAAAAACGACCATGTATAGTAAGGCTTTTTTTTCCGACAAAAAAACGACCATGTATAGTAAGGCTTTTTTTTTTCCGACAAAAAACGACCATGTATAGTAAGGCTTTTTTTTCCGATAAAAAACGACCATGTATAGTAAGGCTTTTTTTTCCGACAAAAAAAACGACCATGTATAGTAAGGCTTTTTTTTCCCGACAAAAAAACGACCATGTATAGTAAGGCTTTTTTTTCCGATAAAAAACGACCATGTATAGTAAGGCTTTTTTTTCCGATAAAAAACGACCATGTATAGTAAGGCTTTTTTTTCCGACAAAAAAAACGACCATGTATAGTAAGGCTTTTTTTTCCGACAAAAAAAACGACCATGTATAGTAAGGCTTTTTTTTTTCCGACAAAAAAACGACCATGTATAGTAAGGCTTTTTTTTCCCGACAAAAAAACGACCATGTATAGTAAGGCTTTTTTTTCCTGACAAAAAACGACCATGTATAGTAAGGCTTTTTTTTCCTGACAAAAAACGACCATGTATAGTAAGGCTTTTTTTTCCCGACAAAAAAACGACCATGTATCGTAAGGCTTTTTTTTCCGACAAAAAAAACAACCATGTATAGTAAGCCTTTTTTTTCTGATAAAAAACGACCATGTATAGCAAGGCTTTTTTTTCTGATAAAAAACGACCATGTATAGTAAGGCTTTTTTTCCGACAAAAAAACGACCATGTATAGTAAGGCTTTTTTTCCGACAAAAAAACGACCATGTATAGTAAGGCTTTTTTTTCCGACAAAAAAACGACCATGTATAGTAAGGCTTTTTTTTCCGACAAAAAAAACAACCATGTATAGTAAGGCTTTTTTTCCCCGACAAAAAAACGACCATGTATAGTAAGGCTTTTTTTCCGATAAAAAACGACCATGTATAGTAAGGCTTTTTTTTCCGATAAAAAACGACCATGTATAGTAAGGCTTTTTTTTCCGATAAAAAACGACCATGTATAGTAAGGCTTTTTTTTCCGACAAAAAAAACGACCATGTATAGTAAGGCTTTTTTTTTCCCGACAAAAAAAACGACCATGTATAGTAAGGCTTTTTTTTCCGATAAAAAACGACCATGTATAGTAAGGCTTTTTTTTCCGATAAAAAACGACCATGTATAGTAAGGCTTTTTTTTCCTACAAAAAAAACGACCATGTATAGTAAGGCTTTTTTTTCCGACAAAAAAAACGACCATGTATAGTAAGGCTTTTTTTTTCCGACAAAAAAACGACCATGTATAGTAAGGTTTTTTTTTTTCCGACAAAAAAACGACCATGTATAGTAAGGCTTTTTTTTCCGACAAAAAAACGACCATGTATAGTAAGGCTTTTTTTTCCGACAAAAAAACGACCATGTATAGTAAGGCTTTTTTTTTTTCGACAAAAAAACGACCATGTATAGTAAGGCTTTTTTTTCCCGACAAAAAAACGACCATGTATAGTAAGGCTTTTTTTTCCTGACAAAAAACGACCATGTATAGTAAGGCTTTTTTTTCCTGACAAAAAACGACCATGTATAGTAAGGCTTTTTTTTCCCGACAAAAAAACGACCATGTATAGTAAGGCTTTTTTTTCCCGACAAAAAAACGACCATGTATAGTAAGGCTTTTTTTTCCCGACAAAAAAACGACCATGTATAGTAAGGCTTTTTTTTTCCGACAAAAAAACGACCATGTATAGTAAGGCTTTTTTTTCCGACAAAAAAAACAACCATGTATAGTAAGCCTTTTTTTCTGATAAAAAACGACCATGTATAGCAAGGCTTTTTTTTCCGACAAAAAAAACGACCATGCATAGTAAGGCTTTTTTTTCGGGACAAAAAATACGACCATGTATAGTAAGGCTTTTTTTTTCAGACAAAAAAACGACCATGTATAGTAAGGCTTTTTTTTCCCGACAAAAAAACGACCATGTATAGTAAGGCTTTTTTTTCCTGACAAAAAACGACCATGTATTGTAAGGCTTTTTTTTCCCGACAAAAAAACGACCATGTATAGTAAGGCTTTTTTTTCCCGACAAAAAAACGACCATGTATAGTAAGGCTTTTTTTTCCCGACAAAAAAACGACCATGTATAGTAAGGCTTTTTTTTCCGACAAAAAAACGACCATGTATAGTAAGGATTTTTTTTTCCGACAAAAAAACGACCATGTATAGTAAGGCTTTTTTTTCCGACAAAAAAAACAACCATGTATAGTAAGGCTTTTTTTCCCGACAAAAAAACAACCATGTATAGTAAGGCTTTTTTTTCCCGACAAAAAAACAACCATGTATGGTAAGGCTTTTTTTTTTTTCCGACAAAAAAACGACCATGTATAGTAAGGCTTTTTTTTTTTCCGACAAAAAAACGAACATGTATAGTAAGGCTTTTTTTTTTTTTCCGACAAAAAAACGACCATGTATGGTAAGGCTTTTTTTCCCCGACAAAAAAACGACCATGTATAGTAAGGCTTTTTTTCCTGACAAAAAACGACCATGTATAGTAAGGCTTTTTTTTCCCGACAAAAAAACGACCATGTATAGTAAGGCTTTTTTTTTCCGACAAAAAAACGACCATGTATAGTAAGGCTTTTTTTTCCCGACAAAAAACGACCATGTATAGTAAGGCTTTTTTTTTCCCGACAAAAAAAAAGGCTTTTTTTTTCCCGACAAAAAAAAACGACCATGTATAGTAAGGCTTTTTTTTTCCCGACAAAAAAACGACCATGTATAGTAAGGCTTTTTTTTTCCGACAAAAAAACGACCATGTATAGTAAGGCTTTTTTTTTCCGACAAAAAAACGACCATGTATAGTAAGGCTTTTTTTTTCCGACAAAAAAACGACCATGTATAGTAAGGCTTTTTTTTTTCCGACAAAAAAACGACCATGTATAGTAAGGCTTTTTTTTCCGATAAAAAAACGACCATGTATAGTAAGGCTTTTTTTTCTGATAAAAAACGACCATGTATAGTAAGGCTTTTTCTTCCGACAAAAAAACGACCATGTATAGTAAGGCTTTTTTTTCCCGACAAAAAACGACCATGTATAGTAAGGCTTTTTTTTCCCGACAAAAAACGACAATGTATAGTAAGGCTTTTTTTTTCAGACAAAAAAAACGACCATGTATAGTAAGGCTTTTTTTTCCGATAAAAAAACGACCATGTATAGTAAGGCTTTTTTTTCCGACAAAAAAACGACCATGTATAGTAAGGCTTTTTTTTTCCCGACAAAATAACGACCATGTATAGTAAGGCTTTTTTTTCCCGACAAAAAAACGACCATGTATAGTAAGGCTTTTTTTTTCCCGACAAAAAAACGACCATGTATAGTAAGGCTTTTTTTTTCCCGACAAAAAAACGACCATGTATAGTAAGGCTTTTTTTTCCGACAAAAAAACGACCATGTATAGTAAGGCTTTTTTTTCTGATAAAAAACGACCATGTATAGTAAGGCTTTTTTTCTGATAAAAAACGACCATGTATAGTAAGGCTTTTTCTTCCGACAAAAAAACGACAATGTATAGTAAGGCTTTTTTTTTCTGATAAAAAACGACCATGTATAGTAAGGCTTTTTTTTCTGATAAAAAACGACCATGTATAGTAAGGCTTTTTCTTCCGACAAAAAAACGACCATGTATAGTAAGGCTTTTTTTTCCCGACAAAAAACGACAATGTATAGTAAGGCTTTTTTTTTCCGACAAAAAAAACGACAATGTATAGTAAGGCTTTTTTTTTCCGACAAAAAAAACGACCATGTATAGTAAGGCTTTTTTTTCCCGGCAAAAAACGACCATGTATAGTAAGGCTTTTTTTTTCCGACAAAAAAGCGACCATGTATAGTAATGCTTTTTTTTTCCGACAAAAAAACGACCATGTATAGTAAGGCTTTTTTTTCAGACAAAAAAAACAACCATGTATAGTAAGGCTTTTTTTTTCCCGACAAAATAACGACCATGTATAGTAAGGCTTTGTTTTCCCGACAAAAAAACGACCATGTATAGTAAGGCTTTTTTTTCCTGACAAAAAACGACCATGTATAGTAAGGCTTTTTTTTTCCTGACAAAAAACGACCATGTATAGTAAGGCTTTTTTTTTCCTGACAAAAACCTACCATGTATAGTAAGGCTTTTTTTTTTCCGACAAAAAAACGACCATGTATAGTAAGGCTTTTTTTTTCCGACAAAAAAGCGACCATGTATAGTAATGCTTTTTTTTTCCGACAAAAAAACGACCATGTATAGTAAGGCTTTTTTTTCAGACAAAAAAAACAACCATGTATAGTAAGGCTTTTTTTTCCTGACAAAAAAACGACCATGTATAGTAAGGCTTTTTTTTGACGAAAAAAACGACCATGTATAGTAAGGCTTTTTTTTCCGACAAAAAAACGACCATGTATAGTAAGGCTTTTTTTCCCGACAAAAAAACGACCATGTATAGTAAGGCTTTTTTTTCCGACACAAAAACGACCATGTATAGTAAGGCTTTTTTTCCGACAAAAAAACGACCATGTATAGTAAGGCTTTTTTTTCCGACAAAAAAACGACCATGTATAGTAAGGCTTTTTTTTCCTGACAAAAAAACGACCATGTATAGTAAGGCTTTTTTTCCCGACAAAAAAACGACCATGTATAGTAAGGCTTTTTTTTGACAAAAAAACGACCATGTATAGTAAGGCTTTTTTTTCCGACAAAAAAATGACCATATATAGTAAGGCTTTTTTTTCAACAAAAAAACGACCATGTATAGTAAGGCTTTTTTTTCCGACAAAAAAACGACCATGTATTGTAAGGCTTTTTTTTTTACAAAAAAACGACCATGTATAGTAAGGCTTTTTTTTCCCGACACAAAAACAACCATGTATAGTAAGGCTTTTTTTTCCGACAAAAAAACGACCATGTACAGTAAGGCTTTTTTTTCGACAAAAAAACGACCATGTATAGTAAGGCTTTTTTTTCCTGACAAAAAAACGACCATATATAGTAAGGCTTTTTTTTGACAAAAAAACGACCATGTATAGTAAGGCTTTTTTTTCCGACAAAAAAACGACCATGTATAGTAAGGCTTTTTTTCCCGACAAAAAAACGACCATGTATAGTAAGGCTTTTTTTTCCTGACAAAAAAACGACCATGTATAGTAAGGCTTTTTTTCCCGACAAAAAAACGACCATGTATAGTAAGGCTTTTTTTTCAGACAAAAAAACGACCATGTATAGTAAGGCTTTTTTTTCAGACAAAAAAAACGACCATGTATAGTAAGGCTTTTTTTTCCGACAAAAAAACAACCATGTATAGTAAGGCTTTTTTTTCCGACAAAAAAACGACCATGTATAGTAAGGCTTTTTTTCCCGACAAAAAAACGACCATGTATAGTAAGGCTTTTTTTTCCCGACAAAAAACGACCATGTATAGTAAGGCTTTTTTTTTCCCGACAAAAAAAAAGGCTTTTTTTTTCCCGACAAAAAAAAAACGACCATGTATAGTAAGGCTTTTTTTTTCCCGACAAAAAAACGACCATGTATAGTAAGGCTTTTTTTTTCCGACAAAAAAACGACCATGTATAGTAAGGCTTTTTTTTTCCGACAAAAAAACGACCATGTATAGTAAGGCTTTTTTTTTCCGACAAAAAAACGACCATGTATAGTAAGGCTTTTTTTTTCCGACAAAAAAACGACCATGTATAGTAAGGCTTTTTTTTCCGATAAAAAAACGACCATGTATAGTAAGGCTTTTTTTTCTGATAAAAAACGACCATGTATAGTAAGGCTTTTTCTTCCGACAAAAAAACGACCATGTATAGTAAGGCTTTTTTTTCCCGACAAAAAACGACAATGTTTAGTAAGGCTTTTTTTTTCAGACAAAAAAAACGACCATGTATAGTAAGGCTTTTTTTTCCGATAAAAAAACGACCATGTATAGTAAGGCTTTTTTTTCCGACAAAAAAACGACCATGTATAGTAAGGCTTTTTTTTTCCCGACAAAATAACGACCATGTATAGTAAGGCTTTTTTTTCCCGACAAAAAAACGACCATGTATAGTAAGGCTTTTTTTTTCCCGACAAAAAAACGACCATGTATAGTAAGGCTTTTTTTTTCCCGACAAAAAAACGACCATGTATAGTAAGGCTTTTTTTTCCGACAAAAAAACGACCATGTATAGTAAGGCTTTTTTTTCTGATAAAAAACGACCATGTATAGTAAGGCTTTTTTTTCCCGACAAAAAAACGACCATGTATAGTAAGGCTTTTTTTTCCTGACAAAAAACGACCATGTATAGTAAGGCTTTTTTTTCCTGACAAAAAACGACCATGTATAGTAAGGCTTTTTTTTCCCGACAAAAAAACGACCATGTATAGTAAGGCTTTTTTTTCCCGACAAAAAAACGACCATGTATAGTAAGGCTTTTTTTTCCCGACAAAAAAACGACCATGTATAGTAAGGCTTTTTTTTCCCGACAAAAAAACGACCATGTATAGTAAGGCTTTTTTTTCCGACAAAAAAAACAACCATGTATAGTAAGCCTTTTTTTCTGATAAAAAACGACCATGTATAGCAAGGCTTTTTTTTCCGACAAAAAAAACGACCATGTATAGTAAGGCTTTTTTTTCGGGACAAAAAATACGACCATGTATAGTAAGGCTTTTTTTTTCAGACAAAAAAACGACCATGTATAGTAAGGCTTTTTTTTCCCGACAAAAAAACGACCATGTATAGTAAGGCTTTTTTTTCCTGACAAAAAACGACCATGTATTGTAAGGCTTTTTTTTCCCGACAAAAAAACGACCATGTATAGTAAGGCTTTTTTTTCCCGACAAAAAAACGACCATGTATAGTAAGGCTTTTTTTTCCCGACAAAAAAACGACCATGTATAGTAAGGCTTTTTTTTCCGACAAAAAAACGACCATGTATAGTAAGGATTTTTTTTTCCGACAAAAAAACGACCATGTATAGTAAGGCTTTTTTTTCCGACAAAAAAAACAACCATGTATAGTAAGGCTTTTTTTCCCGACAAAAAAACAACCATGTATAGTAAGGCTTTTTTTTCCCGACAAAAAAACAACCATGTATGGTAAGGCTTTTTTTTTTTTCCGACAAAAAAACGACCATGTATAGTAAGGCTTTTTTTTTTTCCGACAAAAAAACGAACATGTATAGTAAGGCTTTTTTTTTTTTTCCGACAAAAAAACGACCATGTATGGTAAGGCTTTTTTTCCCCGACAAAAAAACGACCATGTATAGTAAGGCTTTTTTTCCTGACAAAAAACGACCATGTATAGTAAGGCTTTTTTTTCCCGACAAAAAAACGACCATGTATAGTAAGGCTTTTTTTTTCCGACAAAAAAACGACCATGTATAGTAAGGCTTTTTTTTCCCGACAAAAAACGACCATGTATAGTAAGGCTTTTTTTTTCCCGACAAAAAAAAAGGCTTTTTTTTTCCCGACAAAAAAAAACGACCATGTATAGTAAGGCTTTTTTTTTCCCGACAAAAAAACGACCATGTATAGTAAGGCTTTTTTTTTCCGACAAAAAAACGACCATGTATAGTAAGGCTTTTTTTTTCCGACAAAAAAACGACCATGTATAGTAAGGCTTTTTTTTTCCGACAAAAAAACGACCATGTATAGTAAGGCTTTTTTTTCCGATAAAAAAACGACCATGTATAGTAAGGCTTTTTTTTCTGATAAAAAACGACCATGTATAGTAAGGCTTTTTCTTCCGACAAAAAAACGACCATGTATAGTAAGGCTTTTTTTTCCTGACAAAAAACGACCATGTATAGTAAGGCTTTTTTTTCCCGACAAAAAACGACAATGTATAGTAAGGCTTTTTTTTTCAGACAAAAAAAACGACCATGTATAGTAAGGCTTTTTTTTCCGATAAAAAAACGACCATGTATAGTAAGGCTTTTTTTTCCGACAAAAAAACGACCATGTATAGTAAGGCTTTTTTTTTCCCGACAAAATAACGACCATGTATAGTAAGGCTTTTTTTTCCCGACAAAAAAACGACCATGTATAGTAAGGCTTTTTTTTTCCCGACAAAAAAACGACCATGTATAGTAAGGCTTTTTTTTTCCCGACAAAAAAACGACCATGTATAGTAAGGCTTTTTTTTCCGACAAAAAAACGACCATGTATAGTAAGGCTTTTTTTTCTGATAAAAAACGACCATGTATAGTAAGGCTTTTTTTCTGATAAAAAACGACCATGTATAGTAAGGCTTTTTCTTCCGACAAAAAAACGACAATGTATAGTAAGGCTTTTTTTTTCTGATAAAAAACGACCATGTATAGTAAGGCTTTTTTTTCTGATAAAAAACGACCATGTATAGTAAGGCTTTTTCTTCCGACAAAAAAACGACCATGTATAGTAAGGCTTTTTTTTCCCGACAAAAAACGACAATGTATAGTAAGGCTTTTTTTTTCCGACAAAAAAAACGACAATGTATAGTAAGGCTTTTTTTTTCCGACAAAAAAAACGACCATGTATAGTAAGGCTTTTTTTTCCCGGCAAAAAACGACCATGTATAGTAAGGCTTTTTTTTTCCGACAAAAAAGCGACCATGTATAGTAATGCTTTTTTTTTCCGACAAAAAAACGACCATGTATAGTAAGGCTTTTTTTTCAGACAAAAAAAACAACCATGTATAGTAAGGCTTTTTTTTCCCCGACAAAATAACGACCATGTATAGTAAGGCTTTGTTTTCCCGACAAAAAAACGACCATGTATAGTAAGGCTTTTTTTTCCTGACAAAAAACGACCATGTATAGTAAGGCTTTTTTTTTCCTGACAAAAAACGACCATGTATAGTAAGGCTTTTTTTTTCCTGACAAAAACCTACCATGTATAGTAAGGCTTTTTTTTTTCCGACAAAAAAACGACCATGTATAGTAAGGCTTTTTTTTTCCGACAAAAAAGCGACCATGTATAGTAATGCTTTTTTTTTCCGACAAAAAAACGACCATGTATAGTAAGGCTTTTTTTTCAGACAAAAAAAACAACCATGTATAGTAAGGCTTTTTTTTCCTGACAAAAAAACGACCATGTATAGTAAGGCTTTTTTTTGACGAAAAAAACGACCATGTATAGTAAGGCTTTTTTTTCCGACAAAAAAACGACCATGTATAGTAAGGCTTTTTTTCCCGACAAAAAAACGACCATGTATAGTAAGGCTTTTTTTTCCGACACAAAAACGACCATGTATAGTAAGGCTTTTTTTCCGACAAAAAAACGACCATGTATAGTAAGGCTTTTTTTTCCGACAAAAAAACGACCATGTATAGTAAGGCTTTTTTTTCCTGACAAAAAAACGACCATGTATAGTAAGGCTTTTTTTCCCGACAAAAAAACGACCATGTATAGTAAGGCTTTTTTTTGACAAAAAAACGACCATGTATAGTAAGGCTTTTTTTTCCGACAAAAAAATGACCATATATAGTAAGGCTTTTTTTTCAACAAAAAAACGACCATGTATAGTAAGGCTTTTTTTTCCGACAAAAAAACGACCATGTATTGTAAGGCTTTTTTTTTTTACAAAAAAACGACCATGTATAGTAAGGCTTTTTTTTCCCGACACAAAAACAACCATGTATAGTAAGGCTTTTTTTTCCGACAAAAAAACGACCATGTACAGTAAGGCTTTTTTTTCGACAAAAAAACGACCATGTATAGTAAGGCTTTTTTTTCCTGACAAAAAAACGACCATATATAGTAAGGCTTTTTTTTGACAAAAAAACGACCATGTATAGTAAGGCTTTTTTTTCCGACAAAAAAACGACCATGTATAGTAAGGCTTTTTTTCCCGACAAAAAAACGACCATGTATAGTAAGGCTTTTTTTTCCTGACAAAAAAACGACCATGTATAGTAAGGCTTTTTTTCCCGACAAAAAAACGACCATGTATAGTAAGGCTTTTTTTTCAGACAAAAAAACGACCATGTATAGTAAGGCTTTTTTTTCAGACAAAAAAAACGACCATGTATAGTAAGGCTTTTTTTTCCGACAAAAAAACAACCATGTATAGTAAGGCTTTTTTTTCCGACAAAAAAACGACCATGTATAGTAAGGCTTTTTTTCCCGACAAAAAAACGACCATGTATAGTAAGGCTTTTTTTTCCCGACAAAAAACGACCATGTATAGTAAGGCTTTTTTTTTCCCGACAAAAAAAAAGGCTTTTTTTTTCCCGACAAAAAAAAAACGACCATGTATAGTAAGGCTTTTTTTTTCCCGACAAAAAAACGACCATGTATAGTAAGGCTTTTTTTTTTCCGACAAAAAAACGACCATGTATAGTAAGGCTTTTTTTTTCCGACAAAAAAACGACCATGTATAGTAAGGCTTTTTTTTTCCGACAAAAAAACGACCATGTATAGTAAGGCTTTTTTTTTCCGACAAAAAAACGACCATGTATAGTAAGGCTTTTTTTTTCCGACAAAAAAACGACCATGTATAGTAAGGCTTTTTTTTCCGATAAAAAAACGACCATGTATAGTAAGGCTTTTTTTTCTGATAAAAAACGACCATGTATAGTAAGGCTTTTTCTTCCGACAAAAAAACGACCATGTATAGTAAGGCTTTTTTTTCCCGACAAAAAACGACAATGTATAGTAAGGCTTTTTTTTTCAGACAAAAAAAACGACCATGTATAGTAAGGCTTTTTTTTCCGATAAAAAAACGACCATGTATAGTAAGGCTTTTTTTTCCGACAAAAAAACGACCATGTATAGTAAGGCTTTTTTTTTCCCGACAAAATAACGACCATGTATAGTAAGGCTTTTTTTTCCCGACAAAAAAACGACCATGTATAGTAAGGCTTTTTTTTTCCCGACAAAAAAACGACCATGTATAGTAAGGCTTTTTTTTTCCCGACAAAAAAACGACCATGTATAGTAAGGCTTTTTTTTCCGACAAAAAAACGACCATGTATAGTAAGGCTTTTTTTTCTGATAAAAAACGACCATGTATAGTAAGGCTTTTTTTTCTGATAAAAAACGACCATGTATAGTAAGGCTTTTTCTTCCGACAAAAAAACGACCATGTATAGTAAGGCTTTTTTTTCCCGACAAAAAACGACAATGTATAGTAAGGCTTTTTTTTTCCGACAAAAAAAACGACAATGTATAGTAAGGCTTTTTTTTTCCGACAAAAAAAACGACCATGTATAGTAAGGCTTTTTTTTCCCGGCAAAAAACGACCATGTATAGTAAGGCTTTTTTTTTCCGACAAAAAAGCGACCATGTATAGTAATGCTTTTTTTTTCCGACAAAAAAACGACCATGTATAGTAAGGCTTTTTTTTCAGACAAAAAAAACAACCATGTATAGTAAGGCTTTTTTTTTCCCGACAAAATAACGACCATGTATAGTAAGGCTTTGTTTTCCCGACAAAAAAACGACCATGTATAGTAAGGCTTTTTTTTTCCTGACAAAAAACGACCATGTATAGTAAGGCTTTTTTTTTCCTGACAAAAAACGACCATGTATAGTAAGGCTTTTTTTTTTCCGACAAAAAACTACCATGTATAGTAAGGCTTTTTTTTTTCCGACAAAAAAACGACCATGTATAGTAAGGCTTTTTTTTTCCGACAAAAAAGCGACCATGTATAGTAATGCTTTTTTTTTCCGACAAAAAAACGACCATGTATAGTAAGGCTTTTTTTTTCCCGACAAAATAACGACCATGTATAGTAAGGCTTTTTTTTTCCCGACAAAATAACGACCATGTATAGTAAGGCTTTGTTTTCCCGACAAAAAAACAACCATGTATGGTAAGGCTTTTTTTTTTTTTCGACAAAAAAACGACCATGTATAGTAAGGCTTTTTTTTTTTCCGACAAAAAAACGAACATGTATAGTAAGGCTTTTTTTTTTTTTCCGACAAAAAAAACGACCATGTATGGTAAGGCTTTTTTTCCCCGACAAAAAAACGACCATGTATAGTAAGGCTTTTTTTCCTGACAAAAAACGACCATGTATAGTAAGGCTTTTTTTTCCCGACAAAAAAACGACCATGTATAGTAAGGCTTTTTTTTCCCGACAAAAAACGACCATGTATAGTAAGGCTTTTTTTTTCCCGACAAAAAAAAAACGACCATGTATAGTAAGGCTTTTTTTTTCCCGACAAAAAAACGACCATGTATAGTAAGGCTTTTTTTTTCCGACAAAAAAACGACCATGTATAGTAAGGCTTTTTTTTTCCGACAAAAAAACGACCATGTATAGTAAGGCTTTTTTTTTCCGACAAAAAAACGACCATGTATAGTAAGGCTTTTTTTTCCGATAAAAAAACGACCATGTATAGTAAGGCTTTTTTTTCTGATAAAAAACGACCATGTATAGTAAGGCTTTTTCTTCCGACAAAAAAACGACCATGTATAGTAAGGCTTTTTTTTCCCGACAAAAAACGACCATGTATAGTAAGGCTTTTTTTTCCCGACAAAAAACGACAATGTATAGTAAGGCTTTTTTTTTCCGACAAAAAAAACGACCATGTATAGTAAGGCTTTTTTTTCCGATAAAAAAACGACCATGTATAGTAAGGCTTTTTTTTCCGACAAAAAAACGACCATGTATAGTAAGGCTTTTTTTTTCCCGACAAAATAACGACCATGTATAGTAAGGCTTTTTTTTCCCCGACAAAAAAACGACCATGTATAGTAAGGCTTTTTTTTTCCCGACAAAAAAACGACCATGTATAGTAAGGCTTTTTTTTTCCCGACAAAAAAACGACCATGTATAGTAAGGCTTTTTTTTCCGACAAAAAAACGACCATGTATAGTAAGGCTTTTTTTTCTGATAAAAAACGACCATGTATAGTAAGGCTTTTTTTTCTGATAAAAAACGACCATGTATAGTAAGGCTTTTTCTTCCGACAAAAAAACGACCATGTATAGTAAGGCTTTTTTTTCCCGACAAAAAACGACAATGTATAGTAAGGCTTTTTTTTTCCGACAAAAAAAACGACAATGTATAGTAAGGCTTTTTTTTTCCGACAAAAAAAACGACCATGTATAGTAAGGCTTTTTTTTCCCGGCAAAAAACTACCATGTATAGTAAGGCTTTTTTTTTCCGACAAAAAAGCGACCATGTATAGTAAGGCTTTGTTTTCCCGACAAAAAAACGACCATGTATAGTAAGGCTTTTTTTTCCTGACAAAAAACGACCATGTATAGTAAGGCTTTTTTTTTCCTGACAAAAAACGACCATGTATAGTAAGGCTTTTTTTTTCCTGACAAAAAACTACCATGTATAGTAAGGCTTTTTTTTTTCCGACAAAAAAACGACCATGTATAGTAAGGCTTTTTTTTTCCGACAAAAAAGCGACCATGTATAGTAATACTTTTTTTTTCCGACAAAAAAACGACCATGTATAGTAAGGCTTTTTTTTTCCCGACAAAAAAACGACCATGTATAGTAAGGCTTTTTTTTTCCGACAAAAAAACGACCATGTATAGTAAGGCTTTTTTTTTCCGACAAAAAAACGACCATGTATAGTAAGGCTTTTTTTTTCCGACAAAAAAACGACCATGTATAGTAAGGCTTTTTTTTTCCGACAAAAAAACGACCATGTATAGTAAGGCTTTTTTTTCCGATAAAAAAACGACCATGTATAGTAAGGCTTTTTTTTCCCGACAAAAAACGACCATGTATAGTAAGGCTTTTTTTTTCCGATAAAAAAACGACCATGTATAGTAAGGCTTTTTTTTCTGATAAAAAACGACCATGTATAGTAAGGCTTTTTCTTCCGACAAAAAAACGACCATGTATAGTAAGGCTTTTTTTTCCCGACAAAAAACGACCATGTATAGTAAGGCTTTTTTTTCCCGACAAAAAACGACAATGTATAGTAAGGCTTTTTTTTTCCGACAAAAAAAACGACCATGTATAGTAAGGCTTTTTTTTCCGATAAAAAAACGACCATGTATAGTAAGGCTTTTTTTTCCGACAAAAAAACGACCATGTATAGTAAGGCTTTTTTTTTCCCGACAAAATAACGACCATGTATAGTAAGGCTTTTTTTTCCCCGACAAAAAAACGACCATGTATAGTAAGGCTTTTTTTTTCCCGACAAAAAAACGACCATGTATAGTAAGGCTTTTTTTTTCCCGACAAAAAAACGACCATGTATAGTAAGGCTTTTTTTTCCGACAAAAAAACGACCATGTATAGTAAGGCTTTTTTTTCTGATAAAAAACGACCATGTATAGTAAGGCTTTTTTTTCTGATAAAAAACGACCATGTATAGTAAGGCTTTTTCTTCCGACAAAAAAACGACCATGTATAGTAAGGCTTTTTTTTCCCGACAAAAAACGACAATGTATAGTAAGGCTTTTTTTTTCCGACAAAAAAAACGACAATGTATAGTAAGGCTTTTTTTTTCCGACAAAAAAAACGACCATGTATAGTAAGGCTTTTTTTTCCCGGCAAAAAACTACCATGTATAGTAAGGCTTTTTTTTTCCGACAAAAAAGCGACCATGTATAGTAAGGCTTTGTTTTCCCGACAAAAAAACGACCATGTATAGTAAGGCTTTTTTTTCCTGACAAAAAACGACCATGTATAGTAAGGCTTTTTTTTTCCTGACAAAAAACGACCATGTATAGTAAGGCTTTTTTTTTCCTGACAAAAAACTACCATGTATAGTAAGGCTTTTTTTTTTCCGACAAAAAAACGACCATGTATAGTAAGGCTTTTTTTTTCCGACAAAAAAGCGACCATGTATAGTAATACTTTTTTTTTCCGACAAAAAAACGACCATGTATAGTAAGGCTTTTTTTTCAGACAAAAAAAACAACCATGTATAGTAAGGCTTTTTTTTTCCCGACAAAATAACGACCATGTATAGTAAGGCTTTGTTTTCCCGACAAAAAAACGACCATGTATAGTAAGGCTTTTTTTTCCTGACAAAAAACGACCATGTATAGTAAGGCTTTTTTTTTCCTGACAAAAAACGACCATGTATAGTAAGGCTTTTTTTTTCCTGACAAAAAACTACCATGTATAGTAAGGCTTTTTTTTTCCCGACAAAATAACGACCATGTATAGTAAGGCTTTGTTTTCCCGACAAAAAAACGACCATGTATAGTAAGGCTTTTTTTTCCTGACAAAAAACGACCATGTATAGTAAGGCTTTTTTTTTCCTGACAAAAAACGACCATGTATAGTAAGGCTTTTTTTTTCCTGACAAAAAACTACCATGTATAGTAAGGCTTTTTTTTTTCCGACAAAAAAACGACCATGTATAGTAAGGCTTTTTTTTTCCGACAAAAAAGCGACCATGTATAGTAATGCTTTTTTTTTCCGACAAAAAAACGACCATGTATAGTAAGGCTTTTTTTTCAGACAAAAAAAACAACCATGTATAGTAAGGCTTTTTTTTTCCCGACAAAATAACGACCATGTATAGTAAGGCTTTTTTTTCCTGACAAAAAACGACCATGTATAGTAAGGCTTTTTTTTCCTGACAAAAAACGACCATGTATAGTAAGGCTTTTTTTTCCCGACAAAAAAACGACCATGTATAGTAAGGCTTTTTTTTTCCCGAAAAAAAAACGACCATGTATAGTAAGGCTTTTTTTTCCTACAAAAAAAACGACCATGTATAGTAAGGCTTTTTTTTTCCGACAAAAAAACGACCATGTATAGTAAGGCTTTTTTTTTCCGACAAAAAAACAACCATGTATAGTAAGGCTTTTTTTTCCTGACAAAAAACGACCATGTATAGTAAGGCTTTTTTTTTCCCGACAAAAAAACGACCATGTATAGTAAGGCTTTTTTTTCCTGACAAAAAACGACCATGTATATATAGTAAGGCTTTTTTTTTCCTGACAAAAAACGACCATGTATATATAGTAAGGCTTTTTTTTCCCGACAAAAAAACGACCATGTATAGTAAGGCTTTTTTTTCCCGACAAAAAAACAACCATGTATAGTAAGGCTTTTTTTTCTGACAAAAAAAACAACCATGTATAGTAAGGCTTTTTTTTCTGATAAAAAACGACCATGTATAGCAAGGCTTTTTTTTCCGAAAAAAAAAACGACCATGTATAGTAAGGCTTTTTTTTCCCGACAAAAAAACGACCATGTATAGTAAGGCTTTTTTTTTTCCGACAAAAAAAACGACCATGTATAGTAAGGCTTTTTTTTTCCGACAAAAAAACGACCATGTATATTAAGGCTTTTTTTTTTCCGACAAAAAAACGACCATGTATAGTAAGGCTTTTTTTTTCCGACAAAAAAGCGACCATGTATAGTAATGCTTTTTTTTTCCGACAAAAAAACGACCATGTATAGTAAGGCTTTGTTTTCCCGACAAAAAAACGACCATGTATAGTAAGGCTTTTTTTTCCTGACAAAAAACGACCATGTATAGTAAGGCTTTTTTTTTCCTGACAAAAAAAGACCATGTATAGTAAGGCTTTTTTTTTCCTGACAAAAAACTACCATGTATAGTAAGGCTTTTTTTTTTCCGACAAAAAAACGACCATGTATAGTAAGGCTTTTTTTTTTTCCGACAAAAAAACGACCATGTATAGTAAGGCTTGTTTTTCCGACAAAAAAACGACCATGTATAGTAAGGCTTTTTTTTTTCCGACAAAAAAACGACCATGTATAGTAAGGCTTTTTTTTTCCCGACAAAAAAACGACCATGTATAGTAAGGCTTTTTTTTTCCCGACAAAAAAACGACCATGTATAGTAAGGCTTTTTTTTCCGACAAAAAAACGACCATGTATAGTAAGGCTTTTTTTTCTGATAAAAAACGACCATGTATAGTAAGGCTTTTTTTTCTGATAAAAAACGACCATGTATAGTAAGGCTTTTTCTTCCGACAAAAAAACGACCATGTATAGTAAGGCTTTTTTTTCCCGACAAAAAACGACAATGTATAGTAAGGCTTTTTTTTTCCGACAAAAAAAACGACAATGTATAGTAAGGCTTTTTTTTTCCGACAAAAAAAACGACCATGTATAGTAAGGCTTTTTTTTCCCGGCAAAAAACGACCATGTATAGTAAGGCTTTTTTTTTCCGAAAAAAAAAGCGACCATGTATAGTAATGCTTTTTTTTTCCGACAAAAAAACGACCATGTATAGTAAGGCTTTTTTTCAGACAAAAAAAACAACCATGTATAGTAAGGCTTTTTTTTTCCCGACAAAATAACGACAATGTATAGTAAGGCTTTGTTTTCCCGACAAAAAAACGACCATGTATAGTAAGGCTTTTTTTTCCTGACAAAAAACGACCATGTATAGTAAGGCTTTTTTTTCCCGACAAAAAACGAGCATGTATAGTAAGGCTTTTTTTTTTCCGACAAAAAAACGACCATGTATAGTAAGGCTTTTTTTTTCCGACAAAAAAGCGACCATGTATAGTAATGCTTTTTTTTTCCGACAAAAAAACGACCATGTATAGTAAGGCTTTTTTTTTTCAGACAAAAAAAACAACCATGTATAGTAAGGCTTTTTTTTCCTGACAAAAAACGACCATGTATAGTAAGGCTTTTTTTTCCTGACAAAAAACGACCATGTATATATAGTAAGGCTTTTTTTTTCCCGACAAAAAAACGACCATGTATAGTAAGGCTTTTTTTTCAGACAAAAAAAACAACCATGTATAGTAAGGCTTTTTTTTTCCCGACAAAATAACGACCATGTATAGTAAGGCTTTGTTTTCCCGACAAAAAAACGACCATGTATAGTAAGGCTTTTTTTTCCTGACAAAAAACGAGCATGTATAGTAAGGCTTTTTTTTTCCTGACAAAAAACGAGCATGTATAGTAAGGCTTTTTTTTTCCTGACAAAAAACTACCATGTATAGTAAGGCTTTTTTTTTTCCGACAAAAAAACGACCATGTATAGTAAGGCTTTTTTTTTCCGACAAAAAAAACGACCATGTATAGTAAGGCTTTTTTTTCCTGACAAAAAACGACCATGTATAGTAAGGCTTTTTTTTCCCGACAAAAAAAACAACCATGTATAGTAAGGCTTTTTTTTCCTGACAAAAAACGACCATGTATAGTAAGGCTTTTTTTTCCCGACAAAAAAACGACCATGTATAGTAAGGCTTTTTTTTCTGATAAAAAACGACCATGTATAGTAAGGCTTTTTTTTTCCCGACAAAAAAAAACGACCATGTATAGTAAGGTTTTTTTTCCCGACAAAAAAAAAACGACCATGTATAGTAAGGTTTTTTTTCCCGACAAAAAAACGACCATGTATAGTAAGGTTTTTTTTCCCGACAAAAAAACGACCATGTATAGTAAGGCTTTTTTTTTCCGACAAAAAAACGACCATGTATAGTAAGGCTTTTTTTTTCCTTACAAAAAAACGAACCATGTATAGTAAGGCTTTTTTTTTCCGACAAAAAAACGAACCATGTATAGTAAGGCTTTTTTTTTCCTTACAAAAAAACGACCATGTATAGTAAGGCTTTTTTTTTTCTGACAAAAAACGACCATGTATAGTAAGGCTTTTTTTTCCTGACAAAAAACGACCATGTATAGTAAGGCATTTTTTTTCCTGATAAAAAACTACCATGTATAGTAAGGCATTTTTTTTCCTGACAAAAAAACGACCATGTATAGTAAGGCTTTTTTTTTTCCGACAAAAAAACGAGCATGTATAGTAAGGAGTTTTTAAAAAAAAAAAACCCAACCATGTATAGTAAGGCGTTTAAAAAAAAACGACCATGTCTAGTAAGGCGTTTAAAAAAAAACAAAAAAACGAACATGTATAGTAAGGAGTTTTTTTTTTTTTTTTTTTTTTTTTTTTTTTAAACGAACATGTATAGTAAGGCGTTTTTTTTTTTTTTCATGGCTTTTTTTTCCCGACAAAAAAAAAACGACCATGTATAGTAAGGTTTTTTTCCCGACAAAAAAAAACGACCATGTATAGTAAGGTTTTTTTTCCCGACAAAAAAACGACCATGTATAGTAAGGCTTTTTTTTTCCGACAAAAAAACGACCATGTATAGTAAGGCTTTTTTTTTTTCGACAAAAAAACGACCATGTATAGTAAGGCTTTTTTTTTTTCGACAAAAAAACGACCATGTATAGTAAGGCTTTTTTTTTTCCCGACAAAAAAAACAACCATGTATAGTAAGGCTTTTTTTTCCTGACAAAAAACGACCATGTATAGTAAGGCATTTTTTTTCCTGATAAAAAACTACCATGTATAGTAAGGCTTTTTTTTTTCCGACAAAAAAACGACCATGTATAGTAAGGCGTTTTAAAAAAAAAAACCCAACCATGTATAGTAAGGCGTTTAAAAAAAAACGACCATGTCTAGTAAGGCGTTTAAAAAAACAAACAAAAAACGAACATGTATAGTAAGGAGTTTTTTTTTTTTTTTTTTTTTTTTTTTTTTTAAACGAACATGTATAGTAAGGCGTTTTTTTTTGTTTTTGTTTTTTTAAACGACCATGTATAGTAAGGCGTTTAAAAAAAAAGCGACCATGTATAGTAAGGCATTTAAAAAAAAAAAAAGACCATGTATAGTAAGCGTTTAAAAAAAAAAAAAAAAAAAACGACCATGTATAGTAAGGCGTTTAAAAAAAGAACGACCATGTATAGTAAGGCTTTTTTTTCTGACAAAAAATGACCATGTATCGTAAGGCTTTTTTTTCCGACAAAAAAACCCAACATGTATATAGTAAGGCTTTTTTTACGACAAAAAAACGACCATGTATATAGTAAGGCGTTTAAAAAAAAAAAAAAAAAAAAAACGACCATGTATAGCAAGGCGTTTAAAAAAAAAACAAAAAAACGACCATGTATAGTAAGGCGTTTAAAAAAAAACGACCATGTATAGTAAGGCGATTTTTTGTAAAAAACCACCATGTATAGTAAGGCGTTTAAAAAAAAAAAAACGACCATGTATCGTAAGGCGGTTTTTTTTTTTTTTTAAAACGACCATGCATAGTACAGCGTTTAAAAAAAACGACCATGCATAGTAAGGCGTTTAAAAAAAAAAACCAAAAAAAAACGACCATGTATAGTAATTTTTTTTGGAGAGAAAAAAACCCCGCCATACTATTAATGGTCATTTTTTGGAGAGGAAAAAAAAAAGCCTTACTATACATGTCGTTTTTTTTTTTTTTTTTTGGAGAACAAAAAAAAAAAAAAAAAAAACACCTTACCATACATGGTCATAATTTTTTTAGACAGAAAAAAAAAAACGCCTTACTATACATGTTTTTTTTTTGTTTTGAAAAAAAAAAAAAAACATGCCTTATGATACAGTCGTTTTTTTGGGAGGGAAAACCCCCCACCTTACTATACATGGTCATTTTTTTTTTTTAGAGAGAGAAAACAAAACGCCTTACTATACATGGTCTTTTTTTTTTTTTTTTTTTTTTTGAGGGAAAAAAAAAATGCATGCACCACACATGTCTACACTGCCTAGACATGGTCATTTTTTTTTTTTGGAGGGGGGCGCCTTACTGCACATGGTCATTTTTTTGAAGAGAAAAAAAAAACGCTTTACGATGTATCGTCTTTTTAAAAAAAACAAACATAAAAAATAAAATAAAATAACTTGCCTTTCTATACATATACTATACTATGTCTATTTTTTTTTTTTGAGAAAAAAAAAAACATGCCTTACTATACATCGTCTTTTTTTGAGAGAAACCCCCCCCCCGAGACATCTTACTGTACATGGTTGTTTTTGTTTTGAGATAACAAAAAATGGTCGTTTTTTTTTTGGAGGAAAAAAAAAACGCCTTACTATACATGGTCATTTTCTTTTTTGAGGAAAAAAAAAAAAAGCCATACTATACATGGTCATTTTTTGGGGGGGAGAGGGGAAAAAAAACAACAACCAAAAAACCGCCTTACTATACATAGTCGTTTTTTTGGGGGGTGGGGTGGGGGGGGGGGACAACTTACTGTATATGGTGGTTTTTAATGAAACTAAATACACTATGTTGAAGGTTATAAGTCCGAGCACACTAACACGCAAAATGCCTTTTCTTTTGAAGTGAACGCCAAACGTTCCACCCAAAGCTTGAAACGTTTCTACACAAACAGTGAAAATTTGAGGTCATTCCAACGAAAATTGTCAAAATTATTGGCCTACGAAATGGGGTCAAAACATTGTGAAACATTATTTCTACTTTTATTTCTAAAAAAATGGGTTTGCCAGGATTTTACTCCGTTTCATCACATAGGTTGCTTTGGCGTTACTCCTCCACTAGATGTCCCTGCGGTTGCTTTCATTGAAGCACCAAAGCTCCGAATCGAGCTGGGCACAATTTGAAAGAAGGCCTCAAAGATTCACAATGCTTCACCCGCACATCACTACAAAACCCGCAACGTGCTCGAGTTCGTGTCCCTCGTGGGCAAATCCTGCTACAAGCAAGATGTCCTTGTGAGAAATAGCAACAAACGCACCAGCATTTGCTCTTATGCCCACCTGACCGTCATCTTCTTGCCGCACCCCTCTCCAATTGAGCTGCCCGATGAAGCTTGCTTTGCACGCTAGCACCACCCTGTGACCAATCGTGATGATCGACAGGCTCCTACCGCGGAAACAGGAAATCATGACTTCTTTTTACATGCCATGCAGGGACTGAACCAGAAGGCAATTGGCCACATCATGCAATAACGTCCCACCCTCCTCAGCGGATCAAGCAACGCCTCAATCAGAGCCACAACCATCTTTCCTTCAACTTCAAGTCGGAACATGAAATAGTCTGAACTTTTGAAGCTAAGGATTTTATTTGGAGAGACAATGGCAGACATGAACAACATTTCTCAGGTTATTTCTGAGATTTTCAAAGAGGCACCGGCAGCCAGGAAGAAACTGATTGAGAACCACAGCAACCTGGAGCAGGTTGCAGACTACTGCGAAAACAACTACCTGCAGGTGACAAATTGCCAGCTCTAATGACTAATGAATTACATAAATGCATGTGTAATTATTCCCATCTTTTCTGTTGTTGGTATACATAGTGTTAACTTTTGTAACATTCCATCAAAGCAGTTATACTCAAGTAGACTATGAGAGTACGCTTTCAACCAATACAGTGCATTTGTAATGACATCCTGCAGGCAGATGAGCCAAAAAAGGCTCTGGAAGAAGCCAAAGCTTTGGCCACTCAGGCATTGGCCAGCGTCGCCTATCAAATCAACAGCGTGGCCACTTTGCTGCTCCAGCTTCTCAATTCTCAGGCCATTCAAGTCAAGAACATGGAATCCTCAGTCAACCTCATGTCACTGGTTAGAAACTGAAGTACCGGTCACCATAGAGCCTGCTTCTAGGTTCAGTCCTTCCTACAAAACACTTCTCTCTTTAATCCAGGCTGCTTCTATCCACTACGAGAAAGTAGCCAGAAGAGAAATCAGCGTCTTCACGACATCCAAAAACAACGCACGTGTCAAGCTTGTGGCCCCGCCCACTTCAGGCAGGGAGCTCGAGAGAAGCTATTCACGAGTACCCATCTCATACTCCGGCTTAGACACCACTGGACATAGTTTCCAGGTAAGTGGTCTACATTAAATGTCACATCAAGTGGCAAGTAACAATGTCATCATCTGTGCACGCCCCACAGATCTCTCAGGAGCCCCCAAGAAACACGACAGGAACCACTGATAGTGCGCTGAACAACGCAGATCCCTCTATGTACGTCAAAAAGTATTTATTTATATATATATATATATTCATGCTGAAATTTCCCAAACATGTGTCTTATGGTCCAAATAAACCTGCTGTTAACTGTTTGTTCGCTGTGGTTCCAATCCAAAGATCCAACTTTAAAAAAAAAAGCCAAACAAATAAATAAAAACCCAAACAAACTGGGAAAAGCCTAACAGAACATATGAAACATATATGATTAATTCAGTTAATAAAAAATATTTTATCTTATTTATGAAATACTCCATTAAATTATTTATAATTAACCAATCATTAAAAAAAAAAAAAAACAAGCACGCCTTTCCTGTCCTTTTAGCTGCCTTCTGTGACTTAAGCCTCAACACATTTTGCATTTTTGGTTGCAGATCCAGCCAAGGCATTGCCGTGCCTCTTCCGTCAGTCCCCACCTTGCCTGATGACGCCGACCTCCCGCCTGCTCCTCCTCCTCAAGCTACAACAGATGCCAGTTCCTATCTTCCTCCACCTCCTCCTCCCTCCAGTATGGACATGAGCCTGCCCCCTCCACCTTCCATGACCTCACCAACATGTCTGCCGCCGCCTCCGCCACTACCACCAAGCAACCTCTGCTCACCTGTCTCTCTTCCCCCTCCACCTCCTCCTGTCGCAGGAGCTACTGCTCTTCCTCCTCCTCCACCTGCTCCTGTGATGGGAGCTGCCGCCGCTCTCCCTCCACCGCCACCCACTTCCACTATTATTCCACCACCTCCTCCCCCTCCGCCGCCACCTCTGCTACATTAGCGTCCACCTGTTTTGTTCCCCCCCACTCATGGCCAATTTAAAGTCTTCAATGAACTGAGCATGCCTTATGTTTTGACTTTGGTAGGAAGTTGAATTTAGCCTAAAAAAAAATTGTCAAGTACAACAGATTTTGCCTGAATTGTGTTGTGCAAATAAGCACAACATGTCTTGCCTTGGCAATAATAATTAAAGTGTAAATCGATGTGTGGACCTGGTGATGCACTAGAAAGGCAGCAGATACCGGCGTCAACATGTTTCAACACTGGCCCCACAACATTCCAGAAACAAGCTCAAACAGAGATTCCCCTTTCCCCTTCTTCATTGCCTTAGTAGGTCTCCACGTTTAGAATGTTTTATACTCAGCGAAAGGCACCCTGAGAAAAAAAGCAGCGCTGTGATGACAACTGACACTGATAATATGACTATTGTGCAATTACAGTATATTGGTTAAGGGACAACCAAGTAAGGAGAAGGAGCCAGATGGACATGCATGCAAAAACAGACCCCTGTGTACCAGTGTGAAATCTGTTAACATTATTTCTGCAGCAGTAACTTCAATATTACAGCGCTAGCTAAACATCCAATCAGATCGCTCTAGTTCCTCCCCTATACTGCACACAACCACTAGAGGGCATACCTTCATGTCAGCTGTGAGGTCTTAGCCAATATCAGTAATTCAACCTGAGTCGATCCAATGTATGAACATTAAACAACGCGGCAAGCACCCTTTTTGTAAAAACAAAAACAAAATGTGTAGCAGTTGGACATTTATTGAGCAACGCAAACTTCTGATATCAACCCAGGAAACGTCTTAAGCAGGAAGTTGAAGTCCTGCCGCTGTAAACAAGACAATAGCGCTGTAAAAAGCCATCTTGCACTGAACGCTTTACCCTTTTGTAGCACACACCTCAGGAGATTTCAGGTTATGTTTGGAATTTCTCAATAAGGTAAGGCTCAAAATGACATTTAATTTGTTCAGTATGTTTTGTATAATTGTGTTTGAAAACTTTTACCTGCATTATATAGACTCAGCAAATACTGAAAAGTACAATGAGTCAACGATTTATAGGATGAAGGTCCAAAGAGTATGTTGCTCATTTGTGTTCCATTTCCAATGATACATACGCCTTTGTGGTTTGAACACTTGTCGGTGTCAAGTCTGCAGGTTCATCATACGTCACATAAGCCGGTTTA
Organism: Festucalex cinctus; assembly: GCF_051991245.1. Classification (NCBI taxonomy): domain Eukaryota; kingdom Metazoa; phylum Chordata; class Actinopteri; order Syngnathiformes; family Syngnathidae; genus Festucalex; species Festucalex cinctus. The sequence continues at coordinate 980,180 of NC_135427.1, forward strand.
GTTTTGATGGATGAAAGTAGGCCATGTTTGATATTGCTTTAAGTGAACATCATAATAAAATTGGACTGTATTTTTCCACCGCAGTCTCAACATGCGACATACATCATAAAGAGCCATATTGTTTTTCTTTTCTTTGTTTTCTACAGTGTCTGTGCGGCCGGCCATGACCTTTGTGAATGTATTCCAATATTTGTGAGTAGTACCAGTGCAGAATGATGCAGCAGTGTCTCGAGATATGAGTAACCCAAATTACAAGTGTTTCAATATGCTAGCTGTCATTCAGACGTTTTCCGCACCTTGAATTGCTATCTGTGATGACAAATTCAACACACTCTCCCAGTTAAAGTTTACTTCCAAACTACACATAAAAGAGAATTACAGGTGTATCAAATAACCATTAAAGTCATACTTTAATGGTAATGGGAAATAAATGACAGTTGGGCTAATGCGTACCATGCATGCGATGCTGTAAACTACAATCCATTTTCGTGGGGGTAAAATATTTCAGCTATGAGTGCTTTCATTTTCACGTGGAACAAATTCAACTCATATCTCAAAACAGTGCTGAACAACTATCTAATTAGACATCAACTTCTTACCCAGGTTCCCTTGCTTGGTGGTGTCCATCGCTGTGGTTCTGCTCTGCTTCTACTTGCACGCCAAGAAGAAGCGTGCGGCGTATGACGTCACCATGGCAACCGTTCAAGAGGATGGCAGCTCCTCCATCCAAACCATTTCACGAGTTGAAGGCCAGGAGGTGGCAGAGAGGCACTGCGACAGACTGCCACCCCGCTACAGCACCACTGACCTCCCGCCACCTTACTCACTGGTGGGTTTAAATTATATAAATATATATTAGGCATGTCAAAATAAGCCCATTAAATTTGAAATTCCACAACTTCATGTTAAAAGGTTTGATAGCTCTTACTATGGATAGAAAAAAAATGCACTGAGCTGTCACCGTCTTACAAATGCAATTATGCCATCTAGTGGCAAATAATGACCCACACAAATCTATGACACTTGTTTTATACAGTACATCCTTTCAATTTCATCAAATATGAATTTGAAGTATCAATGACTAAAAGAGGCCACCATATCTCTATTAGCTCAACATTTTTCCCCCCACTTTCATGCCGAGTATGACAACTTATAAGTAAATTATTTAGAACTGATATATTTGCGATGCAATTCTTGATTAAATTTTTTTAGATTATATACATACAAGGGATGTCAAAATCAGTGCATTATTAATGCGTTAGCCTCAAGTTTTCAGATTCTAATCTCTTTCCAGTTTGACCCCAAGCTGACGGGCATCTGGCCAGGTGGCCCTCCCCCCACCTATGAGATGTATCCAATCACGTTGCCTCTGGCTCCTCATCTCTGGAGGACCACCTCGAGACCGCCATCTCCCTCTACCAGCCCCCACCCGCCCACAGGGCATCCGACATTTGAACCTTTACCGACACAGCGTGTTTCATGATGAACATGTTTTGTTGCTCTGCATCAAAAATTGAATGTCAATACAATGTAAATTTCCATCTGCACATACACACACCAACACTTGCCTTTGAGTGATAAGGATACTTTTTATTACAATACACTACTTGTAAGTTGAAGGTAAAATAAATATATGTTGTAGAGGTTGCCAATAGTGTTGTAACATGTTTTGAAAAATCCAATGAATGAATCCTTGGCTTTTTGAAACACCTTAAGGCAAAAATATGTATTTATATTGTACTGCATGTATGTCACAAATGACATCAACTAGAACAGAACATGAAAAGCTAACAAATGTGTCTGTCTACTTTCCTGCTAAAAATCACGTTTTTTTTTGTTATGCAATTCTCAGTGCTATAAACACAAGTAAACCAAGCAAGGTTGTGGCCAAAAGGTCGATGTTGGCTCGTTTTCGACAGTTCCATGTAGAGAAGTGCAGCAATATATGCCTAACGTGTTCTATTGCTGTTCATTTTCCAGGCGAGTGAAGAAACACAAGTAAAGCACATTTGTCAACAAATACAATCATACTATAAAATGAGGTGGCAAAATACATGGAATTTAATACAAATATCACACATTTGGTATGTTACCATCACCTACTTGTCTTTCTTTTAGCAATCCAATGTAAACATTACACTACATTAAGGATTTAAGATCCGGAAGCTAAAAGATAAATACACCCTTCCCACATAATGGACCTCACTAAACAAAGAATGGACATTCAACTACATTTTCTTGATCTAGGGGGAAACAATCAATGAATTGATTAAATGCTAATGTTGATTATTTTTGTTTATTGGGATGGGAGAATCGGAATGTTGTATTGACCAAAGATAATGACATGACATATGAATATGTCAATGTCCTATACAGCTGTTCTTCTTTTGACTTTAAAAAAATAAAATAAAATAAAAAACAAAAAAAATAAGAAATTAAAAAACAGACGGAATCAACAGCACCCACGCTGGCTACAGCCAAGTACTACATCCCATTTTAACCCTGTTGCGTCAGGATTCAATTACTGTTTTGTGGCATATTTGTAGTTATTTACATGCTTTCTTGGGGAACCAATTATCCATTTTTTGCTATTTCCATGCCTAGCCCAAATATAAGTACTGCTCTGACACCATCGTGTGGCATTTTGGTGCTAAGGAACAATGCTGAACAAATATGCAAATGCAACACTTATGATTATTGCTCGCTTTTTGCATGAACACAAAGATTTAAGACCGCTTCTCCATCAACATACAGACTTATGTTTCACTTTTAGCATTCCAGAATTTACCTTAAATTGTTGGCATAACACATCAATCTTATGTGTGACATGCTGAGGTGGAGTGAAGTAACTAACACAGATTCAGGCATTCGAGAGAAAAAGTCTTTTTCTTTGTCCAGAAATGGAGAAAAAAAAACAAAAATAACTAATTTTGGTTCAGTTAATTTGGAGTGAGGGTGAGGAGCTGTCTGATAGTAAAGCACCGGTTGTGCTTTGCTGCCATCTTGTGGCATCTATACAGAATTATAAAATTGCTCACCCCCTAAAGATCTTCGTATCCCGAGCCCCCTCAAAGACAAAAGAAAAAAAAAAATGGAGGTACATTGTAGCCCACCGTCAGTCCCACACAATGGCCTCAAAAATCTAGAACTCTGTTACCAAGTTTGCGCTTAGCTCTCCACCTATTCACAGGATTGCACTATAGACCAAGATCCAACTCTACAACCACTTCAGTATCAACAAAATGACAAATTAAGTACAACACAACTTACGTTCCCGCCCCTGAATGGTGCAAAAGCGAGCGAAATTTAATGGTCCACGGTGATCCAGCTCAAAAGACCCAGCTGACGGGCACCCACTGCTGCTCGTTTGACAGTTTTTCCATGGCGGCACGCACGCTCCGGAACGTGGCTTCGAGGCCGTCGTTGACGATGCACAGGTCAAAGTAATGTTCGTAGGCCCTCTTGATGCGCTCGCTCTCATCCACCGTCCTCTTGAGCTCAGAGTCCTGAAGGGTTTGGGGGGGAAGAATTTCGGTTTTGTAAGGCGCTCGTGGTTTCATTTTTCATTCATAGCAAGGACTAAGTCAGTATGCATTTCCGTCGACTAATAAAGACAAGGCATAAATGCACTTCACTTAATAAAAACTGAATTAAAGTCTACGGCCATTTTAGTTGATGAACAAAGACAAGACGAAAATGATATGATTTTATATAATACTGTCTCTGCGACACTATCATGTGACACACACTTTCAAGTCTGTCACTAATGAGCACATGACACAGACAGGAGGTGGATTCACGGTGACAAGTAAAAATCATCATAATCATAATTGTAGCATAAATCAAACAGCTACAATGGTTCCAACAATGATGTTAATCCAACCACTAACAATCCTGGCTAATTTACGGGCTCATTGGAGCCATGGTACACTTGTTGACATACTGTAATTGGGTGTCAAGTTGTTTTGCATCAAAAAGTTGAGAAATTTTTGTGATGTTTTAGAGCCAAAATTTTCAACATTATCTGTTTACAAAAAAAAAACAAAAAAAACAAAAACAAAAACATACATATACAGTATACAACAACAAGGGTAGAATGATTGTCCTGACAAGATTAAAACATTTACAGTTGTTGACTAAAACTAGACAAATGTCTTGGACTAAAATCAAGACTAAAATGCTCAATTTAAAGTTGACTAAACAAAAACAGAATTAATTTGACTGATTATGGTAAAAGCTAACAAGCATGACTGAAACTGGATTAAAAACTGACAAGTTTAAAAACGTCTGATAAAATCAGCACTGATTTGCACTCACCGTTAACTGTTTAGTTACCACTCCTGACTCGATGGCCGACCTGTTCATGGCCTTGAGGACCTCAAAATCGGGAGCCTCGATGAAAACGACGTAGGGCAGAAACTCAGACGTCCGTAGGACTTTGACAGCCTTGAGAAAATTTGAGGGGTTACTGTTGCTGCATCGTGCAAAACAGTTTGCCCAGAAAGTGTATTTCAAATTCATCCATGAAAATATCAACCAAATGCAAACATTCTGGACTTCCTGTGAGTAGATTCCTCTACCTGTGGGTTGACATCCAGTATGCAGATCTTGCCCGTTTCCGTAACCTCGTGTATGGAGTTGATTTTCGTACCATATAAGTTGCCGTCGTACTCGCCGTGCTCCAAGAAACGCCCGTTTTTGATGTCGCACTCCATTTCGCTGCGCGTCATGAAACAATACATTTGACCGTCTCTCTCGTCCACCTTTGGCTTTCGGCTGGTGACTTGAGGGGGGGGGAAAGCAGAGATGAGACGTAACGATCGGGGCGAGCCGCGCCATTCGTCCGGCGTATGTCGTCACTCACATGGGATGGTGGTGCCGTACCGCTGGGGATCCAACACCAGCAGCTTGTTCTTCAGACTGCGCCGGCCGACGCCCTGCGCGCCAATCAGGACCAGCGTCTTCCTTCTGAAGGGCGGCACCTTGGCAACCTCCTCGTAGATCCGCAGCTCATGACGGTCAAATTCTTCCAGAGAAACACCAATTGTTAGCAATTGGATTCTGTGTAGAAGGGAGGTCCAACTGCTTTTATTCCCTCCCAGGTACCTGCATTCTTGGTGGTTAAATACATCATCTTTTTCTTCTTTTTACCGCCCATTCCAGCACACAAAGGACCTGAGTGAAACACATTTACCATTCTTGGGTTTGCCAGCAATTTCAATGGAAGTAACAAGAGAACACATTGTAGATTTTCACAAGGAGTATCGGATGTTATACGCAGATGTAGCCACTAGATGGCACCATACAAACACTGAGTGTCCCTTTGTGTGGTTGTGAGAAAGAGGGAAAGATGTCTTTTTGTGAAGAGGCATAAACCTTTGTGTTTATAACACCCTCCCCCACCAAAGGGAAAAAAAACAGCTATCCAATATTTTGAACGGCCAATTTGTTGGTTTTAGATAAAGAGGGGGCAATGAAGGTCTTTCCCTGCTTCCAATGGTGTTTACAGTATGTCAATGGCTTGTTCTGCAGAAAGTGAAGTGCAGTTTTGTGACTCACCTCACAGCTTTTGTCTGCTAATGACTGTGCGCAACACATGAATGGAAAAAAGCTCTGCAAAGTTTGTGCTCAAGGCTCATATTTTAATTTTAAACTAACAGCTGCACCAGGTCATGTGTTCATTGAAACATGAAGTGTTTTATTTAATGATCCAGTTTCATCTGTAATTTAAATATGTAAATGAATTTCATGAAATAAAAGTGAAAAATCTCATGTCTACATAATCTTGCAACTACGTAATTTTGCAACTATACAATGGATCAATGTCCAATTATTCAATGTGATAAATACTAAATGCATGAAAACATTTTATTTTACCTTTTTAAATGCAGAAATTAGTGCAGCAGACATCACACGACTGGCGACGAAGGCTGCCATATTTTGCTCAACCCCACCACTTATTTGTATTTATAGCAAAGCAAATGACCAAATGTGATATATCAAATAATAATTAGGCTATTTTTGACAAAAATAAATTTTAAAAAGTGTCATGCACATCAAGTATTTTTCCATTTTACTGGTGTGTATATATATATATATATATATATATATATATATATATATATATATATATATATATTAGGAAATAATTCCTTAATTTGCTCAATAATGCAGGACTCTAGATTTAGGAAATGCATTTACAATGCTCGTTGAATATCGATCGTCAATCAATTAATCCTACCACGGCTGATTGCAAAACTGAATAATCGGCCTGAGCCCGTGCCACCTGAGTCATGCCAGTGCTCATTGCAAGCACTCCAGCGCTCATAGGCAGACTGGAGAGGTGACGTCTCGTGTGAAATGCATTCAGGATACGGAGCGGCACAGATGCTGTCTTTGTTCTCAGTGTCTTTATGCAAGCATGGGGTCAAATCTGCATAAATTTAAAGTGTTTCTCTCCGTCGGCTTTGTTGTTTGTGAGCTGACAGGAAGAGGCGTGTCGCCTCAAGTAGTACCTGCAGTTACGAGCTCCAGATCTCTCTTCACAAATGCTTTCCTCTTCTCCTCCAGGAGCTGACTTGGAATTAATCCGGCGCTACCTCCTTGGATGTGGCAGGCCTGAGAAAGACGCAAGATGAGCAACACCTCACCTATGCCTATGACTTTAAGCGGGAGGCTGTGCTGACCTGCCACCAGTTCAAGTCTTCCTGGTTGAAAATCTGTAGAATGTCTCCACTACAGAAGCTCAGTCCTGCCTCTTTACATGGAATCAAGTTATCGTGGGACGGGTCATAGTCAAAATGACACTTGACAAAAGCCTGGAACGACACAGTTGTGATTACATACAAAAAAGGAATCAAAACAGAAGTACATTTGCATATAGTTTATATAATACTGTTACCTCTCAAGGCTAAGCATTATTAATTTTGAACAATCAAATTGCTCTCCGTCTCAGTTTAAGGCTCATAACGACAATGTTCCCATGATAGGACACCAACAGAGAGAAACAAGGAGAGAGCCAGCGAGCCAAAATGCGTAGCCATGGAAACCATTCCCTCCCCCTTCTACCCTTGACGCCTTTTCTCATACTCCAGTGATGTATGATCAATTAAAAAATAAAAATAATAAAAATAAATAAATAAAATAAAAAATACACGCGCACACACACGCACCCCCACAGCTGTGTGTGTGTGTCTTGCTCTGAAACGTTTTAGATGCTTCAGCAGAAGGTGTGAGCTCAATGGATGGGACTGAGATTATGATCACAGGGCTAGGACAAAACAAAACAGTCTAGTAGACACTACCTTTTGAAATACTGACAATTGGAGTCACTTTACATTTTACAATTGGGGCATTTGGTATGGGAGGACCAAAAATGCCAAAATAATAAATACACAAAAAGCGGAAAAAATAAATAAATAATAATAAAAAAATAATACCACAAAAATGAATATAAATGAAAATATAAAGTAAATAAAATTAATGCGGAAATAAATAAGCAGGCATTATTTTCAGTATTATTTTGGCATATTTGAAGGCACTTGTGCCCAACTCAATTTATTTAAACTGTGCCGCAACAACAATAGAAACTGTCTCAGGCAAACAATATCTTAAATCATGGTGGCATGACAAACAATTGCATTCATGCTAACGAAGTCTCCACTACAGACAAAAACAGACCCCCCCCCCCTTTTTTTTTTTTTTGCAGGCCATTGGTTTGGAAAGCGGATGTTTGTTTGTTGGCTGACAAAACAATTGGCAGCCACTTTCCTCTTCAATGCCATCACTAAAAATGCTAATATTGAAACACTCGCTGCATATTTGATCGCATGGGATTAAATGTCAGGCAATCACTACAGTGCTATGCGAATCAGATAGCCATCTAAAATATCACTTTACATCTGGTTAAGTGACAAAAACAATGATTAAATATTGGAGATAATGTCACTTAGAACATCCAACTACAAAATGAGATTTTTGCTTACCTAACAACGTTAATGCTCAAAAAACCCAAAATCAATTTAAAAAACAACAACAACAACAACAAAAAAAACTTGTGCTTAGAACTTTTTTTTTTTTTTTTTTTTTTTTTTTTTTTTTTTTGTGTCTTGGCCATGGTAATTCATAATCACATTTTTTTTTGTTGAATTTTTCTTTTTCTTCAAAAATGCCAATTATGTGCCTAACAATTTTTTTTTCTGCTAGCATGCACAATTGCACATGCTGTGATCGTTAAGGTTTGTCCTACTTATTGGGACAAGATATGTGTATGTCTGAGCTGACCTGTCTGGGCGTGTGCGGCTCCTGGTAACTGGGCAGAATCTTGAGCACCACGCTGCCACTCGCCTCCTTCAGCATCTCCTGCAGGACTTTGGGGTCGTTGCCCACCTCCTTGCCGTTCACCTCCTTGATGATGTCACCCACGTGCAGCAGACCTTGCTGGTCAATCATGCCGCCGTGAAGGATCCGGGCGATCACAAGCTCGCCGCTCTCCACGCGGAACGTCACTCCCTTTTCAACACAAGTGTTTGTTTAAGGAGCATAATGAGTTCTAATAATTTTTCATTTCAGTTTATATTTATTTTGTTTTGACTTTTGCCTCAATGGATTTATGTCATACTGAACACCAGAAAAAATATGTTCAACACAAGGAAATTTAGAAGACTTTGAATTGACTCGGATTCCTTTCTTGAATATGATTTCAGATTAAGTTGATTTCTGTGTTTATGTTTTTTTTGTGCAATTGCTTAGTGGAGACAAACAGGGGTATATTTATTATTTTTGGTCCATTTCTATTTTTAATTAGTGTCGTTTTGGAAAAGGGGAAAACCATAAAAAAAATAACCTCTTTATATTAGTTTTAGCATTTAATAATAGATGAAGTATTTCTGGAGTGTAAAATGGAAAAAAAGAAAGAAAAAAAAAAGGCAAACAGTAAGGTATTGAGCTTTAAACTACAATTCCCACTACTACAATGAAAAAGCAGCCAAAAACAAGTTAATAATATCAGTCAAAAGTTAACAATGAAAACAGAAACCCAAGTGATTTTTTTTTAAGTTAATCATTTTCCACTTCTGCACATCTGAATAGTAATACTGAAACAAATTTTTAGTTTTCAACAAGCATTCAAAAAAGAAAAAAGAAAAAGAAAAAAGAGCCTGGACATTAGAATATTTTAAAGCAGAAGGAGGTCTATACAGTACTTAGCAATGACACCGAGTATTTATCCACAAACTAATAAACTGACTACAGATAAATCTCTATTTTGTGTCATGGAATGGAATCATTTTCCCCCTTCTTATAAACAAGGCTACAAAAAGAAAAAAAAAAAATCTAGTTGCAGGTTGATGAGTTTATTCATCAGCTACTTACAAGGTGCTCACCAGACACCTTGCGGATGCCCACCATCCGGACAGCATCAGGCGGCACGGGTTGGCTGTTGAGGGCTGCGTCCATGAAGGCGCAAGGGCTGGGAGGAGGAGTCTCATAATTTTTGGAAGCGACGGAATCATGCGTCTCCAGGAGAGACTTTATGAGGGAGGGAAAAAAAAGATGCAAGAAAATGTTGAGGGTCACAGTAATGTGATGGCAATAATCACGCTACAATGCAAATACAAAGACTCTCTGACTTGAGCTCACTACAGCCATGAAGCTTACAGGAACTTCGAATCAATCATATTGATGCTGGCGCAGCATGCGCCATTAAGCCTAAACTCCAATCCAGGCCTTATTTAGATTTTGGAGACCTGAAAGTGAGGCTCCTTCAGGATGCGGACCAGCTCGTCGGCTGCTTGGCTCCTGCGTGTCAGAGGGCTGAGCTCCTTGAGGATTTCCTGGACCAGCTCCACGTTGTTCTCCCTCACCGCCTCCAGCTTGGGCTCCTCCAAGCGCTCATGAGCCTTGGGATTTATGAGGACAAAGTAGATTGTACAAGAGGTGAATTTTGGCCAACGCATATTAGCATGTGTATATTTCCCAGTCTTTTGCTGAGCTGTTGATTCCAATTTAATTACAAGTGAAAATAACAATGACCACTATCAGTAGCAACCGCTCAGCACATACTAGTACCTTGTACATTTTTCTGTGTGCTCTGAGAAACATTAATATTTCAGGCAACCATGAATTTTTCACTTTCTCCTCCTCTACAGTCAAGGACATATGGTTTCTATATTTCCGATCCAGGGTCAGCAGCAAACAATGAGTTATTCTCAGACCCTTTGCAAGTTACGTACATTATTCATTGCAGTCAGTCCATTTTCATAAGGACATCTACGCTACAAAGCTTGGAAATCAACTGCAGAACCTATTGATGTGAGACATCTAAATGTATTTATAGCTTGAGCAGGCTTTGTGGGAGACTTCAACATCACATTCGTACCTGATGTCGTCATATGTTAACGTGTTGACGACTCACAATGTCCATATACCGTGCCACATAAATAGAATGTAACTCTTGAAGTAACTTGCTTTCCAACACTCATTTTTAAAATCAAGTCATCAGTAAAGTGAGTTACTTTTTCAAGGCAACTAACACTAGTGTTATGAATGACATTTCACGTTATCAGGATATCACTGACACAGGATTGCTTTTCAGTCCATGAGCTCCAATTATATCTTCAATTCATTCAATCCAATGTTGAACGGATCGCTCAATATCATGCCCAGCAGACTCAAACCTTGACATCCTGTTTTCCACTGTAGCACGTCCACTAAATGCCAAACTGTCATAAAATAACTGATAACCGCTTGATACTGTATTGTTTTACAAATTGAGCTTGTTCGAGAAAACATTGAACATAAATGTGAAAAGTGTCCCAACTCTTGCTGCAATTTCGGCTCAGTTAGTGAGTTGGAACTTTCAGCCTGCTGCCTTGTGACATCTCATACTGAGCTTATTGTGCCGCCAATCACTGATCTGATTCTGTACAGTTATAAACCAGGCTGATTGCCTCATTCTATTGCAAGCACGGTGCAATCAATGCAATTCACCAAAGGCATCTAGCAGGAGAATCACTTTTTTTTTTTTTTTTTTTTTAAAGTCCATCTGGTCACGTGAACTTCCTTGCTAGCACGCAAGAGCTTGGTGAAGTGTTTAAGGATCCACCACTGGAGTCAAGAGTGTCTGTAATCCCGGGGGGGGAAAAATGTCATGCATCAACCACGAGCCTTCTTCACTCATAGCGTTCCTGCAGAGACTAGTCACTTCCAGTTAAGCTCTATTTTTTTATGGGTTTGAGGCACTGTCAGAAATAAACACTGCCATCATTACTAATAATGAAGACATTTCATAAACGAACATGTCTAACGTTGAATGCATTTGGAGTACCTCAGCACATGTTACTTCTTGTCCCCCGCACACATTGCTGTTGCTCTTGGCAAGTAAACCACCAAAAAGACCGTCTGCCACTGCAGCATCTAATTCAATTTATCTTCAGATACTTCAAAAAGAGTAACTGCATGCAAAAGGTATTACATTTTTGTGTGAATTTGAAGGGCAAGTTTTGATCCATAAGGCAAGAATGGGTTTACAGCATAACCGTTAAATTTAATTTCCATGTCAAGTTCAAAGCAGGAAGTGTACTTGTAAGAGGGAAGTTTTAGGGCAGGGCAACGTGTCAGAACTGCAACAATTTTGGTAATTGTGCTGGTTAAATCTTGGACTGACATCCTAATTCAACTTTTTTATTCTCTAATCAAGAGAACATAATGTAATAAGATCAAACATACTGTGAATCATGTAGCCTTCAAAAACTGCTACGCAAATAAATGGAAAAAATTATGTCAATGAAAAGTGAAGGATCGTATTGATCAACGCGTTTAGTGCCAAGTGTTTGCTGCTCACTCAAGGGCTCCCTCCTAATTAGAAGTTACCTTGCGTCACGCATCAAGGAGAACTACTCTGCTCTTTGACAGCCTTATAACCTTTTGTTCCAGCAGCTCATTAGAATGACGGGCATGAAGAAAACTGCAAACATTGCTGTCGTTCCCTTTTACTCCAAATATTAGCAATGACACGACTGTTTAAATGTCAACTGTGCAACAAGTTGTTGAGAGTTATGATTTTGTTCTCACCACTGGGCTCTCCATGATGCCTTTGAGGAAGATGAGGTCCAAGTCGTTGGCGGTTGTAGAGTTGATGCTGTCACTCAGCGTGTCCAAAGCCTGATGATGCATGACTGCACACAAGACACACAAGAAAAGAACTTATTTTTCTCTCAAATGTTCCATATTAGGGAATCTCTAGAATTCTGAAGAATGTGTGTTATAGACTAGAGTGATAACAACAAGGCAGTGTTACCTAGTGGCCTAAGCTAGGCTTATAATAAGTTTTGCAAACTTTTCTGAGGTAAGCTTCTATGTATTACTCGCATTTTTGTTTTGCTATTCACAACACTGCGAATAGCTCAAGACCGCAAACAGCAGAAGGTGAAGTTGATCCAGTCGCGGCTAATTTGCTAGCTAAAGAAAATGAGAAAGCTTATTGCTACTGGCCATTTAGACAGGACACATCTAAACCACAAATCATATAGATAAAGGTTAGAACTTATTATGGCATGCTTCAACAACAGTTCAGAATATTTATAACTACATACTAGCAGAAAGTGAACAGATGAGGTTTGCTAGCAAAATCGCAACATCAGCTAACATTTTGAGCTACTGGACTAGCTTGTTTATATTGCTCAACAAGAACTCATAAGCTGTTATCTATTTTGGTTGTTTTAATTAGCTCGTACATTATAAAGAGGTTTAGTTTCCAATAAAAAGCTAATGAATAAAGTCAGTAGGCCTATCAAATAATCCACATTTGATAGTTGTGACAATAGTTGCGAGAGAGAGAGTCTACAAATAACTGCAAAACTGAAGATACTGCCAAATCACACACTGCACCAAACAACTCTTTTACAAGCCGACTTGTTCCAAATGGGAATACAGGATGCGATAAAGACTCGCACGTCAATGCTAAACAAATCACAGAGCTGAGTATGAGAAGCACTCACTATAACACAAAGCTGTGTCAACATTTATCTTGATAAAGAACCACTAATGCAACTGTCAGTGGCTAAGTCAAATATTGGAGTAGTCAAAAGTAATACAGGTTTACACGACACAAATCAGACAAGGATGGGATTCGAACCCAAGCGTGCAGAGCACAATGGATAAGCAGTGCATTGCCTTAACCTCCCAGCGACCTCGTCTGACAATGACACATTAGTCCTGGTGGCACTTTGATATGCAAGAAGAACATTCTACAGCTTCACTGTTTATCCAATTATTATTCGTTTCCTGAGCCTGCCACGTCAAAGCACCTAATTTCCATATTATGTAACTAGAAAAAGCAACTGGAAAACCCCAGGTAAACAGAATGCGGGGTTGTGTGTGCGCGCGGCAGAATCCACAAATCATCATTTCTTTTCATTTTTCGGTGGCAATCGAAAATCCATGAAATGGAGAGGGAAAAAAAAAAAGAAAAAAAAAAAAGAAAAAAAAAAGACTATTTTGCTATTTGTTTTTGATCTAATACAAAAACAAAATGATTAAATGGCCTCCAAGTCAGTCATAATGCAATGAAACAATAAGCTACTAGTACTATTCATTGTTAAAATAAAACACAAATAAGCTCTCATTTTCACTTTTTTGATTGACAATTGAAAAAACTGACAACGATTCAGCAGCCAACTCAATTCTTTAAGCTAACCCTAACCAGACTCTGTCCGTCACAATTCTTAACACATACAAAATGAGCTGATAGACATTTTAATTAACAAAGACTGATTTACATTATGCGAGAGTGATTACAAGCGCCACAATGCACACTTCATTTCACGTCACGTCTCCACATCTCGACAACGGAGTTCTGTGCCACATGTTGAGCAGGCCCTCAAAGCCAAAATAAAGGACACAAGTCACATCTTGGCTTCGCCTCAAGATGAGACGGAAGCCAGACAGGCAATAACATCGTCAGAAGCTGACGACCTTGCTCATTCATTACACCGTCCTTCCGCCCTGTCGCAGGATAATTTCAAAGCAAATTGAGTTACTAATTGCATGAGTCTTCTGCGGTCAAGTATTTTCTTTGTGTTTGGCCTCCAGTGACAACAGTTGCCCTCAAGCCGGAGCGAATGCCAGATTTGCACCTGGCCGAGCACATCAAACCAGCGGGCTCAACTTACAAGCGCTGCCTAATTCTCTTTAATCACATCAAACTCTTGCTTTTTGCCACTTTTGGTCTGACTCTGCTTATACTTAAAATGTGACAGCGTCAATCACTCTTGCCATAATAGCTTTTTGGCTCATTCTATTATAAACTCAGCAATCATGGTGAAATTCACATCTGAGTGTCAACAAAACAATGAGCAAGGACATGCACTTGTGATATTATCGTTGGTTGGAAGTCACAGAGAAATCGAGGCGTGAAAATAATACAGCATAGAGCGTGTCTGGGGTTGTATGATTACTCACAGAGATCATTACAAATCGACGTCCTTTCTCTTGTTCATTTATCAGCGCCGAAGAAAAGGGACCAGAGGAGTGATTGCACTGCATTATTTACCCTTTCCTGTCCTAATCCTTGTTTTGTGGGGACATTAGGATTTCAGGTGAGAAACTCATGTAGCGTCACAGGCATTAGAAAATTGAAAGCCTACTTTCTTTTAATCTGTAGTGTACCATGCTTTCTCAATGAGCATTTACACTAGTGGGGCCTTGACATTCAATTGAAATGAATGGATATACCATTAATCCATTCCAGTCTCCCCCAAAACCCAATAGAAAAAAAAATGCCATGTGTTTTACATTGTTCTTTGTCAAGAATCTTTCATCTATTTATCTAAGGCTGTGACAATAACTTCAATATTGTGATATTGAAATGGCCACAATATCATTGTCGTCATGCCATGATATTAAAAGTGGCACGTCTGTTAAAAAAGTGAGGTTGTATTTTATTTGTGCAGTTTGAGCACTCCTTGGTGTTTAATTTTATTAGTGCAGTTTAATTTTCATTAGGAATGTTTTGGCCACAACGTTGAGCGCTCACTTGTACCAGCAAATATATTATTCTTTTTTGGCAATATCGTGAGTTTTCTCAACAATCTCCCCGCAACAACATGATAATTAGCATAGCATAAGGTTTGCATCGTGATATTTATCATGTTGTTATGTTTGGATGTCATTAGTTCTCTACTATTAGCCAAACTGCTGCTTGTGAGTGCCAACATCCAGAACTTGAATCTCAAAATGTTTGCTCGTAAGTCAAACTAAAAACTGTATCTTGAAAAAGCCACAGGCCCGGTCACTCAAGGCACTGTGTCAGTTCAATCATCTTAGTAAAAAAAATATATATATATATATATATATTTACCCAAATGATACACCTTCCAACAGGTTGATTAGTAAATTTTCCAATAAAATACATGATTCATTAACTTGAATTATACACTCCAAGGAAAGATAAATGGTAAATGTCACTTCATTTATATAGCACTTCACCTTACAAGGCCCTCAAAGCGTTTTACACCTGCTGATGCCACAGCATCAGGAGCTACTGGGGGTTCAGTACCTTGATCAAGTATGCTTCGACGTGGTCACAATGACACGGCGTCAAACCCGCAACCTCTGGGTCGGGAGACGACCACTACCACTGAGCCATGCCTCCCCACAGATTCAAATGGTTGTGCCATTCAGATCTCTAATAACAATAATCCAGGGTGATGGCCTCTGGCATCACTTGTCAACAAAAAACGAACATGCAATTACAAGCAAAGCAAATTAAAAAGTGGTTGGTGTGCCCTCCGAAGAGAGCAACAATTAAAGGCAATGTCACGGAGGCTGCTGAAAAATCGAGGCGGTTATTGTTTGTGCTTCGACCACAGCAGGGGGGAGACCGTGAACCTCTTACAAAGCATTTAGCGAAGGTTGCCTTGTTGCTATGGGGTTGGCGTTTTGGGACACAGAGAGGAGGCTAAGAGGTGTGCAAATCTCATTCTCAAGAGGTTCTTAGAGCCACGATGGGGTGCTGATTTCTAATTATCAAATAAATCAACGTCATTACGATCAAGTCGTCAGGTCGTTAAAGATGGATGTCCAAGAGAGAGGCTGAAACATTTTATTGACTCGAGTCACCTGGTGAATCATTTCTGATTTAATGAGGCCTTCATCAGTCATTATGCTGAGCGTGAGACTTTCCATGCTGACGTGCTTGCAGGCTCGGAAGCTTACATGCAAAAACATATCAATTTTGTATAATTGAGTCAACATGCTCTGGTTAGAATAGTGTTGATGCAAAGAGAGGGCTTGTGATGAGTTTTTAAATCAGCCTCCACCAACCTTAGGAATAAGTTGGAATAACACCCTGTATTAACGCAAGTCATGCATAACACTTTTTTTTTTTTTTTTTTTTGGACTCACTACTGACGCATTTGTATTGGCAAAAACAGCTAGTCAGATTGGGCTCCGAGTGTGCCCGGCTGATACCATCTGGGTGACATAAACCACAAAAGGCTTTTCATAAGTCAAGCACAAAAACAACAGTAGAAATGATCTTATCACACCATCTTGCTGTGGTTAAACTTTAATATACGTACTACGCAGTTCCCACTTTGCTTCAGTTCTCTCTTCGCTTGCTGCTATCAGCCTCATCATCAGATCTGTCTACTCCCTTGCCGTGTTGTGATTTCTCCCCCATTGTTATTGTTGCATCTTAAGACTACAGAAAAAGCTCCATCCCTCTGAGCGCCACCCTAGACCTTGTTGGTACTTCCAGAAGCAGTTGGTCTGCTAGAGTCGTAGTCAATACGACACCAACTGAGACCAAGGACATGAATGAAAATATCAAGTCTTAGACAAGACCAGAATTTTTGGTGGTCATTATTGTCAAGACCATATCAAAGATAAATCACAGGAAAGAGAAAGAAAGAAAAAACGTAAAAATTTAAAAATCTTAAAAATATTGCTGTTTTTTTTTTCAATATAGTACAATGAAACAAGTCTCAAAGCAAACCGTTTGCTCCCTCTTCCGTGCTCCAGTTAAGAAGTGACCTGCCCCCCCCCCCCCCCCCCCCCACCCCCATTCTGGTTAATATTGCGTTTGTAGAATAAGAGTTAATCAGCAAAATTCAGCAGTTTTTATCAATATAAGGCGGCAATTTTGCCACTTACCGTCAAGTGAAAATGACATCACAGTTGCTCAGGTCTCAGGTAACAACCAATCACAGTGCAGTTTCAGAAAATAGGAGGAGAGGTGTGATTGGTCGTTGCCTGATATCTAAGCATCTGTGATGTCAACATCAAGTGGCAAAATGGCCGCCCTGTGAGATGGATAAAAATGGCTGTATTTTGCTGCATAACTCATATTCTACATATGTAATATGAATCACAATGTCATGTTTAGACGAGTGAGGCCACATATAACATATTGTCAAGAAATGTTTAATGTTGACTTACCCTTTAAATGAGGACTGGCTGACTCCAAAATAAAGGAAGAACTCTTAAAAGCGCTAAACATTCATCATCCAGAGCATCAGTGGACTTAACATGTCTTTGAAGCAACCATCCCTCACTCATTCACCTTTTCGGCTGCCTGAAGGTCACAAGCAGCTGCCATTAAATCTGTCCAACAGTGCTGCAAGAAATTAAATGTCACTGTGAAAATTTCATCCACACAAACTCTCCTAAACTTTGTTTTTTGTTTTTTGTTTTGTTTCAAGTGCTCGTCCGGTTTTTGTGCAGCTGGAGTGCTGTAATATATTGCCAGCGAACAATGTGGGCGAAATAATTGCAAGTGTCAGCACATTAACACGTGCCGTGGGCCCAAGCAGCCCACGATGATCTCTGATAGGCTCGACCAGCTCACTTCACTTGATGATCCAACACCTCAATCTGAATTCATGACAATTGTATGGATTATTTGCATATGTGTCCGTGTATGAGAGCGAGAGAGGGACAGTATTCAAAGGTTGTAAACAAAGACGCGTGTTAAGGCATGGCGTCTCCGATGAGAGCACTACAGCATATGAATGAGCTCATTACCCATCATGAATGTACAAACTCAGACACTTCCCCCCCATAGAAAATTATGGCTGTCACTACTGTCAAGTCACATTGCAGCTCAGAGGCTTTTGTTGCTACTCAGTCCGCAGTGTGACATATGCAGCACACATAACAATGTAACTTTACGCGTATTTAAATGGACGCCATGAGACATGGCGCCGCCTAACTTAATCTGGCAACCACGACCATTTTAAATGTACCTTTAACAATTTACGGTCACGGAGAACAATTTATGCAAGCACACAGTATATAAATAATCCTGCACACACACAGGGTATTATTGTGCAGTATGAACACGATACAATATGGATGAACTGTCAATTATGAATGGCATGTTTATGGTACTTCCAACTTTATGGTACTGGCAAATGTGTGCATTTTAAGATGACATACAAAAAAACTACAATGTCCAATGATGAAAATATTTCAACATTTCTGTTCTTGAAATGACCAGTTAAAAAACAAAACAAAAAAAACATTAGCGCTGCCAGCCTGTCACAATTGACTATTTTTTTTAATCGATTAATCTCTCGATTATTTAATCAAATAATCAACTAATTGGATTCATTTTAATTTTGCATTAAAGTGTATAACAAAAACTTTTTCCCTGATCACTGTTTATTAACCAGTGATTGATGTTTTTTTGTACTTCATATTTGTATAATGATTTTTTTTTTTTTAAAGGGGCTTGATGTACTGTGTTACAGATTCATTCATTGTTTTAAATTAAAATAAAAAAATAATATTTGCAAATGTCTTATTTTGATGAAACAGTATATAATTCAATAGGCTGAAATCAGAGGATTTGGACAACTTTAAATTAAAAAATGGCTCCAAACGATTACTCAATTATTAAAATAGTTGTCTTCTAATTTGAAATTTGATTACTTGTAGTTTATCTTCCCCTCACTCCATTTCAGGCCAGGTTGGGTATTTTTTTTTTTTTTTTGAAAAATTCATATCTTGTTTATGTTGATTGTTGCCTAAAATGAATTCATAAAATAAATCAATAAAAAATAACTTCTCAATTAATTTTGAGAGCTCTAAAATATAGGACTCATGAGAACGCAACATAAACGGCACCAAGCACTAAATATTCTTAACAGCTCATAACTTTCCATTTTAACTTGCAGATAAACTTCTGGCAAAACTTTTTTCCCTCATCAACATCTAAAATGGAGGAACATGTTTTGAGGGAAAAATAGCTTCCGAATTAGAACGAAAACCTTTTCCCATTGTTTGTTTATCCACACTGTTTAAACACTACACGAATAAGATCAGCTTATCTTAAAGTAAACAACTTTCCACAGCAACATCAGAACTTTCTCCCACTTTCCGTCACGCTCCATCGCACTCAGCCGGGCAATCAACGTGTGCAGTGCCGCTGCCGCCGTGTGACATTCCTGCCATCTTTAAGCATCCGTCGCTGTCCTTGTACTGTGCTCCCGTGCATGCCTGCGCTGCCCTGGGCCCCATTTCTGTCACTACATGTCATCGTCACCCAAGAGGTACAAACAGACTCCCGGCTTCTCCGTTGCATTTAAATGGCTTTACATCATAAACCTGCGCTAATTAATGACATACAGGTGAACACGCCACAAAGCATCGGAACCCGCTCTTACCTCCTCCCCCTAGCTTCATTTCCAGGCCCTCCAGGCAGAAGGCCGAGTCCCCTTCCTCAAGGGAGAGTCTTCCAAACAGACTGCCAGCCATGGTGACCAACACCTCACCACAGAGCGCTCACGCCCAATATTGTGTGTTTGTGTGTGTGAGGGTGAGCTCGCCCCCTCTCCTCCTCCTCCTGCCAAACAGCTCCTGGCTCTTTTCCTCCCTCTCCACCTGCTCTTGACGTGAGCGCGCGCGAGCTACGCCTGGCTGGGCGTCTTCTCCTCCGCATGAATGAACGCGGACGACAGGCTCGTGTGCATGAGTAGACCGGAGAGAGAGTAAAAGGGGGGAAGGAAATAGGAAGTGTGATGCTTACTCGGGGAGGAGGAAGGGAGGGAAGGGAAAGGAGGCTGGGCGATTTTCCTGGAGGCTTCCCCGTGGGGATTAAATGGTGGCAGAGGAGCAACACTGAGACTGGTCAAAAGGAGGCGGTACAAAAGGAGAAGAATCATAAATGAGCAATAAACCTTTCGCCGAGATGACATCACCGACGGGCAAACATCATCAGCCGTGCCAACACGCAACGAGATTAAGGACATTTGTCTTTGTGCTGAAGGGAAGAAATGTATATGAAGGTGAAGAGGCGACCTTTCGCCACTTTTTGCTTCAAGCCTGCTCAAAAATAAGCTAAAAAAAAATGCCTTGTGAAATGTAAAAAGTACTTACTGTGTGGCTTGGAAAAACAGTTTGTTTTTGTCATGCCAAACTGAGCCCTTGGCTCGAGGACAATTCACAAATTTTTACTCACTCGCAGTAAATCTGAGTGCAAGAGCAAAACATAACGCCAAGTGCACAGTAAAATAACACAGATATAATAGACAATGGATGATACCGGTGTCACTGTCAATTTTTACAATCGATTAAAATGTCAATTATTCAATCGGTTAACCAACTAATCAGATACATTTAAATTTTGCATTAAAGTGTAATAAAAAAAAGGTCCCCAAACCCCCCGCCCCGTGATTGGTTTTTACTTCATAGTCGTACAGTAGTTGATGATGTTGTGCTACGTTACCGTATAGTCATTGTTTTCCAAAGCAAAACAGATGTTTGTAAATGTCTTACTTTGATTAAACAACAGATAGTCTTCTTTGATGGACTACAGAAGTCAGTCAACAATTAACTGCTGATATGCTGAAATCAGAGGATTTGAACAATTTTTTTTTTTGGCAATAGTCCACAAGTCACCATGGACAGGCTTAATTGAACACACATTGAGCCATATGAAATAAAATATCTTAGCGCAAGTCGACCATTGACGTAAACTGGCAATGCATGAGTGACGAGCACCAGAAAAATCCTCCAAGGCGTGACTAATTAAGACTTTAGTTGGGGCGAACCATTAGCCAGCTCATTAAGTCACATTAGAACTGGTGAGATGAGATACACGTCTGAGGTGCTGGAAGCTTTCACTATCGCTTGCACACTTTCAACATCTTCGCGGCTGATGCTCTCCCTCTCGGCTGCATCGACAAATAAATACCTTTTTGACAGCGGCCGTTGGATTTGAAGTACCGTACATTTTTTGCCGTGTGCTGCATTAATTTATCACACAGGTGTGCCAAGTGGTGGCTGCTGAGAGCGTGTGCAGTACACAGATGCTCTTGTCACAGTTGATGAAGCCACTTACCGGTGTCAGAAAAAGACGTTGCCACGGGCATTGTATGATTTGTTTTTTCCTTGTGTCCTCCGTCAAGCTTGCTGGGTCAACTGTGAAAGAAAAGACAAAACTGAAGTATCGATTGGCAAATCAAAATCTCCAGCATGAAGGCAGTTGGCAGAAAATAAATACTGTACGAGACATGAATAATCTTGGCGTTCCGCTTTCAGATCCTCACATGAATAACTTGGTTGAATATTCTGTCTGCAATGATAAGATGTCTAAAGCAAGATAATCTGGCCAATGGTGAGCCTTCGACCAAAGTCAACAAAGGCCTGATTATCGGAAGGATCTAAAGATTATCCTAAAAAGATTAGCCAGTAAGGTGAGGTGTGCTAACAACTGTTTTCTGAAAACAGCCATGCCCAACAAACGTGAATGTGAATTATTTTCAATGCTTACTATTTAAAATTCTTGCTTCTTGTACTACTTTTTCCATCAGCAGTCTGGATTCCCTGCCGCACCACACTGCCTCGTACAGATCAGTTTCAGTACTACAAAATACTTCAGGTTTGAGGGAACAGACTTTATGACTTAAGTAGTTTCTTTTAGTAGGAAGCAATTCGCTGTTGGCCATGAAAAAATAAAGCCGATTTTAATGGTCTAAACATGCGTAAAGTGAAAACACTAAATTTAGCACATGCATCAGTCCTGAACAAAAGCAAAAAAATAAAATAATTTTAATATTAGTTCATATGTAAATTTTTTTTTATATATATATGTCTTAGCATATCGACCTTATTTCCCGTGACAACAAAAACAAATGGCTCCCTTCCATAACAGCAGTCACAACTATCGTGTTTTCAATCTGTCCAAACAAGCTCCCACCCACACTAACTGCTATCTAACTCACTTTGGAACTATTAATAGACATCCCTGCAGTTACTGCCCTTGTGCCCGTGGGGGAATATTACTAACAGATGGAAAGATTGAACGAGCCGGTGAGTGGGCAGGCCAGCCAACGTTTGGCTTAGAGAGGATCTGTTGATTCTAATTGATCCATTTAACATCAGGCAGCATGAGAACGAACACCCGGGGATCCAAAACTGGCTTGTCAGGTGACGTGGCACTGGCGAAATCCACACTTTAAATAGCGATATGGGGTTGTAGGAATATAAACAGTATAATCAATAGTCACACGATTAGAAGAAGAGAAAACACGGACTGTGGTCGTGGTCGTAAAGCAACACATGCATCGAGTGGGAGGGTCCAATGGGTTTAAATCGCAGGGATGAAGAAAGTACACAGCTGTTGAACTAAGATGCCAGTAGGAGATGATGCTAATTTCTGGTTGCTATGACAATATCTTGCCATGGTAGATGCAGTGCTACGGCAGCCTCAGCAATGTCAATAGAGGGTAACATTTAAGTAAATAAATCAACCTCACATTAAACTTTTAAATGATCATTGGGTCGTCATCATCATCATCACTGAACAGCAAAATTTCCATTCTCCGGTTTTTAAATGAATTGGTTTACCTTATATTTACACTACAAGTATTGTTATATTTGATAAACACTCTCGTATGCTAAAAAGGGCTTTGGTAAAATTGATCAACGTGGATTAGGTCCTTCGCGTTCCGCCCACGGGATCCTGTGTTTGCACTTGGAAATGAACAGAGCTTGTTAAAAGTATGCAGAGGCCACAAGGCAGCTCGGAAGCCAAAGCCGATTTCAACAGAGCTTTGTTGGGAATTTAGAACAGAATGGGGTTGTGAACTGCCTTTTTTTTTTTTTTAAACCCTCTTTTTAGCATTGTAATAAAATGAATTGGAATATGATTGATTCATCTCTGTTGGTTTCACATTTTTGGCTTAAAGTGGTGGCATTGATCGTTGTAATCATGCGCTACAATCAAGAAGTAGTCTTGAGAGAACTCGTGAGAGATTGACTAAAAAGGCAATTCAGTCTATGGGATACGCTAGAAAGATGCATGAGAGTAACATAGCTAAATGTAATGAGGTAAAAGTAATGTTTTAAAAAAATATTCAAGTAAAAGTAATGAGTAAAATGAAAAGCAAAAATTATGCTCCATGCATTTAAACTACTTTGATAAATACAATTAGGGCAAAAACACTACCCATCTCTGGCTGTAGCTCTAATGGTAACATACGCTAACATGAGGGGTGCGCAAAAAAAAAAAAAAAAAAAAAAAAAAAAAAAAAAAAGATTCATAAAAGAATCTGGTGTGGCACGGACATGTTCTGGAATGTTCATCACTCCATTAGCATTGAATCCGCTTACATATCTAACTTTTAGTGATCAGTGTAATTTTGCTATTAAGGACCAAGCCTCCAAGCCTCAACACAATAGCAAAAATTCAGCAACGGACAACCCTCCTCATTTTTATAACTGCAGTAAATACAACACACTTTAATACCATTTCAAATTACCCTCAACAAAATTCTAATGGAAAATGTGGCTAACAGATTAACCAAATCATTTCGTTCAGGTCAGCATGACAATGTGCATCATCAAATAGAAGCTAATGGGTAGACCTGAATAATTACTCAAATTCATATTGACATTGCACTGTAGTAGAAGGCAATTTTCAAATCGCAAAGGCGATAAATACATTATACATAGATAGTAATGCAGATTAATATCTCACCTGCATTTGCCAAAATATACATGGGGAGAGGACAATTAGATTACTTTTTAAAATCATTTAGCCCGATTAAACGAAAAATATTTTGACATTATATATAGTCTTGCGCAATGACAAGTGCCAGCGCAGGTCAATTTGACGGCCGCCTCAAGCCGTTTCCACAGTGCAGCAGCGTGTAAACAACACGCGCACAAAAAGAGCGGCCAAACAAGTCTTAATCCACATATGGAGCCTGGCGTCAGGCCTAAAAATAACCCCGTGCTCCCACAGGTTCAACTCCTCTCATTACTTTACAGGGAAAACTGCCGTATCCAAGACAACCGTGAGCAGCTCCTCACTTTTCTCCCCCGGTGCATTGCCATGGCAACAAGGGAAACGGCGTAGAATAATGAGGACGGAATTAAAGCTGATGCTATTTAAAGATTTGACCATCTTAATTACAGAGTTGATCAGGTTTACAGTATATTGAGTAACCGGCTAAAGTTCAGATCTCATACTGACTGTAAAAAATAATTTATTAATTTTTTTTAATTCAAAAAAATTAAATGAGGCTGAATAATAATTTGCATACCACCATCACACATAGACTAAACCCTTATACAATATGAGCAGCTAAAACAACAATAAAAAAATAAAATAAAAAAAGAAAAGTCATGTATACTGAATAGCACAGCGTGGCTCAAGGCAAAATACTGAGAATCTCCACAGGAGAAGCTTGTACATTCACCAACCAATGAATACAAAAAGCCACAAAACAGACAATCCAGTCGTCGTAGAGATGTTTTAGTGTGGGGGGTGGCGGGGAAGCATATTTTTAGCATTTTCTAAAAGCAAATGTGCTATTTTTAACTGCATTTGTAAATACGCTGCAATGATGATTCATTCTTCAGTGACGAATGAGGTTCAGACGATGCTGACGATTGTTATGAATAATGCCAAAATAGTCCTGATTGTGGATATGATACTATAAAAAGGTTGATTGAACCTGATTTAAAAACCCTCTTGAGTGAATGTGAAGTAAAGGACAATACACTTGTAAAAAGTCATGGAAGTATAACGTTTCAGTCAGGGATTTCAGAGCCAACTTTAGAATGCTTAAATTAATCCTCCAAGATCCACATTATATAGAGGAAAGAAAAAAAAAAAAAAAAAAAAAGTCTTTAAAATGAAATGTGTGGAAGAGATACAGGGTCATCATTGCATCTCCTCACTGATACCCCTGAACAAAGAGAACCATATTATCTCATTTGTTTAGAGGTTGACTTGTCACGCATGACAATGGTGTAATTAAAATATTTATTTGAATACTGTTTCTAGTATACATACTGTATATTGATTCTAATTTATTTAAATAGTTCAATTGCAGTTGAGTCAGGAGTGAAATGACCATTAATGAAACAAACCCTAACATTCACCTTCTCAATGTTTCTTAAAAAGTAAGACTCCTCAAAAAAGCTTGAAATTGACATTACGGTCACCCTTTTTAAAAGTAATGTTAAGTTTCACCGATTTGAATGTTAGCAAGAGCGCCTCAAAACTGACCACGTGCCCTCAATGTGCGCATGCGCAAACGCCAGCGCCTAAAAAAAAAATATACATAATTAAAATATAAATGTCAGTACTGTATACTTTCCCATATTACATTTACAGCTCATAAACTCATTTGTAAATAATACACCTCAAATGATGCCGTTGGATATACATGTCACGTTTAAGGAGGCGCCTGACGTCACTGCACAGGTGCTATGGGGTCAATTATGCTAACACAACACACAATTAATTATGGCCACTAATTAGCCTTTTTATACGAAGGAATCAATTCAATGTAGCTCAATGTTTTTTGGTCTAACTATGGACATACGCAGGGATTTTCTCGTCATATAATTGGCAATTATGTTAAGTAAAACGCAAACACTCGTATAAAATGAAAATAAAAACCCAACGACAGTCTGGCCTTTTTTTTTGTCTTCGACGTTCCTTCAATTTGAGAAAGGGCTTTCCCGCTCACCTTATCCGGCTGCCGCGTCCCTGAAAGCAGCTTGTGGACGTCGCTCGGCTCGGTGCTGCTGGTGGCGGCGGGCAGGTCTCGGTTAATCCGCGCAGTTACTTCCAGGCGCCAGCGGCAACCCACTCAGCGTGCTTCTTATTTTTGGAAGAGACCTTGCCTTTAAGACGAGGAAATCACTTCGTTGAAGGTTTAAACCGTCCCGTTTCTTCAAGGTGGTTCAATGAGGTTCGCTGATGGAGGATAAACGCGACGGTATTGTAGAACAACACACGCGAGTGCGAGAGTGTACCGTGGTTCGGAGCCTATTGTCAGCTGAAATTAATGAGCTGCCACTTGGTAAGACAGCGAACTCTAATGGCGGGAACTTGCATTACACCCAACTCGTTAACTGCTGTACACTTGGAAAATAAAATGATTTATTTTATTTGGATCGATGGACAAGAAGTCAATTAGCTAATTGACCAAATACAGTGGTAACACGGTTGTTTTTTGTGAAACTGATTTTGTCAGGCCGTAATTAAATAAAGTCGTTTGCCCATCCTTGAATAAAAACTGTATTGAATCAATACGTTTATGCCATTATTTCCTTTATTGTAAAGTTACTCTCCTCATACAAATTATTTACATTGTTTGCCAGAAAACAAAGAGGTATACAAAGAGAAGCACAAACAGAGCACGAAAGAAACATGCATATCAATTAATTGAAATGTATTATTTAGCTGTAGGTTGGCCCTCCAGGAAATCGCAGCACTTTTGATTGTTGTTGTAGGGCCAGTCACCCATCAGGTTGATTACCACCCGCTGTTATAGTCCAAACTGTAAAACATAGACATTTACTTTTGGACATTCAAAAATGCACATATTGTAGCATCTGAGCCACATTATTGTCTGCGTCCAATAAACATATGAAAATTGCAGACGGCTGTGGCTCTCCTTTCCCAAATGCAAGGTAAAAACTGTGATGAACATTGTATAAATAGAATTGCGGTAGGACAATACTTGATATAATTTATTTGAATCTTGATCTCTCACCGTGGCTCGGAGTCTTGACTTGGCTCCGCACCATACAGCAGCCACGCCATCGCCTGCTCAGGGGATGACCTCTTCCCATATCTGGACAAAATCAAAGGTATTACAGGACATATTGGAGTATAGTATTTGTATTTTCATTCACTGCTTGGTTCAGACTAGCTTGTCTGTCATCAACGAGTAAAAGCTAACCTGACAAATTTAACGTGTGTAATACAGTAGGAGACGAAACAATGCCTAGTGTACTAAATAACCCTCCCCCCATTTTTTTTTATTGTGTACTGGCGTACTCGTGTGACCAGTTTCCACTTTATTAGTTGATGATGCAATGTTTGGCAACACTGAAATATGAGATTCGGCACTTGGTCAGGGAGCTGTTACCCTTTTACATCACAAACTGGTCATGCAGCAGGCGTCAATATGAGAAAACCAACATGCAACGTTAGTAAATAATACATCATAAGAGGGGTCTTGTCACTGGAGCGGCACCCTGAAAAGGTACATAATATACTTGTGAAATTGATTCCTCCCATTTTCAAAACATTTTTTGGGGGGAGATACTTAGTTTTTGACTAAAAGTACAAATGTGACGGTGCCGTGCGACGGTCCTCACCTCTGCCTGGTGATGAGGTTGACATAATGCCTGACAGCCGTCTGGTACTTGGCCCAGTCCTCCGGCGAGGCGTTGCTGCCGGGACTCTCGGGTTTGGGAGGGTAAGCGTCAGCGAAGCTGCTCCAAAACACCAACAAGCACAAGGCGAGCGTGGCGATCGTCATGCACGGTCTCAGCATGGTGGATGGACCCTTGAAGAGGAGTGACACAATTGAATGAATTAAGATCCACATACGCCACCATCATATCAAGATACTTCACCGACGACCTACTTTTTTTTTTTTTTAAGTCTTCTTGTGTCTTGGGATGGTTGAAGATGAAGATGCTGCTGGTGCCCTGACTTGCTCCTCTGGTGCGTATTGCCGACTTTTATAGTGAGGCGGGCATACCTGACGCGTGCTGCTGACTAACTCTAAACCACACCTCTCACTTTCCCGCTACTCCGGCAGCCAGGAGGAAAGTCACGCATCAGTGCATTACGCAGCTTGGAAAAATCCATTCCTTAAATATTACGTATACTATTCTGCTTGTGGGTTGCACATCTTCATTTTTAGTTTTTCTTATTAGGCTCAACATAATGGGAACAGTTTTAGTAATACTTTGTAAGGGCAAATTTTGATAGTTGTAGCAGGCGTAGTAAAGTTGTCTCAAAGGCAACAAATTGTTTTTTTTCTCCCCCAGATGACGCTCACACGCTTCCTGAAACTTAGTTGATCAGCAACCTGGTTTGCATCAGCAATATTAAATATTTATTATTAAAGCACTTAGTCACTTATATCACAATACATGATTGACGATTTGCAGAGTCACATATTTGTAGGTATTTGGGGAGAATCTGTGCTCAGGTCAAAGATAGTCTTGCTTTGGCACCATCTTGATGCCTTGGAACTATGTTGAAGTAAGGGGAAGAGCTTCAATATGACAAACCCATTATTTTTTTTCATTTGCCTTTTTTATTATTAGAAAAGTTCACAATTTATTCTTAAAAGAAAATAACAGAATGGGACTTTTTAATAATATTGTGTCACCCCCCCAAAAAAGAAAATTATTTTTTTTTTCAAAAATCCATGACTTTATTCTTAGGCGTTGCCTTTTTTTTTTTTTTTTTTTTTTTAAATTAAAAAAAAATAAAAATAAATACCCCTAGACCAATTTTGAGATATCTTGGTGCCTTGGAACTATGTTGAAGTAACGGGAGAAGCTTCACTTTGACATTCTTATAATAGTTTTGTCTTTTTTTATTGCAAACAAATCTTAAAAGATAAGAAGATAAACATTATTTAGAAAAATTCACAATTTATTCTTGAAAGTAAAAAATGGAATGGGACTTTCTAATATTTTTGCCCCAACCCTAAATAAATAAATATCAGAAATCCATGACGTTATTCTTAGATTGTGCATTAAAACAAAAAAACAAAACAAAAAAAAAACTGTAATTTTTCAAGACCAAAACAAAATCTTTCTATACAAACTGAAAATAGTTCATTGCATGCACATGCACGTTCTACAGGCACTGTTTATTATAAATAATAATAATCTTGTCTCAATTTTCTCACTCTGTGTGAAATCTAGACCTGTTAAGTGTAATGCAAACATTATTCTGCTGCAAGAACAGCAATAGGTGTGTTAATTATACCTTCTGTCATTTATTGGACAACCATGCAATTGCTTTGCCTGTCACTATATGTCGCTATCATAGATAAATTAACAAATTTATAGTATTGTAATAAATCATTTCCACCAGCACAGTTAATTTCCCCGTAACTGACTGATGGTGAATATATTCCTTTTTTTTTTTAACAAATAATACAGTACTGATCTGTACTTGTTAAGATAAATAGGGTTCATTTGAGTGAGATGTTGCAATCAGGATCACTAAATTGTTTTACTGACTAATCTGTTCAACAAAGACCAAACATATTAATCATAAGGAGGCATAAGGCCCAGTAGGATACATCAGACGCATTAGTTCTAATCAATTTATAATTGTACAGATATTAAACTCCTACTATACACTATGAGTTGTGCACTCGACATATGTAAATAAATGAGTTAAATCAAGTCGATGTTGCCTTTTCAAACTCTCAAAAGAGAGTTGACTTTAACCAGCACACACTCACATTGAAAATCTCTCTCAGGTGGTCAGACTAATCGAAGATTTTTTTTTATGACCTTTGCAGGAGCTCCAGTTTATCTTCGATCTTCACAACCTGTTGTTCAGGTTACGACGTCTGAAAAGCGAAGCCGCGCTTATCGTTATGCGCGCGTTCGTCTGTTTGCATTCACAGCAGAGATAGATATGCGCAATTGCGCATATCTATCCTTTGTTCTTTGCTTTGCTTTTTTTTTTATTGCTTGATCACTCGGTGACATTTTACGAGGTTTATTTGCATGGCGTGTTGGGGAGATTCTGCTAAGATGCTCAGCGTGAAATTTGAGTATGTTTAATCCAACATAAAGCTATTATTCTGTTGCATGAATGGCAAGGTTAATTGCACCTATCACTATATGCTACTGGCATAGATAGATGAACAAAAATATAAAATTATTTGTATTATTTCATATTACATTTGTATTATATAATTCGCAGAAAAAAACAATGATTTTCAGACCAATTAAGTGAAATTGGATAATATCCCGGGGCACATTAGTGGTAATCACTGCAGCAGATTGAAGACCAATGTGGTACACCTCTAATGGGACCCAACACAAAAGATGCCATAAAAATTCGACCATTAGAAAGATATTAATGCTCACTGTTGATTGACGCCATCAGAGATATTACAATAACATGTTAATGATTGTGGTAAGGAAGAATGATCAAATTGTGCATAAACAATTCATGAATTCACTTCACATGGGGATTTTGCTGCAAAACACCATATTGTCTCCACAATTTGTAATTACTATAAGTGAACTGTGGTAGTCTGTTAGTTTGATACTACTTTTTTTTTTTTTTTTTTTTTTACTGTTTATCATCATCATAATAAGGGTACAATTATTGTTACAAGTCGGTCTTCCTCTAGTGTATATTTCTGAGCATATTATTATCGGTACACATTTTGAAATAACTTTCTTTAAAAATTGCAATGTCATATTAAATTAATTCCACAAAATATTTTTTTCTTAATATAACCTGTTTGAACGATTATATGCTTTTATTCATCTCTAAAAAAAATTCCTTTCCCCTAGAAAATAACTACTTCGTTAGCAAATAGGCTACACTTACTGCCAATGTATTTTGTAACATCCATTTTACAAAATTCAGGTAACGCAACAAACTAGCACACTATCGTTCGTGCGTGTCAACAATAATCATTTTTGAAAAATAGCATGTAAAATTAGATTGTTTTGAGTCAGCTTCTTTTGTAGATCATGTTGTCCTGGGGGCTCCCCTGAGTCGTGGTGACAGTTCCACATGCTGTTTATAGAATAATGAAGAAAAAAACAAAGTTTTTTTTCTTTTTCTTTCTTTGGCCTGTCCCCAAGCCCTTGTCAAAAACACAACTTGATTTAAGCATAAATCCCAACTGGTGGCCTCTGTGGACCTCCTGCCGGTAATAAACAAGCAGTTAAAGCGTACAAGCAGTTAAAGCGTACACGACCGTGCCATAAAAGGCTGTAAGTGGATTCAAAGATTACGCATTGATTGCTCTGACCATCTCTCAGCAATTATTGCACCATCATTCAAAATATGATTTCACCATTTAAAAAAAAAAGAAAAAAAGAGACCAATTAAAAGTGAAAATGGATTAAAAAAAAAATTAGATGATAATTCTCCTTGAAGTCACGGGATGAGCATATTCTGTTGGAACCGTTTCCAGGCTCTAACGGTGGCTTTTCCGGAACATTTGAATTCTACTCCAGTAATCAACATCTAAGCGTTGACTCTCCGGTGCTATAAAAGTCAATGGGAAGAAACAACGATGTGCACAGGACAAACTCATTAGCTGTCCAGATAAGAGAAAAGGGCTACAGTTCAATTTTTCACAGGCCACTAACGCTTAGTTAAAACCCTCCTGCGGAGAAGTGCTAATAGGAAGCAAACTTTACTTGATCACAGTTTCACAACTTTGCGATTTGTCCGACATTTGACCGTTTTCTTTGCCATCACAGTTAAACTCCAGATGAAAAAAAATAAAACTAAAATAAAAATAAAAAAATTGCACTCCTTGCACAGTTGACACACGCATGTGTACAGTACAAGTGCAATCTCCTGGGAGAAAATCCGACTCCTTCCTGTCAAACGCGCGGAAAAGGCGAAATGATGTGTTTTTATTCAGTCTTATCTCTATGTCGGTGAGCCACTAATATGAACAGAGTGCTTTTCAGTCAGCCATGTGGAACCCCAGACATGATACGGGGAGAAAAAGAAATCATGGCCGCAATATAGATATAAAATGATGAAAAAAATGTGAACGTGTAAATTTGAATGGGTAAAAGTGTACTATGTTTATTGCAGTGTTTCGCTACGCTACATTAGCTTAGCGGTTAGCATGTATTCTCCATTTTCTCATATTATTTCTTGATTGTGGTGTCACTTGATCACCTAGTCGTCATCCTTCTTTAGTGATATTTGTCAGAAATATCTTATTTGTCCCTATGGAGGTGAGGATTTGTGACTTTGGTTCAGCTAGCTTAGCGCCTAGCATTACCACAAGAGTTCCTGAGCAGCGTCGAACGCAAAGAGGACGCACTATTTTTAGCTTGAAGTTAGCGAACAAATGGTGCTAGCAACTCCGTTGTCAGACATGTTTAAAGTTATTTTCACACTGAGGCACATATGACATCAATAATTTCTCAGTAGACAGTATGCTAAGCTAACACCGTCTACCCCAGTATAGTCTGTTCTGTGGTTTCATTTCACAGTACAATGAGACACTTGAACCAGATACATTTAAAAAAATAAATAAATAAAAAAACGGCGTGTGTAAAATGCAGTGTTTTTAGTGGCCACAATTTGAAAAATGTTCCCTTCATACAGTCTCTGGGGCTCTGTACAGCCATGTCTGTTTGCTGGGGTCATAACAAGACAAACTGTGGCACTGATGATAATAAGTCATGCCCATATATGTGGTTTAAACGGATCGTCCAAGCGTCAGCGTGCGTTGAAGCAACCGCTGGGAAAAGCTTGTCATATTTCCCTGGGCTAGTATGTTATTGACACTGGCTATTTACTGGCATAAACAAAGTGTCTGTACACGTCAGTTGTTTTCCCAAATAGCAGCGTCTCATGCGATGCTGGCGTCCCAAGAGGAGCGTGACTACTCAAGCCTGCCCCCTCACTAAGAACCATTTGTCTTTGCTTGGAAAGCAGAGC
Organism: Festucalex cinctus; assembly: GCF_051991245.1. Lineage (NCBI taxonomy): Eukaryota > Metazoa > Chordata > Actinopteri > Syngnathiformes > Syngnathidae > Festucalex > Festucalex cinctus. Next base: position 1,013,130 of record NC_135427.1, read on the forward strand.
GGGCCAATTACATGGACGGGCCCGTCGTACTGATGCTTTTATGAGCAGGCCGGCAGCTTCAGGTAACTCTGATGAATGACGCAGGTGACCACCAGCCTTAAGAGGCTTCAGGGAAAAAAGGTTGATGATTTGATTTGGGAGGCGGTTCTCAATTTAGCTAGTCAGGACACCATTTATGATTGAGAGAGTATTTAAAGGAAAGAATCACTACTTGTGGATAACATAATGGTGAACCTAATTATTTGTGGTTTCTATTCATATTTGTCGACTTTCCTTACTGCACTTAGCATCAAAGCTATGGTTAATAGGAAAAATGCAATTGATGTCATAGAAGTGTGCTGAAGTGATAACCTCGATGGATCTAAAACTTTAGACATCAGGTAGGAGCTAAGTTTAGCACAGGTCATTAGCAAAAGACAAACCATTTTTGTCCTACAACAAAATCAAAAGTACTGTTACAAAGCCAAACATATATATTTTTTTTAAACACACAAACTGTCTAGACAGGATAAAATAATACGCCATAAATCCACCAATTCAATCCAAAGGGTATGGCTCATAGAGGCTAGGCTTTCATTCGTTCCAATCAGCAAAGTGATTCATTCTGCTTGAAATTCAATGACTTTTGTATGGATCAACACTGGTGGTTAAAAATCGACTTCCTAGTTTTAGGCCAATTGTAACAAACACTCATAATTTGGAATCAATCATTTTTGACTCGGTCTGGCTTAGAGGTGCGAGTGTGTAGGAGTGGTCGTATATCAATAGTGGCGCTAAAGAAACACAAAGAAAGGTAATAACAGATTAGCCGCAAGCAGCAGAGCAGGAAAGCGGACAGTTCAGGTGACAATTGCCTGAGAGAGATAAAAAGAAAAATATTGAGAATTCCGTTTATGATGTTGTTTTTTTTCTAAATCAAATCATTTGCAAGCCATTTTTTTAAGGTTTGTGTGTATTTAATATTAAAGTGATGACATCGCTCTAACCAATTAATAAGTATTTACTTTTTTTTAACCTGAAACCTTTTTTCTTGTAATTTTAGACCATTTTTATTCACCAACGTAAATAAAAGCATCCGTTTTCTTACATTGTTGCATGTCTGCACTTGGGTAAAAGTGAGATGAATGACATTAATCAGTACGGTGGAGGTCTGGGCATCCCTCACCTGCAGCAATAAAAACATCTGCATGTGTAAGTAATTGCTCTCATTTGTCTGTTGCATGAGCAGCCGAGCTCATTGGCACCGGCAGAGCCTGTCCGCACAATGTAAAAGTAACACTCATCCACCAATCAACTGCTTTATAAAGTCAGACATCACTAATACTGTACAAATATACTTTTTGAGACTGCTTCACATTAGTTTTCCCTTCAGAGCATCATGATTTTAAGAACATTAATTAACAAAAATGCACTTAAAAAAATAAATAAATCTAGCCACCTCTCAAACTTAAAGGGATACTTCACTTATTTAGCTCATTATAGAAATAAAAAGTAAATATTTTGTCTGTAATTAAGTTGATACTTTCATTATTTTTCACGGACAATTAGTATCTTTAAAAGCACATTTTGCAACTTGCTGTCGACTGAAAATGACGTCGCAAGGGCTCAGGTAACCAATCACAGCTCAGCTTGTGAATGTCACATGACCAAACCTAGAAAACAGGTGAGCTGTGATTGGTTAGCTGAGCCCTTGTGACGTCATTTTCAGTCGACAGCAAGTTGACTATCGTTACATCCCTTAAAGGTACTAATTGTACATGAAAAATAATGAAAACATCAAATTTATTATTGGCATAATATTGTTTGACTGCCAAAAATGGCTAAATAAGTAAAGTATCCCTTTAACAATTGGCTAAACAAGGAAATATGAACCTGTATCAACAAATTTACGTAAATAAAACATCCTGGCAACTCACGTAAACCGATGGTGTAAAATGTACACACTCTTCGACTGCCCATTGCTTTTCAGTTTTGTTTTGATATTAGGAAAAAAAAATGTCAACGTGCTGTTCAAGCTGTAAAGTTAAGACAGTAATCACCTATCCATCACGGGGATTATGTTCCAGACCAACTCCCACAATCAGTGAAAGATATCAAAAAATTTATATCTTCCACTGATTGTGGGGTTACCCTATTGAAATTCTCTCTAGTCATGTTTTTGTAGCAGGGTCTTTAAAAGCACAAACACATAATATATTGAGAGAGCGCAAGAAAATGTCGTACAACCTGTTAGGGCTGGGTATCGATTCTGATTTCCTCAATCGAGTCGATTTTGATTCACAATATTCCATTTCGGTTTCGTTTTTCATGATTCAATTTAATTCGCTCCAATTCAGTCCGATATTGAATACCTATGGGACACCAGCAGTTAAATATTAAGGCCATACTGAAAACTCTCCAAACATTAAATTGCAAATTAAATGTGGAGGCAGTAACTGTTTAAATGATTTCGTTTATTAATGAAAGTAACACGTGTTATAATCGCTTAAGTGTTACACAACATTGACATCAGCAAGGATGAGATGAAAATATTTTCAGAACTCAAATTCAATAATTGAAAATATAAATTCAAAAGATTCTGAATGGTCTTAAATTGCAATAAGCCAGGTCTTTCAGAAATGTAAGAAAACAAACATTTCAACAGTAAATTTGAAGAAAACATTAAGATCCAAAAATAAAAATAAAAATAAAACCTGGCCTTTGAAATTCTATTTTCTTGTGAATTTAAAGGCAAAAGATATTTTAAAATAATCGATTCTTGGGTTAATTAATTAATCAATGTCAGGCTCGAAAAGGAAAATTGAGTGGATAGATTATTTGATTTTTTTAAACTCTGCCCAAACTGTACAACAGAGTACCAATCTCTCTATGCAGGATATACAGAAAACAAATCCCACAACGTATCAACTCACAATATACATTCATAAGCATAAGCAATTAAGCATGCAAAAAGATGCACATTTAAAATTAACCTGCAGCCGTCACTTTCTGTAGTCTTAAAAATCAAAACAAAAACACTTAAGTTGGCCTATTTTATCCACTGCCTGCTTCTTTCTCCATCAGTGACTCCACCATCTTGGGCAGGAAAACTTCCAGGAAGTGACCGAAGTCCTGAAAAACTCCAGCCTGGTCGCTGCATGGCTCCAACCTCAACTCGACCCTTGTGCACTCTGTCCCGCCCAGCAAGTGTGGCTGAACCTTGACCTCCAGCGGTTCCTTGAGCTCCTCTTCTTTCTCGACGATGCGATCTGTGACTTGGGCCTCGAGCTCCATGCAGCTGCCCTCGGGCCGCATGTCCGTGTCCTTGATGAGCTCGCGCCTCACTTTCCTCCTGCCGGCCCACACGCCGTGTTTTTGCACCCACAGCCAGTGTGGGGGATCCTGCTTGACCCTTTTGGACATCCTCGGTTTTTTGCCTTGAGGGGAGATGGCCGTGTCGCTGCCAGCAGAGTGGCGCCGTTTAACGCCCACCGCGGCGGCGTTGGTTGGTGACTCCACGCTATCGTTTGCTGACGAGTTGAGTGAGCCCGAGCTGGTGTCCATTTCCGCGGCGGAATCCTCGGAAACGCCGAAACCCGAGGAGAACGCGAGGTGGCATCTGAGAACGCTTTGAAACACTCGCTCCACGCAAGCGCACACCTTCTCGAACCACACCGAGCGGAAATCGTCTCCGGCCACGTGCATCCGAGTGCGGACGGCTTCGGGGAGCGCGGAATCTTTGAAAGGAATGCCGATGCTCAGCTGGTCCGATTTGGTTTGCGCCTCCCCGCTGTTGGGGGTGAATAAACGCACCAGCCCCCAGGACTTCCCCTTGGTGGACTTGCGCAGGTACTGCAAGCTGCGGCAGTACTTCTCGGCCTCCTGGCACGCCTTCTGGAAGCACCTCAGGGAGCGCTCATTCAGGTTACCTGCCACGTTGTGGGAAAGCTCAAAAGGGTCCAAAAGATTGAGGGGGCCAAGTTTAGGTCCATCCTGACGGGGCTTGCTGGCTTTTTCCTCCTCATTATTTTTTCGACAAAGGAAGTCTGTGATTGGGATTGCACGACCCTCCCTCAGAGATATGACACCGCTTGCAAAATCTAACTTGGCGTAAAAGGAGAAGAAACCAGCTAAAAGGGTGCCTGGTAGAAATAACACATCAGAATTCATTTTCAAGATGAGCCAATTTGACAAATCATCTAATGCTATTTTTCTCTCTCAATATTACATTTTAAAGTCACTGGCATATAATAAATTGACTTACAGAGATCTTGTGTGTTTCCACTAGGGGGCACCGCAATGGGCTGACTGGGGAAGGTGCAATTCCAACCCTCAATAACACACTCCTCTTCCTCACCTGTAAAGTCAACAAGCACAATTAACACTATAAACATTTACAAGTGTATTGGTTGAAAATATCGTCTTAGTATTCTACTGTTTACATACTGAAACAGGCACGACACCTATCCTGCATTTAGGTAACATCGCCATGATGAGCTCATTATTTTGCAAGGAGAATCGACACTTACAGGCCATGTCTTTCAAGCGGTCCACGGTGGGGAGAACGGGAGGATCACAATTTTGCAGGAAGAAGATGACGAGCAGCGTCAGAGCATAGTTGTTGAGCAGTGGACCGGCACCACTGGGGTTACCTTTGTGTTGCAACACAGATAACACACCGCTGTGTATTTGAAAGGCTGGAAGTGGATTTTCTGCAGGGTCCATCCAAATTCTGTGTTTCATTTATGTAAAACAGATTTTCCTTTACTGGAATAACACATTATCAGCAAGGTCAAATAAGAGCGACTGTTATAATAATGTTCTTCAATTAAGAACAATTCTCAGTTGGACTTTAAATTTAAATGTAGTCTGTGCTTTCCAATTCCAAAAGTAAGATATTGTAATTTTTATGAATGCTATTAAATAAGAGGTGGGCAAACAATTGTGCTCATGGGCCACAATTGCCTTTAAAAAAAAAAACGGACAGGTGGACCATGACAATCGTCATTAGGTATTAAAAAAAAAAAAAAAAAATGTTAAAATGCGGTTAAATACAACATCCAGTACATTTTTAATTGGGGGAATTTTTATTCATTACTTTAATCAATAGTCATTTTTAAAATGCATGCAAAATTCTTAAAAAGATATTAATTTTAAATTATTTTAATATTTAATTATTTAATGAATAAAATGCAAAAAAAAAATGTCTAATTTAAAAGGAGAAAATATTTTTTGATAGCTAAATTAATGCAATAGATACCACAGGACCCTTGAAAATGTAACTGCAAGTACAAGTATAAAGATGTGAGGTACTACTGACATCTGCTGACCGAAACATGAAACAACATACAAAGGAAAGAATTTGTTTGCAATAAGATGTGTAAGCAGATATGTGTAAGAATTAGGGATGTAACAATATCTAAACATCACGATACGATATTATAACGATATGAAGGTCACGATACGATAATTATCACGATATTGTGGGGGAGTTAGTGAGATTTAAAAAAGATCACAATATTGTATAACAAAATAAAAATAAAATAAACAATATTGTGCTTTGTACATAACAGCAATGAAAAATAACACAAATATTACATATGCACAAAATTAAAAAATTAAGCAAAATTAAGTTCCCCTTCATCTGACAATTAGCATAGATTTTAAACATAGGCCAAAACATCCCTAATGAATATGAAATTGCACTAACAAACTAGCCACTAGAGGGTGCTAGAACTGCACAAACGGAAATCAACCTGACTTTTTTTTTTTTAACAGATGTGCTCCTTTTAAATATTGTTAACATGACGAGACGATATGGTGGCAGTTTTAATATCACAATATTGCCCTTATCGTTACATCCCTAGTAAGAATCCACTAAAAGTTCTCACTGAATTCAAATTTTACCTGCCAGTTGGTTCTGTTTGGCCCAATAGCGTATTGTGTACACCAGAGGCCTCAGTCTGTCCTCGATCCCTGAACACAGCTGAAGGAAGCGGGTGTTCCTTACCGCCAATCTGATGTTTTAACATAAATGAATAAATGAGTATTAAACCAAATAAATAATAATGATAATACAGTAATCAGTAAATCAACCTGTTGTTAACCGTGATGTCCCCCTGCAAGTTGAGCTCACGGTGATGAAATTTGACCACGGGAAGGCGGGCGCTGCTGACAACATGGACTTTGTGCACGCTGGGGATGCAGCGCCTCAAGATGGCTGCCACCAGGTCCAGAATCTCGGCGGGCGAGGCCGTGGCCAGGTCGATGTCCGACAGGATGGAGTCCTCGGAGCGGCCGTCGTCTGACGTGCACTCAGCTGCCTGAGGTCAAAGAAAGGCAAATCATTCCAAAGTGGAAAATGCACACCGAGCGCATTTCGATAAAGTCGAACCTCTGACGTATGCTTGGCACGGGCCTGGAAGACTTTTGTGTTCTCCAAGTCCAGAACCAAGTCCAGGTCGCAGGAATGAATACCAAACGTGTTGACAGATGAGCCGAACGGCAGAATTTGGCTGTCTGTTGGTTACACATGACAGGAAAGAATGTTTGAGCAAAGTACTTGTTTACAATCTCTTCATGAGAAAAAACAAACAAACAAAAAAAAAAGATTTTTTTTGTTGTTGTTGTTGTTGTTGAAAGCCCCAACACTATGTAGCTAACACCCAATCAAGGTGTTATATAAAAAAACTGTATTCCGGTGTTAAATAATTCAAAATAAACAAATCACCCTGGCATGTGGCTTATCAAATGTATTAGCTAGCAAAGTAGCATTTTGGCATTTGCACACAACAATAAACAAATAAAAGCAATACTCTTCTCCCCAATGGTTGCCAATTAAAAATGGAAGGAGGAATGATGTATTTATTGCGCATACCGGGGAAAAATTCCACAAAGACCTCCTGTAAGAGTTGCACCAGCAAGTTTCGGGCCTTCTTCTCTGTATCTCCAAGTCGGAAGCAGTTCTCAATGTACTCCATCTGAGCATTAACCTGAAGGAAACCACAAAAGACACTTTTTACTGCCTGGCTGTTCTGTACAAATTTCAAGATGTCCTAACTTTCTGTTCCATTTAAAATGTGTATATATCTTCTATAACTTCTGTTGTTGACTTAAATCTATACAGTATTCATTAAAGAAAAAAAAAAAAAGCGAATTGTGCTTTGTTTACGTCACCTGCATCATCTTTACTTACAGATGGCAGCTGACAGAGTTGGGGTTTTAAGTGGTCCAGAACTTGCTGCAGATTCTGCAGGTCACACTTCTTTTTGGGGATGTACTTGAACTGCTTCTTCTCGCGGGGTTTGACACGAAGATTGAGGCCTTTCATTTTGTGCTCGATGCAAGACAGGGCCGCCTGAATGCTCTCTGTCTCACTGAACTGCACAATGGCAAACACACCCTGGAAGTACAGAGGGCCATAAAAACGCAGGATTTTAGGATATTCCACAAAAAAACGTAAAACAATTCAACTCACGGTACATTAAATACAGTCCCCTCACCTTGTCTTTGTCCATGATAACGTCAGAAACGGTCCCAAATTGCTGGAAGTAGTCAGCCAGGTCAGCCTGTGAGATTTCGGGTTTGATGCCGCTGACGAACACGCTGTGCTGCTCCTGGGTCTTCCTGGTGGTTCGCACATTGCTTAACGTTTGGTGCTTTCGCCCTTTGACATGCTGATCCACACTTGACTCTAAACCAGATGACGAGCAGAAATCATAAATACAAAGAGTGTTGAAAGATGAAAATATAAAATACATGGCAACGTTCATGATTTCAGCACAGGTAAAGCATGACACTGTTAACATGCAATTGGTTTGTGTATAAAATTGCAATATCTGTGGTGAGTTAGCCCAAAAAATATAGTTGTGAGCCGTACATTTGCTACCTAAAGTTAGGATTTACATCTACCACAATTAAGACACTATACAAGAATCCATTATTAAGCAATAGGAGTTAATTAAGCTGTAATAGTTCAGAATCAATAGTTATCTAATAACATGAGAAAAAGTATCTATTTTTGTTTTTGGTCATACTCACCTAGTCAAGCTCAGTTTGATGCGACCAATCAATCAGATGACAGAAAAATGTTATCGTGGTCCCGCTAGCTGGGCCTTGGAGCCAAAATTGAAATCTGATTGGGTAGAAGCAGCCGTCCCACTGCTATGCTAATATTGTTTTAGGTTACATAAATCAGCTATAATGATTCTCTGAAAATTTGATTGGGCAGTGCTACTATGGAAGAAATATGATTTAAATTGTATAGGTACGACAGTGAATGTTACTATTCAGGACAGGTCAATACGTAAACATTTGATTAATGTGGTTGTGTTACATTATAATGGGAGACATTTCAATTTGTTACCTTATTTAGTTAAAGCTCAATCGAGTTCTTTAATCGCATTACTAACTATACTCTTACATAATTTATACTATTTGGCCTTTATGGTACACTTTGAAAGCGCTATATAAATAAATATGACTTGACTTCCACAATTACACTGTTAAGACGGCGTTGCTTACGATTTGGTATGTTGACGTTGCACAGGACACAGTGAAAACCTCTCGGCGTTGTTTTTATGTCGCTTTCGGATTCCATGACAGCAACAAAAGTGAATTAAATGAGTCAATACAAAAACTAAAAAATAACTAAAGAAAAAACGCCGTCCATGCGCCTCTTAAATCTCCCTCCAACGTGAACCAAACGTCTGTTCCGGGTGTACCAAAAAATGTTTCCGGGTTGTTCCAGTTACGAGTTCGATGATGTTCCGTGAATAAAATTAATAAAGTAATACCAAATACAAAATAAAATATGATTTTTAAACAAAAATACATTGTGTGACTTGTACTGTTGAAAAACAAACAAACAAACAAACCATCTTGAGCAAGTTCAAAAGTTTTGAATAAAAAGTAAAACCTTTATTACCTCTCACCATATTTTGTCTGACGAACAAGAGGCAAAAAAAAAAAAAAAAAGTAATTCTACAATAACACTTCTAATACTTTAGTCTAACCTGTTAACACTAAACCCATTCATTAAAGATACTGTACACGCGACAAAAAAAACAAAAAACAAAAACAAGAATACAAAAATTTATTTCCCATCCCAAATAACACGGCTGTAAGACAGGTAATGATGAAATAACTTTACAATATTTTTAAAACAAATGTAAAACAGGTCATGAATGAAATACCTTTTTAACAATAACTGTAAAATAAACAAGTGTATAAAACTCCCTGCTGTAAAAAAATAAAATTAACGCAGTGCTTAATTTTTCATCTGCTTCTACTATGATCCAAAGACAATTAAAATAGTGCCAATTACAAAGAAACTTAATGGCAAAAAAAAAGAACAGTTATAATCAATTTTTATACAGAGGTGTTCATTTCTTAGCTGATCTTCCTCTTCTGATTTTCGGCTGAGTCTCCGTCTCTTCTGCATTTTTGGTGTCAACCTTGCTGATGGAAACTGCTTCATTTGCAACCTTTGCCCCACGTCTTGCTGTTTTGGCAGGCTGACGTTCCACTACTTTTCCTGAGAAGTCCTCTTCAGTTTTAGCCACATTATCCGATTCACTTGAGCTAGGAGTTGCAGTGTGACCACCAGGGCTCAACTTCTTGCCTCGAACTGCTCTCACGGACCTTTTGGGGATATCGTGGACTTCAACCTCCAGGTTATCCGTTTTTGGCTGAGCCTCTGTGTCTTCTGTGCTCTTGGTGTCAACTTTGCTAGTGGACTCTGCTTCCTTTGCAACCCTTACCCCTCGCCTTGCTCTCTTAGGAGCCTGAGGTTCCACTACTTTTTCTGAGAAGTCCTTTTCAGTTTTAGCCACATTCTCTGAATCACTTGGGCTAGGAGTTCCAGTGTGATCACCAGGGTTCAACCTCTTGCCTCGAACCACTCTCACAGACTTTTTGGGGATCTCGTGGACTTCAACCTCCAGCTTAGCTGATCTTCCTCTTGTGTTTTTTGGCTGAGTCTCTGTGTCTTCTGCGCTCTTGGTGTCAACTTTGCTAGTGGACTCTGCTTCCTTTGCAACCTTTACCCCTCGCCTTGCTCTCTTAGGAGCCTGAGGTTCCACTACTTTTTCTGAGAAGTCCTCTTCAGTTTTAGCCACATTCTCTGACTCACTTGGGCTTGGGGTTCCAGTGTGACCATCAGGGCTCGACCTATTGCCTCGGACCGCTTTCATGGACCTTTTTGGGATCTCGTGGACATGAACCTCCAGCTTAGCTGATCTTCCGCTTCTGTTTTTTGGCTGAGCCTCCATGTCTTCTGCCCTCTTGGTGTCAACTTTGCTAGTGGACTCTACTTCCTTTGCAACCTTTACCCCTCGCCTTGCTCTCTTGGCAGGCTGAAGTTCCACTGCTTTTTCTAAGAACTCCTCTTCAGTTTCAGCCACATTCACTGACTCACTTGGGCTCGGAGTTCCAGTGTGACAATCAGGGCTCAACTTCTTGCCTCGACCCGCTCTCGCGGGTCTTTTCGGGATCTCGTAGACTTCGACCTCCAGGTTCCACTTCACTGATCTTTGAGGGTTTTGTGGTTCTTGCACAGTGGTGTTTGAATCACCTGTTGCATTTACCTGTTTTTTATTCAATTCAGACACATTTGTTGAGGATTTGGTGACCGGCCGTCTTCCCCTTTTGACTGGTTCTACTGAAGCTGGAGCTGACTCTGGAACTGGAACTTCGTTGGACTCCTCACAGGCAGAGGCTGCACCTCGTCGTTTTTTTTTGGCTGGAATGGCTTGTTTGGTCTCATCTTTTGAAGTAGTTTTCATACCTCTTCCCCTTGTTTGCCTCTGTTCAGGTTCAGATTTTTCCTCTGATACCTCTGCGGTGGCAACACCTTCAGCCTGTTTTGCTCTTCTGCTTCGTTTGGGTATTTCTGTTGGTGTCTCGATTGGACCATCTTGGATCGCTGTGTAATCAGGAGTAACTTCTGCTTGCTTTGGTTTTCGTAACCCTCGTCTTGTTTTTGCAATGGCAGAAGCCGCAGCATTATTTGCCTTCTCCGGTTCAGAAACCGGTGGTGCTTCTACTTCAACTGTGACAAGATTTTCCACATCAGTTGGATCATCTTTCCTGCAACTCTTCGATGCTTTTGAAAGCTCCTGGAGTCCAGGCGGTGCTACTATTGAAGTAGTGTCATTATTTTCTAGCTCTTTTATGTGCTTGGCATTTCGTCCTCTGGTTGCTCTGCCAAGAGGCTTGGACTGATACTTTGTCTTCTCAGAGGTGACTTGATCTTTTTCAAGTTCCTGTAGCTCAATTGTTTCAGAGATAACTTTCCTGCCTCTTCCCTTTTTAATAGTGACAGCTGGTAGCTGAGGTTGTTCTGCGTCTAATGCTTTTCCTGGCTCAGGAAGATCAACCAGCACGCGTGTGTTTTTGGTACATCTTCCTCTCTTAGGCTTAGGGTCAGCTTTAGCTTCTTCGTCAGAGGGTTCAGTAGGCTCGGCTTTCTTCCCCCTTCTTCCTCTGACTGGAGCAGAGACAACAGGATCTTGAGAGGATTCTTCTGTCACTGGTTTAGCTGCTTTGGCCCTTCTGCCTCGGACTGGTTTCTTGGAATTGGTTGACTCCATGGAGGCCGTGTCCGCATCTTCTATCACAGCCTGAGAAACTGCTTGCATAGCCTCCGATGTCTCACATGCATCACTTGGAAGTTCTACTGAAACCTCAGCTGTCGCTGCTAAAACAAGATGTCGGTGCAGAATATTTTCATTAGTATCTGTTGAAACCGTGCAATTGAATATTATGGCGTTCAGCTGTAGGACTTCATGTTTCGCTAGCTCAGGGGTGTCAAACATAAGGTCCGCGGGCCAGATCGGGCCTGCAAAAGGGGTTTAATCTGGCCCGTGAGATGATTTTGTAAAGTTTAATAAAATAAATAAATAAATAAAAATTTAATGTCGGACTAATTAATCAGTCTGCCACAATCAAAATGTATAAAATTTGTAACTTCACAAGCAGTCCTCAGATGAGCAATACAACTTGTACGGGGGAATCGTCCTGGGTGTCATTATTTTACACACAACTTAAAGTTACGGTTTAATTATTATTATTATTATATATATTTTTAAATCATAGACCGACAAACCTGTTAAATACGACACAAATTCAATTACTGGTAACACAAATAGATATGACAAGGATTAGCGTCCTTATAACATCAATAACTGCGCCACGCAATGCATTCTGGGAACAATATATATGCTAAACAGGTCGATTTAACACATCCAGGACTCAGTATTGCCGTGTTCCATTTGTTGGAACAATATGATTACAGTTGAGCTCCGTAATTTAGGGTCGGCACACACAAATAGTGAAAATCTGCGTATAATTGACGGCAATCTTTTTTTAAGTTATATACTGTTATTTTACCGATGCAGCCAACTTGGTAATATATTTTCCTCCATGCGGCTCCTGAGCTAACATGAGTTTGACACCCCTGCAAAAGCTGATTGCCTTATTGTGTGGTCTACGAACAAAAACCGTACCTTGTGTGATGTCAATTTGAGGAGCATCAAGGTTCACATCCGATGGCCCATTGTCCTGTGACTGTCCTTGAGTAAAATCAAGCTCTAATGAACAAGGGATGGCAGTTAACATGGTAATAAAACCCAACTAGTGGAAATCAGCATTTAATCATCAACAATAATGCAACAAACCTTTGGCTACATCCAAGTCACTACTTGCAGGCTGCTCTTTAAACTGTAAGAGATGAATCGAGTTTTGATATTAGCGTGCAGCTATATACTAAACTAGGAAGAACGCAGACAGCACATTACTCTAAAGTTCATTGTCACAATGCTGTATTTTTCATCATTTACCATTTAAGGAAGTCAACTCAAACACTCAGCTGTTTTTACAACTCCTTTCAATTACACAGTTGCAACAAAATCTTTACCTCAGCTGGTTCCTCCATGAGCTCTTGTAGCCCCTCAAAATCCTCTACAGGAGCAGTGCCCCTCAGTCTGGGTGACCTCATCAATCGCTTGATACCGAAGTTGGCATCCACTGCTTCACTTCGCTCTTTGGGAGTCTCCCCGAGCATCTCGATTCCGAGGACGCCTTCAACAGGGGTATGCCTCTGCTTCGGGGTGTTCATTACTCTATTGATACCAGAGACACAGTCCACCGCGGAGCTGTTCACTTTCAGAGGTGACAAGTTTGTCTGTTCCGGTCGGTCTTGAATTTCTTCAGCTGGTGTTGGTAGGTCTTGTGAGTCTTTCGCTGGTGTCTCCAGATGGTCTACGGCACCACCGAAAGAAACATCATCAACTTGTGCTTCCCTGGGTGTTTGGAGGAGTTTCTCATGTTGCTCGATGGGTTCCCTCTGTTCTGGAGTGGTAAAAATGCTTTTAACTCCAGTGAGGCATTCCTGTTGCTCAGGTTTCTGTTTGGGCGTTTTCAGAATTTGTCCTCGAAGATCTTCCAAAGGTTCAGTCTTCTGTCTTGGAGTCTTTAGGAGTCTCTTCACACCAGTGAGACACTCTGGTAGTTGCGGCTTCTGCGTAGGAGTCGTGACAGCACTCGTCAATTCTGCGCACTGTTCAACAGAATCCGTCTTCTCCGTAGCAGAGGTGTCACTGATGAAGCTGGATTCTTGACTGCCGTTAAGGAGGCGTTTTACAGCCTCTTTGCTGTACTGGCCCGCTTTTATCGTTGATGCAAGAGTGAGTGGAGATACGGCCATTTCACCTGGAAATGGTCAATTTGTTATTTTTCCAGTTTGTTCAGAGTGCACATTTAGTCGAAGCAGACACTTTACCTGGCTCCTCAGGAGTGTTCAACACAGAAGGATCAAGTACAGACGGTTCATTAACTACCAATGGAGTCTTTGTGGCGGTGCCGTTCTTGATTTCTGATCTTCTTTTTCCCTCTTTTGAAGGTGTTTGAAACATCTCAGAGATTCCTAAAACGAGAGCGTAATATATAAATGACATTCCAAGAAAACGAGCAGTTGTAAGAATATACTGCAAAAGGAATGTAATTACCAGACAAATCCTCATCCATCTTCATGTTCTTCTTTGTGATTGCTGTATTGATGACGACTTTTGGCGCAGCAGCAACTGGGCGTGTAACTTTCTGCCTGAACGCACGGCCCACAACAATGGTTACAGGTGACTCTGCATGGCCAGTGCTGGCGGCATGACCCAGATGCTTTTTTAGAGGGGTCTGAAAATTTGAGACAACAGTCAGCTCACATCATCACATAAAATCAAACTAAGCCACACAAGTCAGTTTGCTTTACCTGTGTTCTCGACACCACCTTCTTCGCCACCCTTGCCATCGTTACAGTACTTCTGCCCGTTTTTATACCTGGCAGAGCCGCTTGGACTTTAGCCTGGCCAAACTTGACAGTGTCAGCCCAAGAACTTATAGCTGAAACAAAAGGGGAAAAGGCAAATTAAAACATTTGAATGAGGCAGAAAAATGTTAATCTGTTTTTGTCTTCTCCTCAAAAGTCATGTCAGTGTTTACACGAAGTTCGAATTGCATGTTGAACCCGTTGAAAGATACCTTTTATGGATGCCCGTGAAATGCCACTTCTTCTTCTGACGACCTGAATAGCACTCTTCGACAAGCGAGCCTTGCGTGACGTGCTCTTCATGCTCTTCCTTCTCAGAGGGATTTTGGGTGTCGCGGTGACTGACTGCACCGGCTCAATGACGGCATCTTCCGCCATCGGTGATGGCGTTTCGATGAGAGAGACGGAAAAGCGTCCTTGTACGGACGCGGTGCCCTGGGGTGTTTTCACTGCTATTTCATTGGCATTTTCCTGACGGGAAAGCCTTGGGCTTGTCCTCTTCACGCTGCCGGGCTCTCCCTTAGAAGTCGAGCCTTTTGTCAAAGGAGTTTCCAACTTGTTACCGGAGGAAGACGTTCTTCTTGGTGTGCTGAATTTGGATGTCTCCTCAGAAGAAGACTCTGATTTTGGCGATTTCTCTTCTGATAATGGAGCTTTGGCAGATGGTGTGTTGGGTTTTGGCGACTTGGGAGCTGGTGTAGACTTCGGTGACTTGGGCAAAGGTTTCCTTGGCGACGCCTTCTCCGAAGATGCAGAAGAAGACCTCTGGTTGGGTGATTTCTCTCCGGACATTGAGGCCGATTTCGGTGTCCTTTTACCAGGAGATTCTTTTTTTGAAGAGACCGGTGTAGATTTTGGCAAATTCTTATGAGGAGAAGGTGTCCTAGGTTTTGGAGTCTCCTTTCCTGGAGATGGCTCTTGTGAGGATGGGGATCTTCCCTTTGGAGATTTCTTGACATACGTTTTAGGAGATTCAGAGTTCTTTGCTTGATTTTCATCCTCCTACACAAAAACAAATTGGGTTGTCAAAGAAATACAAATGTGCATCTTAACTCATTCACTGCCAATGGCAACTATAGACGTCAAAAATCCAAGCAAACAGCCAGTGCAAATTTTGACAAGAAATTTGAATTTAAGTTTTAGTTATTCATTGTTTTCATTTATAGTTATTAATCATTGTTGTTTTGAATAACAACGATGACAACAATTTCAATGCTAAGTGCTACCATCGTGCGTAGAACGGATTCCTGTTACCCTACAACACGGGCGTTGACGTTCTTGTGATCGGTCTTGGTCTTACTGAGAGCACATATTGGGTCTAGGCCTCCAAAAGTCAGTTTTAATCGACTAAAATTGCTCTTTATTTTTGTTGACTAAAATTGGATTAAAACTAAAATACAATCAGGTGACTGAGTTATGACTAAGGCTTTAATTACATTTAGTCAGAAGACTAACATAAAACTAAATTATTTTTTTTATATATTAAAATTTGAATTTTAAATTTTCTTTTTTTTTTTTTTCCCAAAATTAACACTGGCTGTTTGCTTGGATTTTGACGTCTATAGTCGTCATTGGCAGTGAATGAGTTAAATGTTTAGCTTCAACCACAAGAGTCTCACCTTCAGCAGCCCAATAACCGATGCGCGCCTCAGCAATGACTTTTTGGGTTTGGTGAGACAAAGGCTCCTTCTTGGTTTCTCTCCTTTGCGTAGGGGAGAATCGGGGGGCAATTTTTTGTCAAACAACTCAGGAACCAGGCAACCTCCAAAAGAAACACGTTTCTTCTTCGTCTGTGGTTCTGGCGAATCAAACACAAGCTCTGCACTTCTGCGTTTTCTTGGCGCCCCTTTCAGGAAGAATAAAATTTAAAAAAAAGTTAATACCAGTTTGATTGGGAGGGAGGGGGAGCAATTTTTTTTTAATTATAGAACATTTACCTCTCTCGGTGGCTCTTGGCAAGTTTGCATTTTGTGGACTGGACATTATTTTGTCATGTTCCTTGGCTGGTGTGGCCTCCTTACTCCTGCGTCTCATATGCGATTTGGGTGTCTGAGCACAAGTTTGCTCAACAACATCACTGCCACTAAACTTCTTAGGAGTGACACGCTGCCTTGTCTGCGGTGAGCTCACTTTGGAATTGAAATTTTCTGCATCTTCGTCTGGAGTCATCACATCAGAAGCAAGAATCTGAGGGGGATTTTTACACTTCTTGTCAGACATTGGGGCGACATTACTTGCACTTTTAGCCTCTGCGACCGTTTCGCCACCAGAGACTTTGGCCTCAGCCACCTTTGCGTCATTGCTGTTTGTGGAAACACTGCTTTTCCTCGGGGTCTGGAGGAATGTGTCTGAAGCTTTTCGAGGGGTCTTAACATTCAGAGATTGTCTAATCATTTGATAGAGAGCACTAAATGGAGACTCTGTGTTACTTTCTTGCGTGTCATCATCCACCTTGGGGTCCTTAATCTTCGCCTGCTCCAGTGATCGCTGGATGTGAAGGTTGGTTCCATCTTTCAGCTGGGGGTTGGGGGTTCCAGCTTTGCTCCCAATGGCACATTTCTTTGGTGTGGGGGCTGGAGGGTACTCAAACCTGAAATTAATAAAATGCATGAAGTATAAATCATACATTTTCTATTTGGACTGTGCTTTTGTCAAAACAATTATATCACGTTTTCTGTAGAAGCCCATGTGACGAAGACAAAATAAGGAATTCATAAACAATTTGTTTCCAAAATATACTGCACTTTAAGACCATTTTATATAACACACCTGAAAGAACGATCAACAATTGTTATGACATCTCCATCCTTTAAACGCTCAGACTGTTGTAGCACCTCTCCGTTGACACGGGTCGGGTTCGCTGTGCTCAGATTGGTTAAAATAACCTAGCAGAAACAATAGAAACCAATTAAAATGCTTCAAAAAAGGCTTTTACCATACTTCAACATCAGCCGCCCCCATTATGAGGAATGAAATAACCAGCATTGATAATAACAACATATGGTCAAATAACCAAAACCCTGGCATGTATGTTCAGTGTCACTTGTATTACCTCTTTATTTTCATTCAAGTCAATTCTGCAGTGCTCCTTAGAGACTTGGGGAAGCTGAATACGAATGTCACAGTCAGGCTTCCTGTTGAAAAAAGGAATCATTAAAATTGCTTTTATTCAAACTAGACAAGGAGGGAGTTGTGTGTAAAGATAAAAAAAATAAAATAAAATTTAGGGCCGCACAATTTTGGGTGAGAGAGAGCGACAAAAAAAGAAAAGAATCACAATTATTTTTTAATTATGTTAAAATCACAATTCATATAAATGAATATTAATCGATAACAAAATAGTAGGGGTGTGAATTGCCTAGTACCTGACGATTCGATTCGTATCACGATTCACAGGTCACGATTCGATTCGATACCGATTAATCCCGATACGAATTTATAAGTCGATTGTTGCGATTTTTTTCATTCAAATTTAGAAAATACTAATCAGTAAGCTTGTAGAGTGTAAGATTTATATGAAAATGTATTATTTATTTATCTAAAATTTCAGTCTTATAGAGGTTGTAATCTGTTTCATGTTTGAACAGCATTAAAATAAAATATTAAGGCTTAATGTTCCGTTCATATAACATTCTTCCTCTTCCATGCTCAAGGTGTGAATCCTAAAAAAAAAAAAAAAAAAAAAAAAAAAAAAAAAAAAAAAAAAAAAAAAAAAAAAAAATCGAATCTGCCGATTCTTGAATCGATTCGAGAATCGCGCGATGTAGTATCGCGATATATCGCCGAATCGATTTTTTTTTAACACCCCTACAAAATAGTATTAATTATTAAAGTTTTTTATTCAACTACCAAACCTCAATGATAATATAGTCATTTGTGATCAAGTGTAAGCTCAGTCTTCACCTTGAAAATTCATCTTATGCATTTCAAAAGTTTTGTGTGCTTATTGATTGTTTTAATAAGCCACCATAGACCAGAGGAAGTTCCAACCCGTTGACAAAGTGAAATACCACATAATCAAGGAACAAGTCCTAAATAATACATTGCTCTGCATATTCATTTAGACTTTTATTGCTGAAAGATGTGTGAGTGAATGAGTGTCACTAGATGTCCCTTATGTTTGGTGTTTCTGGGTGGAAGAGATAATGAGTATTATTAATTTACTATCTATGGGATATATTGCTTTAGTTTAGTTTTACTGTCGAACTATTTATTTATTTATTTATTTGTTTGCTTTTTAAATTCACAAAATTACGCAACAACCGCCCTTCGGAAATTGTTTACTCTGTACTTTGGGCACTTATCACAAGACTCCAAAAAGTACAAATTCGTTTAAGACTTTCTCAAACAGCTTTTACTATAATCAAATACGTACTGTGTAGTATTCGAGTAATTTGGCCATTTGTCCAGCTGCAGCAATGTACAAATAGTGCATTTAAACTCACCTTCCAAACAAGCACGATGCAGTGAGAGGAAATTCAGTCCCATCTCCTCCAGTGCGCTTAACCACGACTATCTTTCCATGCAGTGGCATTATGGCAACGTTACCTTTAACGAAGGGAAAGACAATGTAAACATTGCACGAAACTTTAACAAAATAGGACCAAATGACGGACTAACAAAATTACTAACCAATGTGGACGTTTATAGCTCGTCTCATGTGCATAACAGTACGAAACATTATTTCTGTTTATTTATAGTTATTAAAGTTAACGCCATTTTATCGTGCATTAACTTCTGTAATCATTTGATGTCGAAAAATGTTTGGTATAACGTTAGTAAACAAAAAGTATTTGTTTTTTTTTGTTTTTTTGGGGGGGTAAAAAAAAGGCAGAGCCAGAGATAAGCGAAATTCGCCAACCTCATATCCATACACGACTAAATGGTATATTTAAACGTCCTACCTGGATTCTTTCAACGACACGTCAACTTCAGGAAATCCATAAACGGACACACAGGTTTGTAGCTTGAATAGAAGTTTAGTAAAACGTTATTAGCATTTCAAAAATTACGTAAAACCGAATCTAACTAGTGACCACGAGTCGCTAACGTAAATCTACTCACTACGCATCAGCGGCCGGTCTACCTCTTTCAGAACGAGGTTTCAGTAACCCTCCGCCCGTCTGTACAAAAACACTCCGAATGTAAAGACAAGTTTGTAGTGTAACGTTAGTTTCACGGTGATCTAAAGAAGCATTGTTTTTAACAAAATATCTAAATCTTTTTAAATCATCTAACTAAAATGCTATCGTTCTTTGACGAAAGGAACTATATTGTTTACAAGTTTCGCGGAGCGATAACATTTCCCCGAGAGGCTTGTGATTTGAAAAACAATTTGAAATCCCGCGCGAAGGACTCTGATTGGTGGAAACGTCATGGCAACATCGGTAAGGCGTGGCTCTGAGTTTTTTTGTTTTTAGGATGTTACGCATATTTAAGCACAACATTTATAACGTCGACATTAAACGTATATTAATAATAGTAATATTAACAAACTAAAAATAAAAAATGTAATTTTGCGTTGAACTCGGACAATTTTGTTTACTTGATGTTCCTGTGCATGATCCCAGAGATTAATTTATATTTCCCAGCTCAATTACTCAATTAAAATATGACTGAGAAGTATATGCGGTACTGTATACTGAAATAATGATCTAAACTACTATGAATTGTGAAATCTGGGCCAGTTTAGTTGTCCACGAATCTCTTACCTTTCCGTGTGCATGTCGAGTGCCATCTAGTGGAAAATCCTTTATTTACATGAAAATGGATAATTTCCCACACACAATGGAATGGGAATGGCTGCATTGAAGGAGCTGTTGAAGCAAATTGTGCTATTAAGACATTAGTAAAAAGGAGTACACATATGAATCACACAAACATCGGTTTATTATTAAATGTTGGTTTTATTTTTGTTGTTTTTTTAATATATTTTTTTGTTTTCTTTCTTCTTTTCCCCCCAAAGTTGCTTGATAATCTTGTCCCAAAAAAAAAAAAAAAAAAAAAAAGCAACATATTCCATACTTCTCAAATGTGTGTAATCCAGATGAGCTGTGGAGAGTCAAATTGTGCGCTCTTTCGGACAGTCCTGCATGACGAAGGAAGCAGCTTGGACCAAACGGATGTCGCTGGGTCTCTTTCAGTTTTTTTCTTGACTGCGGGCTTGTGACTGAAGGAGAATATTGGGGCTCAGTAGCAGAGTGTGTGTGTGGGTGTGTGTGTGTGATGGAGGGGAGTGCAGTACAGAACATATACAAAGGACAGGCCAAGCATACAAAATGATTCCTTCCTGAGACGTTGGCGTGCGTGCGTGTACAGTAAGATGGTCTGATGACGATGGACGTGAAGGCGTTTTGGCGTAAAGTGATCACAGGGTGCAGGGTTGTTTCAAAAGTCATTCGTGAGGGGGCACAAATCAGTTGGGATCACTGCAAAATGGAGTCTTTTGCCACCCACTACAGCAGGGGTGAACAGGGAACCTATGGCCTGGTGGGAGGTCGTAAAAAGCTCCAAAACATTGAACATTTCATCACATATATTTTAGTATGGCCCTCGGGGGATTTCAAAAAACAGTAGTACAGTGGTGCCTTGAGATATGTGTGCTCAAAACACTCAATTTTTACTCAAAAGTAAAATTTCTTTCCAGCCGCCGCCCAAAAAAAGTGTGAATTTAAAAACAACACAAGAACAATAATGTGAGGAATCGAAACGTTGGTGCATCATGGCCACCGGGGGCAGTATAACGGTTATAAAGTAATGTACAGGGAAACGTAGCTTGCTGCCTAACTACTCTCGGTAACACAATAAATTGCAATATCCCCCCCCCCCCCCCGAAGGATAATAATTAACAATATATGTGATATATGTGAATATATATCAATTATTTAAAGTGTTATAAGACCATTTTAATCATGAGCACTTGTATGGCGTTTTCAATTCTGTGTTAGCATCGAGCTAGCACGAGTTCTTTCAAATACAGTACACAATTTGTAATTCTCAATTTTATTTAGTTGAACATTCAGTACAGCAGTAAACTTGATCTGGAAGTGGCAACAAATAGTTTGAGGACTATTTTTGTGAAGAATTGTTTACTGCTGCTTATTGGGAAGTAAGTTGAGTTTGTTGCTAGCTTACAGCGCTCACGTTTGTATCTTGAAAAAGACCAAAGTGGGATCACGTGTATCTCAAGGCATCACTGCATCAGAAAAAGGTTTCCTACCCCTGCACTATTAATCCAATCAGCAATTAGTGAGACTCCCTTGTGTTTCTAATACAGTGTGTAAAGTCCATTCTTCACATTTGAACTCTGAAACTGCAAACCTGAGCCTGGTAAGCTACAAGTGGCATCCACGTTTTTTTTGTTTTGTTTTTTTGTTTCTGCTACATGGCCAAAAAAATGCTCGAGTGCTACTGTAATCGTTGATGTTATGGACACACACACGGAGGGGTGTTTGTGAACACCACATTGTGGACAGCCAGAGACGGCATGTGAAGGGTCTGTCCAAGTATTTAGTAGGACACATAACGTGAAAGAACTTCCTTCAGTAAAGTGTGCTCAAAATGTTTTGTTTTTTTCTTGAATCACAAACCCATGAACAAAACACACAAAAGGTATTCTTTTAAAAAAAACAATCATGTGAAGCCTAAAACTCTTCATAGTTTTTAAGAAATTAATACAGCTTATATACACAAACTGAAAAGGCTACTTAAAATACACCTTAATAATGAATCTTCATTAATTGGATTTCTTGAAAGGACCTGTGACCATTATCATACAAGCAAGTTCATACAATCATTTGTTTCCTTGTTCCTGGAGGCAATAAAATAAGAAAGAACCTGGAAGAGGAGGAACAGACGCTCATTTCATTTGCAACTTGTTTCCTGTGCACATTAGTGTGCGAGTGTGTGCGTGCGTGTTTGCATGTGTGTCATCGGAGGACTGGAAGAAAATGTCACTTTTTTTTTAATTCGAATAATGTACACGTGTGATCAAACTAAGTTTTTGTCCTCTCATGATGGGTAAAACAGTGAGGAAGTACGACAATCTTGTAATCTCAGAAAAACACGTCCTCGTTTCGGCCTCCCATTCAATCACAATAGTTTCTTAACTTTTCTATATATTTATATATATCTTTGTGTACGAAATCTGTTATTTTTTTATTTTTATTTTTTTTTGAAGCTGGGAAAAGAGAAAAGACCCAGAGTCTCTGAGGAAGAGGAGATGGAGGAGGAGGGTCTTTTGACAAGTCTCGAGCTTGTAGTCTGCATCATCGACAGCAACAACAACAACAAACAACAACAACGGAAGAAAAAAAAAAAAAAAGTGTCTGGTGTTTGTGAAATCTGTCACTTCCTATCGCGGCCACTCACGTGACTTTCCAACAGCCTTCTGGAGAAAGCAGCGGTGGAGTGAGGAAGAGGTGGAGGAGGGTGTCATCAGCAGTGTTTACGGTGTGGTCTCCGGCCAACGGCGGCGGCCCCCGGCCGTACTTTCCCCTCACGTGAGGAAAAGCGGACCATGAGGAGGAAGGTCTCCATCCCTCAGCAATCAAGGCCTCCTCCTTCACCCCTCCTCTGACTGACCGGCGTGTGTGGAAACAAACCAACAAACAAACCAAAAAGAAAAACCTCCCAAGGTGGGCCGTTACTACGGCGATTGTGTGGCTGGACTGCTTTGGGCGGAGCTCGGGGACAAACTGGGGCTGCAGCTGCCCGGCGGGGTGCCGCAGGAGCGACCCCCCGAGGCGCCGCTCTCCAGGCCCTCCGAGTTCTCCAGCATCTCCTGGATGAGGGGAGGCATGGAGCCCGGGATCTCCATTTTCAGAGTGATGACACGCTCAGCCCCTATTACAAAAACACAACGTTCATTCATATTTTAGATTATAGCTTAATTAAGCTAGTTAGATATTTATTATCTTGTGTATTTACTGTATTAATCAATTTATGTCTGTCCATCTATCTATCTGACTAGCTAGCCAGCTACTGATTTATCTACATAGCTGGCTAGCTAAATAGAGATACCTCGCTAGCTAGCTAGCTAGCGAGGTATCTCTATTTATGTATCTAGCTAGCTAGCTTGCTAGCTATTGATTTACCATGTCTACATAGCTAGCTAGCCAGCTAGCTAGATAGCTAGTGTGCATAATGGTTCTTTTGCACAGTCAAAGATATTAAAATATTGAAACGTAAATATACGGATAATATAGTCACATATTTGGTCACATATGAACAATGAGTGCAAAGAGATAAATATGGATAACAATGTGTAGGACGTTTGTGAAAATGCATAATTAGAATAGATTTATTGGAGAATTTCCTTAGAGAATCTGAAAAGTAATGCTGAATTTATGCACATATACTATGAGGTAAGTAAGTGACTAATTTCTTTTCCCATTCTTATTAAAAGGCTACAATATTTAGTGTGAAATTCTCTTATGCTGCACTTTGATATTTGTTATCTAATAGGGTTGTTCCAATCTGATCACATAATTGGAAATCAAGGCCAGATCAAATTTGAATTTGATGACTATTGGTGGAAAAAGATCGGATTTTTAAAATGTTCTGAATTTTTAAAATCAAAAATAAATATTTTAGCTATTTACTTGATTTGAACCACTCCTCATTTACATCCATTTAAAAAAGGTCATTATTTTGGGATACCTTTATTCAAATGAAAAAAGATGATTGGGACAATTTGGATGTGGTTTTCTTTGCAGAGGTATTTTATTGTCATTAAAAAGCATGGACCGTGTGTCTTGTGTTGTTGGGTGCGTACCTTTAGCGCTGATGCTCCTCAAATCGGTGATCTTCATCAGCATCTTGGGGAACATGTGCGGTTTGTGAGGCCTCCTCTTCCTCACGTAGATCTTCAGCGCCTCCAGAAGAGGCTCCTGAAGGACGTCCACCTTTTCTGCTTGTTCAAGATCCTGACGATCTGTCCGGAAAAAAATAACAAATCGGTCACAATACTACAAATATACCAGAAAGCATTAGTTGAGGTGCTTTTTGGCGAACGTCGCGTACCTCCACACAGCAGACAGATGGCGCTGAGCAGCCCTGTCTCGGCATCGTCCATCTCCAGAGGGATGAGCTGGTTGGCGAAAGCGAAGACCAGGTCGGTGAGCGGTCCGAAGCCGGCGTTGTGCATCTGGGTTCGGTTTAGCGTGAGTCCGTCTGAGAAGGTCATGGTGTCCTGCTCCGGGGTGTAGCGTGTGCAGATCCGCAGTATCTGTCAACGTGGAACAGCGTTGGGGAAGGAGTGAGTTCATAGGAGTTATTATAATTATATGGCGGTCTTTGGTATGGAGGGCCAAAAATTGCCAAAATAAAAAACAAACAAACAACTAAATAAATAAATGCAAAAATAAAAAATGGACATAAAAAATATAATTAAAAAAATTAAATACAAAAAAATAATTCTAATATATATACATAGTTGTTTTTATTTACATTTATAATTATTTTTGTATTTAATTTTACCAAAATAAAAAAATAAATACATAACTAAATAAATAAATAAAAGTAAAAATAATAATTGATATAAAAAAATCTAACAAAAAATACAAAAAATAAATCTAAATGGAAATAATATATATATATATATATATATATATATATATATATATATATATATATATATATTGTTTACACTTATGTTTATTTTTGTATTTAATTTAGACAAAATTAAAAATAAATAAATGACTACATAAATAAATAAATAATAGTGAAAATAAAAACTGATATAAAAAAATTATTACAAAATTAAATTAAAAAAGGAAATAAAAACTATATATATGTATTGTTGTTTTTATTTATATTTATAATTATTTTTGTATTTAATTAAATTATTTAAATATATTTTTATAGCAATTTTTGGACTTGTACTCATTTATTTATGTAGTCATTCATTTATTTTTAATTTTGGCAGTTTTGGTCCTCCATATTTTAGAAGAACGAATCCCGAAAGTTTGAGAACCCCAGGGACATGCCAATAAAGCTTTGCAAAAACAAAACGGAGCTTTGAATGTGTCACATCTCTGCCTCAAAGTAGGACAGCCTAACATTGAGGATGATGAATATTCGAAATGTGTTCTTTCGTCCCCGCGTGTCCTCACCAGGATGTCCAGACAGGCGGCTTTGAGCAGGGTGATCTGGTCGGCGATGGTGAGCGTGGTGAAGCCGGGAAGCTGCTTGGCGAACTCCACCGTCTTGATGATGCATTTGGTGGACAGCTCGCTGAACTTGTCCCACAGGTCCACGTCCAAGGACACGCGGCGCTCCGAGCTGTTGTTCTGTCCACACGTGAAGACAAAATGGCGGTTTATTTACGTGCTCGGAGGGGGGGGTGGCGACGTTGCCACGGGGACGGGGGTCACGTGACTGACTGACCGTAGTGTATTTGCCGAGCTGGCAGAGGGAAGGGAAGGTTTCCTTGTGGGCCTTGCGGACCCGGTCGATCATCTGCTCCGTGTCGGGACTCAGCACGTAGCTCTCCGTGCATTCCTGCTTCTTTTCGTCCTTCTTCTTCTTGTTCCGGTCGTTCCTCACCGCTACAAAGAGACAAAATACGAGTGAGGTTTTTGATGTAGTGGTTCCAACCTCTGGCCAAGAAAAATGTTTAAAACCCTTTCGAAGACAAGACATCACTTTGATAAAAGACAATTTCATAATGGTGAACAATTTAACAATTTTTGTCGAACATCCCTGCATTAATAATAGTCCTTAGAGGTCTAACGATTAATCAACAAGTAATCAATTACCAGATTAAGTGATAATTAATTTTGATAATCAATGAATCTCTCAGGTAAAAGCTAATAAACATTAAATATAACATTCGATGTGTTATTCCGTGGAGGTGATCAATGATGTCATTGATCAAGCGGTCAAACTAAGACATTACAGCCAATCACCAATTTGCAATAAAATGCAAAATATTGTCCGAACCCGATCCAGCCAATCAGATCGGTGTTACGTTTTTGATAGAGGAATTTGTAATGTCCTTTTTTTTTTTTTTAGAAAATAAAAAATAAATAATATAAATAAATATATAATAAATACATAAAATAATCAACAGATTAATCAATTACTAAAAATAATTGCTAGTTGCAACCCTAATAGTCTTTATCATTATTTTTCAAGACTTTAGTTGGATTTTTAGAGAATGTGTCTTTTCCTAAAGAAGGTAGAACATTACTTAATATTAAAAGTATTTTTTTCTTCAATCTGAATCTATTTGAAATTCACTTTCATCTTGTTCTACTTTGACTATTATTATATTAGGACTATCATGGAAAAAAATAATTTGAGTTTCATCCAGACAAAATATGTTTTTGTAAAAAATACACTTTAAATGAAACGATTTTTAAATCCTATGGACTTTTGGTATATGCATGCTAGTCGTCTATAACTGGGGTTAGTATTCCGAGTGGGTCGTTTGGAAAAATGTCTCCATTGTAAAAAACAAAAAAAAAAAAAAAAAAAACCCTGGACCCGAAAACCTGAACTAGAACATACAGCATCTCTCTACTACAATCAAATATTCATAGTGGAGCAGAATTGTATCAACGCGAACATCCTAATCTGACGCTGTCTGATATTTATCAAAGCGATGAGATGATGATGAAGACAAGCAAACTCGCAATAATCCGCCCGACTTTCCCTCCGGGCAACCTGACAGAATACATTGCGCGCACGCCCCAAATGACCAAAAGCAGGAGACAGGGTGTTTAGCATTGGAATCCCATTACATGAGCCCCCCCCCCAATCCATTTCCCCCCGAGCCGTCCAAAACGAGGTGAGTTTTAGCGCGCGCGTGGGTGGTTTGGGTGAGATGCGGTGCTGCTTGATAAATAGCGTTGGGGGATGGAGCTATCCATAAGGCTGACAAATGACCGCAGCTTTCATTAGGGGGGTGCTAGCTAATCTAATAACATAATATGACAAATATCCTGCCTCTAATGGTTTTCAAAGGGTGCGGTTGCCGAGGCGAGAGCGGCGAAAGCCTTCCAGCGCTCTCTCTCCATGTTGAACAACACATTCCCTTTTAACGTCAATCACAACAGCGTTATACTCCAAAAAATGGAATTCCTTGTGCTTGAAATCATCTTTATCGGGTTCATCTCGAGGAACTGAAATTTCCCCCTCCTGGTGACCTTCCCATTTCCTGTTTTGAATCCTAACCTTCACCATTAAGGGCCCAGAACATTGATGGGAGACGAGTGACGGCGGCAGAAGGGCCGGGCCCCGGGGCCATGGAGGGAAGCGACGCCGCTCATTCATCAGCCGGCGGACGGGCCTCCCCACCAGGAGGAACATGAAGGCGGGTAGAACTCAGATCATTAAGTGGTGGGACGCACATTTGGTATCTACCTGGATGTGGCGATTTCACAACTCTTATCTGTTTTGAGTGTTGTTGACGTGAAACATCAGTCAAGCGAATCCTAACAAGCAACAATGGAAATTGATGTAAGTTACATTTTTTTATTTTTTGAATTTTTTTATTTTAAAAAACGTCAGGTTGATTTCCATTTGTGCAGTTCTAGCACCCTCTGATGGCTAGTTTTTGTAGTGCAGTTTGTTTTGGCCCTTCTATGCTTAAAATGAACGTTTTGCTACTTTGAGAAGAATATGCAGCAATGAAATAGAAATCTGGTTAAAGCAACAGTCCAATTGCTAATATTTTTGTGAAGGTCGTGGGCAGAGTAGATTAACATAGCAACACAGAGGCTGACATCTGATTGGACCAAAAAATAAATAAATTCATGTGAACAATAAATTTCAAGAAAACTGTAAGATAAAAAAAAAAAAAAAAAGGCCTTTAAAATGGTATTTTCTTATGAATTTTTGGGAAAAAATTGATCAAAATAATCGATTCATGGTTTTATGAATTGACAGGCTCAAAAAGGAAATTCGATTCCATATCGATTTTTTTTTTTTTTTTTTTAAACCCTACATACTGGAGAAGCGAAATGCTATGAATTGAAGATGATAGAAAAATCGGAAATTTCATAGCCAAATATAAGAATATAGGTTGAAAATATGGCAGCGACAAGTAATTAAAAAAAATAATACAGGATGCAAATGGCACACGAAAACATGTTGAAACCAGTTACGCATCATCCCTCCTCCCCTCCCGATCCGGCTTGCGAGGACCGTTACATAAAAAGCGGAGTAAAGCGCTCAGCATATTTGGGTCAAAGCCCGTTTGCGGACGTGTGTCGCAACAGCCCGGCCGTCCGATTCATTCCCAAATTAAAGTGGGGCATCCCTTCGTGCGCGCGGCTGACAAATTGGCGGCGCCGTCATAAGCCGCACAACACAATTTAATGAAGTCATTAAAGAACTATTAGGGGACGACTGGCGATCTGTCACGCTGAATTGCCGCATGCAATAACTCGAGCAGGGGGCGGAAATGAAAGAAATATGGCTTTTTGTTTCGCATTGCTTTGGTGTGCGCGCATGTCATATGAAATTAACAATGCTAATGGGGGAACTTTACGCATGACGACTTTTTTTGTGGCTTTATGTTTATTGTGTAGAAATGATTTACAGTAGCTGGTGTGGACAGAATGTGCACGCACACACATGGCCATCATTCAATCATTTGTTCCAGCTGCGGATTCCTGCCCGAGCCTTCAGTTAACAGACAATTCCTGTTAGTGTGTGTGTGACAGTGAGCGCTGTGGAGACGAGGATAATTCGAGTGAGGGAAAATTAAAGCGCTGGCAGCTCGTCCATCACACGGATTACATTCAATGGAAAGATAAAAATGTCAATGTTGCTGCAGTACGGAGCCAGCGTGGACAGTGATGAAACTTTCGCTCTCTTTATCCGCACTTGTGAGGCTTCATTTAGACAAAAGCAGAGCTTTGACGCCATTTTGATGCCAAACAACCATGTTGAGGTGTGATGTGGAGCTTCATTTAGACAAAAGCAGAGCTTTGATGCCGTCGCGTGAATACTGAATGGAAAACAGATTTTATCATTATTTTATTTTTTAAAGATGATTTGACTTTATGCCAAATAACTATGTTGAAGTGAGTTGAGGAGCTTTATTTAGACAAAAGCAGAGCTTTGATACCGTCACGTGAATTCTAAATAGTAAAAATATTTATTATTAATATGCTAATTTGAAGTGCGTCTAGGAGCTTCATTTAGGCAAAAGCAGAGCTTAGACGCTACTGTATAGCATTTTGTTACCAAAAAAAACTGTGTTGATGTGACTTGAGCAGCTTTATTTAGATAAAAGTAGTGCCTTGTGGCATCTTGGAGCCAATAAACTATTACTGTAGACCAGTGGTGTCCAAACTACAGCACGGGGGCCATTTGCGGCCCGCTGTCCATTTTTCAGTTTTCATATGTTAAAATTAATGATAAAAATTATATTAATTAATTATAAAAATAAATTAACAAAAACAAAAAATGTTTGGAGATGGTCAAAGTAAGAAGGAAGGGTGTCAAAAAACACAGGCGCCATTAAAGGTTATATTAGTTAACTAAAACTAATGAAATAACAAACTAAAATTAAAAAAACAATTTTGTTAACGAAATAAAATAAAAACGAAAATGCTTTTTAAAAAACGAACACGAACTGAAACTACATTTTATGTTAACTAACTAACTAAAACTATAATTATAGCAAAAATGTCCTTCGTTTTAGTCTTTGGTAATTAATTTAATTTAAATATGATTTTTAGTAGCTTTATTTTGATATAAACCGGAATAATGACGTTTGAAAGTATGGTGTTTTTTAAATATTGGGCACAAGTAATATACATTAAAAAAAATATATAATAATACAATAAAACTAATACTGAAACTAACAAACTAAACTAAAACTAAGCATTTATTAAAGAACTAAAACTAATAAGAACTAACAGAGCAACCCTGAAAACTAATTAAAACTATTACTATTAAAACTAACTAAAATAAAAAATTCCAAAACTATAATAACCCTACTGCCATATTACAAATAAATTGGTTTATATACTGTCGCATTTTTCTAAGTATGCAAAAGCACAAATAAATTATTTGTACAATTTTTAGGACTAAACACAATTTCTCTTCATAACATTATGTGGCCCTTGCGTCCTTCTGATTTTCTGTACGTGGCCCTCAAATGAAAAAGTTTGGACAGCCCTGCTGCAGACAGTTGCAAAAATGTTAGCCGGTGTCTACTATTCTATTCACAAATGTTTCCTGTTGGCTGCGCTGCTGATGGCGAGCCAGGCCTAAGATCATTTCACATCCCCTCCTCCTCCAATCCTGCCCGTGACGCCGTCCTCTTTGGCACGGCCACCTGGCTGCGGGCCTGCCTGGCGCCGTCGTCTGGAGCTGTCCGCCGGCCGACGCAAGGTCACCCGGACGGTTCGTTCGTTCACCTTCTGCGCGCCGGCGCCGCTTTCCAGCTATATCTTTATTCATACACACCTTTGATTCGCGTACGTGAAGTGCGTTAATGTGTGCGCGACAGGCAGAGCGACGGCAAAAGAGGGAGGGAGGGGAGACTCCCTACTGGGCCCAGATGGCTCGCCTCTCCTTCCCTCACCGCCACCCCGGACTCGCTCGCCAAAGTCACCGCTGAGGAGACGGTGGCAAAGCAATCGGCACTATCTGCACGAAGAAGATCCAAACACAAAAGGAGTAAGTGGAGCGTGGTTGAAATCTAGCGAAGCAATCTTGTTCCCATTCAAGAATCAATTTGAGCAGTTTAAAGACGTGAGACGTTCCCGCCACCAGATGGCGCTGTGACTCCACTCGAAAGCCTCCCTGAGGTCCCTCTAACCATGATTAATGGCCCCATTCAAAAGGTAAGTAGCTCAGAGGATAACTTCTTTTACTGTAAGCCACAGAGCTGTGGCATGGGGAGTGCCCTTGCCCCCGCGGTGGCAGGAAAACCAGCTAAATAGCGCAGGGAAGACAGGGAAAAAAAAAAAAAAAAAAAAAAAAACACTTTCTGACCACATAAGCTGATTATAACTGAAGCGTGTTAATCAGTACAAAAGTGCCGCGTATAACATGTCATCAGGCGCTCGGTGATGATCACACCTCTGGCAATTACTTTATCAGGTCTTAGTGTGCGAGAGAGAGATAGTGCGAGAGCGTGTTGTCACACACAAGCCCCGGGGGGGTTGCGCACGCCTGCTCATCCACTCTCGGCAGGTGAGAACATATTCATCACGGGCCTGCCAAGCCTGGCGTCACCCTGACGGTGACTGCCAGACCGCATCACGTTCGCAGCGAATATTCTCGGCGAGATGCGTTCACTCCGACGGGTGCATTGCATTGTGGGGTATTATGTTACGTTTTATTCAGCGCTCACAAAAAAGAGAAGAGTCGGCTATCTGGTGAAATACAACCAACACGTGAACTTGGTCTGACCTCGAAAGTTTGATCAGTGTTTCAGTACTCTCGAACATGGAGCAGAATAAGAAAATTCACATTTTTCAAATCAATTATTCTACTGATTACAAGCAATACTGGCCGTGTATATTCATGATATAAACGGTATGTTTTAGTGATTATTTCATATTTAGCTAGCCTCTCTAAAAACATGCATTTAGACAGATAAATATTAATGCCATTTTATTAAATTAAAAATGTAATAAATTAAATTAAATTAATTTAATTAAATGAATTCAATCTCCGGTGTAATCTTATTTACTGATTGAATGAATTTTTATTTACTATTATTATTATTATTATTATTATTTTGTTTTGTCCCCCCCCCCCCCCCCCCCCTCTTTTTTTTTACTGTCTGCATGCATCTGTTCTTATTGCTGCTGGAAATGTAAATTTCCCAGAAGGATCCATCCCAAAGGGATCAATAAAGTCAAGTCTAAGTCTATTACTAATTAACAATATTTCAATTTCATAAAACTTCTACGGTGAATAAAGTTCTCGTTAGCATACCGTTGTCCACATATGATTGGACATAATAATCCAGTGAGGAAGCGTTACCTTGCGTCGTCCTGCTGCCACTAATATGAATCTATTAAAGTAGAAGTCAACCCCAACTAGGCGAAATACGGTATTATGGTTAATATTGTGCTTGTGGAATATGAGTTAAGCAGCAAAATCCAGCAGTTTGTATCAGTATCAGAAGGCGGCCATTTTGCCACTTGCTGTCAAGTAAAAATGACATCACAGTTGGGTCATTTTAAGTTGGCAACAAGTGGAAAAATGGCCGCTCCCTGAAATGGATACAAAAAAAAAAAAATGGCTGGATTTGGCTGCATAACTCATATTTCACAAATGTAATATTAATCAGAATGTCATGTTTGGAGTAGTGAGGTCACATATAACTTATTATTGTTGACTTCCTCTTTACAGCTAGCTCAGAATGGGCTAGTTGAAGCTAACAACCCCTAATCATGTCCCTTACCGCTTTTTCATTGCGCCAACACAACATCCTCTTTCTGTCTTCTTTTTTTTTTGGTGATAATTCTTTTCAGTTCGAAAAAAAAAAAACCCAAACACCTTAAGATGCTGTGAATTGATGTCAAATCCTGTCCAATTAACAGAACGAGTCATCAGATAAAAACGTGCACTCAGGTTCTTGGGATCACCATCCTCAAGTTATACACTGATTGATCTGTGATTTTTAAATGTGAATGGAACTTGTGTATAGGGACTGTTCTGGTGAGTGACGTGGGCGTCAAGTGAACAAACGTGAATCCATCTGGGATTAAACAACTGTGAAAAACTCTTCAATAATATAATCTCCCCCTGCAAGCCAGATGTGTCAGCAGGGCACTCGTGTACTCACACTCCTTGGACATTCCGACTTCCAGGCACTTCTGAAGCCGACAGTACTGGCAGCGATTTCGGGTGACTTTGTTGATGATGCAGTTCTTCTCACGATGACAAGTGTACACCATGTTCTTCTGGATGCTTCTCCGGAAGAAGCCCTGGTGTGGCGGAAAGGAAGAGAGAAAGAAAGGATTAGCGACATCTGATGACAATTCCCTCATATCTTGCTATTGTTTTCCCTTTTCATCGCGATCCGACCCAAAAAAAAAAAAAAGTCCCCGATGACGTTTTATGAATATTCCAGTAAATAGGCCATGCAGTGCGGATATGGCAGCTGCTGTTAAAAGGCGACAAACTGCCAAAATGTCTTTAAAAAGGTTTAATCCCCGGCGTAGACACTGACAAAGAAGTGTCACCATGACGTGGCTCAGCAAAGGCTTTGTCACGGTTATCAATGTGGAAACTGCTGGTATTGAAGATCTTAACAGCTAATGAGAGGTAAACATGTCAGTCATGATCCTATTAAGCACATGACATCCCAATGCAGTGTTCCTCCACTATGTCGCCATTCATCCTTCACGGCTCGCTGTATCGCTAGCTTGTGACACTACTTATGAACGCTTCCCTGTGTTAATTAAAACAGTTTTAACATTTCCACAAATCCAAATTTAGAGCTGAGCTCCATACATGTACTAGCACTCCTGCTCCGTGTGATAAAGTATTTTGCATTTGAAGATTTGTAATTACCGTAACATTTATGCTAATTTCTATTAGCCCATCGACAGAGCTTCACATTGTTAGCATTAAGCTAGTGGACTCTTGTTGATGAAATTATATGGTTTGGTTCAATGTTTTTGTATTTAAATAGCACAGTGTGGTATGTTTGAAGGTTTATAATTGCTGTAACATCTATGCTAATTTCAATTAGCCCACCCTGTCTACAGTGTTAGTGGAGTTATGTTGACAAAATTATGTGGCGTGGTTCAACATCTTTTTTTGTTTATATAATACATTGCTGCGTATTTGGAAGTTCATAATTGCTGTAACATCTATGCTAATTCATTAGCTCATCTACAGTGTTTCACATTCTTAGCATTAAGCTATTGGACTTTTGCTGATGAAATTATATCGTTTGTTTCAAATTTTTGTGTTTCAATACAGTACATTGTTGTGTGTTTGAAAGTTTATAATTACTATAACGTCTATGCTAGTTTCAGTTGGCCCTCCCCATCTACAGTGTTTCACATGGTTAGTAAGCTAACATCTATGCTAATTTCAATTAGCTCTCCCTGGCTACAGTGTTTCACGTGTTTAGTAAGCAAGTGGGCTTATGTTGATAAAATTATGTGGCTTGGGTCAACATTTTTTTTGTTTATATAATACATTGCTGTGTGCTTGGATGTTCATAATTGCTGTAACGTCAATGCTAATTCTATTAGCTTGTCAACAGTGTTTCACATTTTTAGAATTATGCTATTGGACCTTGGCTGACAAAATTATATGGTTTGAGTCAGCATTTGTTTTTGTTTAAATACAGTATATTGTTGTGTGTTTGGAAGTTTGTAATTACTGTAACATCTATGCTTAATTCCATTAGTTCGTCAATGGCTTTTCACATCATGTTAGCGTTAGCTAGCGTACTTTAGTTAGCTGAAACTATAATTTGGTTCAACATTGTGGTGTTAAAATATATAATGTTTAATTTTCTTTTGTTGTATGCTGGGTTTGTATGAGTTGTTGCTGTGTGTTAAGGTAAGTGTTGCTTGTGCCATAACAAGCTACAAAGAAGACTGGATCTGAGCCACATGTGGGTTGAAATTACTTATTTATAGACTTACGTTGATTTTTTGTTTCTTTGACATTTTAATCATGTCTTACCAACAAAAAAACCTATAGAGATTTCACACAAGCAAACCGACACTAATGAAAACCCAATGTCCTTGTCTCATGTAATGATGTCATGTGAAATAATCCAAAGGCTGCAAGGTCGCGTCAACATTGTGATTGTGCGGAGGGGAGAATAAAAAAAAAAACATTCCATTTCCTGTATTTCCCCTTTGGAAGAGGACAGGATATAAACAAGTGCAGTTGATTCATTCAACAATTCTTTTGAGTCAGAGGCCACATCGCAATGAGATCATCCGGCCTGCTTCTAAATAAATAAAATAAAAAAAGACGACAGCCGAGACGTTGTCATTCTGAGATTGAAAGCAAGGCTTTTAACACACCGCGTGGCTTGTAAGCCGTGCATCAGCACTACCAGCCCCAATAAAATCAATGTTCACCTCAGTGGCTGCATTATTGCGGTGTCAAAAAGATAAAAAGAGGTTAATGCAGATCAGCTACAACTGAGTGAGCCCTCAGTACCGATGCAAACACGCCGCTGCACACATGCAAAACAGGTCAATGTCGCTATTGATCAGAGGCAGCGGGACGCTAGTTTCGGCGGGTGGGCGGGGCCAGCTTCCAGCGAGCCCCCACCATCACGCTGCGGGATTAGCGTCGCTTTGCCAACAGATGGCCGCCGGGCCTAAACCCGCAAATTGCTTTTAACCGATGGCCGCCGCTCGAATCCCAGCAGAGCGATTCATGTTTCTGAGAGTGGTGAGCGGTCAGGGAAAGCGAGGCCTTGTCTGATTTGTTTTTGGGGCTGCCAGCTGTCACTTGGCTGATTTTTGTTCAGATACGAGTAAATTTTTTAGATATGACCTGCGCCTACGATGGCGGCGGCAGATTTCACATCAGGCCACTACTATCAATACACATTAGTTTATCTGCAGTGGCAGGACAATTTCAGTAGGTGGCACTGAATCACCATTTAGCTGGTTTGCCAACTGCCAATTGACCACACAGAAGAAGGAAGGACAATACAATAGGTACAATGTTTTGTGCATGCATTTTCCATGTCTATAGGTTGTGATTTTATACATTTTTTGTGATAAAGGCAGAAGAGACACGACGCAAACACAGATGCCTTTTTGCTCTGTTGATTAAAGTGATAAAATATATATATATTTTTTTTTAATGCTACCAGCGGGTACTAGTTAGCCCCAAGGACAACTTGATTAGCCCACAGGCCTGTTCTAAAAATAGCTCACCTGTGATGGAACACTGTGACTTACTAAGAAAAATTACACACTTTTATTTTTCTCTGTACCAAACATTCTATATTTTGTTTAAAAATAAAATAGATTGTGTTGAATGGAGGGGTAAAAAAAAAATGCTGTTTTTATTTAACTAAACCTCCTTTTAAAGGTCATTTTAGAGCTGTAATTTTAATACTGTAATACCGTTTTTTTTAATACCGTAATTTTAATAATACTATTCCACTTGACTGCACACAAATCTCAAAGTGCTGCAGTCCTAAAAATGAATATAAATAATATAAACACATAAATAAATAATTAAAGTAAATAAATAAAATAAAATAAAACACAAGGCCACAATATTTTTGCTCATGATTATCATAAGCGTAGGAATCTAATATCAGGTGATGCCACAAATATTGTTGATGGCTTTTTTTGGTCGACTGAAAGAGATTATTGGCATTTCCATTCATTGTTTCTATAATGGCTTCTATAATTGCGACGTTGCAGCGGTGGTATTAAGAGGAGGATTAAGTCGAGTAAGTCCTCCACTGTCGGCCCAGGTGCCAAACAAACGGCCTGCAAATGATTTCTAATAATGGCAAACGGCGAGGGCGCGCGTACAGACGGCCAAGGAGGTAGCGGCACGAATCCGATTACACGATCGTGTGCTTCCAGCTGGTTAAGGTGCCGTTTCAATCCTGCTTGGGTCAGCTGACTAACCTCTGCTTGGCTTTCATCGAAGCTTTACATCTGCTTTGCAACCTGTTCTGAGCAAAAGGGTGAAAAAATGAATCAAAGAGCATGTCAGTCCACTAGATGGAGTAACTTGTCTCGTTCTGATATGTGTATGTGTGTATCATGTCCCATTTGATCCAAACGGTGCTCCGACCCTGACCTGGTTGTCACCAGGGGATTGACCTAGTCCCTCCCAACACCACCAGGCTCAGGTGTCCTCTGACAGCGCCGCCCCCGTTTCGCTGGCCGCCCGTGAGCCAGTTACTTGTCCCCGCCCCTTCCCCCCTCCTTTCCTTTCAGGAGTCATTGCTTCCTGCGGCCCATAAGCCTCTTTTTGTATCCCCGCTTAATCCAGCCGGCGACAAGAGCCCTCAGCGGGCCCTGTCAGCCGCCCTGCAGCTTTAGAGGAGATGAGCGCCGCGAGGAAAGGGCCGGCGGGGGCTCGCCTAACGGTCCGAACGTGACTTGATCTTTTCACGCTCTCGAACCCCGGCGGCTCGGTACCTGACGTGTGTTTATGCGTTCCACATGGCGCGGGTGTCAGAGGGGAAGGGGAGAGCGCTGGAAGGGGTTGGCGGGTTCACGAAGGAAGCAAAGGAATCCTCTCTTACGTGACTTTCGCATCGTTGCCAGATTAAGAGCGCTTTCCAGCCACCTACTGCGTTCTCACATGTGCGTTTTTAACGCACGAGGGTGTCAAACGGTGAAAAACTCTAAAAATGGACAGGGAAAGGATGGAAAGGGTTTCCAGGCCAAAAAGCAGTCAGGCAAGCAGCAGTGGCTGCAGAATAGAAATTACTTCATTTCATTTACTTGATTTAAGATGCAGAAAAATCATAAAATAATATTCGATTACAGCATCTTTTTTTGTAAATGAACACTTAATGTCTTATTGAAACAAAAGGGTATGACATTTAAAAGCAATATTTTGAACAATTTGAGGAGGTTTTCAAACCAGATTTTACTCAGTCTTTTTCAGAGTATTTCTAAGGCCGAAATTTTTTTTGCTCTGTTGTACAGTTAAACAAATACTCAAGGATAAAATACTTGTTCAGCCTGTAATTCATATCTTTATTGTTGTAGGTGTTAAATGACCAAAAAAAAAAAGAAAAAAAAAGAAAGATATTTTACGCATTATATATTTTTGGGATTAATTGGCTGATTACTTAGAATTTTATTATGTAAAATATCAAAATCTATGTAAAAAAAAAAAAAAAAAAAATTCATATGGATCAGGCCCCAAGTTATTAGGTTATTTTAAATTTTTATTAGGAATGGACAAGTACCGATACCAGGAATTTCAAGACATTGGTACTCACGACAACTACAAATTAACATAAAATTACCATTAATTTCTATGCAATTTTAAGAAAAAAAAATTGCTATATTAGGATATATAGGTAGGTGGGGTATATTTCAAAAGTGCTTGTGATATCAGTACTTGGTAGCGCTATCTACTCGAGAGTTGATTACTCGAACTGGTGTCAGTCTGAAAAAAAGAGGTGTCAAACATCCCTAACATTTATTAAGCTTTTGATGCTTAATTAAAGTGCTTACACAACTTTCAAATAACTCAAGCTCCATATAACTTGCAACATAAGCAATAAATGAACGTATTCATGCCAATTTCTTGTGGAAACAGTTGATTTGCTGCGATGCCAGCGGACACGAGGAAGCGAGTTTGCCTGCCGCACGCCGCTATGCCCCCAAGACAAAACCATAACTATGAGGGTGTAAGCATGCATATTTAATGCTGGAGTCTTAATATCTAAAGGGGATGAGAAGTGCAATGCCGGTGAGTGTGTGCCGGCAGTGGGAGTTAAACAACAAACGAGCCAGCTGTCTCCAAGTACGAGCGCGCAGCCCCCCCGCCCCCACCGCCTCCTCCATCAGCATCTATCTCCCGTGTTCGCAGCA
Organism: Festucalex cinctus; assembly: GCF_051991245.1. Classification (NCBI taxonomy): domain Eukaryota; kingdom Metazoa; phylum Chordata; class Actinopteri; order Syngnathiformes; family Syngnathidae; genus Festucalex; species Festucalex cinctus. Next base: position 1,051,920 of record NC_135427.1, read on the forward strand.
GCCCCCAGGAAATGCCTTTGTAGTTTGGCATGCTGCAGCAAAGTCGACGCGGCTAACCCTCAACTTACCCCAGTCTCAAATGAGACAAGCATATACATTCGCGCGTACTGTTGAATTATTGAGCGCGCTTTGCCAAGTCATCTCCTCTGTAGTCAGAGATACGGAGGAGGCATCCTGAATTTTTCAAATTAGCACTGCGGATGTGCAAAGCGCAGGCGGTTGGCTCGCAAGCAGGGGGCGCTAGTGGAGCTAAGATGTTGTTGACTTAAGGTGGCGATTCTTTTAGTTAAATGCAATCATTCCCGAGCACAACAGTGTGCTATGGAAAATGATCCAGTTTTCTCTTAATTGGTCTGAAAAATATTTATTACTACAATGAAATATATCACAAATGATAATCATTTCAATCTCAATCTCATTTCTCATTCACCAGAATGCCACAAAATGTTTTGCATTGCGTGTTAGCATTAAGCTAGCGTAAAGCTAATGTGAGTGCTTGCTTTAAATAAATGTGCAATTCTCTTTATGTTTAGTTTTGACATTAAACTTCAACTAAACAACTTGAAGCCTCTTTTTTGAAGGATTTTTCCACTATCTTGCTAGGGCATCATGTGGACACAGACACACTCGAAGTGTGTTCACATATGGCATTAGCTAGCCAGCTAATGAACATTAAATAAACTTTTAAGCAGTATGGACAATGAAGCCAATCGCTGTCGTTAGTTTGCTGCCGGCCTCTCACTAACTCGGTGACAAAACGGCAAAAAACGTAGGATGTTAGCCAACTTCAGCCCAGGAGGGCCTGTCTGCCTTGCTAGCTAGCAAGCTAGTCTACCTATAGGATGAGCTAGTCCACAGTAGTTAACTAACTCGGTCACGAAACGGCAACAAACGAAGCAGAGACTGTCTCCCTAGTTAGCTATCGAGCTAGCTTAGCTGTGGGTTGTAGATGCTCCACAGTAGCTAGCTAATTCGGTCACAAAACAGCAACAAACAAATGATGTTAGCCAACTTCAGCTCAGGAAGGACTGTCTCCCTTGCTAGCTAGCTTAGCTATAGGATGTAGCTATTGCACAGTAGTGAGGATATTAGTGAGTTGTGAGAAAATTTTTGACTCAATATTGGGAAAACACTTATTTAGCTGATGATTAATGCTGCAAAACATTCTACAAATGTCCTATCTGCTCTGAAATATTTTGTGTTAAAGCCTGAGACGCTTGACCTTTATAGATACACAAACATGGGAACTAAATATAAGCAGCTGAATAGATATGAGTAGGCTTAATAGAGAGACATTTTGCGCAGTGTGAAGGGCTGCATTTTTAGCTGCAGTGAGATGTTGACAGGCGACAGTGAAACCTACGCATCGAGTTATTCTTTTCAACTCGCTTTCAACAATATCTGTGGGGCAGATAAACGGTGGAAAAAAAACTGTCTCCTCGGCCTAAAAAAACTAATTACTGCGTCAGTTCTGAGACTGATTTTGAAATGAGAAACACTTTGATCGCAGGCGGGGGAACGGCTAATTACTCAAATCTATCGCCTGGCCCCGCTCGCTTTTTGTTTATCGCGCGGAGAACTGCCAGCGAGCGTCACACTGCTGTGAGCGCCCAGCGCTCCAAATATTTCCTTTTTGTTTTCATTAAAAAATGAAAAGTTTACCCCCAATTTGACAAAGTCGTTCATCGGTTATGCGATGAGGGGAAGGCGCGCATTGGGAGTCGAGGTTCATTGTCAGGAGGTTTCGTGAGAAAGGTCTCTTCAGTCCCCCCCCCCCCTCACATATGGCACGCTGGCCATCATTTCCGCAATGTCAACGGGTTCAACTGCGGCCCCTCGACCTCAACTAACTGATTTGCAACCCTTCAAACCATCCCCACTTCCTTTTTTCTGTCCGCCACAATCTGCCGTCTGCCTCCCCGCAGTCGGTGCCATCTTTATGTCATTTTGTGAAAATCTAAACGGCAATGACGCGCCAAGTTTCATTTTATTGTGTCTTTTTATTTGGGAGGTTTATAGACTTGGGTTCGGTTGTTCCCGAAAACCAATACACCTGCTAGTTACATTACATCCGAATCCACGGATCTGCTTTGCTCATGTCTGTCTTTTTATGAACTTCAATAAGTCAGGGCAAAACACAGTCTTCATTTGTTGTCATGACCACAAAAAATGACAACCAGAATGAAAATACACCGTCTGCCAAGACCCAAAAGCTAATTTTGTTTCTTCCTTGCCCCAAGCCAAATCATTTTCCGCATATTTTTGGTAAAATTGTATCTCCCTAAAACTCTTAAAAAAAACAACAACAAAAAACACTGCTTTGGATGATATTTCCCTTCACATTCAAGAGCAATTTCCAAAATTCTAAATCCTTAAATTTAGTGCTGACCTAAGACTTTTACACGGTATTATTAGCTTTCATGCACAAGTACAACAACCTATCAAGCGATAACACAGCGAGGCCTCCTGAAAACATTGATGTGCACAAGTCAACAAAAGTAGACACCGGAAACACGACTTCTTGTCGTGCAAATGTACTCGTGCGCTATGCGGTGATAAGATACGCATTTTATCTCATTTTGCAATGTTCGCCAGTGTACAATAAAGAGATGGACCAGGTGGATTTGACTGTACACAACAAAATCAGCAGGTTTAATTCAACATCTACGGAGTTAAATTTAACACTTCATTGGTCCACACTAGTTAAAACAACACGTATGAAAAATTAATTGCACTTCAGGAATTAAAATCAATTCCTACAAATTTAACTCCAGTTTGTGTTTATTTTACAGGAGTGACTAAAAAATATGTTGAAGCAAGTACACAGAAACGTTTTCTAGCTGTCGAATTGTATCCAAGTACCAGTACTAAAAATATGTGGTATCGTTTTATTTGATAGGGAGGTATCGTGGTACTTTTCTAGGACCAATAGCAATGTTGTGAAGTTTGCTTCTACCGTGTAATACTGATTACAGTACTACTTTCCTATTTTTTCATTGCAAAACAGGTTTTCTTGTGTTACATCTCTTTGCCCCACAAGGATGCAAATGATCCAAAAGCACTTGAAGCCACCCACCACCCCACCCCCAAGACATCAAATAATTGTTATGAGCCAGACGAATCATATTGCTGTCTTAGCAGATTCCGAGAAAAGGCCCGGCGGAGTCTCACCTTGCAGCCTTCGCAGGCGCTGACACCATAGTGGTACCCTGAGGACTTGTCCTGGCACACAAAGCAGGGCTTGTAGACGCGGGGCGGCGGGGGAGGCGAGGGCGGGCTTGGCACTATCTCCTCCGAGCTGGTACTCTGCGTCTCTATCGCTGCGGAGAGAAAAAGAGAAACACGAGCGGGGGGAGGGGGAGCTTAGCCAAAAGCGCGCTTAATCGATAAACGGTGACATTCACGGCGCGGCTGACGCTCGCACCTTCAACACACACACTGCTTGATTGTGCGCCTTCTCCACAACGGCGGATCATCAAAGAAATGGAGATGCCCACCCTTTGCGGGCTTTTTTTTTTTTTCTTGGAGCCAAAAGTGATGTCTTGTTGCGAGGAACTGCCTCGCTGGCAGGGTTCAAAGAAAGTGCTTTCCTCTGATACATGGCCTGCAGTTGCTCTTTTATTTATCCTTATATAATCACGCCTTTAAGTACGGATGCTTAGCAACTCATTCCTCGATGGATGAAGTAAAAAAACAAAAAACTGCAAGCAAGGATAATTGCGCGTACACCCCACCCCCTTGCCCACCCCCTTTCCCATTCTAACAAAAAGGCGGCTTAATGGAGAGATCATCAGGTGTGCCGCAGGAAATGGTCACGTTTCACATAATTGCTCCAAATATGGAGGACCAAAACTGCCAAAATTCTTAAGTAAATAATTGACTAAATAAATAAATAAATGACTAAAATTTAAAATAAAAACGTATTTATTTTTTGGGATATAATTTTCGAATTATATTTTTTTATATTCATTCTTATTTTCACTTTTTGTCATTTATTTATTTAGTCATGTATCTATTTATTTAGTTATTTTTTTTTATTTATTTAGTCATTTTTTTAAATTTATTTAGTCATTTTTTACATTTATTTAGTCATTTATTTATTTATTTCGTCATTTATTTATTTAGTCATGTATTTATTTAGTCATGTATCTATTTAGTCATTTATTTATTTATTTAGTAATGTATTTAGTTAGTCATTTATCTATTTATTTAGTCATTTATTGATCTATTTATTTAGTTATTTATCTATTAATTTAGCCATTTATTTAACTATTTATGTAGTCATTTATTTATTTATGTAGTCATTTATTTATTTATTTAGTCATTTATTTATCAATTTATTTCGTCATTTATTTATTTAGAATTTTGGCAGTTTTGGGCCGTACTGCCAAGTCAAGGGGGCGGTCCTAAGCGTGTCTTTGGGTTGGACTCCGCCGTTGCAAACTGCCTGTCATTGGTCGAGCGAGCAGCTCAACGAAAACAAGGAAGCAATGGATGACGATCGTGTCCACTCGACAACAAGTGAGAGCAGACAGTGGACAAGATAGTCGTTATCCTCATTTGAAGAACATTTTGACTTGGCAGTACGGCCCAAAACTGCCAAAATCCAAAATAAATAAATGCCTAAATAAATAAATGACTAAATAAATAGATAAATGCCTAAATAAATAAATAAATGACTAACTAAATAAATGACTAAAAGTGAAAATAAAAACTGATTTATTTCCATTTAGATTTATTTATTTATTAATTTTGTATTTAGTCATTTATTTATTTTGAATTTTGGCAGTTTTGGTCATCGATACCAAAAGGATTTCCAAATAAATAATAAACACTGCAATCGAGCCGACAAGCCACAAGAACAAAACATGCATGTCATGCTGTTGTCTTCACGTAATATGTATTGGACTTTGACCTCGATATCCTGCGCGAGCGTTTGTGTGTGCGCGGCAGAACGCGGATGTCAAATGTGAAAGCGCGCATTCACTACAACAACTAGGCCATGTTGTCTTCCATTTTTATTCACATGCCAACATGATTACTTGGCATGACGTCACGCTTCTTTTGGTTTATTGTTTTTTTAAATCAACTTCTCATTAAAAGAAGCAGCAGCAATTTACAGTGGCTTTAAAAGGAGCGTAAACAGGGTAATATTCTGGGATGTTCGAGAACGATGTTTTCAGACCGATACCAGGAAAAGTACTCAACTCTTCAGTAATCACTGATACCCAAGTACAGATCCTTATGACAAAAAAATGACCACCACCTCACTCTCCAAAAAAACAATGACAGATAATTTGAAATAAAGACTTATTAATCCCAATAAATAAATAAATAATAAAATACAAAAATATGTAATCAATGAATATGTCAAAAAAATAGATCAAATGTAATAGAAATTGTTAAGAAAAAAATATAAATATATGATATAATTATTAACATTAAAAATCCATCCATTCGTTAAAATATAATACATAAAATAATTATTCCAATAAAAATATCAAATTAAATTAAAATATAAACAAAAATAATAAGAAATAATGCAACAATGAAAATAAACATTATAGTATATGTATATTGTATAATAATATGATATGAAAAGAAATATATTTTACATTTTTATAGGTTTTATTGGGGGGTATTTTGTAAATATTCATATAACTGATCATAAGAGACAATTTGAGGAAACGTAATATTTTGCATTATTACAATTAACTTGCAGCATCATCAAGAGTAGTGATGTGCAAATTGTTGCGCTCATTGTCACATTTGATTTTCAAGACCTGGCCAGTCATTTAAGTAAAACACATAAGACATGTGGACTCCCTCTAGTGGTGCATGAACAAATCACTCAATTATGATGATGATGATGATGATGATTATTATTATTATTATTTTTAATCCAGCGCAGTACATTTTTAAGTACATTTTTCAATTGTATTTCACTTTTAGAGATGATACTATTGCATTTTTGTGACTCAGGATTATTTATTTTAAAACCTTTTTAAGGTATAGTATCTATTTAACTTCCCTGTGCAATTAAAAAAAAAAAAATTATATTTAAACTTGTTTAACATTTAGATTAGAAATATTTAATTGACCTGCTTTTTTTAGAAATGAAATGAAATTAATCACACAGACTTCATCAATACATTAGGAATTTGTTTAAGGAGGGACAAAGGGAACATGATTGCAACAAATATTACAGGACTTTAATAACGTTAATGCTCGGGTGGGCCAGATTAAAAAATGCAGGGGGGCCTTATGTGGCCCACTGGACACATTTTGCCCACCACTAATCTAGATCAAGTTTATATATATATAAATTTAGAATGTCAACAGATAATAGGGAAAATGGTCCATACGAGAAATCCTTGAATGCATGTTATCCGTTTTTAAATGAAAACGACTATGTGTAAATGTATGTGTATGCTGCCGTCAATATTTATTGTGAATACGTGTGCCCGTTGTGCTCGCTCGGCATTATCAGCTCAACACAGGAAGGATTTGGGAGGTGGACAGGCAGCTCTGGGGGAGCTCCTTTGCAAATCAGCCATCTATATTTAACAGCGTGCTTGGCTACGGCGGCACTCGAGTCAACACGTCGCGTGACGACGACGGATCGGATCGACGCGCGCTACGGCGCCCGCCTTCCTGCCGATTGTGTGTAGTATCTCAGCTCGGCTTGCCAACTTCGGGTCCGTGCGGCAGATGGTGCACGGACGAGAGATTATGTTCGCCGCAACCAAAATAAACACTCCTGATGCCCAGATCTGTTTAAGGCTTTCCTAGAAGAACAAACTCTTGCCCGCTCAGCACCTTTTCAATGTTATCTTTCCTGTGGGGAGAATGTACAGCAAATGGGTTTGTTGAAGGTCCTGTTGCAACACTAAACACCGACAGCCAATCAGGACTCTCTTATGGAGACATTCCATTTAAGAGCCTTGGTGGTTTGTGATACTTTCATGGCAGCCAAAAAATGTTTTTTTCAAGCGTGTGTATCAAGAGATGACTTTGGTTTGAAATAAATACACATGACCTAGTTTGAATTTGCAGTAGATGGGGGAGAATGGAGAAAATTATATCCGTATATACTATTTATTTATATACTTAGTGCAATTGCATCATTGAAGAAAAAAAAAACAATCATCCATCCATGATCTACCGCTTATCCGGGGTCGGGTCGCGGGTTCAGCAGCTTTAGCAGGGAAGCCCAGACTTCACTCTCCCCAGCCACTTCAATCAGCTCCTCCGGCGGGATTCCAAGGTGTTCCCAGGTCAGCCGAGAGACATAGTCTCTTCAGCGTGTCCTGAGTCGTCCCCAGGGTCTCCCGCCGGTTGGACATAGCCGGAAGTCTACTCCAGGAAGGTGTACAGGAGGCATCCGAACCAGATGCCCGAGCCACCTCAACCGGTTCCTCTCAACACGGAAGAGCAGCGGCTCAACACCGAGTCCCTCCCGGATGACCTTTCTTCTTCTGACCCTATACTTGGGGCAGGATCTCATCCCCAACCCGAAGACGGCACTCCACCCCTTTCCGATTGAAGACCATGGTGTCGGATTTGGAGGTGCTTATTTTCATCCCAACCGCTTCACACTCAGTTGCGAACCGCTCCAGTGAGAGATGAAGATCACGGCTTGAAGAAGACAACAGCACCACATCATCCGCAAAAAGCAGAGATGCAATGCTGAGGCCACCAAACCAGACCCCCTCAACGCCTTGGCTGCGCCTATAAATTCTGTCCATAAAACTGATGAACAGAATTGGTGACAAAGGGCAGCCTTGGCAGAGTCCAACCATCACTGGAAACAAATTCGACTTACTGCTGGCAATGCGGACCAACCTCTGACGCAGGTCGTACAGGGACCGAGCAGCCCGTATCAAAGGGGCTCGGTGCCCCGTACTCCCGAAGCACTCCCCCCTACAGGACTCCCCGAGGGACACGGTGAAATGCCTTCTCCAAATCCACAAAGCACATGTGGACTGGTTGGGCGAACTCCCATGCACCTTCGAGGATCCACTAGAGCTGGTGCACTGTTCTACAGCCAGAACGAAAATCACACTGCTCCTCCTGAATCCGAGATTCGACTTCCCCAAGGACCCTCCTCTCCAGCACCCCTGAATCGACCTTACCAGGGAGGCTGAGGAGTATAATAATCCCCCTATAGTTGGAACCGGTCCCCTCCTGAAAGAGGGGGACCACCACCCCGGTCTGCCAATTCAGAGGCACTGTCCCCGATGTCCACGTGATGTTGTAGAGGCGTGTCAACCATGACAGCCCCACAACATCCAGAGCCTTTACGAACTCCGGGCGGACCTCATCCACCCCCGGGGCCCTGCCACCGAGGCGCTTTCAAGGTGGAAGACAGACCGGAAAGAAGAAAGCGCCCGTCCTTTGCCTTTCATTGCACCTCTGTGGGCGTCATCCGGGGCCCGCAGCTCCCGTCATGCCGCCGGGCCACGCCGCCGCCACTACCTCCGTGTCAAACAAATTAAACCCCAAATAGAGCACGCCTTACATAACGTGGCATATTCTCTCATTAGCAAGCGGCCATTCACAGTTTTTGATGTGGACTAATTACAGCGCGGCATTATTAGAGCGAGAACGGACCTATTCATCCACATTAAAAGCTGCCTTGATTAGAATGGTAGACAAACATACAGTGTGCGCCGCCCCCTCACACGCATCAAAATTGCATCTTCATCCACACATGCGATGGGATTTTCCTTATCAGTGGACGCTCTCTGTTTCTCTCTCGCACATGGCAAATCTTAATGAGAGCATCCGTGGAAATCTGGGACACGAGGACATGAGCCTGTGAGGGGGGCTGGCAACTGTAATTAAATACAATGGCTGGCTTCTGGAGTCCCGTCAGGCCGAGACATGAAGCAAAAACAATGGCAGGCCTGTGGCTGCAGAAGCTCCTCGCCCAGTCTGCAGCCCTCCACCGGCTATTATTCAACACCATCCCAGCTCTCAATCAACACTGCCTATTATTGTCCCAGCCACACAATCATAAAGCGGAGGAAGTGACTCACATAGCCCGGAAAGCGCCTCTCCAGGTCCTTGCAACATGCTAAAACGCCACAAATGTACACACACGTGTTGGCAAAGGGTCGCCCTTGCCAAAAAAGTTGCCACGGGGGAAGTCGGACTCGAACATCACTTTGAGAAGAGTGCAGCCAGGAAAGCGCTGGCGTGATGAAACGATAAGGTCCCGGTTCACTTGGTGCTACAGGAACAGGAACCCAGAAAATAATGTCGACGTGAAAAACAAGACCTAGCTGATAAAAGACGCTATTGTTCTTTTAGCGAGGAGGTGAAATGCAAAGCGCACACTCTGTATCGGAGTTACCGTTTGCAAGTCACACAAAAAGGCTGTAATATCATCCGCATGTGTTGTCATGCAGTCAGATAACTTGTTTGGAACTAAATGGAAAGCAACATCTGAATACATTACAATACATTTTGCATTATTCAACACAATGAGGTGCAGGTACTATTTTTGTCCATTTGCGGTCGCCATCCTGATAATCCACTGTAGTATCTAAGACTTGGCGTGTGTATGGGTTAAAGGTCAGTACCTGGTAAGTGACGTGGGTGTCAGTCTGTTAATTGTGAGTAATTACCACCACAACTAGAAATGTTTATAATTACTGTAATAATAGTTACTTTCTTTTCATTTTACATTAGTCTTAACGAGAGAAATCTAAATTAATTGTTACATCTTTTTTTGCCATGTTTATTTGCAGAGCAATACAACAATGTGATGAGAACAAAAATATCGTTAGCCTAATAGCATAATTACCCCATCTTTTCTAACCTGTCTTCATTAGCTGTTGAGCTTTTCAGTCATCCAGATTGAGGTATTCTGCAAAGGTGGAATTGTAGAAACTGGATTCTGGTTTGTTTTTCAAAAACGTTAAAAAATGACATTGCCAATTATGCTAACAACATACACCAGAAGTGTTTTTTTTCTCTCCGTAAGTACCTTTTTAAAACTTGCACACAAGATCCAAAATGTCTGTACACTTAATAAAAGATTTTTTTTTATTATTATTTTTTTTATAGAGACTGCTTCACCTTGGAACATAACCATATTTCTTTATTGTATATATTCTAGAGTGCTTTTCCTCATTAGCATCACAAGTGACCTATTGAACTATCACAGCTGACTTCATTGTAGGGCTGGGAATAAAAGTCGACCAAGTCGATGTGGTCGACGAGAAAAAGTGGTTGACGCAAAAATGCATGGTCGAAGCTATTTTAATAATTTAAAAAAACATATTTGCGCAACCTGGACGTTGCCGGGACGCCCTGAACTAATATTTTGTTCAGCATGGACACTTATTGCTGATGGACTCCAATTCACCACTACTAACTAAGATGCTGCTTAGTCGATTAATCGTTGGAAAATTGATAGGCAAGTCGATTTTTAAAAAAGTCATGAGTGACAGCACTACTTCATTGAGAGCCAGATTATACCTCAGACTCGGTTCAGATTCTTAAAATGTTTATGGAAAGCAAGAGTAAGGCAGACATGCTAGCCACTAGCACAACATGCTAGCCACTAGTCCACCATGTTGCCCATTTTTCCTTCTGTTGAAAAAATTCTTTCGAAATCTGTTTAAACTGTAGTGAGGCTAGCTTTCGAAACAACAGAATCCCTCCTCTAAAAAAGAAAATACATCATCCTCTACCATCCAAGAACTGTGAAGCAGAACTGCTAACCATCAGCACAACGTGCTAACCACTAACCCATTAGGATGCCCATTTTTCATTTCATTGGTAAAATTCTTTCAAAATCCGTATGAACTGTAGTGTGACCAGTTTTTTTGTACAACACAACACAACACAATCCCTCTTCTAAAAAAAATTAAAAATCAAAGTAAATATATGACCCTCTACCACCCAGATAGAATGCTAGCTTAATGGAATGCGCTGCTTTCAAAGTGATTATTTAATTATGTTCATGTGTGAGCGGTTTGTAATGGCGGTCTTAAGATTCACTCGACTAGCCACAAGCGCACTTAAGGGGGGTCGGGCGGTGGTTGCACTCAGCCACATCCTCCTAAAACAATTACGGCATAACTCCGCGCAAACGGACAAACATGCGCGAGAAGACATCCCGATGATGAAGCGGCGCGTGCAGCCGTTCCGACGTGGCAGAAGTCTGGCGAGCGTCAAACACTTCAAAAGGATTCGAGAGACCGCACACACACGCACAAAGTCACACACAAACGACACAGCGCCAGACTGCTGTCTGTCTCGGTGCTGCCGAGCAGTTCTGGAGGTTCAGCTTTGGGTTAGCCCGTGGAGATTTGATTACCTTTCATCCCCACTGGTGACCGGGTCCAGCTGCGCGGCATATTAATGACATTTCACCGTCATTAGGGGGCAGATAACTACGTTAAGCGGGCTGGCTGCTGGGCTGGAGGGAACTCTGGACAAGAGATTTGAGGCTGAGGGGTCTTGGGCAGGGGTCGTCCGCACACGCACACGCACGCTCACCATGTGTGAGATACATAAAGAGGTCCATTTGTCTTGCAATGCAGCCAGCGCATAACACAAGAGATGCGAGACAGACCCCCACGCCAAAGGCTCTTAAGTCGACTCAAAATAATGAAGTGGGACAGCCAATGAAAGAGCCTCAGGGGTGCAAACACGTCCAATGAAAAGCCTGCCGGTCGTGGGCCCATGCATCAAACGGCTGGCAGCCATTTTAGCTTTTGATGAAAGAGCAACAAGTGAGCAGCGACCACCGTTCGTCATTCACTTGACCACGTTCTAAAACATTCACACTCCAGTTTTGAGTGGAAACACATCCGAGGATGCTTTGTCAGCACTTTTCGATTACCGAGGGGGAAATGGGAGCGTTTCCTCGCTCGCTGGGAAATCCTGCCATTCTCTAACAAAAGCGTCATAACACCGTCGGCCGCTTTGACGTCTGACAGCAGAAGCCGGCGAAGGAGACGGGGGCGATGCAGTTTGACTCGGGGGCGTGCGCGTTCACACGCTGGCGGCTGGATGGAGCCGCTAGGGTGTGTTTGTGTTTAAACACAAGTGCGAACACTTACTGGTTGGAAGAAGGGGGGCCCAGCAGGCGGAAATAAGTGAAAACACACATTCAAAGGGGTGGAAAAGCTAGTAGATGTTCTATATTGTGACCAAAGTTGTTTTGTTTTTGTTTTTTTACTTTGATTTGCAACCAAAAAATAGAAATACACGCTCGAATGCACAATGTTTGCTTATTTTTTCAAGGGCTAGACCGGATTAATGGTGTTTCCATTTATTTTCAGTATGAAAGATGATTTGAGATACAAGTTATGCGTTATGGACTGAATTGAACTCATGACTCAAGCATGTTTTTTTTTTTTTGTTTTTTTTTTTACCGTGTCTATGAATGAATTGGCTCATGTCCATTTTAAAAATCAAACATGGCGCTTGGGCACAAAAGCTTGCTCACCTTTATTTGGTTTGTGTTCACAGGGTGTGTTAGAGGGGATGGCCGCATCAGCTACTGAATAGTAAAACATTTATCATACCAGCGCAACCCAACAACGTGCACAATGAATTCAACAAAGACAAAATGAAAGCCGCCCAGTCAGCAAACAACAATGGAGGCCATCCAGTATTTCTTGTTCCATCATTCTTGGCACTGAGCTCAATAATAACTCTTTGACCGCCTATATGTTTAATAACGATTAGTAAAATCCCGAAGTATGCCGCCATAAACGTGAAATGACGTCAAATACTTTTTTTTTTTTTTTTTTTTTTTTTTTTTTTTTAATCAATGGGCAGTGAGCACTGCCTGGTCAATGGGTTGTGGAATCAAAAACACTCACTAACTATGGCCAGCAGATGGCAGCACTGTATCTCTTTTTCAATGGGCTGCCGGTGTATGAAATTACAACGAAACATGACAAAATCAGATGAAATCTGATGATCAAAGCCTTTGTCATATTAAACTTTTTTTTGATAACAATCGCTGTTTTTTCGATCAGTGTTGTACGTGGGGTACCATAACTTCCATAAATTAACGACCCATGTGATCATGTTTATAATTGCATATATTAATTGTGTAAACATGAGACTATACCATAAAAGTATGATTTCAAAACCGATTGACTATCATCTTACACACATAATGTATGAGTGAAGGAGTAAAAAAAAAAAATAGGCAAGAATCGGGAAAAAAAAAAAAATCATCTGATATTTGCCAAATTTAACAGTTTGTCTCACATTAAAATTGCAGGGCGCCAAGAGCGCTCAAGCTTTTCCAGCTGAGCTACTGCGGCTTTGCGAGTCAAGTCATTTGTTGCGGCGCAGCAAATATGCACGTTTGTGTTTATGTGAAGGCAAGTTAGGAGGATTACCGGCGACCCCCGCTCGCTGCCGTGCTCCACCTAAGCCGCTACATGTTTATCTTGCAGTCTACCGTCTCAGTGTAGCGATGTAGACAATAACACAACTCCCACTGAAAAATAATAACAGGGACAGGCTGCATATTACAACAAAAGGAGGATACCATTCACTGTTGGGGGCGTGGCTCCAACTTGGAGGATATATAATTGGGTTTTCCACGCCAAGTCAGGCTGGTGCAGTTATAAACTAGCAACGGTTGCGTGAGGTAATGAAGACTATCCATTCATCCATTCTCTGAACCGCATGCTCCTCACAAGCGTCGCGGGGGGTGCTGGAGCCTATCTCAGCTGGCATTGGGCAGCAGGCGGGGTACACACTGAACTGGTTGCCAGCCAATTGCAGGGCACACAGAGATCGAGACAACCATCCACACTATGAAGGCTATCACTGTTAAAATAAAAAAATAAAAAAAATTAAAATAATAAATAAAACGGTAATTTTGCAGCAGCAGGGGCACCAGAAAAATACTGTGAATTAACAGAAATTCCCCCCAGAATTAATGTACAGTTTTTAACTGTAATTTTAACAAGATTGTAGGTAATATAACATTTTATGACCAAAAAAAAACATGATTAATCTTTGAAAACATCTGAAATCTAGATATTGGGTTTAAAATTGCAACAGTTTACTGTTAGGGTAATTCATTTATATACACTTCAAAAAAACAAAACAAAAAAACAAAGAAAAAAAACTGTACTATAACAGGATTTTACTTTTATTTTATAGTTTTTTTTTCTGTATTTTAAAAATATCATTTAATTTACAAAAATAAACTGATTTTACGTGTCAAACGTGAAATGAAATCACTGTAACTGTAAAAACACACTATTTCTGTTTTTACATAAAAAAAACTCCATTAGAAATACAGATATTGATTGTTAAAATACGTTCATAAATATATTCAATATTTATGTTATTTAATGGAATAAAATGTCAAATTAAACATTGAAAACCTAACAAAAAAGAAAAACAATTCTTTCTTCAATTCTAGATTTACTGAGAAATTTAATCTAATGACATATATAATATACTGATTCAGTTTGCATATATCACCCTGTCAAATTAGTCTAACTCCATTTTTTTTGCGGCAAATGACACGTCACGTTTGACGTTTCAAAGGAATGACAGTTTGTTTTGCCAGCGCTGCACTTTGCGCATACTGCAGCAGGAGCAGAAATGAACGTGACAGCTTAACTTGTTAAAGGCCCGCGCAGTATATTTGAAGACGCCGCCAGCTCCGAGACCTCGATTTTTGACGGATTGTGCTTCAGATTGGGTCCAAATGACCCCCCCTTACCACCATGAGCGCAACGACATGGAAAAACACACGTGAGTGATAGACGAGGGTCCGAGCAGAGGCCGAAGGGCAGGGCGTTACCGCCGTCCCCTCCTCAACGCCAGGAAATGGCGATGTTTGTCTTGGGCCTGAAGTCGGGGGGTGAAACAAGACGTGTGCGTAAAGCTGGCGAACATGAGCAGCAAATATGAAAACGTGGTAACAAATCCGCCCATCTGCCTGCTTGCACACTGTATCGGCACAGTCGTCTGCTTTCCATCAATCTAACCAGCCCCGCCTTGCTCCGAAGGCCCCGAGATAACTTCCCTCTCCGTGCTGCCAGACCTCTGAAACAACAACACAACCTATCAGCGCAAATGGGAGCCGCAACTGAGAACATGTGTGGATAAACTCGAGCACCGATAGGGGGAGGGGGCGCCAAGAAATGCAGCAGATGGCAAAGGTGAAGTCTGCGGGGGGGGGCTCAACGTTGTGCGGCAATCGTGTTAACCGCTGTAGCTCTTCTGTGTTGCCGCCCTGCGAGTTCATTTTTAAAAACAACAAAGCGCGGCGCATGCATTAAAATAATTATTGGGAAAAACAGCAGCCGGTGTGTTGCAGGAGCGAGGTGCGGCGAGCTCCCTGGCAACAACGCGAGTAATACAGTGCAACTCTACCCAGCAGCTGTCCGAGCGTGCTGAGTGACAGAGCGGCGATGCCAGTTGGCATTCGCCCCCCCTGGCGACCGAGGATACTTGTGGTGGGCACGCGGGGTCCGCCAGCATGTGGACACGCACGGGACTACATTTCAGTATGCCCACATGGCCCATTTGTTTTCCCTGTGGAATCTGTCCTTCTCCATTTGCTGAAAAACTCACGTGTAATTGGTAGGGATGTAACAATAAGGGAAATATTGTGATATTAAAACTGGCACAATATGATTGGTTGATTTCCATTAGTGCAGTTCTAGCACCCTCTATTGGCTAGTTTATTAGTGAAATTTCATTTTCATTAGGGATGTTTTGGCCTTCTATGTTTAAAATCTATGCTAATTGTTAGATGAAGGGGAACCTAATTTGCTTGTGAAGCGATCAATGTGTGCTTGCATTAGCAAGTAAGTGCCTCAATATAGTTATTAGAGATTGTAGGTCGTTTATATGCATTGCGGTTATGTACAAAAGCATAATATTGTGCTTTTTTTAGTAGGAGCTCTTTTTTTTTTTTTTTTTTTACAATATTGTCATCTTTTTTTAAATATCGCCAACGCCCCCACAATATCGTGATAATTATCGTATCGTGACCTTCATATCGTGATAATATCGTACCGTTATGTTTGCATATCGTTACACCCCTAGTAATTGGTGTCAAGGAAGTATGATGATACACTGTTATAAGGGGAGGAGCTAGCTTTAGCCAGGGTTGTTAGCGGATATTACAGAGAGTCTTTGCTGCATGTGGATTCAAATCAAATGTATTTATTGTCATTGCACACGTCACGAGGACAGTGCAACGACATTTTGTTTACAGTTAAACCATCCAAGAGACATAAAAAAAAAAAACAATGACCAACAAACGGAAACAGAGCGCGAAGCCTGATGGGTCGCCAAAAGAGTGCCTCAATTTCTCAGATGAAAAAAAAAAACATAAGGAAGGGGAGGGGGAAAAAAACAGCCCCAAACTATGCTCCAGTAAAGGAAGAGCACATTATGGATTTGGAGTAGAAAAAAAACTCAGAAAACAGGCTTTAGATCTGCTAAGTGACTATTAAAAAGCTAACAAATGACAAGACTGCAGCTATCGAAAATTTTCAGAATCACATAGTCCACTGATTATCCCAAAATTGGATTTTGCATTGACCACCATCATGTTCTACTTAAGCATCTGTTACTTTTACGCTTGTTTGGGTGTGAAAGGCTTGACCTGGTGAGTGACATGGGTGTCACTGAATCAGAATGTAGATTTGACTGGTAAAATGATCCCAAAATTTGGACACTCTTTCGTCATCAAGTCCAATTATTTTAACACGGAGGGTGAGATTAATCTGGGTGGGAAAATGATCCGCAAAGGTCGAGATTTAGTGTTGCGCTTCTTTGTCATCAAATTAACTGGATAAATCATTGCAGCACTACGAAAAATATGGAGGCCTTGTTATTGTTTGACATTTGCTATTTTTTATGTTTGTTTGTCAAACTACTTCCTGTTTCCGGTCAGACAACAAATAGACGGGCTGTGCCATTCTGATTCTGATGACTCAGTTCAATAGTGGCTCAAAGAATAATATAATCCTTCCTGTATGTGCATCTTTACCTAGATCCACATGGACAAAGTTCCCTAAAAATCAATTTTATTTGGACACTTTAGACCTTTGACAGTGAGATTTATCCAACTACAAACTGCATTCCATTTCAATGACGGTTATGTTTGGTGGTGAGCCATTAGATCTTACTAAAAAAAAATATTGTGACACACTAGTCTGAATCACATAATAGTTGGATAGCGCATGTTCTGAGGTCCTTCACACTTTTCACCCCTTGCTGAAACTGTTTTCAATATAATTCGTAGGTGAGAAGTACCTGTGAATGGAATCACCTAGTGACAGCTTCAAAAAATTCCAAGCATGCCAAAACAGCACCAACCAAGCTTATAAAATAAATAAATAAATATAGAAATAAATATAAATACTTTTAAAAAAACTAAATAACCTTATGAAATAAAATTGCATTTAAAAAAAATACAAAAAAAATATTTTAAATAATCAAAATATATTTAAAAAATAGGTAGATCAAAGCAATGAGGATGAGAGAAAAGGTGGATAACTATGGAAAGGAGAAAAGCTTTTAGAGGGACGACCGCTCGGCGCCAAGCAAACATTTCAAAGAAAGTCTCGCTTCCAACCAAACAAAGCTGTGCGCGCTGACGTGTTTGCTCGGTGACACACGCGCTCGGCTGGCAGAAGGCGTAGCCGCGGCGTAACCTCCCTTTGTCAACTCTGGCAAAGTGAATTAATCCGGCGTTCTGCACCGACATGCAGCCGGCGCATAAATCAAGCTCAAGGTCGTCACTGGATCACAACGTGAATCCACGCGCACTAGCAGTGAAAGCACTGCCTTTTATTATTATTATTATTATTTTTTATATTTTTTTTGCAGCGCACCCTTTTTAATGTTACTGCTGTGAGTGTGAAAGTGGCTTTATGAAACATTAAGCCTCTCTGTTTGAGTGCCTGCATTAGTTAATTATAGAATTATGTGTGTCAACATCTCTCCTGTGATAACAAGCTGACTAATTATCCATGAATGCCCCTAAAGTTGTAATTTGTCATCATATTGCACTTTTTCTTTGGCTTTTTGCCACTTTTTTATGACACTTTTCCAGAAAAAAAGGGAGGATAGAAGAAAGGAAAAAGAACAAACACATTACTCATATTGCTTTTTCGTTGAGTGATGGTTAACACTTTTGTCGTAAATGCATCCGCTCTTGTTGTGTCATCTTAATAAATAGTAATGAACTTCTTTTTAAACTTGTATGACATCTTAAAAAGGTTAACTATACTTAAGAATGCCCCGTGAAGTAAATATTTTATGACGGTGACGATTTGAATCCGGGAACAGTTTGACTGCATCAATTCTTGCGAGTCAGCAACATTTCCTGTCAAAGGAGCCATTTCTGCCTCTCGTCCTTTTTTAGACATTTTTTTTCCCATTTATTTTCCCTGACTTTTATTTATTTATTTATTTATTTTTTAAATCAATTTTCTCACATTTTTAGCAATTTTGTGGACATTTTATGGTCAAGTGTGGGATTTCTTTAGTTTTTGGACATTTTATACTTTTTAACATTTTCTATCCTGCCTTTTCTTAAATTAATTTTCTGACTTTTTTTTTGTGGCAATTTAGTGAAAAGTGGTTAATTTTTGCACATTTTCTTTTCAGCCTATTCAATTCTCTAATTTTTTTGGGCAATTTCATGTATATTTTCTGCTTTTATTCTTGCTTTTTGGACATGTTATGGTGTGCTGCACATTTCTACGTAATTTTTAAAACTTTTTCATCTACCGTTCATATGTTGTTGTTTTTTAACAACTTACATTTTGACATTTTTTTTTAAATATTCATTTTTTTATCTAAATCCTTCATTCATTTAAAGAATATTTTTATGTATATGTGAATTTAAATATATGTAAAACAATATTAATTTCTGGGCGGCACGGTGATTGAGTGGTTAGCACGTCCGCCTCCCAGTTCAGGGGACTCAGGTTCGAGTCCAGGCTCCGGCCTTCCTGGGTGGAGTTTGCATGTTCTGGGTCTTCTCTGGGTACTCCGGTCACCTCCCACATTCCAAAAACATGCAAGGCAGGTTAATTTGGGCGCTCTGAATTAGTCCCTAGGTGTGCTTGTGAGTGTGGATGGTTGTTTGTCTCTATGTGCCCTGCGATTGGCTGGCAACCAGTCCAACCCCGCCTCCTGCCCAAAGCCGCTGAGATAGACTCCAGCACCCCCCCGCGATCCTTGTGAGGAATAAGCGGTCAAGAAAATGGATGGATGGATGGAATATTAATTTCTACAAAGGTGTTAGTGATCCACATGGAGCCATAAGAGAGGGCCTAAGGGGCCACATGTGGCTACAGAGCTGCAGGTTGCAGACCCCTTGGAATGACCATGTGCGATGCAATCTATTCCGATCGCGTTTATATATGATAACCAACTAATTAGGTTAGAAAAGGGCTAACCGGGGATCTTCGAGCATCAGTTTTTGTGCGTGGTTTCGAAAGTGTGAGGAATCTTGCGCGCATCTCATCCTGCAACGACGCCCATACACATTAACCAGACGCTATTCATCTTTATCGGGCCGGGCGTCACACACACACAGTGCCTCTCTGTGCCGGGAGGCCAAAGGGCCTTCATGAATGCTCCCGCTCGAGTGTTTGCTCTCCACTCACTCTAACAGAGAGGTTATCAGCACATTGATACCCGCTAATCCGATGTGACTGGCAGCATTGAAAGGCTTCCTCCCGATTCTTAAGCGCATATTCAGCAAGAGTGGGGAAAGAGGTCATAAATATGAGGAGCTATTTTACATGAGAGGGCTGAAGAGGACCTGGAGAGGAAAAAGGGGGGGTGGTGAGGAAGGATCAGGGAAGCTCATCAGAGAACATACGGGGAGAAGAGAAGATCACCAGGGACGGGCTTTGTCATGTTAAAGGGCCTCTTTGGACTCGTGTTCTCCCTTTCCCGTCCTTGCTCCCCCCCCCCCCCCCCACTCACACTCTCGGCAGATAACACAATAGTCAATCACAGGGGAATAGATTACGAGGGTTTGATCTTCTCAACTTCAGAGCGGAGGCATGACAGTGGAAATGAGGGTAGAGGTCGGGAGTGCAGCGTGTGCGTGACTCCCGACGACAGTGTGTGCAACGATGCTAAATAATGGGCTCGACCGGGCCCTTTTCTCGTAAATTGAGAAATGCGCTCGTGTTTGTCACCGCGTATTCATCAACGGTGGCCGCTAAACGGGTGACGCGGCGGTACAAGCCTCGACATGCCAAGACGCATTCCATTACTGTACGCAAAACCCCTAATGATAACAGTTCCCTTCATAAATTAGCTCAAAGTACAAAGTGTCATGCTCGGAGCTGAAAGCATATTATTGTGCATGTAAATGGGAGTCTTTGCGCGGGTGTGGACAAGAAGATGCGGCAAAGGTGCCATTATCTTGTCACTACTTTGCTAAAGCGCTCCTTGATGCCAAAAGACGCCTGAAGGGTTAGCACGCCATTAAGAAGTGTCAAGAACAACATGTACAGTATGTTGATGCACACGTGCAAGATCAAAACAAACCATAAACCGATCGTTTTATGACGTTTCCCTGTGAAGTTGTAACTCTCGATTAAATACTAGATCACACAGGGGACATGATATACTGTAGATACAGTAAATCCATGTCTATCAGCAGACGCATCCGCAATAGCTGTTAATCGGCGATAGACAACTTTAAACAACAGATTAAAATTGCTTCCCCTCAAGTAAAAACCCACCTACACTCCCTGCAATCTAAAATATCCAACTCAGGAAAAAGAAAATTGCCAACAACTCTCCAAAAATTCTCCAACAACTGGGCATACGATGAGCAAACAGAAACAGAGAAAACAGAGCTGAGGAGGAGTGAAGATGACTCATAAATGGTGCATAATTAGCAACATTTCTGCTTGGCAGGTATATTTACCTCTTTGTGGGTATTTAATTGATTGTACATTCCAATAAATAAATCGGCAAACTGATAATATTTGGCATTATAGCACCACAAGCCATGCTAGCAACGTAAGTGCCATGGCTAACCTTGGCTTGTTTACAGTGCTAATGCCAACTTAGCTTCTTTGTAAACCTTTTTTTTTTTGTTTTATCCATGTTAGAGGAGTATGTTGTATCATGTAAAAAACGTTTTACAAACCATATGTAAGTAGAACCTTGTGATTGCATGGTGTAGACTGGAAGCCCCCTGCTTGAACTTAAAGCGCGACTATCTTGTACTGTCATCTACCAAGCAACGAAATTAACAGTAAACAAAGGGCAACAATGTTGGAATCAGTAGAAGCTGAAATATTTTGTTCTTCCTTCTTGTCATGTGACAGCTGATTTATAAGGAGATAAGCGCTGTTTGAAAAGGAGCATTTTTCTCATTCCATTCCTGTTGTTGCGCTTAAGTCTCTCAACCAATCAACAGGCTGCAGTCTAGTGTGGTGGTTCTCAAAATGGAGTCCCCACAAAATTATTTACAATTTATTACTACGCAATACTTGAAGAAACAACAATTTAAAAACCAAGCATTTAAACTGTTCGTGTGATATCCTTTACAGTGTGCAGCCATCCACCGCTCTCCTCTTCGCGCAGGCTAATGATGACTGATGACACGCAGTTGACTCGGCTGTCTGATGTGCGGCGTCAGGGGGCTCCTTAGTGGAAAATTTGGGCAGAGCGAGCGAAGAAAAGCGAGAGACAGACACATTTGTCTTTACTGTCTCGGGTAATTCAGGCGATTGGATGTTTGCACGTGGATAGCATCGGGAGGCTAAGCTAGCTTGGGAAGCGACGGCCGGGGGGCTGGGTGCGACTCGCAGAGTCATCAAGAGAGCACAGTGGGATGTTACACGAATTTAATGAAGGACAAGTTAAGCTTTCCCTCCGTCTGTGTGTGTGTTGTCTGTGCTTCTGCAGACACCAATTTCCTGCATGAATCCCTGACCTTTCAGTGTAGCCTGGAGGGAGCCATTTGATCATTTCAAACACACACAGACGCACAATTTTCTGTGATATGCTAGCCTCCTTATGACGACTGGGTTTCGTCAGACGTGATCTCTGGTAAGCCTCCACAGGAAGTCGGTCACATTTCCCCCACCTCGAAGGAGCAATGTGTGATTTAAAGTCACTGTTGTGGCTTCTTCCTGGGTCAGAGCAGATATACTGTCAGGGCCATAAACATGGCAGGTTTACAGACACTGCCGTGCCCCTCGTGTATCACTCGCGTTTACACCGGGTGAATTATTTGGAATTTTGATTTACCGCAGTGGAGCCAATGAATGGTCAGACGAGAGTATACAGCGATTCACAACCACCATCTCGTTATGTCAGCTACATATAGTGGCGGATCAAACAATTAAAAGATTGCCCACAATTTGGCAGAAGGTACAGATAACCTGTGTTTCCAGCTGTTGACATTCATACAACAGAATAAGTGATGGATTCTTGTAGTTTACCAGATACAGCAAAATAAATCAAATAAACTACCCTTGAATCTAGATACTGCACATATATAGAACAACAATAGTTCAACTAGACAGGCCCAGCTTTAACACAGACTAAGTACATTTGTGAGTAAACAGATGTTATGAAACTGTCCAATGAAATCCACGGATCTCCCAAATATTTCGCCAAGCTAAAAATTCCACCTCAACTACATTATGAGGAAATGTTATTGCCTAAAAAGTACACGCAAGTATATAGTAGAACGTGAACGTAAACATCACCATTGGGAGGAAACCTCATTTGCCCAAATATGGTAAATTTCTTCACAAATCGATACTATTGGTCTGTTCCCATGTTGTCTGCTATTTTTACGTATTAAAATATATTGAGACAAAATCTATGAAGTCTCTTGAAAACAAATATACAATAAACTGCAATTGCATTACACATGGCTCCAAGACCTTTGGAAAACAGTTTGGGAACAAATGGTGACCAAAAACCTCTGCTCAGTACCGTACAATCGGCTGTTAGGTAGCTTTGTGAAGACATTTTCTAACGTCGCCGACGCAACCGGAAGAGAGTCTCAAATAACTTGAACCCAACTCTCAGGTGAGCCCCGTGTGGACTCTTCCCTCAAGGGTCCAGTTAACCCCGACTGGCCTCTTGACTGTTCCGTCTCTCGGCCTTGCGACCCGGGCCTCGTTATGACCTTGTGGGAAGCGGACAAGCATTTATTGTGACCCACTTCAGTGACCAATAGGAGCGTACACCTCTTCCCAGTTAACTCCGTCCATTAAGCTAAGTGGGGCCCATCATTTATTCAGTAGTTGTGATGCATAATTCAGGGGACAAAGAGGACATGTCATGAATAGGGACACACACAGGTGAGGGCCGGTCTTTGCACGCTATTTCGTACGGCACATCTGCAAACACTTCACCTCGGTGCTCATGACTATGCAGGAAAATGCGCGTTTAACTGGAAGCAGACGAGCGGGAGAGCAAATTTTAAGTGCGACAACCCCCCCTCCCCTTACCCCTCTCCCCACTCGCAAGCACGGGTCCCGGGGGAGCCACTGATGTTAATACAGTTATTAAGCCTCTCCACTGAAGCTGACTCCACCTCTTCAACCCTGGGCATCAAGAGCCTCTCTCTCCGCCTGCCAGGCAGCAGGCACGCTCGCTCGCTTCCACAATAAGATCAAACAGTCCGAGAGCGGACCAGCTCAAGGGGAGTCTCTGATGGTGTTTCCCACTGAGCGCTGAAGCAGGTTGGCTCGGATGCATCAAGCCCACGGTGCATCCCAGCAGGCTTTATGGAAGGAGGGCGGGGGGGAGTTCCTCCGTCCTTCCATCCTTTTAAGTCATCTGACAGAGATTCCCATGCATGTCTTCTTGGCGTCGGTGGGATTAGAGCCATGAAAGGCTTGGGCGAGTGCATGCGCACGGGTGGATTTCGCCGGCGTCCAGTTGAACGGAGGTGAGAAGTGGAATCAGGGGTGGCCAGGTGAATACTAGGTAAAGTCGTCCTGAAGAAAAAGCTTTCATAAAACGTGTGCACGTGTG
Organism: Festucalex cinctus; assembly: GCF_051991245.1. Classification (NCBI taxonomy): domain Eukaryota; kingdom Metazoa; phylum Chordata; class Actinopteri; order Syngnathiformes; family Syngnathidae; genus Festucalex; species Festucalex cinctus. The sequence continues at coordinate 1,075,926 of NC_135427.1, forward strand.
CTTGGGCTTATAATCGCTGCATTACATCCGATCCATAATTTACACGAGTGGAGAAAGTTTGCCACAGTAGCCAGACGTAGCACATTTGGGCAACCATGCACACTTGCACGCACAGTGCTTGATATAAAAGGCCTGACTGCTCACATATTTGACTGCCCTCTTTTAGCCGCGTGGCCTCATTTCAAGAAGGCTAAAGGTAATGAGGGGTTTCCCATGAAAACTGGGCCACACATGAATGTTATAAATACCCGCCAAATGGCGGCATTCATGGGGGCTTTTCGCTCTAATCTTGACATTATAAAAGGGACGGGCAAGATGGAGGCAAATACTTTGCATGGGTTTAATAGGACGAGGATTTGGGTCATTCTGTACCAGCCGCGCCATGCCAGTGCTGTTGGCAGCCACGGGATGCAGGCCAAGTCTCTCGCACTAGAAAACGACTTAATGACGAGCTCGCCAGACTGTACTTTTTACAGCTTTTTGTTAAAAATACATCCAGATATTGTCATTTGATCAACACCCCCACCTCCAACCTTCCTCTCCCGCTGCCTGAGATCTCTTTCTCTCCTCGCTCTCGTGTTTTCTTTCGGATGAAAGGTGCTGACAGCCCAGACACAATAATCCAACTCTATTGTAAGACTGCAGGCAGCGCTGTGAACACGGTTCCCAGAAACGGGGAAAGCGAGTCCATGAGAAGATGGAGAGATTTACTAGAGTCGATTTAGTCAATTAATGGATTGCAAAAAAAATCGCTTGATTGGACTGATCATGTCTTAACGGTCTTGGCGGGGGTCTGGGCTCTTAACTGGAGCCACTCTAGTTTGTATATGTGTATGGATGAAGACAAAGCCCAGCATTAAGAATTCAAACCATGCAAAGAGGATCTATGACAACAAAAAGAAAAGGGCACACAGTAACCAAATAAATAATTCAAGCATATACTTGGGATTAAGTGTCGTGTTTCCTATCAAGCATTTATCTTTTCGGCTAAACATGAAAAGGATCCAAGAGTTCGCTTATCACCAAGTGGCTCTATTCATAAACGCAGTCCCCCTTCTTCCGTGTCCTGTCTTAACCTACATGTGTTTGGAGTAGTCAAGCTTGAGGCCATCTCTCAGTTGACACAATACTTGTATCACAAACAACAAGCAGCCGGTAACCCGATCACGTCTGAGTCCGTCGTCGCGACAGACCTTCCAATCCATCACTAAGCGGCGATGCGCTCCTCCTTTCCATCTCCTCATTTTGGCAGTCCATTTCATCTGGGTCCCAGGTGGGCCTTTAAGAGTCAAATGTCGGGAGGCCGAGTTCCAGACGTACAAGTAATGAATATGAAATGATTGAAAAGGGGCTGTGGGGAGTAGGGCGACATACGGAGGGACAAATCTCTTCTGACGCTCAAGTGGGACTAGATTGAGTCAAGCTGGGCTGGTCCGGTCTGGGTCAGGCTAGCGTGACGGAGCCGAAGAGATGGAGATACACAGTATGTATATCTTAAGTTACATTACAGAAAAGGCTCCATAAATCCAGAAACACAGGAGGGCCCTGTCTTCCTCCAGGAAGGCACTTAGACCAGATATTATAATAGCCAGCCTAAATCAGGACTATAATGAGATTACCTGGCAGAGTACAGTTATCTTGTCTATCTTAGAAGCAGGAATGCTAGCTAATCAAAACCACAATTCTAGCAAGGGGGGGCCTTGCTGGTTTGTTGCGCAAATAAAGATTAAGGTTTGAGTAATCCCGTATGGGCGTTTGTTTCTTATAAAAGACACAAGGCAGGAAAAGCGCCGTGGCGTTTGTCTCTTTTGCCTGCTGACTGAGACGGCAGTAACGGCGTGCTATTTTCTGCCCAGACAGCAAAAGAACCGCCAGGGCTTTAGTATTTTTAGCACGCTAAGCTCTCGCCTATTTTCTTGGCTTCCCCACTCTCTAAACAGGATGGCATTCCATTGTGGCGTTTAGGTAGGTATGCCCGCCAGGAGGGGACGGATTGAGGCGTACGCAGTCAGGTGACGGGGACCAACATGACCACGTTATCACACAAAGTGGGGAGGATATATCGCATTTTGTTAAATAGTGGCCACGTCAATACCCTACCGTAGCTTTAGGCCAAATAAAAGCTCTGATATCATTGTGACGTAGGATCAGAGATATCTGACGTCCTTACATGAATAGTTGCTTTTTCAGAACAAAATGCATATATTTACCGTCATATTTTACTGTAACTATCAACCGTCTTAGCCCCTCCCTGACCCCCGCCCCCCCACAATGCCACCATCCTAGTTCACAGTTGACTATTGCAATTCTCTCCTTTTCAGCCTCCCTCACAAATACCTCCATAAACATCCAGTTGGTCCCGATTTCAGTTGCCCGCATCATAACTCGAACTCCCTCCTCCCAACACATCTCCCTTTGTCCTGTACCCGCTTCACCGGCTCCCGGTTCAGTCTCGCATCCAATTCAAAATCCTTCTGTTAGCATTTAAGGCCGTCCATAACCTCGCCTCCCCGTATCTATCTGATCTTCTGCAAGTACACACTCTTTCCCACACTATTAGATCATCTTCTTCCATTCACTTGTCCACTACTGTTATTGTGATGATATTTGTAATTGCTATGCAGTTGCTATGTCCCTTATGACGTTGATGATGATGTGTTAGCCACTCTTAGTTTGTCTAGTCACTCCTATTTGTAGTCGCTATGCAGTTACCATGTTCCTTATGATCATAATGTTGTCAGTTACTATGCAGTTTCTATGTCCCTTGTGATTATATTTGTAGGTGCCATGAAGTTGCTATGTCCTTTAAGATGATGATGTATTAACCACTCTTAATTTATCTCGTCACTCTGATTTTGTAGTTGCTATGCCGCTAGTTATGATGACAATGCTGTCAGCAGCTGTGCAGTTGCTATGGTCCTGTATCAGGCACTCAGTGAAGCTAGTCACTCTTATTTTGTTATATAGGCATTTATTCTGTCATATAGAAGTTTTTTTTTTGTTTTCATTGCTGTGGCACACCTGGTAGTAATGTTAGTTTAGGTGTTCTTTGGGAAATGTTTGCAAACAAATAATGCTCCTTTTAATGTGGTTGATTTTCCAGTGAACATCTCACTTATTAAATACGGCAAGTTTTTTTTTTTTTTTTAAGGAAAAGCAGGTGCACATTTAAAGATTAATAGCGACACCGACTACCAAGCTTAGGGCTGCCATGTTGCAAATTTTACCGTGTAGGTACGGTGGGGGGGTGGAAGATGAAGTGAGCCGGAGAAAGGAGACACTTTGGGAATGAAAATGCCTCGCAGATGAATTCTGCGGTGATGAATGTACCGGGTTCAATAGCCAGATGAATTTATATGTGTTCCATTATGAGGGGGTGGCTATGAGTTGGGGGGGGGGTGGGATGGAGAAAGCCCTCCCTGGGTGTGCTGAGGAGCTAGCCATGCACGGCGCGTTGCGAACAAGCCATCTGTAGAGATAAGTAAAGAAGTGATTACAACAGGGCCAGCTCCATTTCTGACAGTTGACGCTTGGCTGCGCCCACGCTGCGAATTGATTTAAATGAAGAAGCTATGAATATTTTAAAGGGCAACCCCCCCCCACGAAGCTCGGCCTCCCGCTCACTCCTGTGTGTGCGCACAACACGAATGGACGCAAGGGGAAAAGTAATTATTGAAAGTGAGATTACATTGCTATTTTCTCAACTTCCTTGATGAATCAGTGACACTGCCTGGATTTTTGGCTGTGGCCCTTGAAGGGTAAGCAAAATATGTCTGTATCATTATATGATCTGTCTATATTTATTGTTGTCCACCACTTGTGTTAAAATATCTCCTGCTTAAAGCATTATTATACAACTGCAACATCAATGCTATTCGTTAGCCTGTCTATGGTGTATTACATTGTTTGTTAGCATTAAGCTAAACAAACTTTCACAAGGCATATTTATGTGCTTTTAAATACATACAATAATAATACTACAACACTAATTATAATTATAATAGTAATAATAATAATAATAATAATAAACCTAATAATAAATAATAATAACAATTTATTATTATGTATTATTATTAAAATAAAAATATTTAAAGAAATTAAAAAATTAAAATGAATAAAAACAACGAATAAATAATTAAAAAATACTAAAAAAAAATAAACAAAAGAAGGTTAATTTGATAGCAAGTGGCAATACAAATATTGAAGCCTCTTTTTTTTAAGAATTGCTCATAATCTGGCAAAGGAAAACAAACAAAAAAAAAAGACAGAATAACGGTTTAAATCCCAGGAAACTCGAATATCAAGTATTGATCCTTGATACCACTTCTTTTCAGACCGATACAAAGACAAGTACTCAACTATTGAGTTTTCACTGATACTGAGAACAAGTACCGATACCACTTGAACTTTTGATACATGAAATGAAGAAGAATTAATGGCCATTTTTTATTCTTCTCATTTCTAGGTCCTGATCGTTAAACGGCCACGAAAGGGCAGCCGATACCGGTATCGTGAGTACCGATACCTTGAAATAAGTCCAGGTATTGGACCGATACTGATACCTGGTGTCGGTGATTTGGTACTCGCTCATCCATAATATAATGTAAACATGAAGCACATTTATTCCTAATTTCTAAGCAGCTCATGATTGTTTATTCGTTCGGGTGATAATGGGAGGGAATGTTTTGTCATCACTGCCCAATGCGGTAAATAAAAGATCACAAACATTGCATGGACCTGCCGCATAAGCTTTTTAACAAATGATACGTCTCATTAAAAAGGTGCAACAAGGTTGTTGACGAGGTGTTGTTTGGAGTGATGGCAGGTTGCGAAATGTCGCCTCGCGGCATTTACGGCAAGAGAACAGTTGACCTCCCCTCAACCTTTCACGTTTACAAACATACCTCCATGACAAAAAATGGATTATTGACGTTCACCTGCGGGCGAACGCAGCCGTGTTTCTGCGGACGGAACTTGAGCCGACTCTTTCTTTCTGTCAAGCGTCTGCGGGTCAACTCAATCGCTGTCGCCAATGGCTGAAAAGGGGCGCGGGGCATGTGGCACAATAAGGGGCCTGTCTGACGCTTCCCTCCCCTGGAAGAATGGAGGACCTTGTCTCAATGCCACTTCAACATCTGGGACCTTCCAGAGGCCACTCTCTCAATATAAAAGAAAATCTTCCAAGACCCAGGGACTAATAGTGCAGTTTAGAAGATTCACTTTGGGGGATTTTACGACTTCATGTCAACACAGTCACAGATTGCAATTTTACTCATGTAGAAAGCTGCTTTGCCAAGAACCCTTAAGTGGATTAATGAAGAAAAGCAAGTGTAGTACATATTAAATGACCTCCTAGTCCGGATGTTTGGGGATAGTAAAATTCCCATCAATGTCGAGAGCTGAGCGTGTTTTCACAACTCTAGTGATAATCGGCTAATAATGATAATAAAAGGGGAGGATGTGATGGTCACAGTTTGTTTGCATGCCTAATGCTAATCTGCTGGCTACACAAGACCCCACCCCCTGCCTTTCAACGTTTCCGCCCGACAACCACAACAAAAACATAAATACGATGAAAAAATGTCTGTCTGACCTCTTCCATCTTTAAATAGCGCGTGAGTCAGATTAAGCCGCAATTCATTTGACCCCCTCCAGGCTACCCGCTAGCCCACTTGGCACCCCTAACTTGGAACGACAACCTAGCTAACGCACGCCCCGCCCCCTGCTGTACACTCTCCATGAAAAATCCCTGGTGAGCGCTTTGGTTTCATACACTGGACAGCCTGAGAAGATTAATATGAAAGACAAAGCAGAAAAAGCTGATCGGCTGGTGGGCATTTGGAGCCCGCCATGCAATCCCTCGTTTGCTTCCTAACCCCCCGTTTGTGAGTGTGACAGTCATGTGAACACGGCCACGCACATTCTTTCATGCATGAGTCCGTAATTGCTGAAAGGATTTTGGACGGGCATGTAATCTGCAGGACCAGATTTGTTCATTGCACACATTCATCATAGCGTCAACATGCTAGTGACTTATTCTGGTTTTAAGACAAGCTGACAATCGATATATAAATATGGGAGGTCTTTATCCAACTATTGGGCACTTCAAATGGTGGTTTTGATAGTTCAGTGTTATGTTTTCTTACTGAGATGATGTCACTATCTTATAAGCTCCTGAAGCCCAAGGTAACAGGTCAGCACAAGGTCATATGGTTATATTCACTATGTATGTATATAGCCACACAAGAGGGGTCAAAATTAAGTGATTAATCGACAAGTAATCAATTATCAAATTATTCAACAGCTATTTTTAATAATCAAGTAATTGTTTTGAGTCAATTGTCCAAATTTGACTTGTTTTCATTAATCGATGAATCGGATTTACAAAAAAAAATCTTTACATTTTCATCCTTTTTTCAAAAACAGGACATTATTACAAATTGACAGTGCACTAACAAATGAATTATGATTGTTACTGATGTAGAGAGGTGTTTTTCAAAGTAAAAGCATTTTTTTTTTTCATTTGGTTCAAAATAAACAATCAGTCCACTTTCATGGAGGATGACAAAAGAAAGGGGAACCTGAAATTCCGAGCATTTGGACTATTAAAAAAAAAAAAAAAAAAAGATATCTAAACAATTCATCAATTAAATTAGATAATCGATTGGTTCTCGATTAATCGTTGCACCTCTATTTTGTTGTTTTTAATCACTAAACAATGCCAAATAAACAACAATATTTGGTTAATAAATAATCTGGGGAAAATTGCTTTGCTCTTCAATGCAAAATAAAATTCTATCCGATTAGTCGATAGAATAATCAAGTCTAAAAAATATTTGATAGTAACAGGCACAGCCCATTCACACATACACAGATATACCTACATTGGCATATAAGGATAATTTTTGATTATATCATTGTTTTCATCACTAACTCAAGATTTTAAATCAAGATTTCAAATGTTGACAAGTGATTCTATATAGCAATATATTCCCCCCTATTGACCCTGATTAGAAAATATTGCATTATTTTCAACTGCAGGAGAAATGTGATAATTACTACACCCTCTAAAAACAGCTTTTCAATTCCATGCGCAGAACACAACATTACCCAGAGACAAGTGGTATTTTAAGCATCTGCTTTCAAAAAAAAAAAAACACAAAACAAAAGAAAAGCCAAATAGAATGCCAGCTGATGTTTTGGGAAACTCTTTTTGAACCCGGCTGCTTGGAATTCCTGCTTAAGATGCAAGGTGAAGACAGAAAGGCGCTGTGTTTTGTTTTGTGGGCCTTGTGATCTAATAAGTCCCACAGCCACATGATGACACGGGTGCATGTTGTTGCGCTGCTTCCTCCACTACGCCCACCAGCAGCAACCAGTCCCCAGTCACCCACCAAATTTTTTATTACGTGGGCCCGGTGAGGCAAACGGAGGCTTATAATGCCCACATCGAAGCGACTGCACGGCGGAGCTAAACAATGTGGAGTGGAGCGAGGGATCAGAGGTCCTTTCCTAGGCCAACGCTCTCACCCGAGCTCACATGGTTCGAATCAATGCTGCCACTAAAGCCGTTTACTGGGCCAATTCAATAATTACCATTAAGCTTGAACCATATAGGGAGGGTTAGTCACAATATTAAGCAAAAGCAAGATTGTAGCAAACTGAGCGGTCGTGAGGGGTTTTATTGCTCAAAATCCCTTTGTCATGTGCTTCTAAAGTCTGGAGTCAAGGAGGAAATTGGCCCTTAAGAGCCTGTGGAGATTCCTGTCTTTTTACACTCCTTCAGCTGTGAAAGACAACAGAGCCATCTCTCGCTTAAAGGGCTGCCAAAAAGACTTTGTTGTTGCAATAAAACTCCATTGCCATTAAAAAAAAAAGAAAAAAAAAGCGCCATGCAATGTCACCATAAAACTAGTATTCTGCTAAAGTTGCACAGATTGTGCCTTGTAGCACCAGACTGGAAAAAAAAAACCGTGGATGCGCACAAGTGGGGCTAAGAAAGTGGGTCAAGTATATATAATGCAGTTATGAAGCTGTGGATTAGTGAGATATAGGACACATTTGTGGAGAAACAAAAAATAGAAGAGTTGTAGATGAAATTCCATCACGTGAAAGGGATTCCGAGCAAAAAGGTACCTACAGTGATTGGAGCCGTTCCAGTGCTGGTTTCTGACCGACGAGCTGTAAGGATGAGGGGCCCCGGGCACAAGTCCTTTCTCCGGGAGCAGACAACCTCTGCTCTGGTTGTAGTAATCCATCATCAAAAAGGGATTCGGGCTGGGGTTCAGTCCCACTACGTCCACACTTTCGTACATCATACGAGCCAAACAGTGGGGGGGTCGTTATCCCGCGCACCAAAATAAAAAAAATTTAAAAAATCGAACTAGTGCGCACACCGGGAGAGGTAGAGGAACGCCAAACGGGATCAGAGCAAAAGTGATAGATCCATTTGAACATTTGCCGTGTTGGTTGTCACCCGACGTGAAGCGATCTGCATACTGCGACGAGGACGGGGACGCGCAAAATTAAAAATGAGCCGATTAAAATCCCAACGCGGAAAGCGCACGCAAAATAGTCGAGGGAATCCCGTCAGACTGCAGCTTCTTTCTCTTTCTTTCTTTCTTTCTTTTTTTTTTTTTAACAGTCCGCGTTCGTCCCCCAGCCTGGTTTCTCGTCCACGGCGCTTTGCTAACGGAGCCCTCAATTCGGCATCCGATCCGATCCGACGTCCGTCCGTCCGTGCGCGGATTCCTCAGCGAAAGCGCGTCGTTTGCGTCCGAAGGAACGAGCCCGCACGGAGGGAGCGTGTGGCCGCTATCATGTTCTGCAGCAATGTGACAAGGCGCAGCAGCTGAGGGCTGAGGGCTGAGGCTCCACCCCCCCCCCCCCCCCCCCGCGCACTAACCCCCCTTAACACCCCCCCCCTTCTGCTTTCATCAGTTGCGCCTCCTCCGTTTAACCCATTCAGCACGTCAGCACGCTTCTCCACAGACCATCCCGAGAGGCACCACCGTGAAAGCGGCCTCCTTTCGCCCTGCTTTAAGTTCTAAAAACATGTGCTGTGATACTTTCCAACATATTTCCCATCCTAGTCCCCCCTTTGCATCTCGTTTGACCCTGTCCTCCCCCCTTACCATCCTCTCGTCGCTCCCAACCCTCACATTTTTCTCCCCGTCTCTCTCATTTGCCTAATGCTATGCAGCTGAACTTTTCCTGAACCCCGGCAAGTAGGCAGCCTCACCTCCTGGTGACCCGCCGGATGACTTGGATTCGCCTCTCCGGCTCGCTCTCGTCACACCATTATTCAAGGTTTCCCACCTTCAGCACTCAATGCAATGCTATTACACTGTTTTGTTTTGTTTTTTTTCCTCAAGTGCAAGGCAGCCCCCTGCCCAGGCGAGCATTTAACATCCAGAGTCAAGGTGACCGACGCTTGGGCTTTTTTTTTTTTCTCACGGTAATTACAACCTGGGTCAAATCCAGCTGTTTTTCTGTTGCGTCACATCCCTGAAACCAGCGTCGCTCCTCCTCGACATTGCAGCATTCCATACAGCATTGTTGCCACTTGTTATGCAAACTCGCGGCTTTGCGGCTAGGAGACATGTGCCAATGCGATCAAAGTGCAACACGCAGAGACTAATTTCCTTTGTTTGAGTTGGGAAAAGCATTTTTTTCCCATAGGAACAAGCCCAGGACCTTTGAGTTCTGGGTAAAGGGAGTTATTGGTTGTAAAAGTTCAACAGGGAATTTAGAATTGTGTTTCCACAGCATCTTGGAGTTCTCTGTAATTAATTCAAATGAGTTTGATTGAGGGTGATTCAGTGAGCCGCTGCTCCTCCGCGTTGAAAGGAGCCAGCTGAGGTGGCTCGGGCATCTGGTTCGGATGCCTCCTGGACGCTTCCCTGGGGAGGTGTTCTGGGCATGTCCCACCGGGGGGAGGCCCCAGGGACGACACAGGACACGCTGGAGAGACTATGTCTCTCGGCTGGCCTGGAAACGCCTTGGGATCCCGCCGGCGGAGCTGGTTGAAGTGGCTGGGGAGAGGGAGCTCTGGGTTTCCCTCCTAAAGCTGCTGCCCCCGCGACCCGACCTCGGATAAGCGGTAGAAGATGGATGGATGGAGTTTGATTGGGCCTAGCTGATGTAAAAACCGCCCCCAAAGTTGACCAATCAGCCGTGGTCATTACAGCCCGCCCCCTCCTGGCTCAGAAAGACCCTGCTGCTGAGATAGTACTTGGATGGCCCCTGGGGAATTTAATTTCCCTGGTAATTGTTGTTGGTGGAAAAACGCAAATGAATTTTACCAAGGTAAACTGAAAAGTTCTCCAAAAGTTCCAGCGGTGGAAAACCGCCCATTTTAATCGCTAGTCAATCTGGTGACCGGCGTTTTGTATTTTTGCTCTAGCTAATGCTCAATGCCATCTAGGGTGACAGTTCAACAGCGCTAAACAAGTCCATGCACTCACCGTTATCTCGCACCGGCCATGCATTGTAACTTTGGAAATATGCCGTGCAGAAAATACGTTTGGGTCTGACCAGCAACCGCAGCATAAGGCTCATAGGACTACATTTCCCCTGATTCTTAAGATACAGAATCGGGCAGTAGTTCTAGTTCCGGTATGATGAAACCACACACCTGAAAGTGATCAGATGTAGTTAGATTAGTTGTATGAATCCCTATGACAACTGTGGGTTCTTAACTTCTCCTTGAAATGTAAAAATGAGTACAAGTACAAATGAGTACAATGACACTTTGGTGGAATTCAGAATAGGCACGTGCAAGGTTTGTAGAAGTGTGTGTGCCATATGATCCAGAGTACAGTTGAAATAGCACATACATGCAGAGGTATTTATTCCATCCTGTACATTTCTTTGTTTTGCTTTAGAGACATTAAGCATAGTGACTAGTACGCCTGGGGTGGTTCTTAAAATGGAGCTTTATTATCGCGACTGAATCACCCTGTTACCTATCCCATTACCTCGACAATGCCTCTCCTTCTCCACTTTCCCCCCCACCTGAACCACAGCTGGCTCTCAACAACAGCACTTCGGAGTAGGATTATCTGCATGGAGGGCTTGGTGTGTGTGCGATCTGCTCCGCCCCCACTCTCTGTGACACTTCATTCAATGCAGACCCAGGCTGTGTTTACCCAATGTGATAAGAGCACAGTGTGCAGGCCTGAGCTGTGCCGACAACCCCCCCACACCCACCAAACCTCCCATCACCTGCGCTGATAGCACAGCCATGCATTCCTTGACAGCATTAACAGTTGGGGTAATGGCTGTCAGAAGATGCTCGTTTTCCAGGGATTGGGGAGAGGGTTGATCCTACCCACTGTGATAGACCAGAACAAGATGAGAGAAAACAGACGGGGGCATCACACTTATGGCAAAAATGGGATGGGAAAACAGATGATCAAACCTATAGAAATATTTGCTTAGTCCATCGATAGTGGAAAATCTAAGATTAAAAATACTAATCTGGAACGTTGGTTGGCAATATGACAGAACCAGAAGTTGTAATATTCATCTACAAAAATTTGAAAGTCAGTCATGAGTGATCTATGCATCGAGAATGGAATGTACAAATCATAAGCTCGTCTCCCACTGCGCGGTGAACGTTTGCGAGTGTAGCGGATATTGATTTTTCATCACTGTTCGTCAGGGTTCGTTCAAGGTCGCAAAGATGTTCGCTAGACATTCTGCAACAGTTTTATTGGTCGCCGAACGCTTTTTGCTCGCCATGAAAAAACATTAAAACTGTTGAACAAACGTATGGTAAACGTTTGCGACCTTGAATGCACCCTGACAAGAAATCAACATTCGCTACCTTTGCAGACACTCACAATCGTTCGCCCCTCAGCGGGATACCGGCCATAGCCTACTACTAAGTAGCGGTTGGTTTAACATGAACGCTGCGGCTCCATCAAGGTGGTCCTCAGTCTAAGTATTGCATCTTCATGACGGAGTAATTGCTGAACGGAGAAGAGGGTCACGCGAGTTTCAACTGGTGTTATCATTGCAGTGCAGGTAGCTGGTCTTGGTCCAGCCTCAATAAGTATCATGCCTAAGAAGTTGAACAGGCTATTTTGGCTGAAAGCAAAGTCTGATAGTGTGAGATTAAAGTCTTGATCTGCTAGCTCGATATTAACGGTCAGCCTCAGTTGCGTGGCTGCAAAGCAGCGCAGAAAGTTCAAGCAACACGATGGGCTTGATTAAAGCATCAATCGCACATGGCATGGGAAGCTCGCAGCAATAGGCGGTTATGCAAGCGATCTGGAGCAAAACTGAAAATGAGCGTTCGGTGGAGAGTGAGGGGGGTGGAGGGAGAATGGAGAGAGGAGGGGTGGTGGGATTTTTAGAAGAGGATTCAAAGAGTTTTATGGGCAAGGGTGTTGAGGAGATTGCTGGCTGGACCTTGAGGGTGTCAAAGTATTTTTACTGCTCCGTCTCGCTGCCTTTCTTCAGGCCAATCAGGGGTGTGAGGGAGCAGTAAAGGGTGCTCCCTAAACCATTCCTCTGCCGAGGAGATGAGCCGTCAGGTTAAAACAAACAATAGGTCGTTATGTCATTTGGATTATTGTACGTGATAAAAATGGTGGAGGAAGAGCTGCTTCGCTGGAGCTGGTGGTGACTGAGCAGATCTTTTTGAATGTTCAGCACATTCTGGACACGCTCTATCAACATCTGCAATCAAGCGTCCCTCGACTCATGTTGAAGCATTCTTTCTCCCTTCATGTCAATGAACACTTCCTTGCGCAGAATTTATTCGAGTGGATGTTTCACTCGAATTGAACAAAACCAGAAGAGAAGTCATGTCAAAGTCATTAGTTGAGCCTTCAGACATTAACCGGGGGTCAAAGCAGACCAGGCCTGTCAAACTAGTCGACACTTGATTAGGCTAAACACCGTGGACGGGGACTAATTTCGGACTTCCTGTCTGAATTGGTGTCGACGACACAGACACTGGGTCCTCGCGCCACACCTCCCCCTGAGCTCTCCTGCACATGTGCCTGCAGATGGCTAATGCCCAGGTACTAAAGACGCTGGGGCAAGCCCTGGCAAAGCCTTCTATCTTCCCTAAATCTTCACAGCGACCTAATAAAGCAGCTCAGCAGGGGAAAATCGGGAGACAAAAGTAGCAAAGGAAATCGTTCAGAACATTTATTGGTGAATGTCCAGGGATATGTTTACAAGAGAATGACCTAGTAAAAACACTTACTTAGTAAACACTGTATTATGCATGTCTGGTGATTATAAAGAAACTACTAGTCTTTGTGGTAGACGATTCGATATGGTTATCAATATGTGTGATGCAAAACAATTGAAGGATGCTTCGATTTGAAAGTGAAAGAATTTGATTCGGTTCGATTATGGTACGGCTCAGTTTGAGAAGGTATACAAACTGGTGCAGGTGCATCTCTGATAACGTGCATTAGTAAAAAGCTATGTAAGCTTGTTAGCCGGCACAATCAGTCTGGAACCACGATAACGCAAATGCTCCATCAAGATGTATTATATCAAGGACAAACGAGTTTAAAGTGTTATTTTAATAAATTTTGTGCTTTACGCTTAACATGGTCAATAGGCTTTACCCACTGTACGATAGCAATGGTTTCAACTCAAACAAATAAATGAATGAATGATTCACTCTTTCATTTTTTGCTTTATAATTGCCAGCTGAAAATGGACGGAGCAAATTCTTCAAGGATTCAGTGTAAGCGTGAATGCTAAAACAACATGGCAGTCCACCATTGTTGTTTTGGTTGTGACTGAGCCTTGCATGCCAACAGTGTGTACTTAACACGCATGGACATGCCCTCCGTTTTCCGGCAAGTGCTGTCAGTAAAGATGGAATCGATAACGATGTCATTTGAAGAAAAGAAAAAAAGCCACTTTGAGTCCGGTTGTCAGTACGATATGTGTTTTCACCTGCAAAAATCTCTTGGCTGGTGTCACACTGTGCCTTGTAGCATGTTGACTTTGTGATTAGCACCTAGCATTAGCATGCTTGCAGCACTTGCCACCATGCGCCATTATTGCATTCCTTATTGCCTGTATGTGTGTGAGTGGGCCCGCTGAGAAGCTTATTTACTTTACAGTCTACCTGGGACTCTGTCGCCGTGTGCTGATTTCGTGCGTGTACTGTACTTGTTTGTTTACACAGCTGATTTTTGCGCACCGGCCAAACCCAACAGCTGTGCCGCCGTGTAATGAGGGGCCCGGCCGTACAACGTGAGAACAAGTAGCCAAGATACTCCACGGACCTCTTTGCCATAATTTCCTATGTGTCCTTTCTGAAAAGACCCTCTTAGTGACTGCTGGGATCTTTTGAGAGCTCCTCCCTGTCATTATCCCTTTAATGTCCCTCCAACAGCAGATTCCAGCATTTATGGTACAGGCCTATATCTGCCCATAAAGCCTTTTATTGTTTAGCCCCGCTCTGTGGAGACCGTAACCTGGTTTTGCCAGTTTTTATGGGGACCTTCACTATATCACACCGGAGGAGGACAAAGCTGCCCACCATCGGTGTTTACCAAAGTATGGCTCACTCATAAAACCATCAGGGCCGGCGGCATTCTGGAAATACCTCAGTGGAGCGAGGGCGGTGGGGTGGGGGATATAGCTTATTGTATCGCTTGTAATCTTCTACACTCCCCGGCCTTGAGTTAGCGAGTCCATCTCGGTGATGATCATTAGGCTCATGCTTCTTTGCACTGAGACCATCACTCAGCAAACCAAAGAGAAAATTGCTATGGATGTATCCCTGGAGGAAGGATATCTCAGGTCATGCAGGACTTGGAATGGCCGCCCTTTAGCTGTCAGGCAAGTTTACATATGAACAGTCGTGGCAAATTCCATTTGGAAAGACAAGAGGGCCGGAGAAGGGAACAGAAGAAAAATAACAAAAAATAACCTGAATCTTCGCATCGAGCGCGCGACACACGTTCAAGTCATAACCGACAGATATTTTCAAACGTATGTGTATAAAGTGCAGGAAGGCTGGAATGGATGAAGCCTGGAATTCAATCCGACCTTCTCTGACTCATAAAACACTCAGTTGACGTGCACTGTTTGCAGTGGAAGCTTTCTCTGATGTATTCCGAGTTTCCATTCTCTCAGACTTGACAAACTTCCCTCCCAAGTCTCTTGAAGGTATCAAGTTAGAAACGATAGAAGTGGAAGAAAGTTTTGAGCTCAAGTAGTCAGTCAGCCGGTTGAATATTTCTTTGTATACACACTGGAATTATGCCTACAAATAATGCATATTTAAGTGAAGTACACGGGCTATTTGAAGAGTTTGAGTCACAATGAAATATCGCACGTTGGCTAAAAACCACAAAACTGACAGTTTAGCTTGAAGTTCTCGTTGGTCTGAAGAAGATGTACTTGATAAAGAGTGAGGTGAAGCAAGTGGGTGAACTGTGGGGTGAATTCACAATTACAAAGTCTACCAGAAAACACAAATTACCACTAATGATGTCATCTCGACTGAAATTAATTTTAATTTTCGTACAATTACATTTCCTCTGATAGATGAAAATAATCAATACAGAGAGACCATCAAAAACTTTGGGGGGGTGGCGGATACTGGTTCGCTTTAAGTGGATTGCCCTCAGTCAGTGTGTGACCTCTATTTACGCGGTGCCCCTTTCCATTGGCGCCGGGCAAGGCATGCCGATTGGTGCACTATGTCAGAAGTCTCCAAAATGCAGAGCTGGTTCCAATGTTAATGAAATGTGAAAGCCCCTTTTGGTTAGCCAGCAAGTAGGGATGTGAGGACAACAAAGGCCCTTGGGTGGGGGTGAGCGACAGACCGCCACGGCTGGGAGCATGACAAATGCCCCTGCCACGGCCGCCGCTGTGGCCCCTGTGGCCCTGCGTCTTCCAGGGAGGTTGGGGAGGCGGGGGTTGGTTTGGTTTTCGGACTCCGCCTCATTCTAACCTGGGGAGGCCAGCAGGAGCAGAATTAATGGAATGGATGACTCTGCCACTTTAAAAAGAGAAGGTAGCAGAGTGATGACGGTGAGGGAGGAGGAGGAGTGATCAGCATTTCAAAAGAAAGGGGCACTGAGAGTGTAGATGGAGCAGCTAGCCTTTTTTCTCTCTCTAACTGTTCTGTGCGCATGCATTGTTGTTGTTGGTTGCATATGAAAGAGTTCACCCTCTGGTGTGTGCGAAGGTCATCTCAGAGTGTTGCAAAGACGCTGCAACAGGAGTATAACTTTTGATTCATCTTTATCATACACTCTAACTTAAACATTGTAGTTTAGCAGGCTTACTCAACTATGTCTAACTTATATTTGCCCATTAATGTATAAAAAGTTCAATCTTGAGGCTACATAATGCTGCACGACTCCTTCAAAGTGAGGGACGACAGTTTTAAAACACTTCTCAGACAGTCAAGTCCGATTTTTTTTGTGTCTGAAATTGCTTAGTAATGAAAATGGCAGATGATGTGGGGACAGACGAATAGTATGCAATTTGAACGAAATGGACCCCGTATTTCTGACCGTGTAGCAATAGCGCTTAATACAGGAACTAATTGAACGAAGAAAAAGGAAGTGGAAAGTGGACGTCAACATGTGGCGTATTGTGTCAAAATGTGCATCCACTTGTGTCAGCACCAGATGACTGATGTGCCGTTGCTCAACAACGTTGCGCATACCTTCCCCCAGTGCCAAGGGCAACATTTTATCTGCGGAATCAGTCTTCTCTGACATTATTGCATGCGGCGTCTCCATTTCAAAAAATACGAAGCTCGACTCGAGCTATAAATTACAACGGACGTCCGCCAAGGCTGAAATGTTCCAGTGAAAAAATAAATTGCGGACTGCCTTACTTTGTGTGTTTGTTTGTCCATCTGGTCAAGTTAGGATGACAACATAAGAGGTTATGATTGAGCTGCCGTTTTCGATTACGGTTCCCTCGCTGGCATGTGCCACTTTGACTCAGCACACTATCATTTTGACTCACTCAGCTCTACTCAGCACAGATTGGAGAGGTTGCTTTTCCCTCTTCATAATAGTATTGCGGGAAATTGGAAAAAAAAAAAAGAACAGTCCTCATTGAATGCATCACAATTTGAGAGATGCTAACATAGAAACAACAAAAATGGGTTTGTGGTATGCTAGCCAGCTAAGCTATAAATAAAACAGCAAGCAGCTAGTCATGACTGACAAATAGAAGCAAACAACATAATAGTTGGCTTAGTGGAGAAAGAAACAAGTTTATTTGATTACAAGTGCGGGTTAGCATGGTTAGCCAAGGATAGCGCTAATAGATTGATGTTAACTCATAAACTCATTTGCTGGTTTTTGAGCAGAAATGATAGTAACTACTCCAGTGAAAAAAGTGGAAAAAGAAACATTTGTTTAAATGAAAAGTATGAGTTCGGGTTAGCATGGTTAGCTGAGAAGAGCACTAATAAGTAAATGCAAACTATTTAGCTCATTCGGTGTGTGTGTGTTTTTTTTTTTTAAAGTGAAAACTAAGTTGTGTGGTTTAGCATGCAAGTTGAAGGGAGACCTAATGGATAGATGCTAACTTTTAAGCTAGTTTGTAGGTTTTTGAGCTGAAATAAGAGCATCTACTCCATATTGCTAATTTTTTTTTAGCTCTCCAGCCAGTTTTGTGACGTTGCGGTATGCTCAGTTTGTGAGCTAAAAGGTGAATTTAACAGTAAGTTTGTAATTAAAAATATAAATAACGAAATATATACACATAAAGTAAAAGAGTGTCAGAACTTTGCAAGTGTAGCTGTCACATGAACGCAAACTTGTAAAAACGCGGAACGAGTATAAATGTTTTGTTTGCTAGCCTATCGCGTCAGAATTCCATCTGTGGCGAAACTTCCCAGAGTGCAAAGTGAAAAGAAACACAGAGGGGCTCTGGCTGACAGAAATAAAGCTGCGCAGTCACTATGGCTACCCAAACCATCTGTGTTGTGAAGCCATCGAGTGGGGGAGTGTCTCAATAGTAAGTAAATAGGCTAATGCGAAAAGTGAATGGCTCCGAAGGGCAGATCATTAGCAGGCCGCGTCTTAGCCATTCTCTCTGCGTTACCACGACAGGAGGGGGGCCGAAACACGAAAAAAGAGCCCTGATAATATTTAACCAACGCAGATCTATCATCAATCTGGACCCCTCCCTACAAAACCATCAGTCCTCACCCCCCAACTCTGGCCTATTGTCATTCACACCCCGACTCCCTTTCACTCCTTATTCAATATTTTTGAGCCATTGTTCCACCTTACATGCCCCCTCTGAACTACATTACTTCTCCCACTCAGCTTTGAAAGGAGCGGGGCGGTGGTCAGAAAAAACATAATATGTTACAATGTCAGGCCTAACAAAAACGTCAGCCGGCCATGGCGAGAGTATAGCTTTTCTCAAGCGGTCCGTCATGTGATGCGTTATACCTCTGAATATATGCCAGCTGAACATTATTTGCTGCTCTAGCTGCCAATGGGCCTTGAAGACAAGGGACGGCTTCGCTGGAAATAAAAGCAGTTCAGTATATATGCGCGCACAGGTCCTTACATATTTCTGTTTAGCATGTTCAGTCCTGCATGTTCAGTCCAAACACATTTTGACCATGTTCCGACTAAACCCGCAACAGTAACGTGGAAAACGAGGACTGGCTTGTCATAGCCAAGTATTCTTTTCCTCAATGTGATTAATCTTATTATTAGCACAGTATATCAAGTTCATGATCATCCTAAAAAAAAAAATAATAATAATAACTCAGTGCTTATAATAAATAATATAAATGCATGTTAATATTTCCCTGCAACGTGGTGAATTGTTGTGGGGTGAATAACTGTCAATGAAAAATGGATGCTACTTCATTTTGCATCTTTCTTATGCCAACAAATAACTACATGTTTAAGCCGTGAAAATATATGCTGTTAAATCCTCTGGTGGCTGGAATACTGTAAATTCCACCAGGATGTTCCAGGCAACAACGAGGCACTCTAAAGCGGCCACGCCAGCTCCAAGCCAAGGTCCACACACTTGCTGTCAATTCAGAATTTTAAAAAAGCAACACATTTTTTCCCTTTCTCACCTTGACGTGCGCACACTCGCGTGCAACAATGAGGCGCTCTTAAGTGGCCACACCAGCGGAAAGCCACGATCCAATATAACATTTAATTATAATTAGCATAACAACAATGATAGCACTTGTCTTGTTCTTTTCAAAACTCAATTTAAAAGCGATTCATTGTGGCATTAAACCGAAAATACAATATTACATGTGTTTTTCATCTCGTCATGAAAACGCAAAAACTCTTTGTCAATGTTTGCGCCGAGCAAATAGAGAATGATTCATATTTTAGCGCACAGCTAAGAGCCTGACTGTCTAGACCACATGTAACCAGAAGTGTATGCTTTCAAGTCTGTGTTTATCTGCTATGCAAAGTTCCTACGCGACTGAGCTGGCGACAAGACGATAACCTAGTTGGATATGCTCCTCTCTTTATACGTGGGGCGCCGTTTCCCTCCTGGATCCAAAAATAGTCGCTGCTACAATTACACATAAGTACACAGCAAATTCTGGAGAGTCAGTTTGACTCTTTAGACAGGGACCAAGTAGACTCGGTTCTAGAGTAAAATTTACACTTGGAAGAGAGTCAAATAGAGAAAAATAAATAAAAGTGACTCAAGGTAGGAAGGAACTCATGACCTTCAGCTTCCTAGTGTAAATCTTAGTTTACACTAAAACTGAGTCTATTTGGTCCCTATCTGAACAGAGTCAAATTTACACTATAGAATTTACTGTGTAAAACATTATCTTAATTGCAGCATTCTCTGCGCACAACAGGCTGTTGATAAGGTAAGACAGAGGACTATTTCGCTGATAAGAAGTCGTTTACCTCTTCTAAGATATAATAATGTGCTGGTAAACAATGACAAGGGTCATGTCAACATTTGAAAAGGGAGAAGCACGCAAGTCCCAACGTTCACCAGCATCATCAGCCCGAAATATGTGTTATTATAATTATCATGAGCCCATGTTTATCTGATTATATATACAGGTTGTGAAACAGCTTTACGCAACCCTTGCGGAAAACTCAGTGACACAATACAGTACGTATAGGCGACATAGAGAAAGACGTCAACAAACGTTGCCCATGAGCATTAACAGTAATCGTCACAATGTCTTCACTTCCTCTCTGGTCTAAACCTCAACTTTGTTATTTTGCAAAACACTCGGAAGTGGACCCCAGTCACACGAGACAAAACCCTGATGAGCACAATCCTATAAGGAGACATTAAAGTGGAATGGAGTAGTAATAATAACACCAAGCAAGTAAGCAGAAAACCGCATCTCATAATACAAAAGCCTCAATTAAAGTTATGATTAGAATAGCAGCAAAATAATGTGCAGAGCAAATTAGGGAGGGACATATTTGCATGTTAATGGCGTATAAGATAAAATGTGTGAAAAAAAATGTTGATATTCAGTAATCACTCTGAAAACAGGGGAAAATATGTAAAAACATTGGTGGTGTTATTATTTTTAGAAAAGTACATTTAAAATATGAATCGTGAATCGTGAAAGTGTCACAGCGTTGTAGATGAAACAACCAATCAGTGGCTAGAAAACAAAAAGCACAGGTGCAGTGGCCAACTGCTTCTTCCTTGACAATCTCGCCATGTTTTTATGGTTCAACCAAAAAAAATAATAATAAAAATAAAAATAATAATAATAATAATAATAATATCGGACAGTAATGCAATGGTTAACTCAGGTTTAGAGTAGTTTGGGATTTTTTTTATGACAGTTTTTATTTTATTTGGATTTTTTGGGGTTTTAATTTCATTTCGTTGTAATCACTTTCTAGAGCACTTTTATTTATTTATTTTTTATTTATTTTATTTTACAAAAAATGTAATTTAGTTTTTATTAGTTTTAGTTTTTTTTTTACACATTTATTGTGTAATAAAGTAAGTGACAATTCTCAAATGACATAATTGACAAAGATGAAAACGAAGTACATTTTTTCTATGAAAGTAAGATGTAGTTTCAGTTAGGTTTTTTTTTTTTTTTTTTTTTTTTTAAAGGCATGTTCGTTTTTTGTTTCATTTCCTGAAGGAAATTTGTTTTCAATTTTAGTTTTTATTATTATTATTATTATCATTAAGTTTTGTATCCTGTGTGCGGTCGTCCTTAATCGCAGACTTGAGCTAAATTAGCCTAGAAAAAAAATCTTATTTATTCAACAACAAATAATGTATCATTGATCTTCAACGAGATTTGCTGAGGAAATTTCCGATATAAAACAAGCACTTTGGCTCAATCACGGTTGGAGAACGCTACACGACACAATCAGTCATGACTTGGGGAAAAAAATGACAATGAAAAAAAAAAATACATGAACCCAGCAATGTGAAGAGACTCGCCTCCCGGGCGTATGCAGTAATCCTCCCTCAGCAGGTTTACAGATTCCAATTTGGGAATGGGTCAATATCGCATCTGGCTAATCAGTTTGGACGCAAAGGATTGCACTCCAACTCTTGCGCGTACACGCACACGCTTGCGTTGCTGACGTCTTTTCTAATCTATACCTCGGGGTGATGAACATCACGTCGCCTACACGTGGGCCAAGCACTCCCTGCCAGTAATGATCACCATGTGAGCGACACAACTGGCGCGATAAGAGGAGCGTGCGTCTGCCGCTCGGAAACCGTTCCCCGTATCCGGGTAGACGAGGGCAAATTAAAACCGGGTAGTCGATACAAGAACGCAATCAATCGATGTTATCGAGCCACATGCCGCAAAGGAATAGACCCCCGCGACGGCGACATCATTTCTAAGCGAGCCTTCACGATTCACATTCAAGTCCGGCTTGTCATAAAGCGGCAGAAGGTACTTTGTTACAGCCCGCCGCTATCACACAGTCACAGGCGCGCAACTTGTGCGCGGGCAAATGCCATCATCAGCACAATGCAGGTGCCCGATTATTCCAGCAAAGGAGGCAACAATGGCGGCCGCCCGGTGTCTGTCCGTGCCAAAACATTCAGCCGTCTGGCAAAACAGCTGAGTATGGGCCGCATCGTCCGCGGCATTTCTGTTGTCCCGAAGCGGAGTCAAACAATGGCTGAGCGCATGTCAACACAGCAATGACAGCCACTCTGTTACGCTCTCGCGTTGATGTCATTTGAACATATCGAGTTGGAATTATGAGGATGATGGAGTGTATGAAGTAGGGCTGCCGCCAACCCATGATACGATACGTATCACGATACAGGGGTCATGATACGATACGTATCGCGATACATATGTATCCCAATACATGATCTTCAAGGCGATACGTATAGCGATAAAATAGTAGTCGATTAATTTGATGTTCGATTACATGACAATTAATTGATTCATTTGACACCTTTATTGTGTTGCAAACAGGGATGTGCTGGGAACAAAAATGGCCGACGGACAACAATCCTTATGGCATTTATTAGTTCTATTTAATTGTTACAATTACAAACGACTAGGCATGTAACATACGATACGATATCACGATATGAAGGTCATGATAGGATAATTATCACAATATTGTGGGGAGGTTGGCAATACAAAAAAGGACAGAATATTGTAAAAAAAATGAGCTCATACTAAAAAAAAAAAAATAAATAAAATAAATAAAAATTTTGCTTTTGTTAATGCATATAAACAATCCCTACAATCTCTACTAAGACTTAATATTGACTTAATATTGAGACAGTTACTTGCTAAAGGGCCAAAACATGCCTTATGAAAATTAAACTGCATTTAAAAAAAAAAAAACTTGCTAGAACTTGTGCTAGAACTGCACAAATGGAAATCAACCTGACTTGTTTAATAGATGTGCTGCTGTTATTATCGTGACATGACGACGACAATATATTGTGGCAGTTTTAAATCGCGATATCACAATATTGCCGCTATCGTTACATCCCTACAAACGACTCCTTGGAAAAAAAAAATTCTCTCCCTGGAACCCAAAAAGTTCGAGCTCCCCTGTCTCGTGCCGCTTCCATTTCCTTCCCCAACCTTGCTCCCTCGTGCCCGTCCCGAGGAAACGTACAACTCTATATAATCAACTTAACCGCTTTGCCGTATGCCGCTATGCTGAGCCGGCATGAGGTTTACTGGTCACACGGCCGCCCCTCGCTCGGCTTATCTCGCGCCGCGCAGCAGTCAAGTGGTATAGCGGGAGAGGAGCCGGCCCTCTCGGTGGTTACGCTGATTGAGTGGCTAACAAAAGAGCGCGTGACGGCGTGTGTTGAGAAAAGCCTCTCGGTTTACACATGCACTATATTTAAGCATGTGTTGCTTTGAAAAACGAAACAAAACTGGATACTGGTTTTGGATTCTCTTATTTTAACCATGGAAGCACTTTGTGAAGCAGTGGTAGGAAGTAATGAAGTGCAACGTAGCAGACGTGGCTAACGTTGCATTGTTTATAGCGCTAATGCTAGCTTAGTATTGCTAGCGCTGGTATTCTGTTGTTTACTTACTGATTCAATACTAAAACACAAAGGATAAAACGTACTAAAATATTTCACCCTAAATGATCCTGTTCCATCACACAGTAATAAATCATGTTTTGTTTTGTTTTTTCTTGAATGTAGCATGGCCTCTAGTAGGAAAACATCTCCACCCCTTCTTTAAACACACTAATCCTTCCAAATTACACAAATCAACCCGCATTTACATCATATGGTTATTAAATAAAAGGGATAAGATACCGCCGCTGTTTGCTAGGCCCCAAAATAACCCCAGCAACATTTGTTCTCTGCTGCCGTATTTCATCGCAAGGAAACACCGCTTAAGGTCTGGTTTCCTCTCTCTGTTATTGTTGCCATGTTGCAAAATACTGCCAGCGTTACAAAGCACACCCAGTTTCCTAATAATGAAAGCCACCTTTTATGTGCGGCGGGGGCTGCTACTGCTTGTGGTAGCACGAAACACATTTGCATGATGGCGGCGTAAATTGCAGTTTCTAATAACAAGGTTGCAACGGGATGTTCAAAAAAAAAAAAGTGCTTGAACAAGTAAACAGACGGCAAAAGGACGTGAGAAACAAATACTGATTCCCAACGAGAATGTGTCATGTGGTGATGAAAACTTTTGGAAGTTGCGCTGTTAAGTTTGGCGTAGTAAACTTTTGCTAATATTAGTGATTCCTGTTTCTTGTAGACAGGAATTTAAAAACTGCAGCAATGTGAATAGTCTGACATTATTACAAGCATGACAGTCAGTATGTTTAAACGCATATATATAGTTTTTTTTCCCCTGTGATGTCACGCCACTCTTCCAGTTTAGATGTAGCTTTAATAACTAGACTGAGTGCAATTTCTGCAGAAATTGTACGGGAATGCTGAAAGCTAATACCTGAATGCTAAGCTGAATGCTTAGAAAGGAAATTGAAGGATAAATTATGTGAAAATTACAAAGTAATTAACTATTAATTACTACTACTACAACTAATAGTAGTAGCAGTAGTAGTAGTATTATCCATAATTTTTAAGTACTAACTTGGAGTTGAATGACAAATGAATAAAAATAAAGTTGAACTGGAATCTGGTGAAGTTGGGATTCAAAATCTCGCCTTCTGTTTACTTACCAAGAGTGTCACTGAGCAGTATGAGAGAGCTGGTAATGATGAGCAGTTGTATGTATGGAAGTGTGCTTGGAAAGTGCGACTTTGAAAAAGTTCAATGTCAGTCCCATTGAAAATGAATGGGGAAAAGTTGATATTTAAATGTTAAATTGCGTGAGTACTGTAAGTAATATGTAATCAGCCGATATATACCCCGGAAGGTGACAATGTTTGAAGCAAATTTGAATGGTATAAATCGAAAGTATTATGTGGGAAAAATCCGAATAACATAGGTGGGATGCTTTCAGCATTTCCATAATTAGCAAACATGTTACATACAGGCTAGCACATATCTCCATTTTTCTTCAGTTCTCTGAATTACCATATTAAATATATATCTTGTGTTGGATAACCACCATTATTATATACATACATGTCATAAATGTAGGCTTTTGCCGACTTCCACCATGCTAGCCGCAATTTAGCCTTTAAGCTAATGTTGGGCAAAATCTATGGAGTTTTAGCTGATCTAAAATGCATTATGTAGCTAATATTGAGTGATTAGAGTTCTATAGAAACAAAATATGATCAAAACATTTTATTTCAAGCCTAGGTTATAGCTCCGATCTCGACCTCCATCTTGGCTAATAGTGGACGAAGGATAGACAATATCCTAATATCATTCTGGTGGTTGTTTCCAATGGTACCATATTTACTAACAAGGTCAAAATTTTTGTGGACGTTGATTTGGTATTCGTTCTATTAGGTCATAAAATATAAAAACAAAGCTAGAGATGACCTTTAACTTTTACACAGCTCTGGACTGTATATGACATTTTTCAATTGGCATGATGACAACATATTCAAACTTTCATTGAAACAACTCTACACTCTTGACAGTCATTTTGCGTTGCGGTGTCGCTTCACATATCATCGCCTCCTTCCTTTTCCATTCACTCAGCCTCAAACTTTATTGGCTCGGTGTCCTTTTCTGCCTCTTTTGTCTCCGTCACATTCTCTCCTTCTCTGGAAGCCCAGTAAAATACCTTTATCTCTCCCACCCGCTCTCACCCGCCTCGCTCTTGGGGGAAGATCAGTGCCAGCGAGGAGGTTTATTTGTGTAATTTACATCCCCTCCGACAGCCTTCTGCGGCCCCCTACAAACCCTTGGCTTTTACAGCAGCCAGACCCCCTCATAAAGCAGCGGCTCTTTGTGACGGGCCAGCGGCCTGGCCGACTGAGCCGCGCGATCCAGAGAAAGCTGGTTGTAAAAAAAAACACAGTATTGCTTGGCTTCCTGTCTGGCCCGGTGCGTGCGTGCGTTTGTGCGGGTGTGTGGGCCGTTCGTGCGGAGCGGATTCTATACAACCGAGGCAGTTGAAGGGTGGGTTACTTGACCAAACAGGCTTTTAGGAGATCCAGAGATCAGGCATTAATCCTCCAGCCATCATGTGCTCGCTCTGTAGTCGCCGCGCTGGCGAAAGGTCAAACGCTAATCCCATTAACAGGTGATACGGGCTCACCTGGAGAACCGGCGTGAAGCGGCAACCAGCGCAGGAGGTAGAACAAATGAGAAACATGTGCACACATGCGTTCGCTGGAAATATCCCTCAGCTCGTCGGTGAAATAGGGTAAGTTGACTGTCAAACTAAACTAACACGTATTTAAGTCTCTGCTAGCTTAATGCTAATGCATACTGCAAAACACCATATATGGGCTAACAAATAGCATCTAACATGCTAAAGTAACAGATTTGAACATAAAAAATTGCTTAAACATAAGGAGACAATTCAACAATACTCACAGATTTTTTATCCTCTGCAAAAAACAACAACATTCTGCAGGTTCCCGAGTTACATGGAGTCATTGAAGCTCTTCAAACCACTTGCTCTTTTGAGGTGAGCCGTATTTTATTCAAAGTATCGCACCATCGGTTTCATTACTGGCTCCTTTGCTGTGTCACTAATGACAATCCACGTCAGTATAAAACTTAGGACAAACAATGTTATGCAAAAATAACTACATTTTTCAGTATTACATATAATAATAATAATAAACATACTTGTGGGAGAGAGGGAAGCAATGCCGATTTGATTTTTTTTTGACGATTCGATTTTTTTTTTTGACGATTCGATTTTTTTGACGATTCGATTTTATTTTATTTTTTTTATTTTTTTGACGATTCGATTTTTTTTTTGACGATCCGATTTTGTTTTGACGATTCAAATTTTTTTAACGATTCGATTTTTTGTAACGATTCGCTTTTTTTGCCGATTCGATTTTTTTGCCGATTCGATTTCTTTTGACGATTCGATTTATTTATTTCGACGATTCGATTTTTTCGACGATTCGATTTTTTCCCCGGCGATTCGATTTTTTTGCCGATTCGATTTTTTTAAAGATTCGATTTTTTTGACGATTCGTGTATTTTTTTTTTTTTTTTTTTTTGACGATTCGATTTTTTTGCCGATTCGTTTTTTTTTTAACGATTCGATTTTTTGACGATTCGATTTTTTGACGATTCGATTTTTTTTGGCGATTCACTTTTTTCAACGATGCGATTTTTTTTTTTTGCCGATTTGATTTTTTTTGACAATTCGACTTCTTTTTGCCGATTCGATTTTTTTGACGATTCGACTTTTTTTTACGATTCGATTCTTTTGACGATTCGATTTTTTTTACCGAGTCGATTTTTTTTTGCCGATCCGATTTTTTTGACGAGTCGATTTTTTTGCCGATTCGATATTTTTTTGCCGGTTCGATTTTTTTTTTTTTTTTTTTTTTTTTTTTTACCGATTCGATTTTTTTTGCCGATTCGATTTTATTGGCGATTCGATTTTTTTGCCGATTCGATAATGAGAGCCGCCGATGAAGAATCGGGTTGACCTTGCGGAAGACGAGAGACGGACGAGACAATGAGGACGCCTCCGTGAATACAAAAAAGTGAAGACGCAAACTCCCAAAAATGTAAATGAGTCCAACCAGGGCAGCAATTATCACATTATCGAAAAGCACTAACCCAATCGCCAGCCGTACGCCAAATCCCTCACGGTGGTGCGTTAATGAGGGGGTCAAAATACACACACACGAACACGCACACGCAAGCAGAGCAACAGCATCACAACTGAGTCGGAGCCGGACCTCAGGGGGAACGATGACCTCCAGTGGCTGCACCGATTTGCAGTGCGTTTGTCCACGAGGACTGAGCAGAAAGACACACAAAAAACCCCAAAGAAACTCATTAGCAGTATCTGGACAGTCAGCTCAGAGCGTCTGAAAGCGGTAAACAAGTTGCGCGCCCGCTCCACAATGTCACGCACGCAGACGCGGCGTGGAGGCCCGCCTCCTTCTGCAGGCGACGACATATCAAAAGGGAGCGCGCCTAATTAAAAGAGCGCAGACAGCGCCATATGCATCCTCGTTTCATTAGCCCGCTTTCAGATCAGTCTCGGCGATGTAATGGATCAGGAGGAAAAGCAACTGTTGCAACACTCTTGTAATGGGGAAGAGGTGGCAACGGCAAAGACATTAGAAGTACACACAAGCAAAGTACTGTGTCAACATCAGGATGAGAGCCATCTGCTTGCTAGCCTCATGCTAACACTAAATAGCATCTATGTTGCGGTGCTATAATACTTAACTTTAGGCAAAAGAATGAACATAAACAAAGACAATAAAAGTAGTCACAATCATATATTCTTAATCCTCTACATAGAACGACTAGTATCAGCGCCGTACTGATAAGCTGGATGTTTCAATTCTTCTCAGAAAAAGCAGCGTAATGCCTATTTAATGGATGCAGTTGTTGAAATGTTTCATTTCTTTAAATGTAATGTAGTTATGTCATTACTATATGGTTTCATAAAATACAATATTATAGAGTTCTAATTTTCATCATTAAAATACACAGAACTTTTTTTGTGGCTTACTTTGCCCAACTGTCCTTTAGGTTTCGACTTGTCACAAAGATATTTCAAACATATTCAGACAAATTTTCACTGTCTGCGAAGATCTTTTGACGAAAACACAAAATTAGCTACATTCACAGGTATTTGCGGCTCAGTGAGATACAGGGAACTTAAATTTATGGATTTATTTAAATTTCCACTTTAAAAATAAAATATGTTTCACTGAGAACTCCCTACACCTTTTATTTAAAATAAATAAATTAAGAAATTATGTTGAAATTTTGGAAAACTTAATTTGAAGCTCCCAGCAGTTTTTATTTTTGTATTTTTTTTATTTTTAAACATAGCTGTCAATTCCTTATATGTTTAAAACGAAAAGTAGTCATTTTTATTTTATTATTTGTTTTTATTTTGATGCTAATATTTTCTCTTTTACTGCAACTGAATATCGGCTTGAAATATCAGTTATCGGTCTCCTTGACCACTATTAATCGGTATCGGTCTCGACCTTGAAAAAAAATCCTATTGGTCTCTTACTACTCCTTAGATAAATAAAAACACATTTTTCAATTTTCGTAAATGAATATAAATTTTTAGCGAGTGCGTTATCGGGCCGAGACGCGGTCTTAAAGTTATCGGTACTTGCGTACTTTTGTGGCCCCTTTACGATATGGAACTAGAGTTGAAAGATGAATATTCATACATTTCTGCCCAATTAAGTGAAATTTACATCATGTCCCACAACACTTGTTGATCTCTCCCGTCACAGCGGTTGTAAACGCTGATGATTCTTGACTGGCTGCAAAATGTCATTGTGGCGCACATACAACCTTAATTACAGCTAATCTAAAGAACGAGTGTCCCCTCACATTAACATCACAGCACAGCCACGCGTCTCCTCGCTGGATATGTTATTTTATCCCGCCCGTCCTGCTGCTATTAATTATTCATCAGGCAGGTGGATTGGGACGCCCATAGGTAGGAATAGGGAGGAACGCAGAGTCCCTCTGATTAAAGGCTTTAAGGGAGAAAAGGCAACAAGAGACAAGAAGAAAGGAAGCTAAAGAAATAGAAACTGAAGGCGATAAAGGACATGCCTGTCCTAGTTTTATCATTTTTAATATAGTGCTACACACACGTGCGCGGAGCTAGGCTACATAAGGCCCAAGCCTGTGACGGTGTGTGTGTGTGTGTGTGTGTCAGTGAGCGCGTGTGCCTAAGCAGCTTTCAGAGCGGAGACAGAAGGCAAAACAGAGCGCCCCCGCTGGCATTCTCAGTGGTGTGACACAGAAAGCTTGTTGGTTGGGGCATTAAATCTTAATGCACAGCAGTGCCAGGGAGGGGATGGAGCAAATGAGAAGATGAGAGGGAGAAAGTGCCAGAGAGAACGGTGAAACACAGTTGGAAGATGTACAGAGACTCAGTGCTTAAATATAAGTGCAGATAAAGAAGAAAACAAAATCTACTCCTTTACTTCAAAGTCAAAGAAAAACAGACTGAAATGTACCCAAGTACAAAACTCAAAATACATTTCTACTGCCAATTAAAAAAAAAACTGAAGAAGTTATCAAAACATGTTTGCTATCAAACATTTTTAGAATATCTCTCTGTTTAATTGAGAACATGGAAAAAATGGATTCTGCATTAGCAAACACGATAATCACATGCAAAGTGCAGGTATCATTTTTCTACGCCATCCTCATGTTCTACTGTGACTTTGAGTGTGTATGGCTTTAAAAGGCGGGGCCTAGTCTGGCGGTGAGTGACTTGGGCGCCAGCGAATGACAGTTTAGAATAGGAATGTAACGATGTCCAAACATCCCAATATAGATAATTATCACGATATTGTGGGGAGGTTGGTGATATTAAATAGAGCTCACAATACTGTATAAAGAGTCATGCTACTGTAAAAAAAAAAAAAAAACAAAAAAAAAAAAAAAAAAAAAAAAAAAAAAACAACAATTCATGAGAGAAGTGACAAAAAAAAATAAGCTTGTGTCATGTCAGCGGTGCAAAGTATCATGGTCTATGTAGTTCACAATTTTTTTTTTATTTGTTTGTATGACTAATTTATGGGAATTCTAACCTTTGTAGTGGCCAAAACATTCCTAATTAAAATTAAACTAACCACTAGATGGTGCTAGAACTGCACAAATGGAATACAACCTCGCCTTTTTAAAAGATGTGCTGCTTTTAATATCGTGACATGGCGATGACGATATATATATATATTTTATTATTGCTATATTGTACATCCATCATGTTAGCTAGCTAACTATTCTGCGTATTGAGTTGCTCCTTTGGAGTAGAAGCCGTCGGCGGCTCGTTTGTTTGTTTTCTTACCGTTTGTTCAATAAAGCAATTGAAAGTGTACCAGTGGCTGTTTATACTTGACCACTTGCAGGGGCATTATAATACGTTCTAACTTGCGGCGGGGGTTTATATTGCATTAGCTAACATCGTTACCTGGCATTGGCATTCGACGTTGTTTATCTTCCTCGTTAAGTGTAAAATGATCCTAAATGTTGGACATTCTCTGACGTTTAGGGAATGTTTCCAACTTATTTCTCCTAATGCAGTAACATGTGGAAAGATGATCCCTGCAGGTAGACATTTTGCTTACCTTAGCTCTTTTTGTAATTGAATTATTGGAATTATTCAATTAATCGTCGCAGCACTAAAAAGTACAGTGATACATTTTCAAATATAGGGAATCAAGGCAAAAAATTGCTTACTCAAGTAAAGTACAGACACCTGAAAGATCGCCTTAAGTACAGTAAGCAAGCATTTTGAACTTGGGTACTTCCCACTCCTGCTGCTTGATGAATTAAAAGGACAAGGTGAGACATGAAGAGAGAGACTCGTGGGGGTAAAACAGGCGGGAGGGATGCTTCAGCGAGGGGGGGTAAAAGGAGGATATCCCGAGATGCCAGGAAAGAGCGGAGTCGCACTAAATCAAAGCAGTGACATCATCACGTGTTAATGAGTGCGTTAACCCCTTTTCCCCCTTCTCTCTGCTAAAAGCCTGGCGCCCAAACTCCGTCATCCCTAATTCATCCTTTTAATAGAGAGATGATGAAAGGATATGAACTCCCTTTTGAGGGACTCGGAATTGGGCAAAAGTATTGGGACGTGGACAGGAAGGGAAAAAATTGTGCGGAAATTGTGTCAAGGAGGAAACATCACCTGATTGTCACGTGAATCCAATTTGTTGTAGTGACTTAAATATCCAGAAATGGTTGTTGTTCTATATGCAAATGAATTACTCCCTTCCCTCTCTGCACTTTTTTTTTCCCTCTCTCCGTCCTCCGCCTCTCTCGGCTGAGTGATAAAACGCCGTCTACGGGCTATAAATCCAGAGGGAGTCCCGACAGGCGTCCCAATAAAGCGCTCTATTTTCTCCCTGTTTGTCGCGGGCCTAGAGGAAGTGAGATAACATTAGGGCGATGAAGAGGAGGAGGAGGAAGAGTGAAATTTCATCAACGGGGGCACACAAAGGCGCATTGACAAACAAACTGAGGGAATAACAAAACAAAGTTGAAAGGACGCACGAGCCGGCGGCGTCCTGTTGGTAAACGACGCCGAGCGCGGCTAACATGCACGTAAAATGCTAACTCCCTGTCATCGGCCCATTCAAGCTGGAATACAGCAAGGTTATTACACGTCATTGTTCTGCTTGAACTGCACAGAGGGAGACAGAATGTTCCACTGGTGAGATGAGAGCAGGCACGAATGGGCTTGTTTGAAAAAAAGAACTACTGTATGCATTGTTTTTTTTTTTGTCAGGACACTGTCTATGGAAATGCTGGGCACCATTTTCATGTGAGAAGTATGGCGAAGCTATATAAATGTTGGCAATTTTTTTTTTTTGGTGGTCACTTTATTTCATGAACAAATGGGGGGAACAATCTGACATTTAATTTTAACGCCATATTGCCCGACCCTATTTGAAGAACAGCAACTATTGAATATTTTTAGAGTATAGTATTCTACTAATTATCCCATAATAGATAGATTTAAAAAAAAAATGGATTATTAAACCCAATAACGTGCATTTGAGGTGCAGGTACAGGTACCCCATGGGGGTGACATTGTATGATCTACTGTAGTATCTGTGGCTTTTGAGAATGTATGATTCTGTAAGGCGGCTCCTGGACTGGTGAGTGACATGGGTGTCAGCTAGAGGTGCAACCGTTAATTGAATATTTCAACAACGGTGCAACCGTTAATTGAATATTTCAACAACACTAAATATTCTTTGATATCAGTAGTCCTCAACGAAAGCACGATTATCTTCATGTTTAATCAGAATATTAATTAAAAAAAGTAAATAAATAAATAAATAAAAAAAGCAAACATCTGCTTTAGCTTAAAAAAAATAAAAAAAATCTCATGTTACAGACCAAGCCAGTAACGGAATCATAATTAATTTAAGTTATGCACTGTCATTTTAAAATACAAAAAAAACAAAACATGCTTTTTAAATCCGATTCATTGTGTAATCGGCAAAACAACCACCAGACTAATCGATTAAAATAATTAGTTATTGCCCGACTGCAGAGATTTGAAGCCGATGAATTATTCAAGTTATTTGATTAATCTTAAAAGTCCTACCTATATGACAGTTAAAAATGTTACAACGTTACTTGCTTGTACAGTATAGGCGACAGTTTGATCTACTTTCTACTTCCTTAAGGGGAAAAAAATATCGTATTAAATTCCGAACAAGTCCGAAAGACTTCTGTAGCTCTTTTTGGCTGCATCATCAGGGGCAATATTAACATTCCAGCAATCCATGTCAAAGTATTTGATGTTCTGGCAGCGCTTCCATAATGGCTGTAGCAAGCTTTGGCGTCCGTTGAGTCGTTCAGCCGGTGCCAGGAACATCTTCAAAAGTTATTGAAAAAAAAAAAAAAAAAAAGTCTTGCGGAAAGCTGAAAAGCAGTGCCTTTCAACCCCGTCGGACTGAAAACTATTAGTTGGTGTGAATGTTTAACTGTTGCCCATCAGCGCTCACGTTACAATATCATGCAAGGTCGTTGTAGCATCACCTACGCCGAGCAAAGCCGTTAGAATTGCTCATGTGTTTGCAGTTACGCATCTCGACGCAGGAATTCTATCTTCGGCGAGCATGAAAGCTCCGAGGATTCATTCCGAGCCCAAAGAGGATTCCCACCTGGTAGCAATTTAACCTCGGCCCGGTGGAGCAGACCCCGGCGAGTGAAAAAAATAACGTCTGTCGGGAAAGTGGTTTCATTTTTCAATCAAATAAATCATGACCTTACAGAAAATAATTTTTGTCTTTTAATGGCCTCCCTCGCGTTTGAAGTTCGTCGGGGGACAGCTCGGCTTTGAAGTCCGTGAGGAGGAGGAGCAAACTTCCCACCGAGTGTGTGTGTGTGTGGGGGAGTGTGCACGTGTGTGTGTGAGCAATCATACCGATGCCTCCTCCACATCCTTAAAACACAAGGCCCGGAGGTACGTATTCGCAAGAAAAGAAATCCTGTACAGCCCTCTGCACATTAGTTACTCTGCCATATAATTTGCCTTCACGTAAAGGGAGACAAAAACGCAAGGAAAACCAGAGTAGCCCTATATACTGAGCAAAAAGTACAATAAGACAATCCTCCAGCAAACTAATCTTTACGTCTTATCTCGCAGCCATGTGTAAAATTGGCCCATTGTGGCTTTATGGGAGGTAACGCGCAGGAATAGTTCCTGACCAGTTAAAAGTCACTTTGACCCACAAACCTCACCGTCCATTCATATGCGCTGTATTTTTGTATGTTGCAATTTTAGAGAGGAGCGGCAGAGTGGCAATTGTGAGGCTTCTCCGATCCGTCGTGTATTACAGACACAAGGATTGAGTCTTCATGTGCGCCACATATGCCGAACCGGCTTTGAAATTCTCCGCCGCCATTGTCACCTCTTAAGCCGCGTTATTAAATGGAGAGAACATAATGGCGGCGAGGCCGAAGTGTAAGCCTCTAAGCTCTTGAACTCAGGGGAGGGGGCACAGAGCAACACAGGAAAGGGAAGGGGTCAAGGAGGAATTAAGAAATCATTGAAAAGAGGGGAACCATCCATCCATCCATCCATCCATTGTCTTGACCGCTTATTCTTCACAAGGGTCGCGGGGGGCTCTGGAGCCTATCTTAGCTGGCTTCGGGCGGTAGGCGGGGTACACCCTGGACTGGTTCCCAGCCAATCGCAGGGCACACAGAGACGAACAACCACCCACACTCACAAGCACACCTAGGGACAATTTGGAGCACCCAATTAACCTGTTATGCATGTCTTTGGAATGTGGGAGGAGACCGGAGTACCCGGAGAAGACCCACGCAGGCACGGGGAGAACATGCAAACTCCCCCCAGGAACCCGAGTCCTGAGAACTTGTAGGCGGATGTGCTAAAGAGGGGAACCTCTAGTCCAAACTCTTTCCACAACATTTTTCATCATTAGTTTATCACAATTGAACCAATGTGGGCAACAATATTAAACAAAATAAAAATACCGTAATTTACCTGATTTATTCATCAGGTCCATGTCAATGGATAGTCCATGACTACAAACTACGTATGACATGTTCACCAGGTATAAATCGATTCATTAAAATTTAGAGTTTTAGAATTTTAAAACTTGGATAGTTTGGGCTGAGATTGACTGGCAACCACTTCAGGGTATACCCCGCCTACTGCCCGAAGCCAGCTGGCATAGGCTCCAGCACCCCCACGACCTTTGTGCAGAGCAAGCGGTTAAGAAAATGGATGGATGGATAGTTTGGGCTTTGGAGCTTGTACATGTTAGATATTAATAAACACGACAGAAGCTACGGCTGTACCATATCGAACCGAGCCGTAATCCCGCTGAATTGACTCATAATATTAAAAAAATAAAACGTTATATTGTTCAGAGGATGGCAAAACCGTCAAAAAATGCGGAAGCACTCGCCGAAAGTTGGACATCCAATGACGGGCCATTGTATTGACGGTTTTACCCATCGCTAACAACCTTGAGTCATATCGTAACTCAGGTATTGAGAATTATATCAATTGGCTTTTATGAAAGACGTACATACCTAAATATGGTCCAAAAGTCAAACAAGAATCCAGAACCAAAACCAAATTATCCATCCCTCCATTTTCTAAACTGCTCCACATCCGACCACCTTTACGAGGTTGCATTTGACGTCAATTTTTCACCCTTATATCATTAAGAATCCAAATGAGGTTCACTGGGCCATGACTAAATCCTGAAGTTATAGATTGAGCTGAATGAGTTAACAGTGCGTGCATTAAACATACAAGATTAATCCTTGGGATCCACGGCTCATTTGAGCGCCTTCCTTTTATCTGGCGCGACATGTCAGCACCGGCTACATTTCGGCGCGATGGCCGGGAGCGCGTTATGGACCGGACAGATGTGCAAAGGGCGCGCTAATCCGCACAAGCAACAAGACAAACTCGTGGGAGTCAAGTACAAACAGTCACCCGAGCGTGTCGACAGACAGGCAACCGCCTTCCCGATAAAGGCTTGAATATCCCTTGAAAAGCATTTCCCCTGGAGCACTTCCACTACTTTCCGTGTGTACCTTCTGTCCAAGCGATCTGCTTTTGACATAAAGGCTATTCTTCAAAGGTCTGGAAGCCGCCGACTTTGACGGCACATCTGCCAGGACGGAGACGCCCTCGCTTGTCTGCGCTGTGGGAGGAGCGCGGGGGCCTTATACTGGTCTTTCCTGCGCAGATCCAGCTAATTTACTTCCAATAGCAAGCCTGCGCTTGCTGTTTGGGCATGCCTCATGGTTCATATAGACCGACACACTGATTTATAGACTGGTTGTCTGGATAGGGGAGTCAAACGTATAGCTGACATTTTGGGGGAGGAAAGGATGAAGGGGCTTGTTGCCATTGAAGACGCAAAGTTCTTGGAAAAGAAAGGCTAAATGAAAAACACATGATGAAAAGGAACAAGTAGAAAGGAGACCTTGAAGAGATAAAACAAAAAAGTAAAACGAAGGCAAACGAAGTAAGCCAAGTGCTTACAGGAAATAGTCGTGTTTGGTGGGTAAATATTGAATCGGCAAAATGTTAACTGTTGCGCCGCCCAGTTGTCTGTGTCAACAGCAAACAGACGCTTTCACCTTCACTCCGAGGCATCAAAACATAACACGCATATTGACTGAAACGTCTGGCTTCAGTATTGGCAACACAAAAGAATGTTGAAAGCTTCTGACTCACGGCCGATGCGCTCGTCTTGTTGGGCAAGAGAAGTCATGGGTGGGAGTCCAATAGTGATTCTATGGGGTGTGTTTGGGCCTGAAGGGAGCCTCCATTTCCACTCTTCTCTTCATCTTACGCCTCTTTCTCCGCAGTCTCTTCCAAAGAATGAGCCATTAGCGGAGTTTCTGGGTCATGGAGTAAGGTCTAAGGTTTGACGCACTCTATGTGTCGGTCGATCATTCTTCTTTCTTTCTCCCTTCAATGATCAGACACAATTGCCTCCCACCCTGACAATCTTGATTATTTATGGTATTTCACACAGAATGCACATACTTTACAGTATGATGGTTCATCACAGGTTCAACCAGCCAAGAAGCATTTATTCGCTTTCCCCAATGACAAATCGAACTTTTGTCATAATAACTTTTTTGTTTGTGTCTTTTATGCGTCAGTCAAGTGCAATCCTCAGAGTGTGGGCTAATATTTTTGCCTGCATGGTTATTTATTCTCAACCAAATGGACGACTACTAAATTGATTTCCATGAGGGGTTAGGTCATGAGCTGGAGAAGAAACAAATTAGACTTTTTTTGTTTTTTTTTGTTTTTGAGTGATCAGGTAAAGGTGTTTTTAATCGGAAAACTCTGACCCTTAAGAGATGCTTCAATTTGAAAGCATAATGTACACAACAACCTGGTAAAAATGTAGCTTTTTTTGTCTCATATAACACAGATCTGTGCTCATGCAAATCTGCAAAAACGACTTGAAACACTATATTATGCATGCTCCACCAGTCGTCGACAGTGGCACTACACACCAACAGCTTCCAGTGTTTCACTCCTCTACATTTCACGTTAGCTAAGCCGTGTGAGCAAGACAGATAGCATTTAGCATTAGCTAAA
The DNA here is from genome assembly GCF_051991245.1 of Festucalex cinctus. NCBI lineage: Eukaryota > Metazoa > Chordata > Actinopteri > Syngnathiformes > Syngnathidae > Festucalex > Festucalex cinctus. Next base: position 1,113,547 of record NC_135427.1, read on the forward strand.
GCAACAGAACCACCAATCACCAGATTGTCTAGTGATTACATTTGTTATAAATGGTTCCTGGTGAGAATTTATTGTACATTTGATTTTCAGCAAAATTGTAGTGTCTCGGTTTTTAATTTTGAAAATGGTCACCCTAGCTTAGCTGTTAGCATCGCGTCTCCATCTAGACCTGCTCTCTCTTCTTGCTTGGTATGTCATATTATTAGCTACTCCTCGTGCTCCTTTGGTGCTAATGATACTTGTAAGTAGTGGAGCTTATTTTCCAAGGATTAGTAATTTATAGGAGCGGATCTGCTCCATGGAAGGACAGTGTTTCCTCCGCGCTAGCTAGCCAGCAACAACTAAGCAACATAGCTTTGCGCCTCACATTCCCTGGTAGTTCTTGAGCAGTCAGGATTGGTCAGTAAATCTATATTGTAGGCCAAATTTATGCCAGCTACTGCATATACCTCACATCCCCAACTATTAAATACAGAATTGTCTTAGCTGTAATCTAGGAGCGCTATATCTAAATATAGAACATGGATGCCACAGACTGGAATGGAAGCTCATTCATTCATAATTTAAAAACCAAACATTTTTTATCCAAGTATGAATAAAATATTGCAGCCGTTTGGTACATGTCACTAACTGGTGATACATGATGTTGAATGCCAAGTTTGTCTTGACTAAAGTGTCCAATGGGTTCATATAAAAGTCTTATTCAGGTTTAAAAGTCAGCTAGAATTGGAACAGCCTCGTTTCTTTCAGTCAGCACATGTCTGGAATTTGTGTTTTTGCCTGTTGTGTGTGTGTGTGTGTGAGCTTATCAGTTTAGATTTTATCTTGACAGTGGCTGATCAGTCAACGTCGCGGACCGTGGAATTCCTCGGTCTGACGTCTGTCGACAGTTTTGGTGCAAAAACAACACGAGGATTGCCGGACTTCTCTGCTGTGAATGTTTTCACTTTTTTTTTTTTTTCCTCCCCAGCTGTGTTACTTTTATTCACATAGCTGTTACGGTTCAAAGGAAAAAAATAATGCATGTAATGTGATGAAACACGCTACACGCAAACGTTTTTATGTTCAAAACTGTTTACTTGTCACACGTTTTTGTGTGTGTCTATTGTGAGCACATCATTATTATAAAGGGGACATTTGGGTGTATATGTGTGACCGTGCCAGAAGGCTGCGAGGAAGAAGGGGACAGAGCCGCTTTCATGTGCCTCACAGCACAGATCACAGTGCTCAACAGCTGTTTGCCTCTCATCATAAATGAATAGAAAAGGGAAGAGGACACATAGCAAAAAAAAAAAAAAGACATCCGTGAAATGAAGGGGAAGAACGAAAAAAGATCAACTGAAAATTAATTACAATGAGAGGAAAAAGGAAAGATTTAATCATAAAGTGATGCTGCCCGTCCGCAGGCTTCCGCTGGCATTGTGAACATCCGCTTTTAAGAGTTTCTATTCGCGAAAGATAATATTACTGCATGTGTGGGGTTTTTTTTTGCATTTTTTTTTTGTAATCTGTCTACTGTAATGTGATTTTCAGAATATTTGTTGTGCAGACCTCAAAAGTCAAAATTGAAACTCAGGACTCCAATGCAAAAACAAACAAATAACATTAATTATAGCCACTCCTGGCTGAAGTACAGCGTAGCATACCATAATTCATTTCCATTAAGTAGATTTTCTTATTTATTTTTTCATCTGCCTGCTATGTTGCTGTTCAAAGTTGGATTTTCTCCGCTTTAACGCGGTTCCAGCCAGACATCTGTGAAAAGCGGACTCGATCACCCAAGCACTTATTTCCCATTAAACGCGCTAGCCGTGTCAATATTAGGTTAGCTTAGCAATTAGCATGGCTTCGTCGGAAAGAAACGTGTCAGAAATGTAGCTCGTTTGCCACCACGGAGGCGATAATTTCTGACTTTGGATTGAAGTGTTTAGACGCAGCAGCCGAAACTCGTTGCTAGCTGGCTAGCTAGATCGTGTAGTTTACTGTAGGTAGCACCGAGCTGTGCCTCTGCCTCCGACTACCCGTGATGAGTGATGTGAGTGACAAAGCTCAATGAAGTTTTACTATTTAATGTCTTTTAATGAGGTAGAAAATGTGAATTTCCTCGCAAACCATAAAGGATTGCACAAAACAAACTACATGTATTTTTCCTCTTCTCATGGATGCCCTCCATTGCAATTTATTCATATGCTTTAGCTACTGTGTCTGAATATTCTCATTCATCCATGGCATTGTGTTCTCAGGGCATTAAATCGACTAGATCTGTCCTACGTCGTCTTTGAACATGAACTGATGAGAAGCGCAACTTCTGAGACAACCAAGCGCCCTGAGAATTCTTTCGCTCCTCAAACGTGAATGCGACAGTAAAGCAAGCCCAAAATCCGTCACATAAGCGAGCCCGCACGACGACTGCCGTCGCCGAGCGCATTATCGCTCATTTTGCGGAGACAAATAAGTGCTAACGCTCTAGCCAAAGCCGCGAGGTTACGTGTGGCAGTGGGCCCCTTAAGAGACAGTGCCAAGATAAAGCTGGTGGCCCCATAAGCTGCGGCCCAGCCGAGCTCTTTTCGCACTTTTGCACAACACAGCCCGCCATTGTGCCGGCGATGGAAAAAAAAAAAAAACGCATTAGCTGCTGAGAAAAGGGCTTTCCCTCTGAAACTCCCTCGGACAACAAGCAAAGCTGTGCTTGATAATTCAATCACTCCATGAAAGCGCTCGGAATCTTTTTTTTTTTTTTTTTTCCCCCTTCCTCGATCGTCTCCTCCATTAGGTAACTGCCCTATATTGTGATATATGCCGTCATTCCTGGCGCTTATCAAAGGACAATAGATGAACGACGCCTAAGAGAGAGTCATTGACATTTGAATGTAAGCGGCGCGGGTGAATTATGACACGGCGCGATTGGTGCCGCATAAAAGGGCGTTTAGGAGATAGCGATATATATTTGTGTGCGGAGGGGAGATAAAAGGAAGGAGAAGGAGGTCAGCGTGAGAGCGGGTTGAGCGAAAGGATGCACGCTGAAGGAGAGAGAGAGAGATGAAGAAGAAAAAAAAAACGAGGAGTTCTTATCGCGTTACCCTTGTCTTGACTTCCTCGCGGGGCCTTTGAAGAGAAGAGAGAGAATAAAAAAAAAGATACTCTCGCTGGCACATCAGAAAGATATTTAGATGATGCCAGTGTTTACCCAACTGAGCGCCGCGTGGCTGCTGGCGACAGCCCGACTCGTCGTGGCCCGACGACGGCTTATTTTGCGCGTCATGTATGGATTTTACACTTGGTGTCAATGTTGGCCATAGATTGCATGTATTCCTAATAGAGCGCGCGCCATGCGGCTCGGCAAAGGGAATGAAGCCGTCCGCTGGATTACGGATAGACAGCTCGGAAAAGCGGGGGCCTGCGATTTGCATCAGACAAAAAAAAAAAAAAAGAAGCGTCGAAAGAAAGACGTAGTGAGAGGAAAGGGAAACAAGGAGAAGGGGGCTTAGAGAGTGGACCACACTTGCCAAGCCAGTCAGGGATAAATCCTGCGGTTAGGATCAAGTATTCCGGGCAGCCATTTGGCCCCAGGTTCCCTCAAAGCAAATGGAAAATAACAGGCTGTGAGTAAATAGGTGGCCGGGTAATGATAGCTCTGTCAAGTTCTAAAGTGGAGAAAGGCAAGAGTGTGGAGAGAGGAGGATAATAGGGAATGAAAGAGGAAAGTGTAGGAGAACGCAACGCGGTAGGGGAGGTCGGATGACAAATAAGACAAAAGGGCTACCGGGAAGGTTTGGGGTGGAATTAGGGGAGAGGGATGTCTCGCACAACAAGAGGCCAAAAGGGAGAGCAGGAGGACACGGTGACACAATTTCTTGTGGAAGCCTTTTTGGAATAAGCTCACTGGCGTTTTTTTTTTTTTTTTGCCAAGATGCGCATGTGTGCGTGTGCATGTGTGCGCCTCAGGCTCCAACTTCTGTCGGCACTCTTGAGATCTACATCTGGGTCTCAATTCTGCTCTCAGCTCACACATTGCAAACACTTATATCTGCTTACCACCCCCAAAGAGGGCTGTTTTTTTTTTTCCTCAGATCGCTTTTACTGTCAAGTATATAATAATTTTTATACATATATTTTAAATTGCATACTCCCTCATTGCAAAACTTGGTGATTTTCTTCCACGTTTTTCTATCTATTCAAATCGCTTGTTAACGATACCATCCATGAGCACCGAATGACAAGCGCACGTGCGCGAGATTATCATCGTCAGCTCCAGACAGCGTGTTTAATCCATTCTCACCACTTAGCCGATAGAGCGAACGAGTTGAATTTACGAGGCCGACAATCCTTTTATTGTTGGCGCAGTAATATATGCTCGATTTCACTTGCTTTTCCATGCGTTGAACCCTCACATTTTCTCTCACTTGCAGCTCCAACAAGACGTTTTTATTCATTACCGCAATATATGAGGAAAAAGTCCGAATAGAATACCAATAGATTTATACGTCATGAGCGTCTAAGTAAAATTAATAGTTTCCTAATATATATATATATATATATATATATATATATATATATATATGGTGGAAAATCTGTGGTCCTAAACTCTATGGTCTTATCCTTTATGGTCCTGGTATACCTGTCCCCCTTGGCCTAGGTCCTATCCTCCACTGCACTCACCTCACAAATAGTAAATAATAAAAATATAGTAAATTGAGTGTACTTAGTGCTTCATCACAAGTTCACAAAGCCACAGTTTTTCTTTTTAGTTTAAAATATTTTTGCTTTAATCTTCAGGATCATGGCTAACAGCAGTCGCCAAGATTGGTTTCACAGTGTGTCACTTCATTTTTCAGAGTTCCAATAATGCTCCAGTTAATTAACAAGGTCAATAGGTGAGATCGGCTGCCGTAGCGGTTGTGTTTGGCACGTCGTTGTTAATAATCTTCCATCCTCGCTATCAGATATATTGGCAGGCTTTGAATGGCTTTCCAATAATGACATGCACCTCCTCCAGTGGGTTTATTCTCAAAGAATCGGCTACCTTGTCGCCTGCTAGCAAAGTGCTTAGGTCAATGACATAAGACAGCGTTTGTGTACACATGCAGACACATTGGACTGCAGCCAACGGGGAGCGCCTCGCGAGTGTTCCTCGCCGTCATTATATCCCAATCAGAGGGGCATTGTGAGCGCGAGTGTTTGTATATTTTCGCCACCCGTGGAGCGCGCTCGCATGTCCCCCTTGATTCGTGCGGACCACCGGCGCAGAGGGGAACCACCTGTCCGTCCAGGAAGCAGCGCACACGCGCTCTAGCCAAGATTAGCATATCCATATTTACTCATGGCTGGTGCATTCCTCTGCGGCTTTCTTAATGGCTTCACTTCCTTATGGTCTGAAAATACTTTCATATTCCTCCACCTGGCCAAAAAGCACATTTGTAAATATGATTTTTCCCTTTAATAGCTTTGAAAAAAAAGGACGGTTTGTGTGCTTGAGCGGTTCTAGGAAACGCTCGAGTGGCAAGCAATTACAAACAAGCCAATTAGTCCGGATTGGCAGCAGGTAGCCGGCTGTCTGCTCTCTTTATGATCCCTCAAAACACCATGCTAATCTAATAGCACGGTGACAGACAACGGAAGGCATTAACGATAAGAACGGGGATCAATAGCCGGGTTGCTTTATTGCCTTCCGGCTCTGTTTTCATCAGGGCGAGCGTCTCGAAAGGTTTTTAATTGAAAACGCCCGTGAACGTTGCGCCGATGCTGTGTAATGAGACATTTGATTGGCTGTGTAATAATATTTGTTGAAGTTCGATACGAGCGCGAGGGCTCCCTGTTGATGATAAGCAATAAAGCTCCGGGCAATAAATGTGATATCAATACCTGTAACCCAAGCTGATGATGACAGGGATAATGCGAAGGCATAAGTAAGGACGGTGGAGGCGGGGAGATGCTGAGAAATAGCAACAGGGGAGAGTGGCCAAAGCCTCTATTAAAACCCTTCTGCTCTGCTTGTTCCAAATAATGGCCCTATTGTGTTTGACTAAGGCGGATTGAGTCACAGAAGAGTGAGTGAATGACAATGGGGTGAAAGATGATGAATGAGCGCAGAAGAAACAAACAAGGCCACAAAAAGGTCGGAAAAGTTGGACGTAAACATTTACACTGACGGAAAGGTCATACAGGCAAGTGCAGTAGGTGGCAAAATATCAGAATCCTGATCTAAGCTGTTTGTTCAGCCTTGGTGGAGGTCTGTGCACTCCGGAGTTTATCTTAACTAGTTTAAATGCGCCACTATGCCTCACAGTTTAAGTCCAAGGAGGTCCGTTCGAAAACCAAGCTAAAGACCGTTCAATCGGTTGTTTGCAATAATCGAGGCTGTTGTTAACAACTTGTTAACATCTTGACACCAGCAGAGGGGAACAAGGAAGCAGGGACGGTGCGCTCCACTGGATTCCAAAGCAAATGCCGTCCGCCCCGTCTCCACTTTGAGGGGGGAAACAAATGGAACTGTGACAAAACGCCAATCACTTGAGTCATGGCAACCAAATAAACAACGGCGTGTACGGAGCATTTCCACAACTGAAGGACAAGTCGGGGAAAAAACACATCTGAGAAAAACCTCCGCCAAGGCCGAGCAAATTATACACTTTTATGTGGTATTTTATGCTACATAAGATTTCATTTAGTCATTAAAATTCAGTCATGTTCACTGAGAAATTCAAGAAATTTTTAAATAAAAATAGATATGCCTATCTAGACTGGTTAGCACGTCCGCCTTCCAGTACTGAGGACTCCGGTTCGAGTCCAGGCTCCGGCATTCCTGGGTGGAGTTTGTTTGTTCTCCCGTGCCTGCGTGGGTCTTCCCCGGGTACTCCGGTCTCCTCCCACATTCCAAAAATACGCATGACAGGTTAATTGGGCGCTCCGAATTGTCCCAAGGTGTGCTTGTGAGTGTGGATGGTTGTTTGTCTCTGTGTGCCCTGCGATTGGCTGGCAACCAGTTCAGGGTGTACCCCGCCTACTGCCCATAGCCAGCTGGGATAGGCTCCAGCACCCCTCGCGACCCTTGTGAGGAATAAGTGGTCAAGAAAATGGATGGATGGATTATATTTGTACTTTATATATGCCATAAAATACATTAAGGGGCAGTTAATATGAACTAGAAAGAAGGATAGATTAACCAAATGGATCAACCGAAAATTTGCAATAGCGATAACATAAACACGTCTGACAGATGCCCATTAATAATATTAATTTATTCAAATTCGTTCTTGGTCCCTACGCTGCATCCTCTCTCCAAAGTTTCCCCATTAATTACTTAAGTAGATTTAAGTAAGCATGCTAACAAACAAACAAAAATAACCTTCTTGGCAAACGCTAGCAAGCCGATTTCAAAGCTGAAACAAAACAAAGCAAAAGTCTCTGTGAGATGAAGCGTCACAATCTGACAGCGCAACAAACACGCGCCGGGCGGGGAACGAGTGCGCATGCACGCAAAACATTCCGCCTTGAACCCCATCCAGGCCGGCGCTCAGCTTTCCCTGCCTCCAATCTGACGGAGCGAAAATCCCTCTCGCTGCAACTTCAACCAAAAAGACGGCCTTCTCGGAGCGAGCGCTTGTCTCGCTTTCGTCACTTACTCGGCAGTGGATTAGGTTGGAGAGGGCTTAGCTAGGCCGTTTCCGTGTCAAAATATGGGAGACCAAATGGGAGGTTGACCGTCACGTGTGTGACATGACTTGCAGAAAAAAAAATGATAGTGAAAGGGGCCAGGATGATGTTTAATAGTGTGTTTGCATGTGAGGAAACTGCGGTGTCCCAAGCTCTCTGGTGTTTACTGACAGGAAATGTTTGTCCAGGCATACGGGAGGGGGAAACTCGCCGTCTCATATCGCAAACACTGGGAAAGTGGCCCAGCGCGCACGCACATTCACACGCACACACACAAGCGTGTAAAAAGGGGAATCTGACGGAAGCGCCAGTCTTTGTGAGAGAGGCGCGGCATTTGGTAGCGGGGAAGTGGGAGCGGGCGAGTCGGCCGCTATTGCTGCATTCCAACAAACTGGGAAGTCGGAGGAGGAAAAGTGGACCGGGATGCCAGTCAAAGTTCGAAGAGTTCAAACGAAGAGTTCTGCTTTTGTTTGTGTCACGAGTTGTGAAGGGGAGCAAAAATAACCGATCCCAAAACATTGGTCAACAAAGACTCAAATAGGAAAAGCAACATTAAAAAAAAAAAAAAAAACCTTTATGAAAAGTTTTTCAAAACGAGCCTATCCCAGCTAATATACGATGACCCTGGACTTGTCAACGGCCAATCACAGGGCAGATGTCATCCAACCAATCAGATCTGTGTAAAGTCTAGTTCAATCACTAATTTAATATCACTGCCATTGATAAAAATGGTAGCGCACATGGCATCACAATTGTGTTTAGATGAACGAGTGACGCAATAAATAAAACATTGAGCTAAATCAGCAGATTAATGAGCAGATATTAATCTGCATGCACTTAAGTTTCATCGAAACCCTAACAGTGATACATTTTTTTTTTTAACAAAACAGGCTTACCCAAATATATCTCAGTGAACTATTTTCACTCGTTATTTCCTAGAAAGAAAAAAAAAGCCACGCATATCCAAATATATCTAAGTGAACTATTTTCACTCATTTCCTAAAAAAAAAAAAAAAAAATAATAATAATAATCTTGAAGTGACATAATCCTGCATGGCTCCCGCAATGTGAGGTTAGAGGCGAAATTGCAAAGACTTATGAAACAGACGGAGTTTTTGTTCTCAAGTTATTTTCAACACTTGAAATGAGTTAATAATGTGAGAAAAGGATCGTCAACATTTGGCCAGACCAATCGTATCAATGTGTGAAAAATATGAAATGGACACATTTTGAGACATACAAAATGTCCGCCTGACGGTGATGAAACAACCACTCGGGCTAAAATTCTTAGCTAACGCAGATTTTCTTGATGTTTATGGAGTCAGAGACGAACGAGAACGTGCAGACTCCAAAAAGGAAGGCTAGTGCCAACATTCCAATCGGGAACCTCAGAATGTAAAGGAATAATTGGTCAAAGAAAGTTTATCATCGGAATATTGTTTTGATCAGATTAAAAATTACATTTGCAGCAACACAGCGAAAAAAAATACGACAAAACATGCTTCAACAGCTCTTACTGTGTCTGAGTCAGCGCACGATTGCAGTGACATTTCCTTTTGAAAAAACTTTCTCACCTACTTAAACGAGAAACTTTAGCGCGACACTTCTCCGCCTTGTGATTGATTGCAAAAAAAAAAAAAAAAAAAAAAAAGGAGTTTGCAACAATGATCGTATGTGAGAGGTTTATTCCGGGAGCGCTTGCCAATTTCGCTCGTCTCTGGCTGTCCTGCCTGATGTTTTTATTTGCGCGTTCTGTGTGTGGGCTCGTAAATTAAGGACAGCGCTGGAGGCCCTGCGAGAGCGTGGGCGGATATTTGCGGCTGTTTACCAACACCCGTCTGTCAGGAAAGCGTCAACACGTGAAAGGCGACTCAAGTTTGACTTACTGGCTGGTGAGGGCGTGCTGTAGCCGCTGAGAGGAAGTCCCGGCAGGGCCGGCGGCGACAGGCTCCCCAACATGTGGGGGAAGAAGTAGGAGTAGTTGGGCATTGGGAAGCCGTTGAGGTGCGGCCCCGGCATGGGGTTGCCCTTCCCTGCCATGATGCGCAAGAAAACCCCTCTGTGGTTTGTAACGGAGCCAAAAGTCAGTCAGTGTCGTTTACTGGTTGGATTTATCCCCCATGGGAATGCTGGATTAGCGCATAATCCAACCGAGTGTCCAGCGAAGGTAGCAAACTAGTCGCCGGATGGTTAAAATCCAGTTGAGGGCTCAGTTAGTGAGGAAATAATGTTGAAATATTAAAAAAAAGGAGCTCCAGGGTGTTTTATCATTCCTTATCTTCAAATCCAACGGATTGATAGTGATGTTAGTGGTTACACGCTTCCTCTACAGAGTTCCTTTTTGGCTCCGATCACATGATGCCACCATGTTCTCCCGGGATGGGCCTCCTCCTCCTCCTCCTCCTCCTCCTCCTCCTCCTCCTCCTCCTCGCAGCCTCTGTCGAGAGAAATAGAAGAAAAAAAAGGCATCATTCAGTGGCGGGATTGTTTCGCCTTTCAGCCGGCGAGCTGGAGCTAAACAGCGCTTTTGTTTTGACGCTAATTAATGGTAATGTCTAGTCTGAAACCTTACGAAAACAACCCATCTGCCTTAATTACCTAATGGGGTGTTAAAACTGTGAGGAGAGCGGTGGGCGCGTGATGTTTCCTCACAGCTTTTGCGCGCTGCTCATTAACAGTGACAGGCTGCAAAATAGCGCGGGAGACGAGCGAAAAAACACACAAACGCCAGCACAAAAGAAAAACTTGGCTAATTACGCCAGTTGCCGGAGCCAGAGGTGAGACCCAAGGTGCCACTCTGGGACCACCAGAGATTTGTTGCTGCAGAGTTTACTTCCAAAACAAAGACAGAGAGTTGTTACCGGCGCAGAGAGAACGTACGTAATTGTTATCAAGAGGTACGCCGACACCCCGGCATAAACAAGATTAAGAGAGTAGCATGGCTTCAAAACAGCTTGTCACAACACAAGCGCAGTTTATTCTTTCCCGTAATGAGCCATTTATAAGTTGGTGAGAGGAGAGAAAAAAAAAAAAAGCAAAGAGAATGTGTCTTTGCATGAACGTTGTTGCACAGGAATGTGACGCTGGAACATGAATCACACCAGGACATCACGGATGAACTCTTGGAAAGGGAGAGGGGTCAAGGTAGACTTGTTGCCACTTGTTTAGTGTGCGTAAAGCACCGTGATGTGACAGCTGAGAGGCGTGTACGGCAAGCAACCATATACGGATGGGAGACAAACTGATAGGAAGCATCAGTCACTTGGACACTCGCCCCTTAGCTGTGGTTAAGATTAGGGCGCCACTGCGGGGCGGCCTGGGCCCTATTTGTGAGGTGTGCAGGTGTCAAATGTAAATTGCACAACTGCATATTGTTATTAAAAAAAAAAAAAGTTGTTCTTTGTTCCCAGAATGCAATGCTCATAAAAAATAAGATTTGCATTGTTTTCAACAAATCGAATTATATATTTTGTTTTGTGTTTTGCGTTGGGCCATGGGATCATTGTGTTGTTGTAGTCCTGCATTTGTCCCTTGTGGTGATGATGATGTTGTCAGTTGCTATGCAGCTGCTACGCCCCTTGTGATGATGTCTGTTGCTATGCCCGTCGTGATGTTATTGTTAGTTGCTATGCAGTTGCTCAACTCAACTTTATTTATAAAGCGCTTTAAGAACAGGCTATGTCTCTTGTGATGATATTGTCAGTTGCTAAGCAGTTGCTATGTCCTTTGTGATATTATCAGGTGCTATGCAGTTGCTATGCCCTTTGTGATGTTATTGTCAGTTGCTATGTCCATTGTGATGATATTGTCAGTTGCTATGTTGTTACTATGTCCCTTGTGATATCAGTTGATATGCAGTTGCTATGCCCCTTGTGATGGTGATATTTGTCAGCTGTTTTGTCCCTTGTGATGATGATACTATCAAGTGCTATGCAGTGGCAATGTCACTTGTAATGATATAATCAGTTGCTATGTTCCATTGTGATATTGTCAGTTGCTATGTCCATTGTGATGATATTGTCAGTTGCTATGTTGTTACTATGTCCCTTGTGATATCAGTTGATATGCAGTTGCTATGCCCCTTGTGATGGTGATATTTGTCAGCTGTTTTGTCCCTTGTGATGATGATACTATCAAGTGCTATGCAGTGGCAATGTCACTTGTAATGATATAATCAGTTGCTATGTTCCATTGTGATATTGTCAGTTGCTATGGTGACATAGCATTATGATATTGGCAGTTGCTGTGTGTGACGATATTGTCATCTTGCTATGCAGTTGCTATGTCCCTTATGATTATATTGTCAGTTGCTATGTCCCTTGTGATGATGTTATTGACAATTGCTATGTCCCTTCCCTTGTAATGATATTGTCAGTTGTTATGGTCCTGTATTTGTTACTATTAGCCAATTTATTAAAATGTATTGAAAATAGCTGGAGAACAAAACTCCACCTCTTCCTTCCCTCTGTGGGAGCTGTGCAGTATTGTCACCTCAAGATTGGAAGTCACGATACTTTTTTTTTTTTTTTGACAATATCAAGTGACAATAGTTAGGTTAGACTTGAGTGAGACTATAAAAATGATCGCAGTTGTTTGCTATTGTGAAGTATAAAAGGATTTTTGTCTGGTCAGTAGAAATCGGAAGGTTGGATGAATGGTTATACAAAATATGATTTTATGCGTCAACCATATAGCTGCGACATATATTGTGGTACTTCCAACAAGAGTGATGTGTCTGTATCCAGCTCTAATAAGTCTCTTAATCAAACTGTGAGCTGACTTTATGGGCTCGGCCCTTCCACTCACTGACGTATTTTTATTGTATTGATTGTTGTGCTAGAGTACTCTTGTCACTTTGTCATTGTGAGGTGGCGTGCGCTCTGGTCAGGCCAAAGGCTGAGCTTGTATTAGGCTGAAAGCTTAAACAGCATTTTTTTTTTTTATAACCCATGGGAGTTGGCTATAGTAATATTTGCTTTTAAAGCCCCCCCGCTTGCTGAATAGGCTGCTATTAAATCAAAAGTGAGCTGAGTTAAGAAACACATACCCTAACAAATGCCTGTAAGGTATTGCATTACAACCATCAATATTTGAAAATAGCGCCGCTACATTGCACAATGGCGGGATCATACAAAATGCATTAGAATTGTCAGCACCCTGCAAGTGATGTAATGCCATCTATATTTCCATGTAACAGCCAGGGGCTGTATAGATGCTCCAGTCTTTCAATAAGGAGCAACCTCTCACTGGGTCAATGGGAGAACTCACTGGCAGCAAATGGGTCGACTTTCTTCACCATTATCATTACAGCGTCTTGTGTGGCTGCCATTAGTGGCTGCTGTGACTGATATGCTGTAATCGCACGTCACCGCTCTTTGTTGTGGCGGGGAAACAACTCATCACAAGTGATGTCGCAGTAAATAAACGGGGCAATATATCCTGACGAGAGTGCAAGACAGCCAAACTCTTGATTTTACGCTTTTAATTATGAGGGTTTTTTTCTAATCGTTATTATATCATAATTACTGAAAGAGTGATCAAATTCATCGAACTGATCGGACAATTGGAGATACAACTGACATCGAGAAGTGAACTACTCTATATTGGGACTTTTAAGTGTATCCACAATGAGCCTTGTCATTTGCTTGCAAAGTGTGTTTCACTATTTTTATAGTTTAAACTTGTTTTTTAACACCTCTGAAAGTTCAGAAAAAAATGAGTTTTTCATTCGTCAATAAAGATAACATTTGTAATTAGTGCCATCTGGTGGTGAACTACTTGAATGCAGCAAAATAAGTTAAAAACGTTCAATATAGTGACCCCAGAGAGACCAAACATCATAATCCTACCACCAATTATTAGATTCACAAAGTTTGTCTCATTCGGGTATCAGTTGCAGAAAGCCTCGCAATATAATAAAATATTCTATGTGCCTGGAATAGTCAAAACATGGCACTCTGATTAATATTGCATTTGCGGAATATTAATTAAGCGGCAAAATCCACACGTTTTTATCCATCTCAGCGGGCGGCCATTTTGAAACTTGCTGTTGACTTGAAATGACATTTTCTTAGGGCTCAAGTAACGACCAATCACGGCTCAGCTTGTGAACATCACGTGACCAAACTCAGAGAACAGCTGAGCCGAGATTGGTTGTGACCTGAACAACTGTGATGGCATTTTCAGTCGACAGCAGAGGGCGGTATAATGTCAAAATGGCAAAAAACAGGTGTTTTTTGCTGTTTAGTTTATGTTCCACCAATGCAATATTAATCAGAATGCTATGTATTTTGTGTTGGCTTCAGTTTTATCATCATTTGCATTATTTCCAATGGAAATGTTTTCTTTTTTTCCTAGCTATCATAATACAGTACTATTAGCAAGTCTAAAAATTTTAAGCATGTGTCATACTATATTTCTCCTGAACTTTTATCTGCTCAGACAAACAGTCGTGCATGTGCAGATTATGGATGCAGCCTAAGCATTTCCTGCCAACGTTGTTCTCTGACAGCAAAAAGACACACGCTGTGAGCGCATTCAGCTACAGAAAGACTAAGAATATAATAACCTCCATTAGTTCATGACTCTTTACAAAGCCCTCTTTCCATCTTTGAATCTTTCTCACCGGCACGTGATGTACTGAATATGTTCTGTATGACGCACAAGGTCACCGATAGGGAGCTGTTGTGTGCAATATGCTGAAAGTGCTGCCGGTTCACTGGCGTCAAGGGCGACAATTGTGTCGGAATAAGAATGTCCAGCAAATGTCCAGCGATGACCCCGCCGGGCTGTATAAAACTACAAATGTCAACTTTGGGTTTGTTGCAGCATGTCACATTCGCTTACTTGCATAATATAGGATTAACATAAGTAATTGTGATGTCGCTTATAGTTGCCCGGTGGCTGGATTCATGCATTTAACTCATTCGCTCCCAGCCATTTTCACGGAAGCAATCCCGTTCGCTCCCGGCTGTTTTAATGGATTTTGACTGATTTTGAAAGGCCCACAGAATATTGTGTTCTATTGCTATAAAAGCATGAACCCTATCAAAAGAAAGATTAAATTCTCTTCTTTCATCAGGAAAAAAAGTATGTTTCTATCTGTTTCCGTATTGCAGCAATTAGCATTAGAAGAGAGCTAAGTTTCATCAATTTTCACAAATCTATTTAAAATTGTAAGTAATTTAGCTTTTTTTCTACATGGCTGTCACCTGCTGGCCATTTGTGTAATAACTACCATTTCTGCAAGCGTTCTTTGCAGTTGAGAGCCTGCATCAAAAACTTCTGTATGCTGTAGCATAAAAAAACAAAACAAAAAAAACGCATAAATACGTCTTTGGGACACGTAAAACATTTAAAAAAACGTATTTACACGTTATTGGGAGCAAATGAGTTAATGTACTACTTTGGAAAGATTTTCAACTCAGCAGCGTCTATTTTTAAAGCTTTATCTCTTACCAGCACATGCGATATTCATTTCAACATATGTAGCCATAAATGCGCAACTATATGAAGGCTCCAGGTGGAGCCTAAGTGATCACTAACAGTAGGGGGAAAATAAACAAACAATCTGGGTCACTTGGTCTTCACCGCGGCGGTGGCATGTAACAGCCAGAGAGGAGGAAGGTTCAGAGGTCGCGTAGCACGAGAGACCGTAATTGCTTGTGACAGCAAACTTTGAATTAATCATCGGCCAAACAGCAAATGGCAGAGCGGGGTCGGGGTGGACGGGCGGACAATACGGCGAGCGCAGCCACGGGGGACGGCCCACGCTACGCATGACATACAGTATGGAGGCTGGTGCGGACATAAATAGACGCAACACATGGCAAGATGGCAACGCGCTCGCGGTTCAACAAGGGTTACGCGAAGGAACAGTTAGGAGATGTGACAATTGTGATGCTATGCATTGTGTATACATGCTAGTTGGTTATTTACAGCAAGGGAACGGTTTAATTTTAGATTAAATAAAATATTTAGATGCTATCTGTGTCAATTGCAAAACTGTCACATAATGGCCTTTTCGTGCCATATGCGGATATAAGTACAGTGGAGTTGAATTATTTTAAAGAATGCAGGATAACGCAAATGTTACCTCCAATTTCTTGAATACGAAATTTGATAAACGGATAAAAATATATATATCAAAGGAGGTTTTCTGAAGTTTGCATTTTGTGTGGTTTCTGTTTGCAGTTAGTGGTGTCTTAAAATAGGAGTTGAGTAACACAAAACTAGGGATGGTCAAATGATACTTTTTTTTTTTTTTTTTTTTTTCAGACCAATACCAGTACAAGTACACAACTCGAGTAGACACTGATACCAAAACCAAGTACAGATACCAGTAGTAATTTTGATAAATAAAATTTCCCCCCAAGAAACAATGAAAGATAATTTTCAAGAAAAGACATACACTCCAAATATTGCATTTTCTTAATATTACTTGGAATTAATGGCACATTTCTATTCTTATCATTTGTAATTTCTATTTTCTGATAGTAAATCAGCCACAGTCGCAATTACCAATACCTTAAAATAAGGCCCGATTCCAGGTATCGGCCTGATATCGGTACTTGCCCAACGCAACTCAAAACACTTAAATAATCTTTGATTTTATATAAGAATAATCTTAAATATAAAAAAAAGCTATTAGTCCAAGCAGTTTTGATTCCATGCAACACATGTAAAGCAGTTTTCAGAAACTGTGCTTATAAAACAAAATATTTATATTTTTAAGTGATACATTCATGAATGCTATATTATTCCTTTATCTTCCATTTGTGTGAAGGAATAACACGTATGCATTAATCTTCATGTTTTGATTTGGAAAAGCATGTGTGTAGTGCTCCCAATGGATTTGCATGTATGGAAATGAAAACTATTTCTAACAATGAATAGAATATAATCCTGACTCTATCTGACAAAAAAAGAAAACATTATTTAATGCGCCAGGTGGAGTGTGTTACCGCGGGGATCTCGAGCAGGTGCGATAACGCGCCTGTTGCTTGGACAAAGGCCCGGTTATGAACCGATGAATGAAATATGAAAAAAAAAAAAAATTTGCCCTTAACTTTTTGACCGACATCTGGCGACGCTCCCGCGAGAGTACGTTGCAAAACGATCCAGATGACTTTGAATTTCACTTTGAAGGCTTAAGTGTAAAACAGCCGACTCTCCTGTGGGTAACACCAAAGGCTGTCAAGCTTGGTTGTGGATGTGAATCTTTTACATCCGTCGTATGGCTTTGCAAAGGTGCCGGTGACGGAAGTCGCTGGGGCACGGCGCGTTCTAATTTTCATGAGGAACGCTTTCGTGCGCTCCAATACATGTCACGAGGAAAATGTGCCAATTCAGTAGCGAATGCGCGCATGAGTGTATACATACATGTGCAACAAAACACACTTGTTGACAAGTGTCTAAGCTAGCGCACGTGCGTGCGCGTGTCCCGAAATGTCCTGAGTCACCTTTGCATGCTGTCGATCTGCCCTGGGGTGGGGGAGGCATCAAACTGTACTTTTCATGCTCAGATTTGCATAAAAAGTAGAGCACGCAGAGCAGCACACTGCGACAAGTCACTCGCACTGTATCTCAGCTAATGTTATGTGAATTATTCAGGGCAGAGTGGCCATGCTAAAAATCACTAAAAGTAGTGGACTGTGGTTTATACACTCGCTATGTTGGGGCTGGAAATGAAGATAGAAACAGTATCAACCCATTAAGATGTTCCGCAACACGTCGAAAGAAGTAGAGTTGTCCGCCATGAATAGCAGGGATTACTCTAGTTCCAATTTTTTTTTTTGCTATTCAATAATTATTAGTATTTTTACTCCTCATAAATCTCCACTTTAAGCAGACCGACACTTTATGCGTCATGTGCTAAGGTTGGACCCCAAAGCGCAGACACAAATAAGATTTTAACTATTGATTCATATCGAGAGGCGTCGAACAAACTTGACAAGATGAGAAACAACGAGAGCTGCACACAGGAACAGTGGTAACAGAAGTAATAATCCGACAAAGACGCACGCTTCTCAGAAGGCTTATATAGACAAGGACTCGATCTGATTGGTTGTGGTTCGACATGTGGGTAACAGGACTGACGTGGAATTTTCTGATTGACTGTTGACCAGGTAAAGGCATTAAAGATTCTTGACATCACATAACATCACATAGCCTAAAACCAGTCGAAACTAGATGCTGGTTATATCAGTTCAAAAAAGGCACTTGTTACATCAGTACATAACAGACACTTGACCTCACAGTCATGAACCCAAACTTAACAAGTCATGAACTCAAACGTAACCCTGGCGTGACCCTAGACGTGACATTATGGGTGAGCGAGCTGCAAGTTGGGAGGGAGGGAGATAGGTGTGTCGCAAGGAGGCTAAAGCGTGCTAAGTGCACATCCAAGCCAGTGAGACCCGTCAGCTTTTTTTTTTTTTTTTTTGCCAAGGCCCCCCTGTGGGCTGAATCCACTTGTCAGCGAGGCGGGCAGGGTGACATTTGTGCCTCACCTCAGAAAGGTCACACGCTAATTATCTCAAAGGCCAGCAAGCGGCGGACCAGCAAAGAATAAGAGTAAAACTTGTGGATGAGTCGCGAGCACGTGTGTCAGGATTCAAGATGGTCGCTTGCTTCCTTTGCACAAAAACGAGCGCTGCCGCGTGTGACCGTCCGTGCAGAACTTGACCATCTGTACCAACCTGGATACAGAGTTGGAAATTTTTCTTGAACTTTCCTAGGTGATACATTACATCCTTTAGGGGACAGTAAATTCTGCAACTAAGTCTATTTGGTTCCACTCTAAGTAGAGTAAAATTTACATTTGGAGGAGAGTAAAGTAAAAAATTAAACTAAAACAAAAGTCACTCAAGGGTTGAGGAAAAAAAAACCCCCACAGCTTTAGAGGATGTTTTTGTCTCCTCTTGGAGATAGGAAAACAGTAGGAGTGGCATAGCTCAGGTGATAGTGGCAGTCTCCCAAGCTGAAAGTTGTGAGTTTGCGCCTCAACCCTTGTGTAACTTTTTTTTTTTTTTTTTATAAACTAGTCACATTTAGTCAACATCTCTCCTTGCAAAATTTACTTAGGATTTCTGAGTGAAAAATTGTAACAGGTTTTTTCATATGATGGGCAAATTCTCTCATACAAACTAAAAATACTTGAGTAAAATTTACTCTGAATATTTTACTCTTTTACTCTATTTGGAGTGGGATCAAACAGTTTAGAGAAAATTTTACTCTACAGAATTTACTGTGCATATTTAAAGCAACAGGCCACCAACAACGTTCACCGACAAAGAAAAAATGTCACTTTAGCGACATACCCGTTGTAGCGCAAAAACGGTTCATAAAAACTAATTGAATTGATGTGAAACAGTGCAACTTTTACGATGCTCAGAAGGAAGAACCTTATTCAGAAGAATCTTCAGAAGATTTATCTTTCTGAAGTTGAGTTGCAAGGAGATAGACTTGATCAGTCGTCAATTTTAGGACTTGAGACTTGCTGGTAAGCTACCACTAATGCGGAGTGCAGAGGCTACCTCATAAAGCATGACTTATGACTTGTTTAACACAACCTAAGTAATGACTTGACTGGACTTGCTTGAAATTTAGCAGGGACTCAACTTGTCTTCCTTGTTCTTTTGATACAATAAAGGCCCTTTCCCACTGCACTGATCACTGCACAGTGCGCCATTGACCAATCCAGTGACTTATGACAGCAGGTTATGACGACATCTCATCAAATAAGAGATATGGCGACAGAGTGATTTTAAACAGCAGTCGATTCGGACTCAGTTTACCCACTCACCTGTTTGTCTCCAAGTCCCACATGGCTCTTTTTTTTTTTTTTTTTTTTTTTTTTGCTCATCAAGATCAAGCTAAAGAATCATTAATCAAGGAAGAAGCGGAACACAACGCAACATGCAGCATTTGCTTTTGGGGCTACCCACTGTAACCATTCAGCTCAGTCAATATTTGCAGGAGGCTATGGTTACAGAAAGCTCCCACATGCACATAAACACACGGGCCTGGAAGGTACACGCACACACGCACGCACAAAATGTCCCACTCGCGCTCAAAGGAGGTCGAAGATACAAAGGGCCATAGATCACCGATACGAACGGCCCGCGGCAAGCTCCTTGTGTCTCACTTTTTTTTTTTTTTTTTTTTTTTCTTCTGGACATTTTTCCAGCTCTGTAAAAACATGAAGGGCTGGGCTCGATTGTTTACACAGCTGGCTCCATGGAGCGGCTTGCTTAATATGAAATATGAAGAGAGTAGAGAGGTGAGAGGGGAAAGAACTCGGAGGAAAATGGCGAGCGGAGCCAGGATAGAAGGGCGGGGAATCAAAGGCTGAAAGTGGCCGGCAGTGGAGGACGTTAGAGGGAAGTATAAGACAGTAAAAGAGGCATCATTAAAGGGATAGTTCGGATTTTGGGACATGAATACAGCTGATCGGCGTGCCTTCCGCCGTAATTATAACTTCGAAAAGACAAACGACTTGTAGATTAGTGCGCGTCTATCAGCTGTATGCAGGGCGCCGCGCAGGGATACGAACGAACAGAGAAATAGTACCCGGCGGTAAAGGAGTCTGACTTTTTTTTTACCAGGGCCATGTTTTGTGATGCAAATGTATCACTCTTTTGAACCAAAATTGTTTTTTGAAGAAAAACACTTTATTTCCGTGATCCCAGCCAACTTGCCGGACTACTTTCCTCTCGACCAAAACTGGACCAGAACTCGTGTCACGGAATGCTGTCAGGGGTAAACCAGTGCTGATCGCACACTACTAGAGGTGAGGATGAAATTGAGATTCATGTCCCAAATCACTTTAAGAAATAAAGGATAACTAGAATGACGGACTCGAAACTGTAACGCATTCAGAGTTCAACCCGAACTACAGATACTCACTGGTCAATATCTGAAACAGAGCTGCAGCTAGCTATTGAACATCACCGACAAACTATTAATCTTTGGTGGAGGTAGTAATTGAGGGAGGAAGAGCGCAAGGGCAGCACAACAAGGAGCAGAGAGCGTTGAGGTTTCCTTGTGGTGAGTCATGCCTCCTGCGGTCTGGGGTCCATGTTATTCTTTCACTGCAGTGACACACCACTTTCGTTCGGTTGCTCTCGCCCCGCCTGGCCCAACTGCTATTGCCTCACCGCGTTTGTAACCCTGAACAACAGCACAGTGGATCACTTCTGGCAAAAAAAAAAAAAAAGATTTGTATGCAAATGACTGACCTGATTCTGACAAATATATGAAAATACTCCCTTGAATTGACGCCATTCCTCAGTCAGAAATTCTCATTAATCATTTGATCTGACATACATACCATATATGGGTAATTATATTCTACTCACGGGGAATGGAGACCAAAAAAAAAAAAATTGTTATTTGCTTGACCTTTTTTTTAAATTTAAACACGACATCCCCGATAGAGATTTTAGATTTAGACAGAATGTCTGCGACAAGCCGAAACAGGCGGAGCATGATGAACATGTGACATGTATCCAATATGTTGTGACCTTCTGTGATGGAAGTGTTGCATGAGCATGTGGCACACAATGGGAGTCATGTCGGGGGCAAATGTGTTCCGGGCTCAACTGGAAATTGGTCGAGACGAGGGGCTGTCGCTCTGGTACGGTGAGCAGATTATCATTGAAGCAAAAATTTGATACTATTGGTCGGTCCCCACGTTCTCAACATCTGAGAAGTGTCAAGATGTGTGAAATGACGGTTGTGGTACATCTACAGTGTAATATGTATAAAATAGCAAATATGTTTGTGGTATTAGGTGATAAGCATTTATTTTATATTATAATACTATTCGAGGAAATACCCAATTATATTTGGTCACAAACTATTTGTGCGTCAACTTCTAGCAGATGTTCACCCCAAAATTCCGGAGGTTTGGCGAAAGTCAAATAACGTCAAAGTCACCTTGCTATATTTGGACACGATGTGGACTTTTACCAAGGACCTGGCAGGAACACTTGTTTCATGTCCAGTCCGACTAGACAGCCTAATTCAGACATGTTCTCATGTATACTGCAGTTTATGAAAAAGAGGATTGACGGTTTTGTGTGAAATAGGCTGTGAAATCATCGGAGGCCATTTTGTAAACACTCGACGGAGTTAATAACCGCGAGGTCAAGCGGGCTTTGGCAAAACCCTAGAAACAACACAATACACTTAAGAAAGCACGTAGAAGCTTGTGCATAGTGCGTGTGCATGTGTGTGCGCGTGTGTGTGTCATGTGAGTGTTCGCGAGGCGACACCATCGCCAACCTTGTTCCAGTTAGCCGGAGAGGCCCAGTGCAAATGAAGACCACATTTCTGCGGACGACTCCGAGAGACCGAACCACCCTCTACCCACAGATTCAAGGAGTATATGTAGTCAAAACAATGCATTATCATAGTCCAGGGGTCCGCCATCTTTATTGTCAAAAGAGCCATTTTAGGCAAACCATTGAACATTGTGATGAACAAAAAAGTACGGACATATTATGGCAATTTTGTTGACTTTTTATGGTTATAGTTTCTGCCATTTTTTTCTGCCTTTTTTTCTATCAATTTTCTGACATTTTTGACAATTTTGTGGACATTTTATGGTAATTTTTGGGATTTCTTGTTTTGGTTTTGGACATTTTATAGTTTTACTTACTTTTTGAAGTTGTTTTTATTTGTTATTTTACTTTTTTGGCTATTCCAAAGACATTTTATGGCAATTTTCTGTCTCTCTTCTTTTGTTTTTGGACATTTTATGGTTTCTTTTTGAACATTTTATTTTCTACTTTTTTAAAAAAAATACATTTTTGTACTTTTTTCGGCTGCTGTGTACATTATAGGGTAATTTTCTGCTCTTTTTGGATCTTTTTGGACATTTTATGCTATTTAAAAAAATATATATATATATATATTTCATCTACCTTTTGTCCGACATTTTTTGAATATTTAATTATAAATTGTTAATTTATTCAAACAATATTTTATCTAAAAAAAATGTGTAAACAAATAATAATTTCTACAATTTTTTTTTAGAGATCCACAGGGAGCCAAAAGAGAGGGACTAAAGAGTCATGTGGCTCTAGAGCCGCAGGTTGCAGACCCCTTTCATAGTCCATACCTCAACATATGCACCTTCAACCCAGATATTTACATTACTTTGTAGTCCCACAAGGGAACACAACACAGATCGCTCAAGAGGATGTTTCGGTTTTCCCCTCGCAAACGCACACACACACACACGCAGACGTGCGTCAGCTGTGTATGTGCTCACACAATCAGCATACATCCGCGCCGGCACACAAGGCTGTGTCACCTTTGAATACCTATATCCAGGATGTCAAGCTAACAATGTTTTGAGAAAGACTGGAGCGCATATTTCAACACAGAAGATCCGATGACACGAGAGTGAATGACGCACTTAAAGGCAGGGCCTCTTCCTGTTTATGCCGCCGCTCGCCCGCTTGAGGATCAAAAAAGATGTGCGGCTGTGCCCTCTTAAGAGACGGGCCAGAGTTTGGACAAGAGTTTCCATAAGCAGTCCAAAAGCAATAGCCACGCTATGATGTGATGAACTCATAATACGGTCGTGCATATGCACAATTACCATGCTTGATTGTGATTGTGCAAATGGTGGAATCGTGTTCACAGGTGAAAGCAACCGTAAACGTGTCAACGTGTTGATATCAAGCATTAGGGTGTGAAGAGAAAGCGCCACGGCAAATGTCACCGCATGTCCAGAGGGGCTTGTTAGCCTCTAGAAGGCTACGTTCATTCACTTGGATAAATCTATCATAGTGAGTTTATACCTGGCTGAAAGTGTGCATATTCACACTATAAGGCTTCGAGCTGGAGTAATGTCAACTACGAACCCTTTTATCCCATAAGAAATACAAACAATTGTGAAACAGTACACCATCAGTTTGCATGTTCACTGTTGCTGCTTGACCAACATGCTTTTCTTACAGTCGAACATCCACTTAACTCCTTCACTGCCATTGACGTGTATAGCCGTCATTGGCAGTGAATGAGTTAATACTATAAAAAAAAAAAAAAAAAGCAGTTGAAAGGAAAATCTTGTTCCTAACTTGGACTCGGTCTTGGTCCCTAACCTCCTGAGTGTAATTAGCCCCTGTTGCAGCTCCTAAACTTGTCCTACATTACGACTGGTAAAATGTATGTTGTAGTAGTAGTAGTAGTAGTAGTATCATTAGTAACATGCCAACACAACTAGGTGTTGACAAAATGCTGTGACCTTTCTCCACGCATAAGCTCGTAAACACGGACAGCATGGATCAGATTGAGTAGCCCAGAGGTCACGCTACAAATAGAAAAGCTTTGAGATTAAGAGCATGCATTAACCAACACATATGGATATCGGCTTTATATGTGGTTACTTATACACAGTCTAACGCCGAGATACAGCCAGCTGGAGGCACGAGAAAGAAAATTGTGATTCAAAAATTAACAGCTGGATGGAGCCAGGTTCAAACAGGCGGATTTAAACATAAAATATTTAATAATAATCAATATATTCAGCTAGAAATGTCGGGAGGGGGAGGGCCATAACGTGACAAAAGTGACTACACAGAAGTCCCATTTTTGTAATATAAAGATACTCAATATGAAATCATCACTAAAACTTCATTGTATTATATCTTGACGATACAGATCCAGTGCCGGTATTGGCCCACCCAAAAAGACTTAATGCAGGGCCCTCGAGAGCAAGAGTGTGACACCCATCCCACCACAGTTAATCCCCCTCTAATAGAAACACATCAACGAAGACGCATCAAGCACATCTCTCCTTGTCCTCTCTCACCTGCGCTCACAGAGTCATAAAACTCCCATTTAAAAATGCATGGGCTCCATAAGCTGCCAAGCCTTTCTATTAACTGTGTTATAGTGTAGCTCGCTATAGCTGCTGACGACAGCCGGGGAATTCAGCTTTCCATTAGGACGGAGGGAGGCGCGGGTAGATGAGATGCTCGGATGAAGGATGAGAAATGAGACAGAATTGAGTCATTTTTCTTTTTGGCACGCCACCGCAATCTGACGCCTGGATGCTCGAGCGCGCGGAAAACGGGAGAGGTTGTGAAATAAGCTAAGCAGCACATTTGCTAATAGTTAAACCATGTGTATTTATTTGCGCGTATTTTACGAGGTTTTGCGCACCTGCGCGCCGAGCTGCCTCTGCGGCAGTGGCAAAAGATGGATTGATTGGAGTGTTCCTCTGAGATCCCCCCCCCCAGTGTCCTTAGGCGCTCACCAGATGACTATTGATCGGTTAATTGATTGATTGGCATCTGGCCGACAAAGAGTCAACAACATCATCGCTCTTCCGTGGCCCCCGCGCGACAGCAAATTTAAACAGCTACATCCTGAAGACAAACGTTTGCACAGAATTTGTTTCCCCTCAGGATGACGTTCAATAACTCTTCTATGCCAAAAGTTGTGGTGATAGTATCTAGCCTGAAAAGACACTTACACTTCACCGGAACTTCGAAGAAAGCGCTAATATTCAGCTGTAAATCCGTCATAATCAGAGCACGTGCTCATTTATCAAACCCTCTCATCTGCGCGTCCTTGAACGTGACACTAAACATCAACCTGCACTTGATAAGAGCATCTGCTTAATGCCTTTGAATTAAAATGTAAATGAGATTTCAATAGTTTGGGTGCGACTCCTACATGCCAGCCTGCATTTTTCCCCTCATAGTTCACCTCTCCTCATCCCCGCCTCCCTTTGCGTCTACAAGTCAAACACGAGCTATGAAAATTAATGAGCGAGCTGCTAAAGCAGGGGTGACACTCGGGAACAAGGCTCCTGTCCCTCTAATGGACCATATAGACAATGTCGGACGCATTTCAATTAACAGACAATGGGATTACAGGATATAATGACACATAGGGAGGGTCGGCCGACACGTGACAATGGACCACGGTGGACGAAAAGGACTTAATAGGAAACGTTAAGATGACGACAGCGTCGAAAGGGGTGAGTGACACCAGGGAGAGAAGCTGTTACGTCTTAATGCACCGCTGCCACCGCGATGAATCGCCTCCACCGATGGGGGAGGGACACCATCTGAAGGCCGCTAACAGCCGCCGCTGTCAGGCTCACATTAACCTTGAGAACAGCCAGGGGACCGTGTTAGCCCCGCTGACCTCTCGGCTTCGCGCACACACTCACACAGCCCTGTTGTGTCCACATGTATGACTGAAGGGTGTGTGTGTTTGTGTGCCTTTGTCAATCCCCTCCCCAGTGTCTTATGAGCACCATCAGTGGGATTAAATCAGTCCATCAAAGGCTGCAGTGAGACCATACAGGCTGTCTGGGCTGAAGTGAATTCACCTAAGTCCTCCCTTTTGCCCCCTCGGGGTTAAGGTCTATGTAGACCAGCAATAGCACTCCCAAAGCTAATTTTGTGTACACAGGTGCACACACGGGGGACCAGATGTGCTCATTTGACAAAGAGGATGGAACGTTTGTCTAAAGTTGATGGAATATAAACAAAAACGAATGTCTTCCATCTGATCCGAAGATGGCTCTGAATTAAATTGAGCTGGGATAATATTTTGGTTTTCGCTGGGCTATGCAGAGCAAAGAGAAAAGAGAGCAAATATTTTGGAAACACAGTAGTAGTGGGGTCCATGTTTTGCTTTTTGGTCCGACTGACATCAAGGCTTGTGTGCTGAAAGCGCGACAAGAAAGTCACTTGAATACTGTGAAGCAGAACTGGAAATAGTGTTGTAGGGTATAAAAGGAAAAAAAAAAAAAAAGTCATCAGTAGCAGCTGGTCAATAGAAGGCACAAGGGTCGGTAGTCACCACATTACATTGCTTCAAGCAGTTGCGTGAAGCTAGGCCAGGGGTCAAAAACCTCGACTGTCAAAAAAGCCATTTTAGGCCAAATAAATAACAAAAAGTCTGTCTGGAGTCACAAAACCTTTGAACATTGTAATGAACAAAAGAGGACCCAAGAGCTAATTAGAGCTACACCATAACAGAAAAATATGCAACATCCAATACTTTGATTCGTTAATTCATTTTCTTCTACCTTTCACCTGTGGTTTTTGGACTTACTGGTAATTTTTCATACATTTTTAGACTTTTCTGCCTCTTTTATGGCTTTTTTTTTTTACTACCTATTTTGCTATCAATTTTCTGACATTTTTAGCAATTTTGTGGAATGGAATGGTAATTTTCAGGATTTCTTCTTTTGCTTTTGGACGTTTTAGGGTTACTTTTTGAACATTTTATTTCCTGCCTTTTCTTAAATCAATTTTCTGACTTAAAAAAAAAAAAATCTGACATTTTTGGGGCAATTTTATGGACATTTTATAGTAATTTGGGAGATTTATTTTATTTTTTTTCCTTGTTGAACATTATATACCGGTAGTTACTTTTTGAGCATTTTTTTCTCTGCCTTTTTATTAAATTCTCAGACATTTTTGGCAATTATTTCATGGACATTTACATTTTTTTCCCCCTGCTTTTACGCTTCCTTTTCGGCATTAAAATTGCCGGTTTAAAAAAATATTTAATTATTAAATTTGTATCGAAATCATTAAGTCCTTCCAAAGAATATTTCATTTAAAAAATAAAATAAATATGTAAAATATATTTATTTATACTCATTATTTTTTAGAGATCCACAGGAGAGGGACTAAAGAGCTACAATGTGTCACAATGACTCTGTACTGACTTCAACAGCTCACCTCACCTGACCGCCACTCCCCTCCCTGCTTACACTGCAGTTGCAGTTCACCTGCAAACAAGTCAGTTGCTGCTCATCTGCAATCACACGAGTATATCAGCAAAAATTAGCTCTCCCTTCATCAGCCAGAATTTTTCAGGACTTTTTTTGGATTGATCTTCGATTCTGTAGCCCGTTCCTTCCTAATTAATCTCCTGCCTGCTCTGTTCTGGTTTTCCAGCCCCTGCCGCTTGCTTCCGTCCACTTTTAGTCGCGGACTTCTCGCCTGTTTGGCTGCATCTACCTGGATTGATGCCCTCAAGTAACCCGCACTCAGTAAGTGAGAGCTATCCCTTCCTCGCTCCACATCTCCAGCTGGAAATCTTCACTCTCACACCGAGCCGCAGAGACAGCATCGACGTACTGCAGTTCTTCTGCCTCTTGCCAAACCAATCTTCCCGCTCCAAAAAAACACAATAAAAGTCATTATCCACTTAACGCGCCTTTGTTGTGCTGCAAATGGGTTCCCACACCCCGCCAAAACACATTGGGGCCTTTGTGAGACACTGGTGTGATGTCAGAATATTTACATAGCTGACACAGGTATCCATTCCACGTTTTAAAGACGGAAGTGATAGAGAAAAAAACAAAAACAAAACATAACCGCTAAACAAAAAACAAAAAAACATTCGAGGCACCTTGCCAACCTTGACGTATTTTTGTCCTTCACTCACACTCACAAGGCCTTGGAGGGTGCAAAAAGCTTTTAAAGTGCATTTGTGCCTGAGTGGCCAGAACATTGTGCACAGCGCTGCCTCTGCCCGCTGTTGCTTCGCCACATTCGACAGCGCAACTATGCATGGATTGGAACGATATTTTTAGCAAGCTGCTGACAATGTCTTGTCCCCAAATGGGTGTAATTGTATTATGCTGGAGGTGCTAAAAGCCTCAAGTTGGGGAAGCGCGTCACAGGAGGAAAGTCTTTAGGATGAGAAGCTTTGAAGAAAAGTAGGAGCAGCACATGAAGGAGGACATACATACAAAGTCAGCATTAAAGCGGGAGGAAAAAAAAAAAAAAAACTGCACTGAGAGGAGGAAGAAAGAATCCTAAGGGGCCGGTTTTCCAAGAACTCAAGTGAAGACAAAGGAGGATGATATTACATTTTGTGTCGGCGGGGGGTGTGATGGCGGCACATGTTGGATGGCGCGTTTGGTATCGGCAGCTCTTGAAGGTTCTTAACGGCCGCGTGATGATAGATGAAAGACTGAACTTTAATCAGAATGGCGCCTGAAGCATTTTCAGGGAGGTAAACAGATTATCAGTCAAGCCCTCCTTCCATCTTCCCTCTCATTCTGCCGTACTCCTTCCTCAGCACATGACCACTTCTGACACTGGCATGCCATTCGTCTCTTTCCCATCAGCAACCTTCCCTCCTCCACCATATGCCGCTCATTTTTACCTCCACATTGCTTGTCAGGAGGAGAGAACGCTCCTCCCCTGCAGTCCATCGAAATATCTCGAGTTGGGCTGGTACTTCAAAGCACCTCCTCATCCCATTCCATATCTCATGGCTTCATCCGCCATGAAATTATAAGGTGCGAGATCTGTACGAAAACACCGGCTATTCATAGGCTCTTGTTGTAATGGATTATTGCCTTTTTCCACTCGCCTGGATCATGTGATGGAGCTAATCTGTAGGAACGTACATTTAAAGAGCTGTATTGAAGTGGGGCAAAGGTAGGCGAGGAAAAGGGCTGAAAAGAAATTCCAAGCATTATGATAGATGCCGGTTCTCCTCCACTGTTATTGTTTGTTGTCTTCAGTTAAATTTAGACCTCTTATTCGCTAAACGTGGCTGCTAATAGCGATTGATGTGCGTTCAATACGCGGTTACAATAGGTTTGGAATTTCCATTCTAGTCAGTTTTTATTTTGTAATGTAGTTAGTTTTAATTAGTTTTTAAGAATGCAATTGTTCTTTTTTTTATTAGTTTTATTTTTTCAGTTTCGTTTGTATTAGTTTTTATATTTTTATTTATTTAGTTTAGTGTATTTCTTGTGTGCAGGATTTAAAAAAACATCACAGCAAGTATTGTGCAGCAAAAGTTAAACAAATATATGACTTTAACGCACATACAACAAATATAAAAGTCCACAGACTTTGACTTACAAAAAGCGCAGTTCTTAATACTGCTTCTAAAGTTCGATGC
This sequence comes from Festucalex cinctus, assembly GCF_051991245.1. Classification (NCBI taxonomy): domain Eukaryota; kingdom Metazoa; phylum Chordata; class Actinopteri; order Syngnathiformes; family Syngnathidae; genus Festucalex; species Festucalex cinctus. The sequence continues at coordinate 1,143,115 of NC_135427.1, forward strand.
ATAACAACTTCATCGTCTTGAAGTTGCCAACTTCTAAAGTGGATTTGTGGCTTGAATTCCTGTTGAGAAGTATTAAACCTGGTTGCGCTGTGTAGGGCTGGGTATCGACTCAAGAGTTTCAAAATCGATTTGAATCGATTCACTATGATTTTTGATTCATTTAAGACCTTCATGCATTAACAAGTTATGTTACATATATTTATATTTTATAGATTATGTATTTGATATATTTAATCCTTATTTTTTGTATTTGTTGCACTATATAAAATAAGTATGAAAGATCTTTATATTAAAGTTTGTCAAGGTTTTTTTTAATTTTTTTTTTTTACAAAGGACACAATATATCAGTGTTGTTTATTTGTATGTCTATGGCACCTTTGAACAGTAGATTTAACAACTCTATAAATTAAATTCAGATATTTACTTCAAAATGAAGATAATTGCTGAAAATGTGCAGACTGAGAACTATGTTGTACTCAATTGTGGAAATACAGCATTAACAGTTTCTCTTATCAGCTTTGGGCTTACGTGGCCGCTTTAGAGTGCCTCATTGTTGCGGCGTGGGAAAAAAAAAACAACAACAAAAAAAAAACAACAACATTAAGACTCAATGGAATGTATTCTAGCCAGTGCTGGAAACTCGTAAAAATGCATCCTTTACCAAACAGTACTACCTGGTGGAAGCTGGGCTAAGAATAGCCAAGTTTGTAAAGTCCAAGTGGCGTTGCCTTCTCACCTATCAATTGAAATCTATCAACTCTGCAAGTCTTGAGACAAATTCATTGAGAGTTGCAGGTGCCCCGACTGGGATTGCATTGTCACCGTTCACACTTCCCAATCAAACTCGACACATCACTAACGTTCCCTCATGCGTGAGTCGGTGCCGTGCGGAATCCGCCTTAAATACGTGTTCAAAGTTTCCTCAGAATTTTGCGGGGAATCAAGTTGGCTTCTAAAAGTGAGGAAACTTTACAGGCAGCTGCGCGTGAGAACAAAGATACATGTTCTAATTTGGGAGCTGTCAAAATGTATCGCTGTTATGCCTTCTTCTCCTACCCACCGTCATTTTGTCATGGAAAGAATTCAGGATGTTTCCTTGCATAATGATGCTGGCATCCGTGTTCTAGTTTGAATCGCATACAAAAGCACCTCGGGAGAAGGAAAATGCTAATAAAGCTATTAATGATAGATCAGCACGTAACTCAAAGTGGCAGCGAGCGAGGAGGCAGACAAGACGGGGAGCATCATCTTAAGAGAAATCAAGTGAATAAAGGAGCGAGTGGGAGTTTAGAGAAAGACGGACTGAAAAAGCTGCATTCGCTCGTCTGGAAATGGGGAAAGCTAGTTAACACGTAAGCACCCGCGTGGCTGTGGAGATAATGCACTTGTACGTTTAATGCACACATCATAAGGGGGTGAGCGTCCGTGTGTGAATTGAGGCCATTAGCTCGGTTCTCGGGGGATTTTTCAACAACTTCCCTCTCAAAGTACCTCCATTAATTGTTTTTTCATTATCTGGTACACTCGAGTGAAGGAAGATGCGGACCCCGTGAGATCAGAAAACCATGTTGATTTCATTCTGTGCGATGCACTACTGCGCAACGTATTAATCTGTGAAGGTGTACCTTGAGATATAATGTGCTCATCCATCAATTTAACGCAGCTCTCTTATCGCTAATGCAAGAAATGCGATCACTATTCTACATGTATTTTTTTTGAGAGGACTGTAATGCCGTCCTGACTCAGGAAGAAAAGCTGGAATCTGCAGCATTGTACACACACAACAGTAATGAGTTCACCGATGCTGCACACTGATTCACATTTGGCATTCGCTGGAAAAGGGCTAAGAAATCTCAGAGGTTTAATAATGTGGATGGAGGCTGCTGATCGGAGCCGTTGTGCGCAGTTGAAGGATGGAACGCTGCCGACTCCCGGCCAATCGAAGCGGCTCCCCTCATTTCCACGGAATTAAGGGTGGTTGAGGCGCACACAGCGCTTGACATTGACATTTCTTCCAGAACCAATTAATTTCATAAGTAGTAGTGTACTTACAATGGTTGCCAATACCACTATTGGCCAGCTGCTGGTGGCTCTTTTACGATCAATTAGAAATTATAAGAATAGAAAATTGCCATTTAATTCATGCGGTTTAAAGGAAAAATGCTGTATTGGGATATATATTGTAGATCTTTCTTTAAAATTATCTTTGTTTTCTGAGGGGTCATTTTATGTGTCAAAAGTACTCGTGATATCAGTACTTGGTATCAGTATCTACTCAAGGATTGAGTCCTCATGCTGAAAAAAAAAGATGGTATTGAACATCCCAACCCAGAACCAACACAGTTGTCTTGTGTTTTGTTTTTACGTTTAAAGCGGTCTGATGCAATTGGCCCCTCTGACAGCGGATGAAGTCCGCTAGAAAATGAACGAGGACTTTTGTGACTGCGGAAAACTACTCAAGTGGAGCCGAAAATGAGAATAATAGGTTCCTCTTAAGAAGGGAGGAAATGAACAACTGAAAATCAATAACGGGCTCGAAAGAGAGAAAAGGAGAGAGACAGCAGATGAGGCACGCATTGATTTTCGTAACGAGGCAGAGCGGTCGGGCCGCATGAACAATGGCGGCGAAACCGGCCGACAGCTCCAAACACGGAAAGTGAAACGGACAAGATGAAAACAAAAGAGAACACAAGAGCGTAACAAAGAGAGACAGGAAAGGAGGTGTGGGGTGGTGGGGGGGGGTGCAGAGAGTGAGAGGAAGATGCCTCCTTTACCTCCATCTCAATTTGCACAAAACTTTCATTACTACCAATTTGGACCAGGAGCCCGTAGGCTGGGCCATTAGGCGAGCCTGGCATCAATCAGCCTAATCGCCCTCCCAGGCCGCTAAATTACAGCACCCAGTTGCTTATTAAAATTTGTCGCCTGTCTCCCAACACTCGGCACCGTTGGAGATGAGATCCCCCATCCTCCCAGACAAATGGCTTCCAAAGAAGAAGCGGGACGAAAGATGGGACAGTAGAAGGTTAAAAAAAAAAAAAGAAAAGAAAAATGGGCTTGCCGAGACAGAGCGGATCAGAGAGAGGTTGTGGGGGGGGGGGGGGGTGGCGATTATCTGGTTTGATTTATACACTCAAGTAGATGTGCTGTGGGTCCTTGCACACACACACTCGACATCCCAACACAACACACTCTCACCCAAATTCAGCTTCCACTCTTGTCAAAAGCTACACACACACACACACACAGTTGTAAAAGGAGGTTTGCAATGCTTCCCATTGCACACTCAATCAAAGCGCTGGCCAGATAAGACACATGATGAATGGTGTAATTGAAGGCGGCGGCGGGGTAATGCAGCATCGCTCCAGGTTCAGGGAGGGGTGGGGGGGAGAAGAGTGGTGAGTAAATGATTAGCCCCTGGGATTTATTGTTATTGCTTGTATTATTATAAAATACTGGCACTGCCTGCCTCACCTATTGTATCACGCCTCCAGATTCACTTTTGGAGACTCACACTAATGGATCCGAGGGAGGGATTTGAAGTCGTTCCACATAAGTAAAAAAATAGAGGTCGGATCAACAAATCAAAAGGTAATTTAGCAAAGTGAGGCCTTTGTGAAAATGAGTACGTTCATTCACGGTCGCTTTTGGAAGCAGTTCTGGCGCAAAAAAATAGAAATTGGTGCCTCACAAACTCGCCTGATGACTACTTTAGGACCAGGCATTGCGCAATTTTAAAAAACTGCTTCTAAATTGGCTTAACTAATACATGACCTAAACTGACTATAAGGCAAGTTTCGCTTTGGGAAAATTAAGTATATTGAATTGAACTGCAAAAGTTTCAGTAAAGCCATATGACCCCTGTGAAATGCCAAAATGGGCAAAAATTAGACATGGGTATGGCTGTTATGCTAGGATTTTTGGGGCCAATTTAAAAAAAAAGAAAAAAAAAAAAAAAAAAAAGAAAGAAACGCTCACTTATCCAATCACAAGATGGATCAATATGTGAATATAACTTATGCCTAATGATGCTATTTTGAATTAAAGAGATGGTCAAATTAAACAAACAAAACATACCGTAGTTCTAGCTCTTTTAGTTGATGTAAATAAAATGGTTTTCTGACTTTTTACCAGTCTAAAAAACTATATATACTCTCAACGAAAAAAATATATACTGTGCTGTATAATAAATAAATTTAAAAACACTTTTATTGTGGAAAAAAGGAATGTAAATGAAAAAACACCATATGATGAATGAAAAATCATTTATAATAAACTAAAAATCATACCAAACGAAAAAAACAAACGAAAAAATATATATAATTCACGGAAATTGATTTCCATTATCGCGGGTAGTTTTTGGAACCTAACACCCGCGATAAACGAGGGAACATTGTTTATATATATTTTTTGTTTTTGCATGGACGTTGGTGCAGAGGCGGAACTTCCGCCTCCCAGTGCAAAGGCTTTCCACTCCAACAACATAGCTAAAAGTAGATTAGCTATGTTAACATACAGACGGCCGAACATCCTGGTTTTTCTGCAGAGGGACTTGCTATTCGTCTGTCCTCTGCCTGTCTGGTCCATCCGATGACCCTGATTTACTGCGCTATACTTGTCGGCGCTTAATCGCTCTTAATGGATCTTGATTTGTGGCACATGAGGAGATCTCAATTAGGGAGGCTCTCTAAGTTGTTGACCTTCTCGCATCAGTTGAACGACGAGTCTTAGGTGGCCAATTATTTACAGATTTGGGCGAAAAAAAATGTTAATCTTGTCGGACTTCCCCTCCTTTAAAAAAAAAAACAAGCCACGGATGATGTCACATGACACAAGTGGCCTTTTGAAATCTTCATCGTCCTCACGATGCTAAAACGCAGCTAAATCAATTGCAGTAGCACCGCTGGGGCAAAAAAACACAAACACATGCACGCATACATTACTGTATTTGCTGCACAATTGGTTGCATGAAGCGTGTCCAGTGTCAACACATACAGTGCATGGTAAACAGAACGGGGGCGGAAAAAAAAAAAAAAGCCACATGTGCGCACACTGTGCCAACCGTGACCTCAGAAAAAAAAAAAGCCTGTTCTGCAGCTACAAATAGAAGAGAATCATAGCTGTTGCTTTTGTCTCAAGGTTTAATTAGCACAGAGTTAAAAGCGCGAGCTGGCAGGGTGCAGTGATCCGAAATACTCTCGATAGTTTAAAAATAATTACGAATCTTTGATGCGCTTTTATTGTTTCAGCAAGAGAGAAACTGTTTTGTTGCCTGTTTGTTGGTCAGCAAGTTTTCACAGCATGGTGGAGCATGTGGTTAGGGTGTCAACCTCACAGTGGAGAAGGTTCTGAGTTTGAATCTGGGCTCAGGTTGATGGAACTTTGTCGCCCATTTCCTCTCTTTGTGGCAATCTTTCTTGACAATCTCGTCGTGTTTTTATGGTGCAATAAAAAAAGTAATTCAGTACAAGGATAGTGTACATGGAGATTCAAAACCTGATACCGGGTATCCGTTTTTCACTGCAGTGACCCTAAGCCCGACCTATGTATATATATATATATTGTGTTTTACAAAAACTGTTAACTATCTTTATAGATTCCTATGTACCTGCAGCCAAAAAGCAAAGTGTGGAGAGTCTCTGTTACCGAAATGAACAGGTGCAATCGATCATTGCCAGTAGCCTCTCAAAATATCAAAATTCCTTAATTCTCAGCCATTTTCTGTCCTTGTAGCAATTTGCTTCTTCTTTGACAATCTCGCCATGTTTTTGTGGTTCAATAAAAAATAAATTTTAAAAATCCAGTAATATCCTGTACATACAGTAGAATTTCGAAACCTAACACAGGGTTGCAGTTTTTCTGTTGCAGTGCATTGGTACATGTGTAGTGCTCAATCATTTGATGTGCAGGTGTGAATCGATGGTCCAGTTCAGTCGATTTTAGTTGCGTGAGACCTAATACTTGTTGTTGCGCTACATTAACTCAATGTATATATATATAAAAAAAAAAAAAAATTATATTTTAAATATTGCCATGGTCACGGTAGTTGAGTGGTTAGCACGTCCGCTTCCCAGTTCTGAGGTCTCCGGTTCGAGTCCAGGCTCGGACCTTCCTGGGTGGAGTTTGCATGTTCTCCCCGTGCCCGCGTGGGTCTTCTCCGGGTACTCCGGTCTCCTCCCACATTCCAAAGACATGCATGGCAGGTTAATTGGGCGCTCCGAATTGTCCCTAGGTGTGCGTGTGAGTGTGGATGGTTGTTCGTCTCTGTGTGCCCTGCGATTGGTTGGCAACCAGTCCAGGGTGTCCCCCGCCTACTGCCCAGAGCCAGCTGAAATAGGCGCCAGCAGCCCCCGCGACCCTTGTGAGGAATAAGCGGTCAAGAAAATGGATGGATGGATATTGCCATGGTCCCAAAATCATATTTATGTTTTTAATGCTTTTTTCTTTTAATGCTAGAGCATACAGAAGGCTTTGATGCAGCCTCTGACCTGAAGAGGTTGCTTAAAGCAATGGTAAAAAACGGCCAGCAGGTGACAGCAGAGCATAAGAGATCAACCAGGGCCATGTTGCAACGAGCTCTTTTCCCCATTATTTTCAACCGATTTGTGAATAATGATTAAACTTGGCTATATTTAAATGCTAATTACTGCAAAACGGAAACAGATACAGCTATACTTTTTTTTTTTTCCCCTGAAGGGACTCTAATCTTTCTTTTGTTAGGTTCCATGTTTTTATAGCAATAGAACACAATATTCTGTGGGCCTTGCAAAATCAGTCAAAATCAGTAAAACAGCCGAAAATGGCCGCGAGTGAATGAGCTAAACAGCAAGCAGCTTGCTAACAAACAAACACAAACATGGTGCTCCACAATCATACATTCCCGTCATCACTGCATTTTTTTCCTGAACCACTGTTTTTTTTTTTTCGTATTCCATCCTATGCAGTCTTAATGTTGTGGTAACATAAAAACTCAATTTAGTCACATTGCAGGGTGTGCGTGTGATTGATGAAATTGGTTCGTAGCTGCTGTACATAATCATTACACGCCGTTTCTACCTCTGTTGGTCGGCAGCGGCTTCCTACGTGTTGAAGTTCAGACTGATTAAGCGGCGCGCTGTTCAGCCAAGTGGGCATCCGGCCGGCAGACTGCCCGCATCGATTGCTCGGACCGACCTGTCTTCTGGAAGCAGAGAGAGCTGGATGGAAGGAAGAGAGTGGGGAGAGAAGAAGAAAAAAGGGGCAACATTAGCTTAAATGAAAGTTTATTAGCTGCATCAGTCAGTCAGGTGGAGAGGGGGGTTGCGCCCCGGGCCGTTCTCCATGCTTCCTCTCTTCCATCTATTTCCCCACTCGCCTCCTCCTTTCTCATATGTGTGTGCGCGTTTGCGAGGGGAGGGGCAGGCATGACGGGAAAACATTAGCTCGTTGGCAAGCCGCTGGTATACCATCCAGTAATTGGCTTGGGTAATGGTCATGTCCAAACAAATGGTGTGCGGCCTAACCTTGTTACGAGCAACCAACTGCTCCGCCCTCAATCGCTGGAGCTGGCGTTGGGATTGGCGCAGACATTTTTTTCTGTTTTTACTCAAACACACCCAAATGAGCTCTACTGTTTGAGAAGGAAGTGACTTTTTTTTTTTTTTTTTACGCGTCCCTCCCATGGCCGTCTGTCTGATAGCAAGCTGAGCCGCTAATGTCTGTGTGGTGTGTGCGGAATGGAAGCGCGCACGAGTCTATCATCTTGATAGTGCGCGAATGGCGATGAGACAAATAACAGTAGCGGCGAGCGGTGTGTACGTGCACGCGTGTGTCATGGCAGGCCCCCTCACTCAGCTAGCTATCATCTCCCGCCAGACGGGCCCCACCGAGCTGACCCAGCTGGATAATGAGATCCATTATGATTTACGTGCCAAGAGGACAGCGAGACAGAACAAAGACCAGCGCACACATAGTCGGGGTTTTCATGTCAGGGTGTGCGCTGATGAGCTCCGCCGCAGTTTCATGTTTCGCATCACCATTGTGCATTGTCCGTCACTTCGAGAACTTTGTGCAGGTGAAACTGGAGACCATCCATTTCACCCTCCGCAGAAAAACACAAGTTCACAGTTTCTCAAACACACACACATTGCTCCAGGGGGCTTTGAGGCAAAAAGCAAAAAAGTGAAGCGAGGATGTGGCGCATCTAAAAAAAAAAAAAAAAAAAAAAAAAAAAGTGGACCACACAACCTCACCCTGACTGATCGCTAGCCCTGCACAGCACTGCAGCATACTGGGGGATTAGTCACCAGGTATTTGTGTGCTTGGGTTTGTTGGTGGAGATCTGCAGTAGCTGTCAAGCGGCTTTCACAATCGCAGCTGGCACATACTGGTTGTGGGAGCCAACTATTTTAAATGAATTCCTCAACTTGACAAAAAAAAACAAAAAAACAAAAGTGACTTGGTCCCATCTCTCATGCCTGCCCAGTCCACATCTGGAAAAAATCCAACTCCTACAACTTGTAACGTTATTGTTGTCATCTACAGTTACTATGGAGGACCAAAACTGCCAAAATTCAAAATAACTAAATGACTAAATAAATGACTAAATAAATAAATTACTAAATATATAAATAAATGACTAAATAAATAGATAAATACATTACTAAATAAATAGATAAATAAATGACTAAATAAATAGATAAATAAACGACTAAATAAATAAGTAAATATATAAATAAATTATGAAATAAATAGATAAATGACTAAATAAATTACTAAATAAATAAATAAATTAGTAAAAGTGAAATAAAAACGGATTTATTTCCATTTATATATATTTTTTATATCATTTTCTAATTATATTTTTTGATATTCATTTTTATTTTCACTATTAGTCATTTATTTATTTATTTAGTCATTTCATTATTTTGAATTTTGGCAGTTTTGGTCCTCCATAAGTTACTGTACCCTTTCAAAGCTAGTTCCAACTGCTCCTCCAATAAATATCCATCACGTGCAATTTAAAAAAAATAAAAAAATAAAAATAAAATACATACACATAAATAAATAAAAACTCAAAAGTACAGCCAAACCACCTTGATCTTGTATTCTCAAACACACGCAAATCCTCTGCGGCATGCATTTCCATCATCAGGTGTGATCAGCACGACTGTCCACAAGCCAACATTCGCTCAACCGTGGCGGCCACTGCGCGAAGGTGCATCCATCCTCACGTTATGACACATTCCCACAGCTCAATATTGAACTTTTAGACCACTACATACACACACACTAGAACACGTGTGCAGGGTGAAAACAAGGTAGACAAGAAGGAGCTGACAAGTCCTGTTACAATAAAAAGGTCAACCAAATTAAATAAGCATCAAAGTGAATGAGGATGAACAGCACGCCGGCTTTGGGGGTGGGGGGGCAATGGAGGAGGGTGTCGCCGCTATGAAAATATGTAGCGCGATAATTGCTGTTAATTTAATTTTAGCTTTATTGCGGCATGGTATTTATACTCGATGGTAATGGGCTACTCTTCGGTTCGTCAATGGAATCTAAGACTGTAATATACATACTGGACATGGTAGACAGAAGAGTTAATGATTTGGAAAAATAATCTGAGTCCAATTTTTTTTTTCAGATTTTTGCGATCAGAATTTAACATGCGATTTTTTTCAAGGTCCTCTTCCTATGTATTTTTTTTTAATAAACACAAACAATAAATGGATCTGTATTACAATAAACAAACAGATTTATTATACATTTTTAATTTTTCTTATTTTTTATTTTTACGTTCTATGCAATAAGCAAGCAACAAATAAATCTGTATTACAATAAACAAAATCACTTATTATACATTTTTCTTAATTTAACTAGTCTAAATATCATATTCTGATTAATATTGCGGAACTACCCATTTTTATCCGTCCCTGGAGGCGGCCATTTTGCCTCTTGCTGTCAACTGAAAATGACATCGAAGTTGCTCAAGTCTCAGGTAACAACCAATCATGGCTCACCTGTTTTCTGAGTTTGGTCATGTGATATTCATAAGCTGGGCCATGATTCGCCATTACCTGAAAGTTGAACGACTGTGATGTCACTTTCAGTCATTAGAAAGTGACAAAATGGCCGCCCCTTAGATCTGGAGGACAAAAAAGTTGTGGTCCTTTTTTTTTCTTTTTTCTTTTTTCTTTTTTTTTTTAATTGGGAAAAATTCATTTGACATATAAATGAATTGATTTACGACCTTGGTCAGGGAATGGGCTAAACTCGCGAATGAAGGTACCAACGTATTACGAGATGATTGTGTGGTTCACCGCAAAACTTTGTTCAGTAGCAACTTTTTCCCCCCCAAATGAACAAATCCCTGCAGCAATGTTTAATTTGGCCAAGCATATGCTATATTTTGACATTAGTTAAAAGTGATTTGGTGAGCAGGGTATGTTAGTTTCATAAGATTCAAGTGAGCCTAAAAAAAAAAAAGATATGTGGGTTTTCTATGATTTACAAGAGTGCTGTGATGGATTTGCACAAGATGTTTTTTGGATTAGAGTCTTTGACTACTCATAAATAGCATGTGAATTGTATCTAATGTTTTTGGCTGGCGCAAAGAAGCCTACTGAATTTCATGGGATGTTTTTATGTTCAAAAAACATGCTGCAATAAAAACTTGTAACCATCTAGTCATTATCTCCATTCTGCGCGTATGCAGAGGTACGCTTTGCCTCCACTAAATGGTCAGCCGGTCGCTGGGCTATTTTCAATGTGTTTAGTCTGCTGGGGAGTCTCAAACCCACATCCACGCCGTTGCGGCACGACTCGGGCGAAGTGGCCGATCAAAAACCCCCGAGACGCACGCTGCGACCAAAATAAGTCCCTCGCGGCTGATCGCTAACACAACAACGGCGCAGCCTTAGATCTCAGAAAAGGTACGTCAATATTTCTCCGGCGAACCCCCCGCGGCATCTCAACGCCGCTTAACAAAACAGTTGTTCGCTCGCAGTGGTGCCAAGCCTAATCACTTCCTTCAGCGCCAGGTGGTTCTCATCGACGGAGGCCCGGCTTCTCGACGCGGCGGGACGCTCGGACGGAGGAAATTGTCTCCTCCGCGCGCGTTTATTGCTCGCGAGCTCCGCGAGAAAAGGCCGTCCGCCTTTTTTTTTATCCGAGGATCTTTGAGCCGCCCGTTCCGCTGCGCAGAAACATCTGCGTCCGGAGAAACAATTACAAACACCTTTTTCCTATTACGCCCCACCATTAAGCGCCATTGTGCGGAATGAGCTGCAGTCTATGGAATAAGTGGAATCTAATTCATGGCCTCTTTTTTTTCATGGGCCGCCCCTGCTGTAGTGGCTGCTGTGCTAATGAAGAGGATGAAAGAGAAGTCTTAATCAAACCGAGCATCTCATCTGTGGAAAGAACGAGTGGAGGAGAGACCTCAAAGTGGCTCCTAAGGGATGTTTGCGAGCGTGCAGGGGGAGGTGTAAAGGATCGAGTGCGTATTTGTCTGTTGTGCTATTATCTTGCTAAATGAACAGTAGCTCTGTAAACTGAGCTGTCAGTTAAACAAAATCTAAATAAAACCAGCATAAATGCGTGTCCCTGGGCCCTGGCGCTAATAATTGCTCGGCAAGCCCTCGGTGGGGGCGATCCCTCTCCACGAGCAGCCTCCGGATCCCTCCCGGGCTCGTCCGTTTTGGAATACCAGCGCTAACGAGGAGGGTCTGATTAGATTTAAATGTCAAGAGAGATAGGACAATACAGTTATCTTCCAAATTATGGCCCATTAAAGGGCCCAAGCAGTGCACCTCCCTCCTCGACTAACTAATCACCAACTCCATTTATCATCTGCGAGACAGGGGCATTATTTTGGAGGGCATATTCCCTTGTTTCTGATTCCTAGCCAGCAGTGTCTTTATCATAGGATCAGTGTACGATCCCGCAACGCCGTGCCGCATCATTTAGCACCCGTGTTCCGTTCAAGATGTGTTGCGAGAGAGGAATCGGGAGAGCGATGCAGGCGAAGCAGGAGTGTCAAGTTTGCCTGGTGGTATAGTGGATTACATTGTTCAGATTGGACTGATTAGTCGACTAGTTAATAGGTTGACTAGACTAGTCCTCATTGAAAGCACATCTGTTAAAAAAAAAAAAAAGCCATGTTGAGCTCCATTTGTGTAGTTCCAGCATGCTCTATTGGTTAGGTTGTTTTTTTTTACAGTTTAATTTCAAATAGGCATGTTTTGGCCAACTACGTATCGTGAGCTTTTCATATTGTGATAATATTCTATCATGACGTTTGATTATTGTTACATCTCTACCGCTAAATAAGTGCTTTTAGCATTCCAATTCTAGGGTACATTCGACTCGCCCGTCTGCTGCCGTCGCCAGACTATAACGTCCTGCTAGTGAGGCGACACGGTCTTTGTAGATCTGTACAGGTCTGAGAGTACAAACATAAGATGGTTTTAGATTAGCCACACGAGCTTCTGCTAAATATTCATGCCAGCTAGACCAAGGGATTACGACTGACCACATTGACTTCAACTGAACTTTTATCACAGCTACAGAAGATCGTATAAGTTGTTCAACCTCTATCACATGTTAACTTTGGTATAAAAAAATAAAAAATAAAAAAAATTAAATTCAATCATCTGACTAAATGGACAGACGGAGGGACGGGATATTTGAGTCCACCAACAGACAAGTTACATAAATTGTTCTGTTTTCAACAAACTACCAGCTACAACAATACAGAACCAGGAAGGGTTGTACTTTTATCAATTAGCAGTATTACGCAAAGGCTGTGCTATGATTTCAACCAACTACATAATTAGGCGATTATGAAGTCAGTTATGTTTTGACCGGTTATGTTGTGGCCTTATGTGTTGGTGAATTAGTCACCACCTAGTATGTACCGTAACTAGCTAGATTTTTATTTCTATTTGTTGGGCTAATTTGGATGACTCAAACATGACCAATTTGCATTCAACCAAATTTATACCAACTAAACCTAAAATTCTATGAGTCTCTATTTATAAAGCTATCTTCCTATTCATGCTTGCTTTGTTCCTCACAAATCCATTTTCTGCTCTTCAACTTTCAGTGTTTTTTCATGACTGTGTTTCACGTAATCCCCGATCGTTTGTCTTTTCTGTTTCTCTTTGTTCTTTACACACTGCACACCTACATCAAAGAGCTACGTAAACGCAACCATGATCTGACTTGCTAGCAACAAGGCTTAATGCATAGAAGGCATTCAAGGTGCATTACAGTCCTCCCAAACAGTCTCATATTATGGATTGCACGGTAAATAGCTACCGAGTGACCTGTGAAAGCTTTTCCTTACATAAAGTCATTCACTAATCAATAAAAACTCATGCTAAATTTTATCAGCGGGCGCCAGTGTTTTTTTTAAGGTTTCAATTAGCTCGTTTCAAGTCCAGACTCCGTAAAGTTAATAAAGCGACAGACTGTCTGGAAGTGCTTGAATAGAAGAGGCATGAAAAGGTTAAACGCCTAAAGTAGAGCATAACGTAGAGTTTAAGCGTATTCAAACTCACAGAAATGTAAAGTAATTGCACAAACACATGTTATGTTGCAACCGGGGCCTCACTGGAGGACTTTGGGAACCCCAACCAGATACACGCAGATGTAGGAAGTCTGGAAAGGAAAAATGAGAGGGAGGACTGAAAAGCAACGGACAGCCAGAGAGAAAAGGAGGAGCCCCGAGTGTCATTTCTCTCTCTGTCAGCTCCCGGCCTCCCCCGTTCTCCCCCCCCATCCCCCCCCGTGAGATGTGGCTGCTTCGTGGGGACAATTACCAACTGACACTTCATCATGGGCCGCGCGACAGGCGCTGACGGCCCTCGTCCAAACAAATGATGCCGGGGTCGAGGTTGCGGGACTGCCTCAGAGTCTGCCTGCCTCCAAGCCCCGAAGCACGGCCCTGCACCGCATTCGCGCACAAACACACCAGCATTAAAAGAGACTCCTTTAAGAAAAACACATTTATCAGCATGCAGTAGGGGGGGGTGGGGGTGAACCGGGTGCTCGGGGTGCCACCAACTCCCGCCCTCCTATGCGTTCATATGCGCCCGGCGAGATTACACATTTAAATGTAATCACATGATGAGGTTAAAAAAGCCAACAAGGCGAAATGGCAATCAATCAGCGCTGCGACAAATGCAGGAATCAATTAGCCTTGACATCCCTCTCCCCAGGCAGGCGAGCCACTCAGCCATTTGCCTTGGCTGAACAGCCATCACCTTTACACTCGTACAGGGTCAACAGCTAATTGACAAAGTTGAAGTCGAGTGGTAAACATGATCCAAAATAATAATAATCTGTAGCAAGTGCCTCGATTCCTAAATGCCAAAGAGGCTGGTGATCTACTTTTCAGGCTTCTACCACGCAATGCTATAAATATACCACAAACTATGATTCTAGATTTATTGTCATTTCAAACTCATTTGACATTGTACTTAATTTATTCACCACCAGGCATTCCCAAAGCAGAGTTCCCCACATTGAAGCCATTGAAGACGTTTTTGACTGATCTTTCAAGAGACACGGAATATTGTGTTGTGTGACAATGAATACTCTTTTCTTTTACCAGAAAAAAAAAAAGCCTTTTCTAATTTTTTTCCCCTTCATTAGTAATCAGCAGTAGAAAATTGGCTGGTTTTACCAAAGATGAGATCCTTTTATACACCTACCCGTTTTAAAATGACAAATACAGAACTTTTGTCGGTGGCAGAAATCCCTACAACCAGTATTGGGAATGTTACGTTAAAAAAGTAATTAGTTTTAGTTACTCGTTACTTGCTCAAAAAAGTAACTGAGTTAGATTAAATTACTTCATAATAAAAGTTACTCGTTACTAGGCAAAGTAACTTTTTTCACTGCTTTAAAAAAAGTTTTATATCAAATAATTTAGATTGCTATTTTTTTTTATATTATTTTTTTAAATACAAGGAATTCCAAGGCTATAAAGGGTGTTTTAATTTATTTTTGTGAATATTTATGTCACACAAATTTTCAAGAATAGACTCGAAGCAGGTGTTCCGGAACCCACTGTAAGCTTATTTTGACTTTTTGAGCCTTGAAACTAATAAATCAATTGCAAAATTCACGAGCAATTCACGTAAAATAACGATAACGGCATTTCAAATATGAAGAAAATAATTAGGTTATGAAAAAAGGACACCAACACAGTTATTCCCAACAATGCCTTCAACATACTTCCTTAACAGCAATGACAGCAAGTACTACTTTCCTATTTATCCAGGACTGTGGTGCCATCTTGTGGCATCTTAGGGTGTAGATTCCACATAGAAAAAAAAACAAAAAAAACATGAATTGTTGGCAGTTCACGGTCGGTGATGAAATAGTAGAACAACAACTAAATAAACTTGCTGTTTGCTGTGCATGCAAGGCTGGAAGCAGTATAAACATTTATAAAAGAAAGAAGTGCATGGTCAGAGTACTGGCGCCTGTGGCAATGTTCCTGTAATATCCAGTGAGCTACTACACCTCTGGCTTGCGCAAACCAAAGAGCAACCTACTCCCCCGTTGGCACGCCCGGGCACTTTCATCCGTCTTTTCTCATTATTATGCGATTTTCTCTGTTTTTATTATCACATTCTTTTCGTCCGTGTAACGGATGTTTTCCCTATTGGCTGACCCCCTGTTGATAAATGTGTTTATGTGTCTACAAATCCCTGCGCAAGCCACTGTCTAAGATAAATAAAGGCCGAGCTGAGAGGTATTGGGGTGGGAGGGTAAAAATGAAGGGCAGGAGTGGAGGGGGAGGGAAAAACAGAGTCATGCGTCATGTTGGAGGGGCCCTTGAGAACGCTTTCAATCTTTCTGTCAATATTCAAGCGTGCGGGATTGTGTATGCCATCATTAAAAGCCGACACATCCCTGTTTATTCATCATAAGGACAGGTCCTTGTAAACAAGTTGGGTGTTGCGTGCGCCGGGTGAATGAAAACGGATGGACGTTGTACTGTAATGTGGGGAAGGAGTGATGGCGTTCGCTAACCGGATGCCTGGTTATTAATGTTGGCTCCTGTCGCTGTGTTTAAGTTATTAAACAAAGCTGCTGGTCGCTTGCCAGGCTTAATCACATGCAAATTTGAATAAGATGACATCATGAGTCATCTGGGGATAGCTGGCTGCAGCACCTACCTTGTATATATATATATATATATATATATATATATTTCATTTTTCAACATGATGTGATTTTTACGATGTGATTATCCTTAATGAGTACGCATACAGTGGTACCTTGCGATACGGGTTTAATGCATTTGGCTCAAAACATAAATTTTACCCATTAAAGTGAACAGAATGCCATTAATCCATTCCAAACTCAGCACACAAAAAACACAATTCTAATGTGTTTAATGAGTAAAATGTTACTCTATATTTATGTACTTTATATTTTTTTTAAAAGTCGAACTACAATGACATGGCCACTGGGGGGCAGTATAATACAATCGCGCAGATACATTTGAAGAAGAGTTTCACAACTACTGTAAGGGACTAACTAAACTGCAAAATTTGTCATTATTTACAGAGGTGATATGCCAGAGAGCATTTTTATATTGTCCCTCCAAATGTTAGATTTGTCTTCAAATGCCCGTTGTTTAAAGGGTTATAACGCCACAACTATCAATGCTATTCTATCACCCATCTATGGCTAGTACTTAGCATTAAGCTAGCAGAGGGCATTCACTATGTGCCCAACAGACGCTTGTTGTGAAGAGAGTTGATTTTGCTAATTTTTGCTTGCAAGTCAAAGCAAAACAAAACAAAAAATGGCTAAACAATGGCTCGTATATTGAAAAGATCGTGGAAACTAGAGACTAGGACCTGAAGCACCACAGTAGTTTGTTGTCCCTTGCAGGACAAAAACAAGACTTGACTGCATTAGCGATGAATCCGTCAACCTCCTTTTTGATGACTATAAAAGACACCAACATACCTTAGCGATTTATGAAAACAGCTCATCAAAGACATACTTGGTGTTTTCTTAAAAAGAATATCGATATTATTTATGTTGTTGGAAAAATACTATGATTATATTGTGATTATACTCTGTGATATATTGTGCAAAAAATAATCATTCTTGGCCATGATCAGGACCTCTAGGCTCCGACTCTTACTAACTTAACTAAAGAGACACAGTTGCTTACTTAAAGACAAACAAGTGAGAGTGCCCGCATACATCAATGCCACGTGACCCACAGAGAAAGAGTCAAACAGCGATTGCAGGGGGTCCCATGGCTTGACGTATAGGATTCATGTGGTAGTCCACGTTGACCTGCCAGGGTCACTGCCGACGGAGGGGCTCATTCCTGCACACACAGCCCCATCATCCATGTAACTGGACACTAGCAAAACAGTGACACGTACACACATACATCAGTCACTTGGTAGAGAGGAAGACAGAGTAGCATCCCACAGGTTGGACCACATAGGTGGGCTGACATGCTGGAAAAATGACAAATGTGTTCAGTATGTGGCGTGAGTGTGAGAGCCAGCAGGAGCTACTAAACAGTGTCTTTATCTCTTTCAGTGGAGAGATGCACACTCCTAATAAGCAGTTATTAACATTTTTAAGGGGACGTCTATTATTTGCAAATTTTCCCTAAACCTCAAGATTGTGCAGATAGCGTTGTAGTTTTCGAAATTGGTCGAAGACATTTTTACTCTGCCTTGTCTCGGTTTCTGGATATTTTTTTAAGCAAGACCAGTTGAGACTAGGCCAGTAGTACTGTGGTCAGTGAGAAACACAGAATTCAGAATGAAGCTATTCCTGAGTTTTTCTTTAAAATCTTCTTTCTTTGTAAAATGACATTCATCATGAGGTGAAACAACAAATTTGCGTAGAATGAAATGAAATAAGAAATAAGAAGTCATGTTGTTCTGCTGTATTTTTTGTGATTCTTCTTTGATATTACAGTCTTCGTCTTTTCTCGGTCTTAAACTCAAAAAGTCTTGGTCTTGTCTCGGTCTTGACCGCCAAAAATCTTGGCCGTATCTTGGTCTTGACCGCCAAAAGTCTTGGTCTTGTCTTGGTCCCAACCTCCAAAAGTCTTGGTCTCGTCTTGGTCTTGACCTTCAAAAATCTTTCTCTAAAGATGACTTGACTTAACTTGTCTCTATCTTGACCGCCAAAAGTCTTGGTCATGTCTCTGGGTTGACCGCCAAAACTCTTGGTCTTGTCTTGGTCTTGATTGTCAAAAGTATTGATCTTGTCTCCGTCTTGACCTCCAAAAGTCATCTGTCTCGAAACTCTCTAGTCTCAATAATATTTTGGTCTCGGTTGGTGTGGTCTTGACTACAGCACTATAGACGTTACTAAAAATATTAATATTATCCAGATCCATGTATTTATCTGCTGACATTTTGTACCCCGCGTAGCTTCAACAGCATGCAATTGTTCAGGCAGTGTCCTGCGTTCACCTAGCACTCAGCAACAGGAGGCTACTTTATACTCAGCCTCTGACAGCTTTGTGGTAATAATAGAGCGCGGGCCCCTACTAGTGCAAGTGGCATGCTCAGTCAAGTGAGACTTTGCCTAAAAGAACCTACATCCACACGCGCTTAAAGGCAGCCAGCTTCACATCTAATGAGACCATTGGGAGAGTGCAGAACAGGAGGCAAGGAGACAAGGAGCGAGGGCAGAGAGGATGGGACAATAGAAGCGAGGACGACGTGGAGTAGAGCAAGACAAATACTTTGAAAGAAAGACTTTCACTTTGGGATTGGATGAGGTTGACGTGTTACTTAAAATATTGACCGTGGAAGGATTATTTCTCTTGCTATGGGAAGAATTACTGTACAAAATTGAACATTTCTTCCACATTAGAAGGTTGAGATGCGCCTCTATGATTGAACAGTGCTACTGCGTTGGCCTTAGCAGACACTAAATCTGACATACAAGCAAAAAGGGATGAGAGAAAAGGGAACAAGGCAGACAAATCCAGTAAATTATAAAGTGAACAGGCTCCCTCCCCCTGGGGATGAGAGATAAAGACTAGATTGGGCACATACCATCTTCGGGTAACTAGAGGAGGAAGTTGATAAAAACTATGACAGTGGAAAGTGATACAAACCACAGAACTAAACCCCTTAGTTCGCTTTCATTGTGAATTATTGAGAACACGTTTAATACTTCCAACTTAACTATTTGGCAAGAAACACAATCACCGTTGTCCCAATTCACAGTGAATCCTAATCAGCGTGCCTATTGTTAACAGTCCCTTGAGCATTTTCTACGTCAGCCTTTAAAATCACTCCAATGTGTGTCAAACATTCAGGGATTTGAATGACAATGAACACATCTTCTTGATCAGGAGTGATGCTTCCCACAAAGCGTGACTGTTCTTTGCAAAAGGTTTTAATAAACACGACATTTGACCAAATGAACCGCACTATGGGCACTAGAATTCACCCCGTGAAGTGAATTCCCTCCATTTGCGTTATATATGAACTAGAGGGTCAACATTTGATCAGAGGTTATCAGACGCATTAGCTAGCTAGTCTTCGAATTGCCTGCTGGCCTGGCCGCTTTAGAGTGGCTCATTGTCAACCATGAGTATGCGCAAAACTTGGAGAGAGAAAGGCGCAAATGCCAAGGGGGCGGGGTCCAACTGCATAGCCAGCGTGCATAGCCCAGAGTTACGTGCTGGTGTGGCTGCTTCGAGCGCCTCATTGTCAGCCACAAGTGCACGGTAAAAAAAAAAGGCATAAGATCCAGCAGAGGGAAAGAAAGGGAGTAAAAAGAAGCCAAAGCAAACATACCAAGTGTGAACACAACCTAACTGGATCAACAATAATAACTTTCTGTTGGAAGGCTCTAGTTCCTGCATGGCTGCTCGCTGCCTGACTTCTTGCACGGCTGTCCACAAGCCACAGTTAATCCCCATACAGCCAGAGGAAGGCCTCAAGATCATCCCACGGGGAAGCTGAGGGGGGAAAAAAAAGTGCAGTGAATGACTGCGGCGGACTCTTCAGAAGTCCGCCGTCCTTCCTCTGGGTGTGTAGAAGCTCTGGTGTTGCTGTTGGACGCTGACCTTGCTGACCAGCTGCAAGGTCTCCCGGATCAGTCGGTCTCCTAACCCACACTGCGTCCCTTGCTTACGTTGGCACAAGCACTGAAAGTTGGGTGGAGGCTCTATTCGTGTAACGTTGAGGTTTTGAAAGGGACATCTCGTTCTACGTCAAATTAAGAGGAATATTTGGATGTTGTTTTCTAGTTCTTTAGCTGGATTGGAAACCCGTCTCTGTTTGCCACATTGGATTTATTAGGAAGGCCCAATTGAGCAGTGTGATGCCATATAAAGATAACTTATGATTCTAAACCTTAATCCTGAGGAGATTTGCTCCTCTTGTTTGCATTTCAGACACATTTTGCAGTTCAAGGAAGGGCCCTTCATCAAGGTATGGACACCAGTGACTACTGTAGTTTATGTCCGTCCTCCCCTCTCTCCTCAGGGATTCCCCGGGGTTGTCCGGAGCACATGTGTTTTGCTTTACCTAGAACGGAGCCCTATCTCAACCCAGAGCAGACCACAGCCTTTGTCAGTGGCACCATTAATCAAGTGTCCTTAACAAAAACAGAAAACCAGATGAGAGACAAAGGGAAGAGACATAGGGGGTGGGGGTTCTTGTTTAGGTGGAGGGGGTGAAAGAAGGAAGAGAGGAATGAGGAAGATGGGGGATGCTTGACCCAGATAGAAGCCTTTAATAAATCAAGCAGTAACAATAATAAGCAAAGTTTTCACGTGGCTTGACGGATTCATCTGGGAAGAGAAGGGAGTCTTTTCTTTTTCTGTCTTACAGTAATTGTGAAAAAGCGCTGGAATTTTAGGTTTAGGTCCTGCATGGTGCAAAAGGACCTCAGTGGCTGTTTGGATTAATTATTGAATCAGTCTCCGTAGAGACTGTCCAATTGCCAAAATAAATTGCCATATAGCCAATATAAATTGCCATATAGCCAACTTTATTTCTAGCCGTCAAGACAGGGTATTAGGTAAAGTTTTCCGCTAGCCATAATCAAGCCTCGGATGAACCGCACAAGCTTGTATGAGTTTTTGACTCAAAACTGATGTAGATGTCTTTTGAATTCTAATTTGTAAGTTGACAGTTTTGGCTCTCAAAAGGCATTTGAAAAAGTGGAAGTCTTTGAAAACCACAAGTTACCGGTTCATTGTAAAGGCGGAAAATGGTAGCGTGGCCCCGTGGATTCGAGTTTATAAATCAGTGGAGACTTGTGCGACAAGTTAAAACAGCCAAAAAAAAGTAATGGCTTTGGAGTAGCATTAGCAGAATAGAAGGAGAAGCAGATGGTATCGAAGCACTTAGCATTTCTTTAAATCACAGGTGTCAAACTGCTCCATTTGACTTGAGTTCTGTTCAAAACTAGTCATACAAATGATAATAACCAAATGCAAGTACTACGGTGTTTATTAGCATTCCTACACAGAGCCTATTAGGAAAATCCGTAAACAAACATCTCAGCTTCTGGCTAGCAGATGTCATGGCGAGGGGTATGCTAATTTTTTTAGCTAGTCAAAGACAAACTACATTGCACGTTCTTAAAAAGAAGAAGAAGAAGAAAAATTTTAAATGACATAAGTAGGTTCCGGTTTACACGAAACACAAGAAGTTTGTTTTGAATTTTGTCCCCTTACTTTACCCAACACGAACAAAACCATGACCTTAACTGCACTTACACAGCCACAATATTTGGTGTACCGTTGTGTTTATACATTTTGTTGCCTTATAAGGAAACCATAACTATGATTTGGCTCACAATTAAAAGAGGTTTGGCAGTCCTGCTATATTGCCAATGTTTTCAGCCATATTTTGCAGGCAGGTATTATTGGGATACTTTTGATGTTAGCTGATTAAGGAAGAGTAAGGGGGGGGAAACATGCACTAAATAAAGTATGCAGATGTTCAGCGGTTTGCCCAGGGGCAAGTCAAACATTTGCCTTCCTATCCCAGTGGTGATGCCATCATACATCCATGTTACATGATCAAGCAGATATTTATTTTGTTGAATATATTCAGGCCGTATTTTTTACACACACACACACACAGCACACAAGGTGAGTTACACGATGTAAAGAAGTCTTCGGAGACTCTTTGCAAGGTGCCGATCGATGGGCAATGAGTGTGGACAAGGAGACTACTGGATCGATGGAGGGGGGGATTGGGGCATTATTGAGATGGGACTACTGGGACCTGAGAGAGGAGGTGCATGTGTGTATGTGTGCGTTGATGGCTGTTCATCTAGGGCACTTGATGCTGTCTTCTATACCTCATTTGGTGGGAGGTTTTACTTTATGTGAGCGAGCTCTTAACACACACAGCAATAACAAAGGCACGCAGGGCTATACAGTACAGCACACTGTGCACATGGAAGCTAATGGTGTCCCAGGGGAGCAGGTGGCACATCCTTATCTCAGTCTATCTGTAGAACTTGCTTTTGTTCCCAATATGCGTCTTAACTACTTCAAAAACTCTATTCTTGATTAGAATTGTTTTTGGTGCAATTCACAGCATGAGGTCCCCTTTGCTGCATGTTATAAGAATATACATATGGCACAAAAACAGAATCTTGACTCTGCAGCGCTGTGTTCTTTTACGGAGGATGTCAAATTATGCTTGCACAAATTGTATGGTGGTGACATAACCACCCCACTTCCTGTGCTACATGATCTTGGTACATCTGCCGCAGAAAATGTAAACTGAGAGGAATATATTCGTTGAACTGTTGTTACGATTCAGGGCAGCATGGTGAGCGAGTGGTTAGCTCGTCTACGTCACAGTTCTGGGGTTCGAAACTCGGTTTTGGCCTTCCTGAAAGGACGTTGAGTGTTCTCCCTGTGCTTGAGGTCAAACACATGCACGTTAGGTTCACTTAATGCTGTAAATTGTCCATTGTATGTGTATGCCTTGTCCAAAGTTAGCTGATATAAGCTCCAACCCGTCCCTAATGCAAATAAACAATACATAAAATGGATGGATGGTTGGTTACAATTCATGCATTGCGTTTGCAAAATACCAGACTGCAATATCACAGGGAATCGGAAGCAGCCGCTTCTATTTGCAGTCCACTTAGTAATGACAAGAACATTAAAGCAACCATATAAGCTTGAACTACAGTAACATGTCTCAAATCGGACAATAAACTAGAACTGGCACACGCAGGAGGAAATCTTGGCTGGGCCCCCAAAATGGGACCGTGGAGACCACTCAAAAAGTTTACAGACGGATGCCCTACATTTAATACAGTATGTAGGAAGCATTCTTTTACAGTATGCCACATATGTGGGGAAAAAAAAAACATCAAAACAACCATATCAAGCATATGACAACTTGCTGTGCGCTATAGCAATATATATCATAGAGGGATATAAAAACGAACGGACGATAAAACGCTCTATCTATATTGTTAATTTGATATGTGGGTGGTTGGGTTAGCTCTGCTTCTAGGCCAATATAGTCATGTCACATGTTACAATAAAATTGGCTGGCAACCAGTCCAGGGTGTACCCCGCCTACTGCCCAGAGCCAGCTGAGATAGGCTCCAGCACCTCCCGCGACCCTTGTGAGGAATAAGCGGTCAAGAAAATGGATGATTGGACATTAAAACACAGCCATGCCAAAAAATCTGACTGCATCCAACACAGCTGTATGATGTAATGATATAGATTAGGCTGTCGTTTAAATCGTTATTTTGATGTGTGGGCTATTGTGTTAGGCTCCGTTGCTACTCTAATGTATCATGGATGTAAATAAAACTGTGCATTACAATAATACGCAACTGTACATGTATGTACAAAGGTATAACATTTTTGAGGCTGATGAAAAAGAATGCAACCACACTAGGCAGCAACAACTCTAGGCTGAGTGAGTAGCTTGTAGTGAGCTCTCTGTTTCAGCAATCTGGGTTCTCTTCAGCTTTGGACACGCACCAAGTCAGGCAGCACAATACTCCACTGTGTTTGGCGAGCAGCAAAGAGCAAAGTGCACAGCGAAGACATATGTTGTGCGTATGTGAGGACCTGCATGGTATGTTTGAGTGTATTTTTGTTTTGACGCAATTCCGAGAACGCGTGTTATGACCGTTGGGCCTCCATGTTGGATTGGAAGGCCTCCCATATGTCCATCGCTAGTTACATCATGATCACTGAGGCTTTCTGCTGCCTCGGCGCATGCATTTTGGGACCCTTGGCAGCAGTTTCCGCCCCCTGAGGTGACGATAGAATGGTGTTCTTGGAAACCGACACGGAGTTAGTACGACGGGAATAAAATATCAGCTTAAGCGATCATGGAAGATGAATGACAGGCACAAGTACAGTGAAAATATACAGTGGAAGCTGCCAAAATAGAGTTTAAATGTTTAAATCAAACGAATAATGAATAACTACACCTTACCACTCTTGTCAGCACTACGATGTTAGCTTCTTAGCTAGCCACTAGCTGGTTAGCTAACATATGGTAGTACTAGTAGGTGTTTGATTCATTTCAGTAGCAGGGAGTGGAGTAGTGTTTCTAACTTAATATTAGTCTGGTTAACTTCTTTTTATACGACTAATTAACAATATTAAAATGTTAATTAAAAGGACCGACTTTACAGTTAATCAAGTCTATGTAACAGTAACACTTTCAAACATTTTTCCAAATATAATGAGTGTCAATTGTGTCCGACATTTAAGATTCCATTTTATTTCCCTCAGGTTGCAGAAACAGCCGAGTCTGGTAGTCCAATGGCCAACATGTATGGCAACATGTGAGCGGGAGGGGGGTTGACTGCACCGCCCAGCCTGCTTGCCCACCGCAGGGAGTTTGTTTTTGTTTCTGGCTGCCAAGTTCCTGTCAGGAGGCGCCCCAAAGAGCAACTGCAGACTACTCAGCACTGTCGACTACACCCTCCCGTCTATACTGTAGAGCGGCCGGGTTTTTCTGTGTTGCGAATCAGGCGTTTGCTTTACAGCAATGGTCCAATCCAAGAAGGTCCCCGTCAATGATTTCAGATATCATATCACACCATGATTTGAAGCACTCCCTACTTTTGTTTCGCACCTCGATTTGAGAGTTGTAAACAGATGAACACTAATTTACATTTGCAACATAAAAAACACATTGCATCGTGATAAAGACATACTTTACGAGGCAAGTGCTTATGTTGTGGGTATCGTAAAAACTGAGTGCACCAAATAAAAATATACAAGAGGTTATTGCTATTGTAAAAACTTACACCACTCAGAGCATATTTAGTTAAATGTTTGTGGAAAAGAAAAAGCAGAATGATTAAATAACATGGCACGCAAGCAAACTAGTCGACCAGGCGGTTGCTTTTTACTGCTATGGTGAACATTTTGTCTGCCTGCCATTTGGAAAAAAGACATTTATTTGCTATAATTGAAAGCATGGCAGCAGTTAGTCGGCATGTACAGTATGCATGTGCACATATGTGTTTGTGCGAGTGGAGGAAAGGTCAGACGCGGTCACATAAGAAGCTGTGCGATCCAAAGAGGCGAGACAGAGGAATCGCTTCTGTCTGTATAGAGAGGGGGAAAAAAATGGGAAGGAGGAAGATGGTGGCTGCGGTTGATGGCACAAGGCGGAAGAAAAAGGCGGAAGCCATTTATGTAGCTGGATTGACTCTACGAGTGGCAAGGCCATTGCAACATTTTCTCATCATGTCACATCTTGATTCATGTTACAAAATTGTCATCACAAAATTATGACATGACTCTTAGAAAATTGCAACATTTTTCTCATATGCGTTAGTCTTATGTTACGAGTGTTCAAGTAAGATCAGTTTCCTTATTATACTGCACTGCAACTATAATATTGAAAATTACATTATTTTTCTCATGCGACATAATATTAAAATATTGTTCATGACATATAACAAAAGGTTTTCGCTAAAACGACCGTTTAAAAAAAAAAAAAAAAAAGTTTTCAAATTAAACAGCTTTACTCTTGTAAAATGAGGACATTTTGTCTCATGATCCTGAGACGTCATTCTTCAAATTTACATTCTAGAGGTGCAACAATTAGTCGTTTAATCGAGAACTAATTGATTATCAAATTAATCAATAATTATTAATATTTTTGGATTTCTGTAGTCCTCCAATTCCTTTGACTTAGGAAAACAGGGATCAATATTAGTGCCTATTTTCCTCATGTTACAGACCAAACCAGTAACGGAATTATAATTAATTTATTAATTTGTGAGCTGCCGATTTGAAATAATGTCCTGCTTTGGCAAATGCAAAAAAAATGATGGAAATGTAATGTTTTGTTTTTTTATTCAATTAATTGATTAATCAAAAATATAATCAATTATTAAATAATCGTTAGTTGCAGCCCAACTGTGTTATTCTAAAATTCTGCCATTTTTTGCCACAACTTTACTATTAAAAAATTATGACTTTATTTTCTCATAATTTCATGAGCTTGTTAAAGTAAAAAATGTTTTTGCTTTCCTCATAATACAACTTTGTTGCTATAAATTTGACATTTTGCCATCATAATATTAAGACATTATTCTTGGAGCATTCTGACCTCTTGCAAAAGGCATATCATATTATGAAATATATTATGTCAAAATGGATATTCAGCTCAATCTTATGACTACTCGTTATTGCTATTTTACCCCACTTTTCAGATCTAGCTTGTATCATCTAACTTATATATTCTATTTAACTGGTGGTGTGAAGTAGCATTGTGAAAGCATTCCACAAAAATAAATAAATAAATAAATTTAAAAAAAGAAAAAAAGAAAAAAAGAGAGATCAGTTGTACAAAACAAACTGATTTTGAAGTTTAGTTAACTAGAGCTCCACATTTGGAGGGTGAAACCTGTGGCAAATCTAGTTGGTCCAAGAAAATGCCTTAAATAATCAATTTAAACAAAGTAGGTGATCCCCAAAAGTAAGGCTTGTTGATCAGAGGGTTGCTATGAATAAACATACAAATTTGAAATAGCCCGGGAGCCCGTTGCAGACAAAAATAAAGAACAAACCTGGCTTAAACAACAAAGTACCAGGCTCTGATGATTCAAATCCTTCCAGGTTTAGGTAGGGTAGCATAAAAAATTTGAAGTGCGGAAAGGAGGGGGAAGGGAAAACAAATCTGAAACGCGGGAGTGCCACGCCAGACAACGAGGGAGGCGGTGGGCTGGCGAGGCAGACCGCCATGACCTACAGCACGCCGAGTGTGAATCATTGAAGGCATGTGTTCCACATCAACCGCCGGGGCACCACCAACCCACTTACAAGTCGTGATCTAAATCATGACAGGAAGGAGGGAGGGAAGGAGAGGGGGGGTGGATAGAAGGGGGGGGGGTTAGGGGGGGGGGGGGGGTTAGGGGGGGTAGGTGAAGATAAAAATCCAAACCATGCTTTACAAGTGCCAGATAGTGACAGTGAATTTGAAACCATCAAAGGACTGCGTATCCCCATAAGAAAATCACAAGATAAAAACAGTGATGAATGCATTTAGAGTCTAATGAAATAATTACATGATTTTGGAAAAGTGTGATATTTCGCTGAATGAATAGATAAAGAGCAGCATTATTTCGTCATGATCTCTCTTGCCGCAACTGCAAGGAGAAAAACTTCCTCTAAAAAAAAAAAAACAAGTGCAAAAGTAAGTAAGGACTCTGCACTCGTTCTGTTAGCAATTTAGGAGACTTGTAGTAGGGATCCCCTCTCGCTGTGGTCAGGAAAAAGAACAGGATGGCACTACGCAACACATGACATCAAGTGGCACAACAGGAAATGAAAAGACAAGTGGGTGAGAGCTCAGTGGAACCAGCATCAGTTTGGGGAAAATGACGCTATTATTGCATGGCAGAAAGGGAAAAAAAATCAATACTTTAGCTTTCACTCATCACTCATGACTGACAAAACAGGATATTATATCAGTCTTGCCTCAGAATAAAGACCAATAAATCAGTCAGGACGTGAATGAGGCTTTTTTATTTGTCGTGATGGAGCCACAAATCAAGGATTAAGCTTGACACTTGCACAAATAATTTGCCTTCTCAATATATAATTCGGCTATTGGTTTAAAAAATTTGCTCAATGCAGACTTTCCTCAATGCTTTTTCCGCTACTTTGGAACTACCGGGTGAATGCTATGCACGAAGCTAACTTCCTCTACACAAGCTACAAGCTGTGGCGGGATAGCTAGCACAGCTAAACACTTTCCTTTCATATTGCAGTGCCACTCCTCTGAATCACTAATCCACAAATCCAAGACAGCGAATAAGCTACACTTCTGACAAGTATCATGATCACCACAGGAGGGCGAGGAGCAGCTAATCTTGCAACACACAAGCAAAATAAGAAATCGGGTGAAGACAGAGAAGTCATGCTAACCACTAAGATATGGTGCATTTTTTTTCCAATCAATTTAGCTTTGCTAATGTAAATATAACCCAGTCAGAAATACTTCCAATAAGATTTTTAGACTACTGTATGTTTATATCACAATACAATTACCATGAAGAGATTCAATTTATACCGTGATATGCATTTTAGTCTATATTACCCAACCATAGTAGTTATACTTGTAGCATATTCCTGCTCGCTAACAAAACAAATGTTTCAAAGACCTAAAAAGTATAACCTAACAATTTGACAGTCACATAATGACGAACAATGCTTTTGTTCCAAAGCAAGATGGCATTTGATACGAACATAAAAGTGGAGGGGTATCCAATTATGTGGAGTTGACAGGAGCGACAAATTCGGGCTTACCCCCAAAACGTCAATCTCCCTGTATTTGGACGAGGAAATCTCCCCTCGAATCGATTGCAGCTCTAAGCTCTGAGAGATGTGAAGAAAGAGGGGGGAAGATGTGAAGAGCTTTGTGCTTCTTTATCCACGTGTTCCAGCTTTAGTGACTCTCCAAGCCTCCCTGGCGTACAGACAAAAAAAAAGAAAAAAAAGAATACTCTTGTTGCCTCCTTTGCGCTCACTCTGCTTGCAATCACCCCGTCGTTTTTCCACTAGTCCTTTTTCCAATAAGTTTGGACCTTCTCGCTCTCGCCCAGCATCATGTGAAAATTGGAGTAAAACAGTCCTTTTGTGGCTCGACAGCCACAGTAGTGCTTATGGCCACAACTCAATTACTGCAATGTGAATCAGGTGGCAGTGGAGAAATCCCCTCGGCCCGATGCACAAATAAGAAACACAGAAGCGCCTTTATCGAGAGACCAAGACAAATGTAGCGTGCTGTCACTTCATAACAGCTTCAGACAACAATTTGTACTTTAACGAGTCAACTAAGAGTACGTAAGGCTTTTAAAGTATTTGATTTCATGGATCCTACCATGGATTCAGTCATGGTCAGACTTGATAGATATTTGTCTTTCAGTCGTGCCTTTGGCGCCTCTTATTGGCATGTTGGGACTCCAGAACCTGTCCAATTCTCGAAAGATGTAGAACCAGCCCACAACCTTCCAAAGAACATGATAAATAAAAACCAATGGCATTTATAAAATAGAATGACGGGACCTTGCCAAGAATGTGTCACAATGAGGAAGGCAAGCTTCTCAGAAGAGCTGTAATTCCATTACAAGGCAAGAAAATCCCCCCCCGCCAGACCCAAGTTTTTTTCTGGCCCGTTTTATAAGGAGAAAATCAATTTTATAATCAACAACAAGAGAGTAATTGTCAAATTTGTAAATAGTGTCACACTCATTCACTGCAGAGGTTTTTTTCCACAAGTTACACGTTTCCAAGTGGTTACTAGGGATGGACATTCTAAGAGATTCCCTTGATGGACTAATAATGATTCAGCTACGGATTACAAAAGTTTAGATGGCAGAACATATTAAAAAAAATGTGGGTTTTACAGTCTCTTTTCTCAAAATTCTTTTCAGAAACATTAACTGCCTTGTGAAATTGGAATGGAACAGAAATGCACTAAGGCCTGAGGCTCTGGGCTAAACCGCTTCACATCCAACTCTTACAAAACAAAAACCAAAAGGATGTTGACCGCGACTGTCTCGGAGCCAATTAAATCTGAACACTGAATCTCTACAATGCTGCTAGAGGTTGTACGACTTAAGATTCTTTGTAGTCGACTATAATTTGATGAACGTTGAGCCAATGGTTGACAACAATGGTCTTTTTTTTTTCAGCACAGTATACGCATATTTCGACGGATCAGCATGTAAATGAAGTCAAAGACGATATTTTACTTCTGTTACACTCTGCCGACGGTAGCAGACGGGCGAGTCAAAGTCCTTTGTAAATCAGCCGATTGGTAATTAGTCGACTTTTAGCGTTAAGCATCAATGTAGAGTAGTAAAGTCTTCTAGTCGACTAATTGGTTCAACTCTTACTATAACTACTACTGCTCTTACAATTATTGTTGTTTTTTTGCCAACATCTTACACTCCCCGGGCCCACAATTTTCTATGAATGCAATTGGTCCTCCATTTACGACGGTACTAACACAGGTTTCGAGGTCGGTCTTTCATTTGATTATGTCTTACAAATTTTTACTGGAATTATGACTTTGTTACGTTAGTGTAGGTAAAGTGATAGGCTATGATGTGCTCCAGATTTTGTACAAATTGAGGTTACGCCCGTAGGAAAAAGTGAAAATTTGTCCTGGAACCTACTTTGCTTCGAGTTATACAGCCACTCATTTAATCAGCCAGTTGGGCTTGAACTCATTTGCAACTTGTGCTAGTTGCTGCCAAGTAGTGAAATCAAATGTGCCTATATGACTTCAAAACATCACGACAACACAACCTAACCTTGCTGATCAATTTGCAACTGTCTGGTTGTGTAACAAAATTACATGTAGTGTGATGGAGAAAATAGGGCGTTCCAGTTCCCAGGTCGATTCAACCAACACTGCTCCAATTTGTGTTCTCGGAATTGGAACACAGGCAAATAGAACACATACAGAAGCACCATGGAGATTCAAAAATACACAAGCCAGCCAGACTACGGTATTATGATGCACAATATTGGAATAGGATATTGTTATTCTAGCTTAAAGCACTACAATGTGTCAGCCAATCAAATGACTTGGGCTTCAGCCCTGCCGGAGTCCTGATCTCATTTCCTTCCTCCACTCCATGCCCTCGCTTCCTGTTTGTGGATCTTAAGTGTGTCTGAGTGGTGGGTTTTACTCAAACACTTGACCAAGGGCAGTCTACTTTAAGAGGAAAAGAAAGGATGAAATGAGGTTGACTTTATGCCATCCTGCGCGTGCATGTGCATGCCTTGCACAGAGATTCTCTGCGCTATGATTGGAGTGGACAGCAGCGTAGTCTTGGGGAATCACATCTTCATCCTTGATGATAAGTGAAAGGAACGCACTGCAGACATTCACCTTTAATGCACACATAAGTAGAAAATGGGGCCCCTCGCCGCTGGATCCCGGCCAGCTATGTCCGTCTGCTTTTCAAATGGAACGCAATTTACCACATGTGAAGGTCTCAATTGCTGAGGGACCCTCATTCTGGGCAAAAGGAGGATTGCAATGGGAGTACAGCGGTATCTCATGATACTCGATGTCAGGCCCATCACTGGCACCTGAGACTGTGATTTGTGTTACTCAAGAGCGGGTGGTTAAAAGGGTTTGATCGTGGCCGCTTTCACACTCAAGTGAAATCAATCATCAGCCGTGGGACATACGGTTACTCATTGTGACAGCGCTAACCCTCCACTGCCAATCAGGGGGAAATGAGGGTAGCTCGGACCGAGAAGGTACAAGTGTCAGGTTACTTCGGAACAGCAACAAAATGTCACTTCCCCACCTCAAATAAAATCCTATCAGCCGCCATAAACACACAATATGAACCTCTCTCATTGTGGTATTGGCTCTCAGCAGTGGAAACCCCCTAAGTCACACATGGATCACATGACCCTATCCTGACATAGGAGGATAGGGATCCCAGTGGAAGGATGCAAACTCACACACGCTCCATCCAGACCTCCTTTGTCCTTTAGTCATCCAAACAGAACAATGAGGAGGGTCATGCAATCCCCCCTGTGGGATGGTTGCATATCCACAGTGACTGATAAGAGGAAGAGGCAGATGTCACTCGGCACTGGGATGCCGCAAAATGCGCAGTCAAGTACACAATGGCTTATTTCATTGATTCATTCATTTATATTCATTCAGACAGTGGTCAACATAAAAACACAATCAAAACAGTGTTATATTTGGAATACAAACACTGTATCATGGCCCTAAACTCAACTAACTTCACAACAAGCAGCACTTTGGCAGCTAGTGATAGTTCATGTTCATTGCTCCTCAAGTTGTTGTGTTTCTTTTATTATATCCAGGAACAATCCGAAAAAGAAAGAGCCACAAAGAAGAATCCACATAAACTCAAACCAGCTTAATTTGTGGTGATGTTCATTCATTCATTATTGCTAAGTGATCCTTATTATAAAACCATCTTTGTTGTCATTATTCATCTGGCACAAAACGCTAGTCTGTTAATGTAGCCACAAAGTGTTGACAATAGATTTAGAAAGGACAGTGGCCCCTCCAAATGGTCTTTCGTATGCAAATGAGGAGAATGCTTTGGCTTGGTTGGAAATGATTTAGGGCATCAACGAAGCTCTCGGGGCCTTTATGTTTGGTCTCGTCGTCGGGGCTCATATATCACCCTGATCATTCATCAATTAGCATCTCCTAGCCACCTGTCGGACACATCCGAGCACAAAACATTCCTGTCCATGGGCAGTTGCTATACGACGATCATCACCAGCAAGGCTAGAAAACAGACGGATTACATAACCATGGCAAAATATTGCCCCCAAACGAGAAATGTGCCCCTCTTTGAGTCATTATTGATCTTCACTTGAACGTGAAGTTGGTTTTTAACATATGTTGACCCTGCACAAACAGAAAAGACACTGCAGAGGAGAATTGATGCTGACCTTAAAGGGGAATCAATGATTTGACAATGAGCTATTCAAATGCACTCAATGCACATCCCTCCATTGTTTTGGAGGCAACTGTGTGTGGCTTATTGACGCTAACATTGTTTTGTTTTGTGTGTGGGTGTGTGTGTGTGTGGATGTGTTGCTACCACCTATATTCTAATGTTGATTCTTTTCTTACTTAAACTTTTATTTTATATTTTGTAATGTGTTTATATGTTCAATAAATCAACAAAAACAATTACATTACTAATTACATTAGCCCACTTATGACATTTTGCATTGTGTGTTAGCTCTAAGCTAGCGTCCTTTGCGTTGATTAAATACACAACATGCACTAGGCTTATCTTTTGAATAATTTCTCACTATCTACTGTTTGTTGCAAAGTTCAATGTCACCATAGCTAGTACTTGTAACTAGACATATCAAAATTAATCCACAACTAATCGATTATCAAATGAATCGACAACTATTTTAATAACGTATAATCCATTCGAGACATTGTTTAACCTAAAATTGTCCAAGTCCTCTGATTTCAGCCTCTCAATAGTAATTATTCATTGATTTCTGTAGTCCTTCATGCACACTGATTATCTGTTGTGTTAAATCAAAATAAGACATCCAATGTTACTTTGGAAAACAATAACTGAACCAGTAACTGAATCAGTTTTAAAGACGGTGAAAACAACATCAATCCCTCTCATGTGATGTTGCTAAATTGTTGTTGTTTTTTATCACTAAACAATACCAAATAAACAACAATATAACTATGTGCAAAATAAAATTGTATCCGATTATTCAATTAATGGGATAATCGTTAGATTAATCAATTCTAAAAAAGTGACAGCCTTTTACCTCTGATTTTTCTTCACAACTCAAGTTTAAAAAAAAAATGGCCAAGCAATGGCTCTTATCTCGAAAAACTCAAAAGTCAGATCACATGGAAATCGAGCTACCACTGTGTTATTGTGGAAAATTACACAATATCAAGTATGTGAAAGGTAAGTGTAAAACGTGGAGAGAAAAAAAAAAAAAAAAAAAAAAGTTGTGTGTTGATGTTCCACCAGGCTTTATGATCTCAGCGCCTGGAGCCTCCCGAGACACTGTGCGATGGGAGCAAAGGCAAATAAAACATTTCTCAAAGACTTGAGGAATTTTAACTGCTGCCTGCCCA
This sequence comes from Festucalex cinctus, assembly GCF_051991245.1. Classification (NCBI taxonomy): domain Eukaryota; kingdom Metazoa; phylum Chordata; class Actinopteri; order Syngnathiformes; family Syngnathidae; genus Festucalex; species Festucalex cinctus. Next base: position 1,177,242 of record NC_135427.1, read on the forward strand.
AGCCCCACAGATACCCATTTTTGGAGATTTGTATGCAAATTTTAACTTTCATGCAAAGCCCCTCCCTGGCACTAGACAATCTCTTTCACAGCCTCAATTTTATGACAATACCTCAAATCCCACCACCGCCCCATGATACCCGCTTACTAAAGCCCTTCACACTTTTTTTGTTATTTGGAAATAATACTAAAAATGTAGTTGAAGAGATAAGTGGCACAAAAATAAAGGCCTGATCCATCAAACCACAGTGCAAGGACATGGACAAAGCACATTTGTCAAGGCTCCATTTAGCGGGAGCCTTTCATTATTTAAGTAGCATTCTTCATGCAGCTTTAGCAGTAAAATTGCTCAATCAGTCTCGAATGAGACATTGAAGTTGAGAAGAGGAAGGGAAAAGGAAGCGCATGCTTGGACTGCATCCAGGAAACACGACATTGTGATGGTGAAAACAACATTCATACCTGGGATGCACTCGTCAACTCGATAGAGTTGCCCTTGAAAATGACTTTCACTGTCTGCTTGCTCAAGTTCTGTCCGAGGGAATTGGCAAGGGCAACCGCGTGGAATCCTGACTGTTTGCTTTCTAACTTGTACAGACAATAACTGGGGATAACGTATAATAAATAAAAGATGACAATGTTAACAGATTGATAGCATGCGGTAAAAGCACACATTGGAAGGAATCAATTTTTTTACTCTTGATTTAGCGTCATTCAGATTGTGAGTCATGGTTGTCTGAGCATTAGGAGCACATGAGCGCTAAACACAAAGCCAGCAATTGTACACTCAAATGTAGTTTTCGGAGGAGTACACTCGGTGAGATGAATTACAAGTAGTCAGACATTTGTTCTCACACGCACACACACAGATGACAGACAGGCTATTTTGTGATATGAAAAAGGGATGGAGTCTGGACGATTTAAGGAACCAAAATTCAAACAAAAGTGTGAAATTGTTGATTGTGTCTTGAACTCTGCATTCACATTTTCTGGCCTTGAGATACTTAAATGATACTTGAAGTTTAATCAACGATACATGATAAATACTGCATTAAATCAATAAATAAATAAATAAATAAATAAATAAATAAATAAATAAATAAATAAAATAAAACAAAACAATAACTCACTTTTGAAGTGTTACTTGACAAATGAATAAATATGAAATTTTTGCTCTGGCGATCAATTTTTTTTTTCTTTTTTTTTTTCTTTTTGCGAGCCAGAATCAAACGCGCACTCTCAAGTCTGGCAGCGCAGAGCGACACCAGTGAGCTGGAGTTCAGAGCCACTGACACAACTCAGGGCCAAATTTTAACAGTTAGGGAGGGACATACATAAACGCTGACCTACATTTTTCTTACAAATTAAAAAATAAATAAATAACAATAGTAACATGTACACACAAAATCTGCTTTTTTTTCCCCCTACACCCCATGCAGTCGACTTGCAGTCTACCAGCACTCTGTGTCCGATTTGTTGCGCAATGAAAACCGGTTATTTTCATGAAATTATTTAAATGGAAAAAAAAATGGATGCCCAAACAAGATGTAAAAAAAAAAATGTCACTCTAATATATAGTTATTGTGAAAAGGATTAGTAGGCTTGAAAAACCTGAAAAAAAAATATTCAGAAATCTGAAAATATATAGAAAAAAATAGTTTCTTTCACATTTTTCTGTCATCAAAAGTCCTGAAAACTTCCTTCAAAATATTACAATAAATCTCTTAAAGTCTGCTAGTTCACCCCTCCCTCTTGTCTTCCACATCGCTACTGTGAATCCCACTGTGGACCATCTGTGTGATCCACTCGTTCCCACATCCACTGTCGATCTCTTTCTTCCAAAACGTGCTTTGTGGCTTTAATGTCAAGCACATAAGGCTGCTTTACACTCACCGATCTTAAGACTGGGGGAAAAAAAAAATCGAAACTGCCTTCACACCTACGTGTCACCTGCTGAGTCAATTCTGTGCGCAGAGTGCTGAAAAATATCTGAAAGTCTGTCGCTACATTGCACCACATCTGCATGCTGTGCCTAAAAGGCTGAAGTCTAGAGGATTGTTGCTTACTAGGGATAAAACCATAGGAAAAAAATTCAGTGACCAAAACAATCATGGCACGGTAATGCCGAAAATGTGTTCTTAGTGCATTACTTGTGCTGTGAATCTATTAACGTAATCTCATTTACAATTAGTGCATTCCAGAGGCTACGTTTAAAGTAAACAATCGCTCACTTGACAAGGAAAGTGCATAGTTGTGTTGTCTGGACAAAATATTGCTGAGCAAGATAAAGGCTATCCACGGGGTGCCTGTTGGAAGACAGCAGGAAGGAGAGGGGTGATGGGTGACCAGGAAAAGGCTCGACCTTTGGGACCAATAGGTGATTAGTAACATTTATCATACCTACAAAAGCTGCTCAATGTGCAGCCCGACAGCTTCTCTCCGAAGGATTCCACCACATTTCGGTGTCAAAGTAGAAAAGGAGCCTACCCACTGGCAACCAGATGCCCCGTGTTTATGACACGAACAAATATTGGAATCCCTAAGTGGAAAAACATGTCTTGCTGGCGCTCAGCGGCGGCGGCAAAACGTTACATCATTTACACAATTTAATGAGCGCGGCCTGGGTTGGATCACAGGTTTAAATAGTCCGCGGTGCCAACGTAAAGCCGTGTATTTCATGCGTCATGAGCGAGGCTTAAAACTTGCTTTCATTCAAAAGGAAAACAATGGTCGCGGGATGAAGAGTCTTTGGTTGTGGTTAAAGGGGAGGCTTAACGCCTAATGAAAGCCAGGCAAGGTATCTGAACACAGGCGAGCCACAGAGCCGCAGCTCAGTCACACTCATATTCACATGGAGGAAATGACAAAGGGGCAATTGAGAGCAGGAATTAGATTTGGCTCAAAGTTATCAGTCACTCCACCCACCGCGCCCCCGGGGGGGGGGGGGGGGGGGCGGCCTGACAGTGGCCCGCTAAATTCGCGAGCCGAGTGGACAGAGTTCTTGGGCTTGGCGCCAAGTAAGGATGAGAAAACGCTGCTGGCATGGGGCACCAATAACAAACGCTTATGCAACAAGCATCCTTCTAAATGATTTCATAATTAAAACAAACACAGCCTTACAGTGGGCAATTAAATGCAATAATTTGTGCTTTGCTATTGCACATGATTACGCAAATTAAACAAATTGGAGCTGACATTTTAATGTCATTTCCCACACTCAGACATACATAGACTTTTACGACACAAATACAACTTAACAATATGTTTTATGCGATCCTACGAGGCAAGTCTAAACCCTACGTTGTGATTAATATTGTCTTTGTGGAATATAAATTAAGCAGCAAAATCCACCTGTTTTTATCCCTCTCAGGGGGCGGCCACTTTGACACAGTCGACGGGGCTGAAAATGACATCACATTTGCTCAGGTAACAACCAATCACTGCTCACCTGTTTTATGTGTTTGGTTATGTGATGTTCACAGGCTGAGCCAGGATTGGTCATTACCTGAGCCTTGAGAAACTGTGAAGTAGAAAAATGGCTGAAGGATACAAAAACGTGGATTTTGCTGGTTAATTCGTATTCCACAAACACAATATTAATAAGAATGCAATTTTTAGATTAGTAGGGCCACATAGAACACACGGCAATGTTTATTTATTTATTTAAAAAATTTTATTTCCCCTTTAACAGCATCAGTCTCTACATAAAGAGAATGATTTGGTGGGATACTCACATTTAGGGCTGAAACAATCCATCAAATAATTGGAATAACCTAATTACAAAAAAAAAACAAAAAAAAAAGAAAGAAAAGAGAGAATGTCCAATCTTTTGAATCATTTATCACTTAAAAACGAAGTAAAATTTGTCTATTGTAAAGTAATAAACCACAACGGCGAGTCGACAATCGCAAACACAAAGTATCCATGCTAGCTAGCTTAATGGAGCCTACCGCCGGTAGTTGTAACTATTAATGTGCACAATTAATTACTTTATGGAACGAATATTGACAGAATTAACACATAAGCAGATTTACACATGAGCTGCTGCCGTCACAGCTCGACGCCCAAGCACCCAAAGTACAGACAGGCTAATGGTTAGCCTGTTAATAGCCAGCTGCTAACCTGAGCTTAGAACAGCCAACTCAACACACTCATTCGCTGACGCCATGTCACAAATACTCCCATTTCATAAAACATTTATCATAATCATTAATTGATGATTAATTTTCTCCATAGTTGATGACTACTTCAGATAGGAGGCTACAGAGAAAAACATATTCAGCGTACTGTATTCAGATCCTTAAAAAAAAAGGTCGGTAATGGCAAATTCAAATCACGCTGGAGCAAAGAGCCTGCCTGCAACACAGTCAACACATTTCATACATGTAAGGTCTCGAAACAACACACTTGGGGCAACCTGCCTGCATTCAGACGAAAATGCACCTCGACATGAGGAAATAAAACCATTGTTAACCCCCCCTCTTGCTACCAGGCGGCCTCCTGTAATGTGCCCGGTCAATGGACTGTGGGTCTATTCAACTGCAGACAGGCCTCAGCACGGCTATAAATAATGTAGGGCAGCTCGCATGAAACCCTAATCACCATTGTGCTGTCACCCAGCAGACAAGACCGCTTGTTTAATTTACTGCAACGCATCTGTCTCAGTTCTGCCCAATTTAACTCCACAATTTCAATGAGCAACTTCTCCGGCGATTGATCAATATCCTTTTCTGCCAATGCCATGAATCAACAAAAGTGCAATCTTCATACGTCTTAGTCTGTGCCAGCGTGCGTGCGTACTAATGGCTTTGTACCAAACTGGTGTCATGCAGCGAAAACAGAGATGTGAAAACAACAAAAGGCGAGGCTGCGATGAAGCCATCAACACTCAATAACCGCAACTCATTATCGGTCATATTCCGCGCACTTCATTACATTACGGTTCCATTAGCATGGGCGGCATTTGCATACTGCAGTCACCTCTTTACGGCCGCTGTTGATCGTAAATGGCAGCCATATGCGCCGTTACAAAAATGATTACCGCCATGCAAAAAGTGCAGGAAATTGGGAAATTATGTTGGAATACAAAATAAATGAAGGAACGCGCTGACACTGATTGTAAATGACAATTTACATGAATGTATGTCCGAGGTATTTGAAGCTAAGTACCTCCACACCTCAAGCATTCATGGAATATACCGATGTACACAGGTACAAGTAGCACACCAGCAATCATGCCCACTGAATTGCACGATGGGGTAATTCAGACTTGCCATCCACTTCCCCGGCTGCAAGCAGAGAAATCCAGCCATCCAAAAGGCACTTCAGTGCAACATGACAGTGATAAGGCCTGATGGCTCATCACCAAGTCTGGCTGCAGCATGACGACAGCCCACACAGACAAAATAAGTGGCTCACTAGCTTTATAGTCTTGACGATCACCGGCGAAGGCAGCAGTGCAGTACGGGGATGGGGGGACCAATACTGCCAGCCGTGCCACTGAGGACATGCTAGCTGCCGGAGCTAGCACGGAATCATCTTCGTCCGGGACCATTATCTTCCCGCAGCCGCCACCGTGCTCGCTCGGCGCTGATAAATGTGGCGCGTAACTTGAGCTAATGTGCAAGCAGCTGCAACTGCACCAGCTGGGTAACACGCAGTCAACTGCCACACACTCCCACACGGGAGGCACAATAGAGAGGATTTGTTCCACCGAAATCAGTGTTGGGATGCTTTGCGTTGTGTTGATTTGAAACTGAGCGTGGAAAGGAAGTCTCGTGTGTAATGTTTTTGCAAGATCTTAAACAGGCTTTACAGAGATGAGGGATATTATAATGCAGACAATAAATGACGCCATCCAGTGTAAGAATCTTTCCTTTTTAATATGTGCCCTAAATTTCAAATCCCATTGTAAAACAAAGTCTGGCAAATAAGATAAGGGTATTGTAGTTTTTCTGGTATGTAAGTGTTTCCATATAAAACTAAATAATATATACGGGCCCTGAGCTGCACTAGTATTATTATTTTGAAGCACGCCAAAGCGGACTGGCTGGTTCAGAATCCCGGGATAATGAACATGCTCACAGGACTCAATTATTCCATTGAATAAACAATCAAGTAATCGAGCCCCACCCTCCAATTTTTTATCTATTTATTTTTGTTAATCCACTAAGGCTGCACGTAAGTTGAATTGAGTGCAAACACACCAAAACACCAACAAAATTAGCCTATGCTATGCGATTAGCATTAGCGCACTAGAGATTACCACTTAAGGTAAACAAAAACAAACACTACCTACCATTTAGTTCACACATACATACTACATTACATATGTAATTGTCTTAAAAGTCACTTATAGAGGATTTTTTCAATATTATTTAATGAGTAAACAAGGATAGAGCTAGCTGTTAGCTACGTGATGTTAATAACTTCCATTTTCTGTCTTCTTCTGGACACATTTAGTACACGACTGCCCTCTACTGGTTAAGTGATGAACTCGTAAAACCAAGTGGGAGGCTATATTTTGGGATAATTACAGCCCAAATGCTTTTTAGGAAGTTCAGAAAGTTTTTTTAAGCAAACGAATAATATCCGCCATTAACATAACACAGCCACCATTGCAATACTGCGTGCACAAAACGGAGTTTCAAGGCAGAAATTTTACTCAACGTATTTTTAAAGTTGACTTATCCGACTCAGTCGACTTTTTTTTTCCCCAGCCCTAGTTTACTCGTCAATAGAGTAGGGATATAACGAGAAGGGCAATATCGTGATATTGTGATATTAAAACTGCCACAATATCGTCATCATCATGTTCACAATATTTAAAAGAAAATCACATGTTAAAAAGGTCAGGTTGATTTCTATTTGTGCAGTTCAGGCACCCTCTAGTGGCTAGTTTATTAGTGCTATTTAATTTTCATTATGGATGTTTTGGCCTTCTATGTTTAAAATCTATGCTAATTGTCAGATGAAGGGGAACCTAATTTGCTTGTGAAGCGATCAACGTGTGATTGCCTTAGCAAGTAAGTGCCTCAATATTTGATTGTAGGTGGTTTATATGCATTGCTGTTATGTGATAATATCGTATCGTGATGTTTGGATATCATTACATCCCAAATATGCAGCAGGACTAAAATGTAACAACAAACTGTCCCTCAGTACAAACAGAGAGGGCCCCTGCATGAAGATTAAGGAGGACGAGGTGAAAATGAAGAGACGCAAGACAAGCAAGGCGTAAAAGCTGTTGCAAATCCAATTTCCAGTGACAGTGCGTTCAGGATCACCGTTTGAGCATTGAGGAATTCATCATCTGTCAAAAGTTAAAGGCAGTGTCCTGGGGGGGAAATTAAAGGGAATAGAATGGAGACTATTTATTAAGATGATGGAGGGTGGGTTGATAAAAATCATTGCTGTCGCTCACTAATCGTCTTCCCAGAAAAATAAATATACACAACCATTATTTATGCATTTATGAGGTTGCGGCACAGTCACGATATCAAGGGCTTGTTCTCATGCCACCGAGATAATATTAGTGTCTTCAGGCATCTCCAAAGACAGAAATGACTGCGACCCGGCCCGGCTGGATTCTACAATGCCCGGTGGGCTTGGTAACAGAACCAGCCAGACTGTCTCTGCCTCAACAGTTGCGCATGCACTCTGTAGAAGCAATTGATGCCATTGTTTTAGGAGTTGGATGTGGAAGGAGATTAGAAAGCAACAATCAAGTTCTTTCACTGGAAATTGCAGTCATCAAGTTGGGGGAGAATTTTGTATATGAAAGAAACGTAACTGTTTGACGCAGCAGTTAAAAAAAATATGACGTAAGCCTTCACGTGCCAAATGGCTGGCTTTGAAAAGAAACAACAGAAAACGAGTATGGTCACAATAACGGATTAAACTCGTATCTCAGATGCATCCGAGTAGTATTTCGTCAGAGGTTCCGTTCCACTGACAGAAAAGCAATACGACAACTTGAAGCAAATAAATGTGTCAATGATTTCAAGGTCGACCAAAGCAATTTATGCCGTGAAACGCAGTCCCAATCAATAAAAGGATAATGTGTTATATGGGTCTTTATCTCAAGCTCATTAGGGGGAAAAAAAAAAAGGGAGACGAAACGTGGCCTGATTCTTCAGGCAAATTAACACAGTTGAAGAACCTAAAATATCACCACCAACGATCCGTTCTGGGACACTTCATCATGAGACATGCAAAGGAGAGATTGAAGATGGAAACGCAGCATTATTAAAGACTGTAGTAGCGTATTGATGAGCTTTGACTCCCAGTAAATGGACATGTTTTATCTTTTAATGCTGGGGTTATGGAAATGATCTGGCACCTTCTATCGCGCTTCTAATTTGTGCCGCATGCCTCAAGCTGTAAATATGCTTTACGGTTTGATAAAGTAATTCGGAAATAGAGAGGAGATAAGTTTAATTCCCACTGATTCAATGCACCAGCCAGAAATGTGTTATAATTTACAGTATGCAAATGTAGGCAGGCTAATTTGCTCTTTGCACATAATCTCGTTGACAAAATATGGCTCGGTCTTTTTTTTCCGTCTTGAAAAATTATGTTATTCTACATGTGACTTGTATAAGTACAAATGTACATTGTCAAATGTGAGGAGCGGTTTTAGATGTGTGCCTCTTTCTTTTTTATGTTTAGTATTATTAGCTTCAAATGAAAATGTTATGTGTAGCTTTTCCCTGGATAATATCGAAACGTCGTCGTCAGATCCGGTGAATCTTCGTAATCCAAATAAAGAGTATTTTTATCTCCCGGATCTCTTTCACGAATGAGTCTTTTTCTTCTTTTAAAATTAATGTTTACATGCACTGCGGTGTCAAGGGTCCTGGGACAGAGCACACGTAATCATAAGTGAGCTCAACATCGCTGGGAAATCTGTGGCAGCTAAAAACGCCGTTGATTTTGGATGATTACGTTAACAATGGAACACAGAAATGCTCACTCATTGTTGTGTGGCTTTTAGGGGAAATATATATATTTTTTAAAACTCTTACTTGGTTGTTAACGAGAGACTATGTATATACAGTACAAGGGCCAGACAGATTACCGGTGCAGATATTCGTCATTTTGATGAACATCTGACGAAAAAAAAAAATAGAAAATCTGACGGCCGATAAATCAATTTAAAACTATGTTAACATCGTTTTTTAAAATTTCTGTTAACGTTATAAGATGCTGGCAACCCTGGAAACTCTCTGCACCTGTTGCTTTTGTTTGAAATTAAAAAGACACGTGACCATTCAACATTAAGTTCTGTTGAAATTTTGGGAAAATGTATTTACAGTACAAACTTTAGCGAGCTGTTTATTTGTTTACGTTTTTATTGAACTTTTTAAAACATACTAATGACCCTGAAAGTATTATATAAAATTTAAAAACATAACAACAACAACAATTGTTCAGTAAGCATATTCTTTAAGACATTTGGTATTTTTGAAAATTTTGACACCAATACTTTTTTCACATTAACTGAAAATCAATCGGCCCAAGACTACTAATAATCGGTATCAGTATGGACCCTGAAAAACAACACAAAACATCGATCTATTTCTAAATATACCAGCAAATAATTAAATGAGGATTTATGTTTAAAAGTTAAATGTTAATGGACAGCGTGTACGTTTTTTTTTTTTTTTTTTTAAATATTTTTTTCGCATCATTTTAGGTATGGTCACAATAGTGCCAAACAGCATTCCTTTTATATGCCTTAATATCAATAAAAAATAGATATTTATTGCTAGTGTATCAATATTAATACAATATTATTAGTCCAACAGTATCTCATATGTATGATGACAAAAAAGGGGGAAAAAAATGTGTGTTCTTACAGCAGCTTATGTCCTAAAAATAACCAAACTCTGAGTGATACTGAGAGGATCCCGTCATAAAAATCAATCAAATGAATACGGCATTTCTTGGAAAGACACAACGTTCCTTCAGCGTGTGCTTGGATAACCCCGCTGGCCTCAGACCACTTTGCAAGCGACCCTCTGCGGGCTTGAGGTGAATATCAAGCGTAAGTTGAAGTGAGGTGCCCTGCCGCTTTAAGGCCGTGTTATTCTACCAGCCTGACCTAATTGCGCTCCCGCTCTGCTGACACGAACACTGGGAGCGGTGCACTCTGACACGTAAAGATTATTTAATACCATCAAAGCTATAAAAAGAGGAATGGAAAGCGAGTTGAAAGGGTGGAGTTAACCCTCACGTTTGGCCAGTGAGGCATGCGGATCGTGGTGGTGACGAAAAATAATTAAAAAAAAAAAAAAAAGAGAGAGAGAATCAGTATGCACAACTGGCCTGCCTAAGTGCCGCCGGCCAACATGAGTGGAGCTCTCACATCTCAACATCACAGACTCTACTCCCCTTCCAAAAAAAAATAAAAATCCCACTCGGCTGCAGCTACATTCTCTTGGTATCAGCTCCCGCCCTTCTTCCCTCTCACTTTTCCCACACTCACCCCAGTCCCTGAGGCACTGACGACGTCATTGGACAGCACCGCCAAACCACTGTAATATGGCAATTTATTTCTACTTACGCCGACAAAGTCGGCCCTGTTTCATTTCGAGCTAGGCTGCCTTATTAGCGTGAGGCCACACTGCCACTCCACAAACTACGACAACATTGCAAGCTGGAATATAAACCTTATCTTTCAGTATTAATTTATCAGAACGGTGGGACTATAATGTTTTATGCCTTTTTTTTTTTTAAATTGCACGGTATTTACATGGCTTTATGGGGTTTTATTCCACTGGCATAGCATACAAAGTTAGAAAACTAATTAAATATGTACAAGTGATCTTTGACTTTGTTGTTCTGCAATCTGTAAAAAGTGTTTCCTTACCAAAGAAGTAAATAAAGAAGGTAAAAACCGAAGATTTCAAGTGCACAAATAGAGTTGTTGTTTTTTGTTTCTGGTTTCCTGGTTAAAGCTAATACCGTGAAATCCCATGAATAACAAGCACCCGTGTACAATACACCTCACAAAAATCACCCTTAAAAAGCATTTTTTTTTCTCTGTACTTGCATATAATACCTCCATTTTTTATTGAATTAAGTTCTGTATAAAATGTGCAATAAATCAGTGATTCTATAGTTTTTTTTCCTGTTTCTTTTCCTTTTTTTTCCTTTTTTTTAAGAGAGCTCAGAATTGTTCATTCGGTAGTCTTACCGAGTCAACATCTTATCATTGCGCTATATATTAGGGGTGCAACGGTACAGGTAGCCCACGGTACGGTCCGTACCTCGGTTTTTGGGCCACGGTTTCGGTTCGGTTTCTGCAGCTCCGATTACTAACACAAGTTTCGCCAATGAGTTTCAGGACTGTTTCACGCAATTAACTATTGGAAAATACAGTTAAAAACTTATTATACTTTCCAACCACTCTTCGGTTCCATATTTATTTTTGGTTCAAACCAGTTTTTGTTACACCCCTAATATAAATATAGCAAAAATTAGAGGTGTGCAAAATTTCCAATTCTTAGATTATTCACGATTCGGCCGTGGAACAATCGAGAACGATTCACAAACGTCCAAATTCCGATTATATAAATATGCCAAGGGAAGCGAAACGAGCGAAAAGTACGCGGAACTGAAACGCAGTAGCGCGCGCGGTCTTCGGGACGCTTTTTGGGACGGACCGAGAGTACACATCCACAACTCACGCCTCGAGATTCAAAACAACAACAAGCATGGCTGAGCTGACCAACCCACCTCTTCGTGAGATCAGACCTGCTCCGAAAAGGCAAACAACTTCAGGCGGAAGTATCAGCTAGCTGGCTGCAGTGCGTCGGTTAGCGTTCTACAGGGCGCCGCGCAGTGATACGAACGAACGAACAGAAAAGTAGTGGCTGGCGGTAATGGCGTCTGACTTTATTCAGAAAAGAGTATTGTGATGGAAATGTATCACGCTTTTGAAAACAAATAGTTTTTAGAAGAAAAACGCTTTATTTCCGAGACCCCAGCCATCTTGCTGGACTATTTTCTTTTTTATTTTCTTCTCGTCCAACGTCGAACATGAACGCGTGTCACCGAACGCTGTCAGAAAGAAGTCAGTGCTGATCGCACACACGGGAGGTGAGGATCAAATTGAGATTCATGTTAAAAAAGCCGAACGATCCCATTAATGTTTACACAAGTTAAAAAGCAGAAAAGCACTTGAGGGTTTTTTTTTTTTGTACCTCTGAGAAACTTTAATGTTTACATGTTCATCTTTACACAACTTAAAAAGCAGGAAAGCACTTTTTTTTTAGGCATTTGTATTGAAGTAGTAGTTCACATTGTCTTTCATTTATACCTCAATGCACTTTTGAGTGGATAAAAATAATATATTTTTGCTCAGTGCTATGTTTTATTCTGTTGAAGACTGAATATACTTAAAAGCTGTTGTTACAGAATGAGGACTTGAGTATTTTATTTACTGTTTTGAACTGTTAACTTGATACTGAAATAGTAGTTTATGTAGGCCTGAGAGGACGTTTGTACTATTTTTGTAACTAATGTACGAAACATTAAAAGCACAAAAATACATTGTTTTTTTTCTGCTGCCTGGGGGGGAAATCAATAATCGTTTTATAATCGAATCGTAGCCTCTGAATCGTAATCGCAATCGAATCGTGAGGTGCCCAAAGATTCCCACCTCTAGCAAAAATATTAGCAGCACATTAATGAGAAATCATAGGTGCAGAAATGAAATGTATATTCTCGACGAAAACTACTCGTTTACTTCTATGGATTCTCCTCCAAAGTTACTGTAACTATTACCTTACTCCCAACACTGACTGATGACCTTTGCTTGCGGACAATGCAGTTTTGCTCATTTATTTAACTCCTCTTAAAAGACAACATGTGCTAATTAGAAACAAGCGCACATCAAAAGAATCCTCGCAAACTCACATTGGTTTGCATTTTTAAAGATAGCGAGCCTCTGCAGTGAGGCTTTCAGTGAACACAAAGAGCTACCAAAATAGCACATTTTGACAGTGCGGGGGCTGGACTTGGGTGGAGGTGTTTACCATTAAACAAGCTCTGGGTGACATCTATGTAGGGAACGTGTCTCACCTGTCAATGCTTGGTGTGTTTGTGCTGCATCGCCACAGCTTTGGGCTTGTCAAAAGCAGGCGAGCGGGTTGCCGTGGCGAGCGGACGTGTCGACCACTGCAGGCCAAATTAAACCAAACCACCTGTCACTGTGAGAAAGAGAAAGAAAAAAAAAAGAGGGGGCTTTTCCACACAAGTCTCCATCCAAACTTTGCCGTCAGTTTACAAAACGGTTTCAGCGAATGCTTCCTGTTTTACGCTAACAAGTTCAAGCTGCATAACAATTGTCACAAAATGTCATCGCCTCTCATTTGTGAGATTTGTGCCGAGTGAGATGAGGACACAAGATAAACAAATGAGGTACAAAAAAAAAAAAAAAAAAAAAAGAGGCGACAGTAGAGTTACTGCTGTGTGTTTAAAAGAGAGAAACAATGTCCAGTGGTGGAGACGAGAGAGAGAGAGAGAGAGAGAGAGAGAGAGAGAGAGAGAGAGAGACATGGCAAGGCAGTAGGAAGACATGAGTGGGCACTTTGAGTGTGACACAGACGCCACCCTGATGACACATTTAGTCCAATATGATAACAAAGGCGGGTGAGGCTTAAAGTTGGCACAGACACACCAACTACTCTCGGTTGATGCATGTCAGAGAGGCACAGAAGAATTAAGTCAATTTATTTCCAGTATAAAGTTGCGACAAGAAATGCCAAATTTCACTGCACAGTTTGAGACCAGCAGCCGCCGTCCCTCTTTAGAGACCTATTACATATTTAATGGTCAATGTCATTAAATATTTGTGAAAAACACTTCTGCTTGATGATTGAATAAAAGGCCAAAATGAAGTGTTCCAAAAATATTACAACTATATTGTACAAACTTGTATCCAATCAGATTAATTTGTAGGGCCCGAGAGATTGTAAATTCCGATATTTGGCCGGGGAAAAAACAAATAAATCAGATCACTGATTAATTGAATGATTATTTAAAAATATATATCATGAATATTTATTTTATTTAACATCTATGAAGGAATTTTATTGTTTTGTTTTGTCTTTCTCATCAGACTTGCTGTTTGTTTTGTGTGGAACATACCAATGTGGTAAATGGGGGATGAAGTCTGTCCGGGAATTTGCGAGCTTAAAAAAAAGAATTAATTAAAAAAAAGAAAAAAGAAAAAAAAAAAAAGAAGTCTACTGACTAGGTTTAAAAAAATAAACCCACTATTTAGCTCATCTAAAAAGTTGTTCAATAAACATGCTTAAGAAATGTCAACAGTTTGTATTTCTTTTTGCCAATATTTTCCCTTTTGAAAAAAATTAATTTCGGCTCCAAATATCAGTTATCGGCCTCCTTCCTTATTTATTTACTACTAGTTTGTTGTCACCCATCTATGCCAGCAACTTGTAGTGACCGGCAGAAAAATTAATTACTCTTCCACTAGATGGCAGGAGGTACAATAATAAAAAAATAATGAGCCTAAATGACATAAAAACACAGTAAAAAGTGAATGGATGGAGGTATACAAAACAAACTGCATTTAAATCCAGAAGTTCACAGTTCTCTCCATGGCACAACGTGTAACTCCGAATGACACCCACGTGTAAAGGTGACAGGGTAGGAAAAACCTCAAAGACACTAAACTTCCCAAAATATGACAAGCTGCCAACCACATCTTGTCTGAATGTCATCGGCTGTCAGAGGAAAAAGGGGTGGGATGCACGTTTGCGAAGAGGAAGTGGGCTGAGGTGTCATTTAGTTTGTAGTATGAACATTACAATTCAATAAATCAAATGTCACACATGCAATGTGTGAGGTGAGGCATGTAAACACAGCAGAAGTGGTCGTTACAGGCTTAAGTGGAGCTTAATAAGATCCCGACAGTCTATAATCTGCACTTTTTTACAAGACGCAATTTTACAAGATAACACTGCCTGCTTGTGATGCTGCGGGGAATGTGCCGCAAAGCTAAAAACTGTGCTGACATTTGCCAGAATGCTGACACATTGGCAGGGTTAAATCATGGGTGTTAACAAATTGCTCGTAATTGGGACTTAGAGCCGAGTCACTGATGGAAGAGCGGTTTACTTGCCTGACTTTCGTGCGAGTCCATTCTCACTCAATAATGGTGTTAAGTGCCGGTGTGAATGGTTGTACGCCTGTACTCGTACTATGACACCTTAAACCACTTTACCTGTCATAAACTGTACCATTCATTCCTCCCTGAGCTTGCGGTTTACAGTTTGGCAGTAGAAGTTTAAATTAAATTAAATTAAAGAAAATTATGCATTGTATATTTACGTTAAGAGTGGCTTGTAATAGTTTTGCTAGTACAATGCTAACATAAAATGTGAGACACTACAGAGGGGCTAATGAATAACATTAATGCCAGAATATGAATCTTTAAATGAATACAGTATATGAACACCAACGGCACATTCACTGTCATTCAAACAACCTATATGGCTGTAGCAAATTCTACTTTGTCTTTTCATCAAATCCTTTGAAAATTATTTCATGTGTTCATGAAACAAGTGCTATATGTGAGTAAAATGTATTCAAAGTTGTGTTTTTTAACAATGAAGGGGTGTATTTGAATGTGTGTAAAATGAGTGTTACAATGTCAAGTATCGAACAAACCCGCCAAAAGTACAGGAAGAACATAAAAACTCCACACACGATTTGGCAGAAATTCAAACCCTGAACCACAACACTGCAAGGCAGATGGGATGACCACTAGTCCCACGTGCTGTTGACCATGTTTTAGATTTGTTAATATACCAGCTGAACACAATTCTATTTAATTGTCCCCATGTATCCACACTTAAGGGACTCTATACATAAAATATTCCCAATGTAGCAGCCCATAAAGCACAGCTATTGACTGGTTTCCAATTTAGGTCCCAAAACGTCACTCCTCATATTCCAGCGTCCCGGCCCATACAGACAAACTCTTATCACGAAAAATGTTACTACTAAACTAATGTAAGTACAACTGTCAGTGTCAGCGCAGGAATACTGTAAACACGCACACGCAAAACAAACATCCTCTCGCTGCTTTTCATGAAACGTCCGTAACTAACAAACCTACGACGCCAGTCAATTTTTCAATACATTTCATACTAAAACCCAAATTAATCCAATTTTTAAAGGAAACTCGTCAAATCACCGAACGTGAGCCCGCAAGTACAAGTCCGCCAGGTGATGTAGCTCCCCAGCAATGGCCGCGTGTTGTCAAGTGTTGACAAGCTTGTCAAGAGTACAGAACTACCTGGGACCTGTTGGCTCCTCCTCGTCCTCCTCCTCCCGGTCCCTTCCGGGGCTGCTCGGTGGAAGTTCAGTCGCGCAGCTTTGCCCCCCCGCTCCCGCTTGTCTCCTTCAAACTTTCCCGGTAGGAGCTCTTATCCTCCCGAGCGGTTCGGCTCGGTCCTCGGGCGTTATTAATGACAGCCAGTCAAGAGAGCCCCCCGGTGGGTTAACCGCGCGTTTAGGGACGAGTGGCTGGCGAGCCGCGTTCGAGCAGGCGAGTTTGGCGCGGCTCTCTTGCTGGCAACCATCGAACACTCTCTCCGGCTCGGAAAGCCAACCCCGGCGTTTGAGCCCGCCCCTTTCCTCTCATGAGGGCCAGTGGTGGAGAATGGAGAGTGGACTTAGTGCTCTTCTTTGCTCCACTCCAGATGTGCAACACGCTCTGCACGAGTAGTAATAATTATTATAATAATAAACATCATTTTCCATTCTCTTATTAAAAGAAATATTGTGATCCCCCCACCCCCACCCAAATTTAAAAATACATACAGTGTTTTAATAGTCTGTGATTTATGCTTTGGTCAAATTCCCTAGGAATTAAAAAAAAAAAAAAAAAAAAAATCGCGTCAAAAATGTTATTTATAATATGTTCTTTGCAGTCCCACTAGTCTAAACACAGTATTATGATTATTTTTGAATGTGTGGAATATGATTTAAGCATCAAAATCAACCTGTTTTTCCCCTCCTCAAGGGGCGGCCATTTTGCAACTAGCTGTCGACTGAAAATGACAGCACAGTGTCTCAGGGCTGCTGCTGTATTCGAGGACGAAGGGAAGTCGGACATTTCCGGCCATATACCAAGCATGCACGGGAACTGCCCTTTGAACTGCTGCAAAGTCGGGAAAAAAAAGGTCCCCAACTTCGCCAACAGGCTTGAATCTGATGTCACTCAACAATGGCGACCCCTTGACACAGACCGTGAATGGTAAAATATAATTTACATGATAATAAACATTTATCTATTTATGCTAACATCTACTTGGATATTCCAAATAAGTAACTTTACATAACCCAACAAGATTTGGACTGACTGCGTTAACCAGAACAACAAACAATTTTTCGGAATCAGCCATCTTTGTTGTTTACATTTGCGTCTGGGACAATCTGGGGATTGGGATAGATCCAATTTCCCACCTTCTTCAAATGGAGCATTTGCTTGAAAGAAAACAGGTGAGCCGTGATTGGTCGTTGACTTCACGCAGCATGCTTTGTAGCCAAAGGTATGCATCAAATTCTAAATATAATTTCTAAGGGAAATCTTCACCACACCGCACACGCCCACATCAACAACTTTTAGCCAAACATAAAGTTAGGAAGCTGGGAACGTTAGCTTTGGGGAAACTATGCTGACACTGAAGCTCTGCTTACCTTCTACCTTTACTCTGGAAGTTCGACCAGCCTAGTTGATCATGCCATTGGTGGAGAAACGTGATGTGGGCGTGGTTATGTCAATTAGCCCTACTGTTCTGTAACAGTGGAGGGAACGCACAGAACGGCTTGCTCACAGAAATAGCCAGATGATAAAGATTGACTTGGTTGTTGTTTAATTTCATGCTTGACGGGAGGGCAGGCACTCCAGAGACCCGACTATTTGTGCACAAACATTCAAAAGTCAATTTTCCATCATATGGTCCCTTTAACATTCCCACAATCGTATTAAGCTTTGAGTCAATAGGCAGAGTGATTGTGTAACTGTATGCAGCTAGAAAATGTAAACACCGCAGTGCTGGTTAAATGCGCGTTACACTGTGGGCCATGTTGGCAAGCTGAAAGAAAATGATTATATCACGCATAATCATAAAATGGAGAAAATAAGTCAGCGTGTGTTCTGACTGCCGAAGCTAGGGTTGGGAAATCTTTATTCACTGTACACGGCAATGTTTTAAATTAAGGAAAATTGACTTTTTTATGTTTGTATACAAACAGTTGGGTCTCTGGAGAGGATGCCCACCCATCAAGAAGGAAATTAAACATCTGCTTCTGCCTCATGCGGACCACAAAATACCAAATGCACGATACCAGTCATACAATATCCAAATTAAAGCCCTTTGTTCGCAAAAGTTGGTCAATATCGACTCTGGCTGAAAATCAAGCCAAAAAAGAATGGGAACAAAAGCAGGGAGTGCAGTCTGCCATGAAGTTCTAACGACAAATAAATCCTCAGAGAAACTGCTATAAATAGCCACAAACGCTCACAATGAATAACAAAAATTATTCGGCCATTGAATTATACTTTTTCATGAATTTATTATTGTTCCTCTTCCCTGGCTTCAACCCAAGCAATAAATAAAACGATACGAGTTGTCATGATAAGTTCCCAAAGCCATTCCGCTTTTTTTTTTTTTTTTTGTCATCTGCGTGGAGCCAGAAGCCAAGAAATGATCATCGCTGAACAGCAGGATGCCTGGCGAGCATTGTGGCTGCATTCAAATATGTAGGATATGCTTCGCATGAAATTTTAAACAACCTGCTCCCTCCTCCGTTGCGTGACTGTGCCCCTGTGTCCTGCTGAGAGCGCCATTAAAGCCTAAAATATCCTCCGTCACAGATTTGTGCAGTGTGATTTTGACACAACGTGCCTTTGGCTTCTCCCCCCATTCGGCGTCCGTCTCTACTTTATGATGAATACTTACACAGTTGTTCTTTTTATGTGTCTGATGTAAGAAGGGTTTACCAGTACTCTGTTCGTCAAAAAAAAAAAAAAAAAAAAAAAAAAAAAAAAAGACATGAACCTAAAATTCAAAGCTAAACGATAGCTGCAAAACATACACAATAATGCCGGTAATTTGTGAGTGAATTAGCATAACTGGACCAAATACAGCTGAGGTGTTATATCATCACATTTTGTTACATTGGTAGATTTGTTTTTGTTTTTACCAGAAAATAAAGCACACATTAACTTAAAAAGTCAGTGATCACCAACACAATGTAACATATCCATGTTAGCTAATTTAACGTAGCCACCATCGCTAGTTAGAAAGTTTTTCAATGCCCGCACACCGCCGATGCACTTTGAACCACGTTATTGAACAAATGTAAGAAAACAAACACGTAATAGGCACATGTATACTCGTGCCGAAAACTAAAACTAAAATTCAAAAAACTATTTCGTTAACGAAATAAAATAAAAACAAAAATACTGAAACTACATTTCATGTTTACAAAACTAACTAAAACTAACTATAATCATAACAAAAACGTCCTTCGTTTTCATCTTTGGTAATTAAGTTAATGCTTGAGCCTTTGGGGATGATTTTAAATGTGATTATAAGAACATGTATTTTGTTACTAACCGCAATAAGGTGAAAAGAAAGTGTGTCACGCATATGTGACGTCATCTAGCAGAAACCAATAGAAAAGCACCTTCAGATGACGTCACTCGCCTGGTGGTTTTTGAATATTGCAAACAAGTAATACACACAAAAAAAACTAAGACTAATACTGAAACTAGCTAAAAACTAAACTCAAACTAAGCATTTATTAACTAATTTGTTCCCAAACACTTAGAAATATGTATTTTTTTTAAATGTTTTAAGCGTCCCAAAGACGTATTTATACGTTTTTTGTTTTTTTTGTTTTGTTTTTTTTTTTTTTGGGGGGGGGGGGTATGCTAGTTTGATGCAGCCTCTCAACTGCAAAGAACGGTTGCAGAAATGGTAGTTAGTACACAAATGGCCAGCAGGTGGCAGCAGAGCAAAGGAGATCAACCAGTAGAAAAAAAAAAAGCTCAATTACTCACAATTCTAAATAGATTTGTGAAAATTGATTAGCTATTAGCTATATTCTAATGCTAATTGTTGCAAAATGGAAGCAGATAGAAATATACTAGAACACAATATTCCGTGGGCCTTGCAAAATCAGTCAAAATCCAGTAAAACAGCCGGGAGCGAACGGGATTGCTTCTGTGAAAATGGCTGGAAGCGAACAAAAAAATAATAAAAACCAGCAAAACCACCCTGAAAAGTAATTAAAACTAACATTAAAAACTAAAATTAAAAACCCCAAAACTATAATAACCCTACGCCGAGTCACTCAACATGTCTAGCAGTTTAGCCAGATATCGACCAGCCAACTCAACACTTGACACCCATGGCACTCACCAGATCAAGCCATACACACTCAAAGTCATACAGAAATACAGGAGAACATGAGGATGACAAAAAGAAAAGAAAACAGCGAAAAGAACAAAAACAAATCTTCAGAAATTTTAATTTTAAGTCAAATCGTGTCGACGTGTCTCCAGAGACAGTGACTGCCTTGTTTCCTTTGCCGCCTTAGAGGCTCTTATGCTGTGAGTGGCACTAAGCTGTGTCAGTTGTCACACATCAGCACGTATGTGAGGAATGCGGTGCTCCAGGGGGCGGAGAGTGGCGGGGGGGTGACAGGGGACGCGCAGGCATGCATACAAGTAATGCAATGTTGATGCTAAAAGCGTGCACTGGTAGAAAGCGGCCGCTATCATAACAGAATTCTTGAATGGACGTCTTATGTTGCCAGTGTCCAGTGACATCAATTCAGGTTTGCTACAGTGGTGGCAGTTATGTTTGCATGTCGACTGGCATCACTCAATGTGGGCATTTTTGTATTGTGTGCTGTCATGATATGGTGAGTAAGGCCGCCGGAGGGCTCCGATGCTCAGCTGCAGCCTTGTTTTGTCGCCGGATTTACACTGCAAGTTAGCGGGACTGAATCTTAATGGCTTCCCAGTAGAGCTTTTAAAAATTAAATATTGCAATTTAATATGCAATCATTTTTTTAAGGTCCTCTTTACAGCTATTTTCATTAACCTGTATGGAATAAACAATATCACATATTTACAAATAAATATTTTAATAAATAATAAATTAACTCATTTGCAGCGCTGCTATCCCCTCAGTGCCAGCCATTTTACAAGATTGTAACCCGTTTTTGACTACAGAATATTTTGTCCTATGGATATATAAACCCACATCTTAACTAATTGCTAAGCTAATGCTCCTCCACATTCTCCACCTACTTCCTTGTCTACTGTGTGCTTCTTCTACTCCCCCTAAATGCTGGCACTCCTCTGATCAAAGTACTGTGGCCATCTGCTGGCAATTACACCTCATTACAATTATTTTTTTTTTCAGCTCAATACTTGCTGGGGACTTGCAGGAAGTTCTCCTACGTCCAGTGTATTAAAAACAAAAAACAAAAAAAAAAAAAAAATGCAAAACCCGAGTTAAGTCGTGGATGGCGCTGAGTAGCATAGATTAAAAACCCGAGTTAACTCGTGGAAGGGAATGAATGAGTTAATGTGAAAATCAGTTTTGTATTTATTTCGATTAGAGTTGGTAACAGACTACAAAAAAAAAAAGCAAATCTGTGGCTTTATCTCTTTAACTTTTCATATTTCTTGAAACAATTACTTGACTAGTTGTCGGGGGGGGGGGGTTTGCCCCAAAATGCAGCCTTTGTGATTCAAAAATTGCATTCTATTTCACTCATTTGTGAAAATATACTGTCACTATATAGTGGTATTTCAAAAATTAAACATTTTCAAAGTTGGTTTGGTATATAGAGAAATAAAGCACATTCCTGAAGGGGGGAAAAAAACTTGTACCGAAAATCATACTGTGAAACATAAAAAGACTGATTGACTGAAACAAATCTAATAAAAATCAATCAATCTATAATGTCATAGTCAATTGTGGCTTATATTAGATTAGCAAGGGAGGGAAATGATTAAAACTTGAAATCGGACCATATGACAAAAAAATCTGAGAAAAATGTCAACTGATTTTTGCTATGTGCCTTGCAACATCGTAAAATCGAGCGAAAAGACGACCGCGATGCCAGCAAATCTTCAACCTGTCGAGCTCGAGTCGTTGACTCGCGAAGCACTTGTGTCTGGCAACAGTACAGAGGAAGAGAATTACAATTTGGACGCGTTTCAAGGATGCCAGTGCTATTTCGAGAGAGCAACAAAGAGTGACAGGCAAGCCTGACAACGGTACAATGCGACCTCGACGTACGAGTGCTATGTCTGATTTTTTATTTATTTTTTTGCTTTGACTTGTGAGCAATAACTTGAGTTAGCTTGATTTCCAGAGCGCCAGTAAAATGATCATCAAATGAATTACATTTATAATTCATTGCATCATTGTTTTTTCATTGTTCAAAGAGCATTGTGCTAATACAGTTTGGCACAGCAAAATAAACTGGGAGTGAAAAGATGAAGGAGCTGACTTATATAAACACATCATGTTTATTGGTTGAAATGTGACCACAGATAGATCCCGGTTAGTTTAACCCAGGCGGACATACGCAATTATATCTTTGTGGCTTCAACAAAAAATGTGCAGCGATGTTTTTATATATATATAAAAAAAATTGGTGGGGCACCAACCATTTTGGGAGGGCACATACCAGGAAAACTACAGGGCTCTCTCATCCTGTTTGTGCGTTATAAAATCCAGTTTCCTGTTTGAAAGCATTCAATTGCGCGCAAATTAAAATAATCATGGATCAAGAATAATTATTTTAATTAGTGATGTCACTTTTGATTGGCTACTTGTTACTAGGCAGAGTTCACGCAGTTGGGAGTCCATACGCCATAACTAGGTGTACAAAATATATATTTTTTATTATCTCATATGACTCAAATATGACTTTAATCTTACTTATTTTACTTTTTATTCAGACAAAATACGGTGAACCTGTGCCGACAGTATCAGACCAGGAAGCTGGATCCGGGTTGGGATACCCCACAACCCTAATACAGAGTGACCACAACATGTAAAGTTTCCCTGCATGACTGGTCACCGAGGGTCACTCTCGCCGTCTCACCTTTCGCTTTACAAGGTTCCTTACACGATCCGCTTTGCTCTCACCCCTGAAATGGCCTCGGCGCCCATTTACTATGCAGTATGAAAGTGCAGAACTATTTCCAAAGTGTTGTAACACTAGCCGACCCGATCAATTCTTTCACCCCCAGCATGGAGCCACATACCACATGTCACAAGGTGGCAATGATGGAGAGGGGGAGTCCCTCGGTGCAGCCAAGAGAAACCTCACCAGCTCCCCTGATGTCAGGAAACAGTGGGGCATCAAACGCACCACGATAACGTGAGAAACTGGGAGTAGAATAATACAGGCGCTACATTACAGCAACCTAGTAGAAATTGGCATATTTTGTAAGCTAATTGTGCTAAACTACTTATTTATTTATTTTTTTTAATTGGGTATACATTCAAAAAAGTACAAATTTAAATCAATAACATTATTCGATTGCAAATAAGTCTTGTTAACAACTTAGCCACCATGGCTAACGTCTGCTTTTTTACAGCGCTAATGCTAGCTTAGTGTTGTCATTTTGTTGAAGCTTGACAATGTTCTCAATGACAATTCGTGACAACACACTTTCATACTCTCATTCCCATCATGAATGGCAATGTTTGAGAATCTTGACGCAGTATTAGAACTTCATTACTTCCCACCACTGCCTAGCGGCTAATGCCTAGCATGATCATGCGTACTGGTGGTTATCATTAATACCCGGCAACAGGAATCATGCCCTATCTTAGTACCTCTTCTAACCATGCTATGGAATGCTTAAGTGTGGCAAGGAGAGCCCACACTCGTCGAACAAATCCAACTTTACGTGTCAATCTTCCCTAGAGTGAGTGCGGCCATAGTTGTGGCAAGCTTATGTAAAGAGTTGTCGAATAACTTGAAGGTGAGGCGGTGCCAAGGTTTAGTGGTCAATCACCATCCACAGTGAATTTTCATTCCTCCTGTCTGTCACAGCGCTGTCTGTTTAAAGCCGCATATTTTTTTTCAAACTCCAGACAGCCCAACATTCATCACACTGTAACCCTGCTTTTATTAGTTTGTCATTCAAACTATAGAGGGGAGAAAAACAAGCTGTCGCTATACGTACTTGGCTGTAAAGCTGAAGGCCACAAAATAGGCTAAAAGCATGATAATAGCATGAAGATATATGGGCAAGTAGCTGAATGTATTTATATGTATTTATTGGTTGACCAGACGTCCCGATTTGAGTCCTGTGTCCCGGCGTCCTATGCAGGAATTTAACTGTGGAATTACTTTCACATTCACGTTTGCAATCTCATTCTCATCCGCATTTAATCGCAAGCTAGTTTTCGTCATACTGGAACTAGAACTGCGTCCTGATTCCGTGTCTAATGCTGCGTTTGAGGATGGTCGGAAGTCAGACTTTTCCAAGTTCAAACCAGGATGTGTGTACGGGAGCGCCCCCTTGAACTCCGTCATTCCAAAAAGAAGGACCCCGACTTCACCGACGGACTACAAGTGACGTCACTCTACAATGGCAACCACAGACCGTGAATGGTAAAACACAATTTACTTGTCGTGTGCTGGAGGTTGGATCCCAAAGCGCAGACACAAATAAAGTTTTAACTATTTATTCACATCGAGAGGCGTAGAACAAACTTGACTAGACGAGAAACAAAGAGAGTTGCACAGAGGGACAAGCAATAATCCGGCAAAACACACACAATTCTCAGACTGCTCCTTTTTGACAGCGAATCGATCTGATTGGTTGTAGCAAGTAAAGGACTAAAAAAACGACATCACATAGGTCCAGACATCACCTAAAGGATTCAAGATCGACATCGCATAGCCTAAAACTAGTTGAAACTAGATGATGGTTACATCAGTTCAAAACAGACACTTGACCTCAAACTTAAAAGGTCATGAACTCAAACTCAACCCAGGCGTGACCCCAGACATGACATTACTCAAGTATAAAACTAGATGGCTTTCTTCATTCATAAATATTCGACATAACTTCACGTAACACAACGTACGTGACAGTATGCCGCTATCTCCCTGCATGAAATTATACGGTGAACTATTAAACTGTATGGAATGATTATGAAATAAGATAAAAACCAATAAATGAAGAAAAATTGCGAGAAGGTAAGTTTGCTGGAGAAATTTGAGTTTTAAGGACCAAAATAAAGAACAATTTATCACTAGCCGCCATTTTGGTGGTTTATTTTCGCCTCAAACGCTTTCAGGTCGGAACTGGGAAAATCCAACTCTGATATATCCGACTTCCGACCATGCTCAAATGCAGCAAAGGAATCATGGGAAATCCTACTCGCATAATGTTGTGGTTGCCGGTCAGACTCAATGCAAGTTGTGCTGTTGAACTGTCAACCAAGTTAGCATTAGCTAACGTAGGCTAATAACACAACAACCAGTCACCAGATAGACTAGCGATTGAATTTATTGTGTATTTGATTAGCAAATTGTAGTGTCACAGTTTTTAAATTTTGAAAATCTGGTCTCCCGTAGAACGCACACCAACTTGAGCACACTGAAAAGCTACTTGAGTTTCAAGTTGGTCTTCCTTATGGCGTTCGAGTGCGAGGATTAAGGATGAAATGGGGCATGATTGCTGATGAGATTGTTGAGGTCTGTTGCATGGAAACAGAAAAGCCCTGATCGTTGCCTTTGAACTGCACAAAAAAATAAAAAATAAGGCAGCATACAGCTAACAACACTCTAGCAACACCCAGCCAGGGCACAGAAGCACGTTTCCCCCCTCTATACCACACACAGGGACAGACCCCGAAAAGCATCCACATTCCCTTCCTATCACCTGCAAGAGCAAAAACCCATTATACAGTTAAATTTTCTCATTTTTTCCCCTCCTGGCAAAAAAAAAAAAAAAAAAAAAAAAAAAGGAGAGAGAGAGGAAAAAAAACGATGATTTTTCAAACCTCTGACAGCCGAGTCTTTCGCAGGATTTAGTCCATCTGAAAACATGTGGTAAGCCTTGTGGAATGTTTCAAATGATTCCCAGATGTGGCTCGCAGACAGGTTTAACCCATTCTTTTCCAGTTCAGTGGCAGCGAGGAGGAACGGAGGACGCCTTGCATGGAGAGAAAGCCTGAGCCGTATCAAAAATGTTTATGCGTTATTATCGCAAACTTTGTTGGGGCCCGCTGAGCTGTACTTGAGCGCGATTCGCTAAAAAAGTCATCTTATGCTGGATTACTCAGGAACGAGTGTGCGAAGGCATCGCTTTTTTTTTTTTTTTCCAGATGACTCAGCAATTGCAGGGTTCCGGTAAAGTACTACAAATCAATTTTATAACGAACAAAGTGACACTTTCTCACTGTATTGCTTTTTTTTTTTTTCCAACAGCAAGCAACCAGTAAAATCACATCTCTCATGTAACCATTCACTTAATGCCATTGATCTGCTGTTTTTTAGCATATGCAAGACTTGTTTTTTTTTTTTTTAAAGGTTTATTTTCCACCGTGTTTGCATGCGTGTTTGCGTTAAGATGCAAGAATTCGAACTATACGGTGATGGATTATCGTTGCTGTAGGAACACCCCCAAAGATGGCAATATCGAGATAGGGAGGGCGGGAAGAGACGTGCCAAGTGAGCTGCTAGATGTGAGCAACAAACTCATGTGAACCCATCCTCCTCGCTGCTCTTCCCACCCCAACCCTTCTTGCCAGCCCAGCCATCTATGAAGTAGTTGGCCTACATACCCGTCAGACTGCCAACCAAGCAGCATATTGGAGAAGCTGATTGCTAGTCAGTGAAATGGACTCCTATTATATACAACCACGATATTCTGATTCATATTGTGTTTGTCGAATAAGAATTAAGCATCAAAATCCACCTGTTTTTATCCATCTCCACGGGGCGGCCATTTTGACATTATACCGCTCCTCTGCTGTCGACTGAAGATGACATCACAGCTGGCGAACGTCACATGTCATTTCAGTTGAGAGCAGAGGGCGGTATAATATCAAAATGGCTGCCCCTTGAGCAGGTGCAGTTTGCTGCTTAATTCATAATCAGGATGTTGTGGAACACATTATTTCAAAGAACATTTTTTACTTCATTCCCTTTTTAAAGCGAGTGATTATTAGTTAATATTTGTAAAGTTAATATTTGTCTACAATTAATGTGGTAACTTTATTATTTTTCATATACAATTAATACCTTTAAAAAGTAATTCTTCTACTTGCTGTCGACTGATAATGACGACATCACCTGTGCTGAGGAAGTAGGTAATGACCAATCATTGCTCAGTTTACTGATCAAACCCAGAAAACAGGTGAGCCATGATTGGTTGTTACCTACTTCCTCAGCACAGGTGATGTCATCATCAGTCGACAGCAAGTAGAAAAAAAAAATACTTTTTAAAGGTTTAAATCGTGCATGAAAAATAATTAAGTTATCAAATTCATTCTGGATAAACATTGAGTCAAGTATCCCTTTAATTTTCATTTTCTCAAAAATGTTTCATTTTAGTTGAGTTGTCACATGAGTTTTAGTATTAGTTTTAGTATTTTGCATACGTCATATTTGTGGAGTGCAAAACAAAAAAACAAACACAAGTATTTCATAATAAAGTAAATAATAATAAATAATAATAATAATAATAATAATAATAATAATAATAATAATAATAACAATAATAATAATAATAATAATAATAATAATAATAATAATAAATAATAAATAAATAAATAAATAAATAATAAAAGTAAAGTAAATAATAGTTATCAAAATAAAAAAAAATTGTCACTAAGGGCATTTTCGCTATTATTATATAGTTAGATTTTATTTATTTTTATTTCTATTTATAATTAGTTTTATTTATAGGCCCTGATGCGGCCTGGAATGACCGTTTGAGAAACTCTTACCCATAAATGTGAGTCGATTCACTGCACTTCCCTGAGAGTTTTGTGCCTTTTGTTTTGGTCCAGTGTGGGCACGCACCCTCTCTCTCATGCAGTTTATTTTTTAAAGTTGAGAAAAGTGCTAATTCTATTTTTAATAGTGCATTGATAAAAACGTTAAGCAACATTTATAAACATGGCATTCTTATTAATATTGCAAAAAACGCATTGATTACTCTTCCTAATTCTTATTCCACAAACTTTATATTAATCAATATACAATATTTAGACTTAGTGTGGGCACACAGTACATTAATGCAAAGAATTTTTGCCTTGGCTCAAAGAAAACTTAATTAATCAGTTGTAGCAGACATTGGGGAGGTCCCTAGAAGCAATTTCCTGTATTTCCCTCCAAGTCGGCCACTGCGTGTTGCGTGAGAGCACTTCGCGAATTGCAGGAAAACAAGAAAACTAGCCGATAACATGGTAGCTGTCAGAGGAAGAGAGGCTGTAGCAGGATACTGCAGGCCATGTGAGGCCACAGCAGGCTGGGAAAGCTTGTTACTGCTTTGAGCTTCCACATGTAAATGCACCGCAACCCCCCCCCCCCCCCCCCCTTTCCCCACTCCTCTCCCTTTTAAGCGCCCCCTCTCCCACAAGTCTCCCCGAGGAAAAGAGCCGTGTTTTAAAAGAAGCGCAAACAGCTGCCAACTCATTTGCCGCTGCGTTCTCCCGTTTTTATTTTCTGAAGGAGACTCGGGACGTGCTTCATGCGGAATGATGCCTTCATATGTAGATGAAGTAAAATGATGCAAAACACATCATTTCATATTAACATCTTTTTTTTTTTTTACAGCCACAGATAGAGTTGATGGTTAATCGGCCGATACACAGTAAATTCTGTAGAGTAAATTTGACTCTATTTTGAGTGAGACAGAAAAAGACATTATTTTATGAATTAGAAATCATTACAATTAATCGGCCGGTGAATCGACTGCCAAATATCGGAATCTGCAACATCCTCAAAAAAAAATCTCTATTGGTCAGGCCCGTAGTTTAAAGTCAGGAGATAATGACAGTAAACATTCAGTCTTAGCATAAAGTGCCAACATGTATTTCATATTTAATACAGAGCAGCTGCAAAATTAATGTGTGCACACTAACCTGTTTCATACTCCATTCTGACATTTTCTGTCTGGTGAGTCTGTTCCTGTTCCTGCACATACTCTGTCCAGGGATCTGAGTTATCCAAACAAACATCCAGGTGGGGATCGCTTGCATATGGCAATATTTGTTCATGGGTCTTCGGCGGCGATTCCATATCTCTTCAGCCAGGAACTGTCAGATGCTCAGGGCAGTGTTGTCATGGTAACGCAGCCAGCCACCAATTGTCCTGCCACAACTCCGAATCTTCTTCAAATGTTTGAATGCAAACAAAGATGCAAAAAATGTTGACATACATCACAATACTCACATGCAGATATTATTTATCCTTTTCAAGAAAACAGCTAATAAATATTACTGCGTTTACTCAGTGACTTACAGTAGTTGTGAAAGTCTTCTTTGTTTGTGTCTCCTTGGCTGCATTGTACTGCCCCCGGTGGCCAAGTTGGGCACACTGGAAGGAGAAAACTCGTATTTATAGATGGATAGATAGATAGATAGATAGATAGATAGATAGATAGATAGATAGATAGGTATAGTTGTACAAATCTTATATTTTATGAGACCAGTCCTAGAACTTTTCTGACAGACATCATACATACAAAAAAAACAAAAAAAAACAGACCACAAAAGCAATTTTTTTGGTATGTAGTCTCCATGTTTAATTCCCTTGTCTTTGCTATCAGACGGAAACATAGATTTAGTGTATAAGGCCACATGTTTCCCATGTCCAACATCTGGATTTAAACGTTTTTGTATGCAGATTTTGCTGTGTGTGTGTGTATTACTGAGCTTTATCAGCACAGGTGGGTGTTGTTTTCTTTTAAATCGAGCCGGGCCAGCATTTTCCCCAGGGTGTCGGTGTTTATGTTAAATTGAAACCAAATGACTGAAAGCGTTCTGGCTTCGTGCGCGAGGCTTACGGTGTTCTTGGCAAAAAAATCAGTCCGCTTCCATATTAGCTTCTGCTAAAGCTGGCAGAGATGAAGAGAACGCGACAATGAATAAGATCCCCCCCCCCCCTCCCGGGCATCAATCCCAAACAACCATGTCATATGATAATGTCCTGCCATAAAACATGACTAGACGTCTTTCCCAAACATCCCCCTGGCAACCTCGTATCACACAAAACGTTCGAACATACACGGGGTTAAGTTACAACCGCCGGTGAGCGTCCCATTTTGGATCACTGGGGTGCCAGATGCCAACATGTTCCCCTTCCCAGCATCTCATCAGAGGAAACCCGGGGAGTATGTCCCTTTAATTAGGCCTCCCGTGAAAATAATGGTGCATTAATGACATTTCTAGGGGGGCCAATGAGCTGGAACAACAGAGGAAAGACTAAATCACAAATCAATTCCAACAAATGTAATTAAGGTTTAATTAGCCCCAAGGGTGCTTGCAAAAAGCCGTGGAGGGGTCCAACGTGGAGGAAGCGCTCGAGGGGAAGTGAAAGAGACATTTCGGGAAAGGGAAAAAAGTAACCTCCGTGTGGGTCATGAATTGCCTCGATTCTATTCCAGCAGTGGAGCAATAAAACAATATTGACCGGACAATGGTTGAAATCATAGCTTCCGTATGCTAAATGTGTGGCTGTTGGCACGTGCCTGCTCGGCAGTTACCGATGTGGGGGGGGGGCGCGCTAATTCTCTATAAAAACAGCAACATGTACGGTTAAAGCTCAGCAACATTGTGGTGTTCGAAAATAAAGGAAGTGGAAAGAGGGAAAGAAACAACAGCGAGGAAAAAAAATGCAAAAACCACAGGGAGGTTTGGAGAGGACTTGGCCCGCCTCGTTGGATGCCAGATCACACAAACGCAGACTCCCACGCCAATAAATGAGCTTCATAAACTGCAATTAAAACCCTGGGCGCTAATTTAGTGGAAATGAAGGCCTATAAAAAATAAAAATAAAAATAAATATGTTAGGGAGAGGAGGCGAAGACTGCGTAACAAGCAGAATTTTTCTTTTTAACACATTTTTGGTTTTCTGTATTTTTTGACAGTTTTCCACCCATCTAAAGATTCACCACCATGGACTTTTATATTCATCAGCTGGAATTCCCATGTGTATATAACCATCAAGTAGGGCTGTGCAATTCATCGAAATTCAATTACAGTTTCAATTATTACACTCCACAATTACAAAATCTGCATAATCGTAAAAAAAAAAAAAAAAAAAAAAAGACTAATAATTTAATCATTTTGAGTTGAGTTGTTTAAATTGATACATTTGCACTTTTTTTTATTTTAAAATAACTAATTTAATAAATTTTGTTTCATCCAAAAGGAACTAGCATAATTATCGTGTTTCAAAGAATTTTGTTTTAATAATGTTTACGTTTAAACATTTTCTTGTTTTGTGCCAAAAAAAAAAAAAGATCATCCGAATTGTAATTTCAATTAACAAAATAATCGTGATAAATATTTTCTAGCCCTACCATCAAGTACATTTTTCAACGAGTATATGCAGAAAAGGGTCTGAAATTCACATTTGGAAACCACTGTAATGACTAACAAATCCCAGTAGATGGCGGCATTGTGTCGCTTTGAGTGGATTAGAGAATGAATCTTGGCTTGTCATGTCAACAGCAAATTTTAATCAGTTTTATGTGTCCCTAGATGTATTTTTGATGCCAATTTTAAAGAAATGCGTTTACGTTTTTTTAGCACATCAAGTTTATGAAATATTTTTATTTTTCGTTTGACCTATAAAAGCTCGCTCATATGAATTTTACCATGTTTTGTAATTTAAAGCTATGACATTTCAGATATTCAGATTTACTATATTATTTATTATATTATTGTTATTAGGCATGTTTGATACAGTTTTTTTCAGACTCAACTCTTGATACCTAGTATCGATACTAGTACTTTTGATGAATAACGAAAAAAAATGATTTTTTTTTTCTTAAACTTTACTAATTTAATGGTAAATGTATATTCTTGTACTGTAGTTCTTTTTTGGATGGGAGGCTAGAACGGATTAATGGCATTTGCATTCATTTCAAATGGAAACAATGATTTGACATACAAACGTGGGCACTTGTATCTCAAGACACTAATCCATTCCAGTGAATAATTTAAATGCAAAAAAAATACGTTTCCTCATCTTCTGAATGCTATGTGCGCCCACTTCATGTGCTGGGCGTGGTCCGAGCCGAAAAACAACCGAATGAGGTGCGAGCGCTCAGATAAACACGCTGGCGAGCACACGCACGCATCCCACTCCCGCCGTCCGACAGCCGTGTAAACTGTGAAGTGACACGGTTGATATGCTCATCAGGTCTCGGCGTATAATTGGGGATGGGTGTTTGTGTCATGTGATGCTTTGCGACTGCGGGATGACGTGGTAAAGCTCTCGAAGGTAAAATATCAGCGAGCTGGAAAAACTGTGTATATTCCGTGCAAGAATTCCTTGTAAACCAGCAACTATTCCTTGACACAGGATGGGCGGTTTCAACACCTCTTCCTGGTTGAGGTTATTGCCGAGTATCATCTGACATTGGGCTAGCTCGTCTTCCTCCTTAAAAAGCGATTATAACCCGCGGGGCTTTATTATAAGCTCTATTTCTTCATGCTACTTGCATGTGGAACTTACTCAAATGTCATCTGTAAAATTGCAAATAGCTCGGTAAAGTCAATAAAACAGATCAAGTATCACTAGCTGAGAGTGCTTTTTTTTTTTTTTTTTTTTTTTAATTGTGGAATCTGAGCTGGATTGACTCACTTTAATAGCAGACCAATGTGATGTCCCAAGTCACCTCTCCACTACAGGTTGTTTAATTGCTTATTGATTGCAGTGTCCTATTGTGGCAGTAATTGAGCGGCCAGATGAAGATTGCTGATCATCATAACGTGCTTGTCACTAGCGTTTAAAGTCAAAGCAACCGGGTTGCAAACTGACAAAAAACTAATCGTTTAAAAGGTTTTGGAAAATGGTTTTCAATTAAATTTGAATTTAAAATAGTTTTTTCTCATGACTGCTATTTTAGGTTCAATAAAATTAGGGATTATATGATATAGTTAGTAGATTTAAGTACCTGATGGCACTGTGACTGGACGGCTCATCGCGTGCCCGGCCCCCAAAAAGGAAGCGATAGCGAGATAGAAGTATGAGTCAGCATCAGATAATAGTCATCTGTGACTGTAGCATCCTGAGCAACTGATAAAGAATCACTGTCAAATGTGTCGAATCGAAACTATCTAAAACATGCCTAGTGTGTTGAAATCGTAAGCATCTTTGTCAACCGCGCATCTATATCTGATCCTAAAAACGGTGTCCCACAAGGCTCCGTACTAAGGGCTCATTCATCTATTCACACACGGCCACGAATACTTTACTTGTGGTTAAAAAAATAATAAAAATACTTGTATTCACACTTCAAAATGTTTGCTTTATTCTTGTTTACTGCAAAGCTGATATTTATGTTTCTGTACACCACTTTGTATACATCAATGCCTGTTCTTAAAGCGCTTTATAAATAAAGTTGAGTTGAGTTTTATTTTAACAAAATTGTTTTTTTTAATTTTTAGTTTTAGTTTTTCCATTAACTAAAATAACCTTGGTTTCAAAGCATTCCTCATTATAATCCTACTTGAAAAAGCAAATCAACAGGTTTCAGTTAATGACACAACATAGATATGACTGTCAACATGATGGTGTCCCACAAGGCTCCGCCGTAAGCCACTACCGATTCACACAGTCATGTAAAATGGCATTACATGTTTCAGATACTACAGTAAGATTACACGTATGCTTAGATAACCGCACTTCATCACGAATCGTTATATATTGTATTATATGCAATTTTGCAGATGCCACAAAAAGAACTCATTTTGTGTATAATAAGGTAAGATGTGCACTGGAAAGGACGCTGTTACAACGCGCCGGGATGATCACGTCTACCACAGGGCACAAGGCGAGAAGCGGAGGCGGCCGCCATGACCGTGCATCTGGAGTTGACCAGATGCGTTCCGATCTCAGTGACAGGCACAGAGATTAAGGTCACGCCGTCTCACTTGGATGAGCGCCAGGCGCCACATGATGCTAATGGGTCGGCGGAGGCAAGGCGTAGGTAGGCTGGCAGATGTCCACGCAAGGCTCCGTGTCCCCTCCGCAAGCCAGTTCTTCTCAAGCCAAACAGATGGATAATGATATACGGAGCATCGGCCAGCGCTTTGAAAAGCCCTGAAATATTCCAACCAGCCTTACTTTATTATAGCATACTCAACTGCATCAGTTTTGTTTCCTCGCTTAGCTGGAAAAACATTGGTGTGTGGACAAAAAGAGGAAACAGGGAGGGGAAGTCAATTTGACACAGGACACGACAACTATAAAATAAAACGGACATGATATAAATAGTAAACTACATGACTAAATGGGCATTCTGCTTCCACATTTTTTCACCAATTAAAACCCCGGAATTTCTCCACAAATTAATTGTCTGCATAGGTTATGGTCTTCTTTTTTTTCTTCTTTTTTAATTTTTTAATCAGATTAATCGCATCTTAAAATGTTGATTAATCGCGATTAATCGCTTATTTAAAAAGGCTTTTTTATCAACATTTTTTGCCCGCCAAATTTAAAATGCACCTCTTATGTGTTCATTTTTTCAGCATTTAATGATAAGAGGACGTCTCATCCTCCTCTTTTTCTAATCAGTTACATTACTTGCACAATTTAAAGTGGAAAAAAATGACCCATATAATTTTTCATGAACAAATATTCTGAATGTCACATGCAAACATTTATTAAATGCTTCACTTTAATGCATGTTATGTTTATTGTTCATACACAACCTGTGCTACCTTTAACGTAGCCATCCGCTGTCAAGCTAAACGACCATTTGCAGTCAAAATTAACAGTGCGATTAATCTGCGTTAATACATGATTAATGCGATAATTTTTTGTGATTAATTAATTAGTTAACACTTTAACTTTGACAGCACAATTTTTTTTTTAAACATATTTATGCATATCTCGCGCCTTTGGCGAGGTGAACGTTTGGATACATTGGAATAGACAAGAGTGTCCATGACTTCCTGTGGTGCAATGCCTGAACTCACTTGCGCTTCAGTGTTCATAAAAGCAGACGTCAAACAACACAAGGGGCTGCTAACACAGACAGCAGAAGGACAGCGAAAGCGGCCGGTGGGCAGTACTGAACTGACTGCGCTTGTAGTAAGCAGGCTCCCGGGAATCACTGGAAACAGGAACATGAGTCCACATTTCTAGACACTGACTGTCCTAGTTTTAGGAATACAGTCCATCCATGCTCTCTCGCTCCCTCTCTCTCGCTTTCTGTTCCGTTGCTCTCCGTCCAATGTCATTGTGGTGCAGCCAAATAAATCATGCAAAGTTAACATCAGCTTGGCTATCAAAGGTCACTGGATCACTTATGAAGTAGTGACGCTGAAGGGGTAGGAGGGTGGGCGGATGAAGTAGCTGCAACTGAAGGCATCCAAGTTTTGAAATTATTGTACCTTCCCTTCACTGTCTCTCTCTGTCTGCCTCTCACTTCCTGTCTTGTCCCCGGTTTTTAGGGCACCAGAGTGGAAAGTTGGCCTGTCACATGATATTATGGGTGACAAAGGAGGACCAGGGGAGAGTACAAAGGAGTATTACGGATGACATGGTAAAGAAATGGCAAAGATTTTATAGTAATAAAGTTATATTATTTTGAGGAAAAAGATTTCTGACTTTTTTTTCCTTTAAAAATTATTCTCTCTAATTTGCAACTTTTTTGGGGGGGATATTGTGGTGCCTCGACAAACATTATTTGCATTATATTTTATTTTATTATTATTTATTTTTACATTATTATTGCTTGTGCATGTAAAAAATATATACATACAAATACAAATACATGCTAACCCCATCCCTAATACTCATAATTTCTTTATACTCAACGGGAGTAGTAGTAGTTTTGAATCTCTTCTTTGATTCTGTCTGCATTATCGTATTAAACCGCCCTCTGGTGGCCAAGTCGGCACACCAGGAGCAACAATGTATCAATCATGATACTCTTTAATTCGTTAACTTCTTTTTTTACATATATTACTGTTACATATTTTTATAAATGACTACATTAAAAAATATGTTGATTTTGGGGAGAGGATGGAACGTATTATTAGGATTCCACTTATATTGTATAACTTTTTTTTCAACGTGGCTCTAATGAACGTGCAAAGAGGATATGAGTTGTGTTGAGCCCCCCCAAAAAAGAGAAAAGAACAGAAAGGAAAATCCAACCAAACCTACCCATGCAGCATTAGCGCGCTTTCTGTCTTTTCTGTCAGTCTTTCCCTCCTCTTTAAGCATGTGAGAAAAACCAGCCAGAAGAGAGGGTTTAAAAATCGAAGCGTGGAAGGCGCCAGGAGAGTTTTTGGAGACAGCTCAGGCGAAAAGAAACACTCACCCTAAAAACTCCGCAGAGGTTACACGAGGACTCGAATATTCAGAGCATGTACTAGTTTGCAAAAATAAAGAACGGGGAAGGGGAAGAGAGGACAACAGGTTTGTTCATTTGTTAATCCCCTAAAGCTCTCGCTACCTCTGATCTGTTCATCCCGCTCCCTCGCTCAAGCCCCCCACCCACTCCGGTATGATAAGATTTCCCCGGAGATGCTACGACTCCACCCCTGATTTTTCTCCATTTCCCTCATTTTTTTTTGGGGGGGGGGGGCGTTGGAGTGCTCATCTCTGTCATTTAGCCGCTTGTTTCGCGTCCCATCCTATCGCTCTGCAGCAGTGATGCGTGAAGAACGCTTAGGGCCAAACCTTCGCCATGGGGGGGGGGCTCTTAAGAATTCAAGGTCACCTCTTGACAAAGCGCACGCTGCAGAGTACGCGGCGTTACACAAGGATTGCCGCCTTTTGCAATATTTCCCTGCCAATCCGGTGTTTGTGTGTATTGTGTACATTGGAAACGGTTCTCCAAATTTCTTCGTTGATTTAAAGCACAAATATCAAACTCAACAACCAAAAAAAAGGATGGATGGATGGATGGTGTGAAGCCCTTTGAGAATTTTTTGTGATTAAGGGCTATATAAATAAACTTGATTTGATGGATAGACAGACAGACAGACAGACAGACAGATAGATAGATAGATAGATAGATAGATAGATAGATAGATAGATAGATAGATAGATAGATAGATAGATAGATAGATAGGATAAAATCAATACTTGTAGCAGAAACCACATAAAATAGTGCAATACTAAGCAAATACTTTTGGTGCATTCCAACCACATGCTGAAAAAGGTAGTCAAAAAAAATATGGTAGCTCGCTAGAGACAGTAGCTAGCTGGCTAGCTAGATGGATGCTAAAGCTAACTAGCTGGTTCAATGTAGGCTGAAGCTACAGTTGGTCACAGTTAGTTTAAAAAAAGCTCTGTGATATGTTATAAAACTCACTCACACTTACTTCAACACACTTTGGCCACTGACAGTGACGTACGATTTGCGGCCGTCAGCCAAGCTAACATCGATCAGCGCTGGCTGTCCGCAGCGCACCAGCCAATCAATCATGTCTATCGATCGAGCCCCCGATGGAGGAAAATGTGTGCATAGTGCGGAATGGCCGCTGTCCTCTGGTATAAACAGGATATGATTTGAGTGTCAGGTTTGAAATGACAGGGAATGAGTTGCTGATTAGTACAGAGACCCAAACATGACATGGGGGAAAACATTACATTGTGGTCACAATTTAGCGTATAAATGCTAATTTGTGGCCATGAAAAGGCATAGTATCTGCTATATTGTGGCCATTTTTTTTTATCACCATGTCATTTCTGGGGCTGTGCACACTTGAAGAGAAAGAGTTTAAAAAAAAAAGTGTGTCGTTCCTTTTCAAAACAGGCAAGGAGGATTTCAAGCACACGTAAACAGTGCAAGGCCTCACCCAAGGTCTCCATACATGCAGTGCATGATGCATGCAGGTTATTATCCGGGACAAGGTCACTCAGTTTCACCATTAACACAAATTCCATACGACCGACAAGCGAGGCCCTTCGCTGCGAGAAGAACAGAAATTAGTCAACTTCCCATTAAATATGAGCACGTCGTTCATCTTCACAAACAAAGTGCGCATCCAACATCAACACAAGCCGCCTGGATCGGTCTTAACCAAGCCAAATCATCTCTTATGAGCTGCTTCTCTCAGATTCGGGGGATAAAGCGTGCTCGGTATCGCAACGTGATGAATGATAAATACAATTTTACTGGAACAACAGTGGGGAAAAAAAAAAAAGATTATGCGATTTGGCTAGAGACTGCAAATTGCGATTATCTTGCCTCACGCCCCAAAACAAATTAGAGCCAATACTTCTCCTGGCGCCTCCAGAGTGCGCAATGAGAGAGACGGAGTGGGAGAAAAGAAGGAAAGATGAGGAAGAAAACACAAATGATGGCTCGCTGGCGGGGGTGAAGCACACTCCAGCTCATCTTATGTATCCGGGGGAGGAGAAGAAAACACAGCAATCAAGCGCAGGAGGGAAAATTAGAAGACCTCCTTCTTGAAAAGGCCAGAGGAGAAAAGCCCGTCTTTTATGGGTCGTGAACAATATCCTGCATTCTTTCGCAGAACTGCGAGACAAGGCACTTTGGCGTAAACGCCCCCCCTCCTCCCGAACATAAAAGCAGGCATCCTCACACGTATGTTCCAGCACATAGGTGTACGCACACAAAGAGGCACGTTACACATGAAAGGATGTGGGCTGTGGGAGTATGTGTCTTTTTATCAGGTGAGGGCGAAGAAGGGAGTGGGCGGTGTAAGATTTATCTGCTGCTGTCGGAAAACTTTGACCCCAGAGTTGTAAATCTGTCAAAGGAGTCTAGCCAGCTCAACAGGAAACACGGAGAGGAAAGGGGGGAGCGGGGGAGATGGTGGTGGAGGGGCACGGGGGGCAAAAGGCACACCCACGGGCTCAAGCATTTCAAAAAGGCCACCTTTCAGTGCCGGGGAGTGTGGATTGTCCCTCCCGCCATGTTTACAATACGGAAAAGTGATCCCACACAGCTGGCAAAAGCCACCCCGGGCACCCCCACGCCCAACAATTCAGTGCAGTTTGAATTGACAGTAAAGTATCCAATGCTACTATTCACAAGTTCACCTGTTATTTACCATCTACTCCGTGGTGATTTCTGGCATAGAGTGGCATTACTGTGTGTAGAATATTGTGTTCTACTGCTATAAAAACATGGAACCTACCAAAACAAAGATTAGAGTCTCTTCTTTCACCAGGAGAAATATATATGTATATTCCCATCTGTCTGTAGCTTCATCATTATTCACAAATCTGCTTAGAAGTGGGAAAACAGCTTGTTTTCATCATAGCCCTGGTTGATCTCTTATACTCTGCTGCCACCTGCTGGCCGTTTTTGTAATTACTACCATTTTTCACTTGTTGCACTTGCAGTTGGGAGTCTGCATCAAAGCCTAGCATAAAAAAAAACATAAAAACGTATAAATATGTCTTTGGGACACTTGATACAAATTGAACGTATTTATACGTTTCTGGGAGCAAATGAGTTAATGTGTACTTTTCCATCTTTTTGTTGACATTTATTGCCCTGTTTTCACACCCAGCACAAATCTAGTACAGTCTAACTGTGCGCATGTTTTCTTTGTT
The DNA here is from genome assembly GCF_051991245.1 of Festucalex cinctus. Lineage (NCBI taxonomy): Eukaryota > Metazoa > Chordata > Actinopteri > Syngnathiformes > Syngnathidae > Festucalex > Festucalex cinctus. The sequence continues at coordinate 1,217,072 of NC_135427.1, forward strand.
TTCGTATTTCGGGAGACGGGCGTAGTTAAAAAGGGGCGTTTGCATCGTGAACTTTGTGTTAATTTTATTTTTACATTTTTAAATTTAGTCTGTTTTAATCGAGTTTCATTCACGTTTTTGTCATAGTTGGTCAACATCATCCCATTTTTATTTAGTTGACTGTAAATCTAGCATTTTAGTCTTTATTTTAGTCCAAGAAAACAAATTTATTCGGCAAGTTTTAGTCCACAAAAACTGTCAAACTATTTCACATAATACTTTCTCTCATTTTTTTTTTTATGAAAAACTGCTTCACACACACACAAAATTACAGTACTGTATATCAACAGTATATCAGTATATCAAGTGGCTACAATGGCTCCATGCTACGAGCTAGTGAGTTAGCCAGCATTAGTTAGCAGTCGGACGTTATAGCCGTTGGGTTAATGCTACGGCGTAACTATAATTTACTTCTTTTTTATTTATTTTTTTACTTTTCACAGTGAATCCACCTCCAGTTGGTTCCATGTGTTTCCAAACAATTGCACGAGAAGTTCATTTTACTCTATAGCGCATGGGTGGCGTGTTATGACTGACGGGACCCAGCATCTTTCTGTGCCAGCTGTGCGGGCCAACGTTACACATTCGTTGGGGGGAAAAACAACGTTTATTAGTGTGTCCTGGGAAACCTCGGCACCATGGCAAAGAGTGGCATGTAGCCACAGTCTGCCCTGGGAAACAGCTCAGTCAACCATCTGGCCACAAGCGCGCCTTTACAATAGTGAGTCTGTGGACAGGAGAAGAGCGGTTCCGCATTCGTGATGTCACTGATTTGTAGATTTCGCTATCGTGTTAACTCGTCGTGTTTTTGGGGCTCAAGTCAAAGTCATCTGGGTGCCGGTACTGAAGTGAGTTGAGGAGCTTCAGTGCCATGCTACTAAAGAAGATGTAGCAATTACAGTATAGTAGAGATTTTGTTTCAGACCCACCCGCTATAGGTGAAAATATGTAATCTAAAAATTTTTTTTTACTATTTTGATAAGCATTTAAACACATTCACATATTTGAATAGAAAAAAAACTGCAAGCATGGACTGAATAGAAAATACAAGTACTATATTGCAGTGCATGTGCCTTTAAGAGGCGGGGCATGTCTGTCTGTGAGTGTCTGGGTGTGAGCTGTGGCCCACAGCAGCACCCGCATGAGTACGTTGTTTATTTATGGGTTTTTTTACTGCTCTCCTGAAGACCAATAAATAACTGAAAGTGTGTTGGCGACTGTGGCCCTCCTTTCCCATATGCAAAGGGTATCACAGTAAGTAAGTACAGCCGTACCTTGACATACAAGTGCCTTGACTTGCAAGTTTTAAGAGATGCTGTATAATGAACCCCACTAACTCTGAAAATAATTGACATGCCATAAAAAATAATACAATATAAATAAAGAAATAGAAAAAAACTAATTAAAAAAAAAAATAAAAAAATAAAAAAAAAAATAATAATGATAATAACAAATAATGTAAATAAAAATATATGTATGTATATATATATATATATATATATATATATATATAGGAACCCTGCTAAATCTGAAAATAACTGACATGCCGTAAAAAAAATATAAAATATAAATAAAGAAATAAATAAGAATTTTAAAAATAATTAAATAAATAAATAAATATATACATAAATAATGATAATGACAAATAATATAAATAAAAACATAAGGGGAGGACAGGGTCAAAAGAAAACAACAAAATTCACAAATAGGTAGATTCCCAAATGCCCAACATTCGACGATGTGGGAGTCCACACTGTTATTTCCTATACATGCCACAAGATGGCGGCAAAGGACGAGAATAGAACAGACTGCCATTTATTTTCATACATCTTACGAGAATCTACGTTTTTGTAAATGAAGTTCTGCAACTCATTTCAACCGTTCCTGTGGATTTTTCAGCAAATATTTTTTTTCCTTTTTTTTTTTTTTTAAATCTGAGCGTATGAACATTTGCAAATTTCTTTCTACAACTATTTTACTCGGCCCCGTTTAAACGTTCCTCATCATCCATTTACTGTCAGCAGTGCACGCGGTGAGCTCATCCGAGAGCAATTGCTCAACATTAACAGCCCACACCTTCACATTTCATCACCTACACCACCAGCGACAATGAAAATCCATCGTGTCACCGAGTTCATTGACAATTTACACCGAGGCTGTAAGAGCGGACATAAAGCGTCGAGGCCTGGTGGGGCCGCACATAAACGGAGCTGTGAAGTCCGACAAACAATGGCCCGCTGTTTGCTCTGCCTTAATTTGGACTGACGCGGCCGCCTGCTGACAAACAAGAGGGTGAACGAGCGGCGGCTATTTCTGCAAGTGCGTGCGCACAGTACAGTTAGTGTGTAAAATGACAAACAGGGAGGCCAAACCAGGTCAGAGCTCAGCTTGACAGACACTGAGTGCAAGCGCGCGCACACACGTCTCACATGACTGTGCACGAGGGATTTTCATGCTTTCACTGACTGAAAGAGAGAAAGAGAGGTGTGAAGCCTCAGTCACGCGATGCCACTCTGTCTGGCCTGGTTTGCTGCGCCCGTGTGTGTGTGCGTGTGTGCATGTGTGTCCTGTAAGTAAAAGTGGTGCATGACTAGCATCAAAGACCAATTCAACAATACGAGTCCAGCACACTGGAACTGTTTCTATTCTGAAAAAAATTAAGTTAAAAAAAAGTGGGAACATTATATATACCAATACTTTAAAAATGAAGTATGTAAATATGTTTATTCATCATTGGTATGGTCTTATTACGTCTGTAATGTATGATTTCCCTTCGGCATTTTTTTCCCACAATGCCACATGGTATGCACATGCGTAAGTCAATAATAGTATAATGCAGGCCAAGCATTTTTGTCAATAAATCGTGACATTATTGGGAAGAAAAAAAAAGCTATGTTTTTCGCATTTAGTCTACAATAGTGGTGTCCAGACTACGGCCCGGGGGCCATTGGCGGCCCGCCGTCCATTTTTCAGTGGCCCGCGACATATGCGAAAAATGGCATTTGACTCAGTTCAAATAAAATAAACAAAACAAAAATGTTTGGAGATGGTCAAAGTAAGAAGGGAGGGTATCGAAAAACAGGTGCCATTAAAGGTTATTTTAGTTAACTAAAAATTAATGGAAAAAAAACTCAAATTCAAAAAACAATATTGTTACCGAAATATATAAAAAACGAAAACTAAATGAAACTACATTTTATGTTTACAAAACTAACTATAATGATAGCAAACATGTCCTTCGTTTTAGTCTTTGGTAATTAATTCAATGCATGAGCCTTTGGGGATGATTTTAACTCATTCACTGCCAGTCATTATAGAAAATTTTTACATTTCCAATACTCACGTGATATTACATTCAATAATTATATATAAACCGAATCTACCAAATAACAGAATAGACTCCCTACTTTTTGTCCCGTCCCGTTCTTTTATAATTGACAGCAGAAAAATGTAGGTTTGCCAAAATACAGCCATTTCTCCCATGGACTCTGAAACTGTGTTTATTTCCTATTAAATGGGGCAATGATGTCATCTACCGGTGGTTGGGCATCAGTAAAGTTGTTTCCAAGTTTGATATTTACAGTGGAGCATGCTCAGATTCGCCCCCATTTAGCACCGCTCTAAAAAATACGATTGACAAGTATACTTGTCAAAGGCAGTGAATGAGTTAAATGTGATTTTTAGTAGATTTATTTTGATATAAACCGGAATAATGACGTTTGAAAGTATGTCACACAGAAGTGATGTCATCTAGCGGCAGCCAATAGGAAAGCACCTTCAGATGACGTTGCTCCCATGGTGTTTTTTAAATATTGCGCACAAGTACTACACATTTAAAAAAAACTAATACTAATACTGAAACTAACAAACTAAACTAAAACTAAGCATTTTTTAAAGAACTAAACTAATAAAAACTAACAGAACCACCCTGAAAAGTAATAAAAAACTAAAATGAAAAATTCCAAAACTAAAATTACCCTACTGCCATATTACAAATAAATTGGTTTATATACTGTAGCATTTTTCTAAATACCGGTATGTAAAAGCGCAAATAAATTATTTGTACAATTTTTAGGACTAAACACAATTCTCTTCATAACGTTATGTGGCCCTTGCGTCCTTCTGATTTTCTGTATGTGGCACACAAATGACTAAAGTGTTGGATTAACAAAAAGTTTCAGACACTAGAATTATGATTAAAGTTTATTGCACATAAATTAGATTAAAATAAATGCAAAATTTCCTTTTACTCAGTCTCAGTACTATTATGTAGCTGCTTTTTTTTTTTATATATATATATAAATGACATATGAACAAAGCCGAAAGACATTTAAAAAAAATTACACTTGTTTAGTAATTTATATAATTTTAAGTTTTTATTTTTGTAAGATTAGTAAGCAGTTTTTCATGGTGTTTAACTTCTTATAAATCATATATAATTTGATATTTATTTTTTTTCAGACATTGTTGTTTTCCATTCTAAATAAATCATTATTTAAAAATTAAATAGATTAAATTAAATTTAAAAAATTTCAATTTATTTTCATGTAATTAGTAGTTGTTTCTTTTGAGCGTACAACATATACACACTAAAACAAAATAACTTTTTGGGGTGGGGCAAAAACAGTCATTTAAGTTGGAAAAACTTTCAAATATAAATTATTGGCATTTATGGCAGCAATGTTTGTTAGCAAGCAACGTAGCCTAGACTAAAACCTAACCTAAAATTTGAGTGAACTTTTTTATTTCATTTTGTTTTTTTTAAGTTCAGTACTTATACTGCATAATGCATATATAATTCTATATTATTGTTACTGGAACTGAGACCTGGGTACAGCATCTCGTGTAAGCAAAATTAAAACAGCACTACTCATTCCACCAGACTTGTTGGCAGCAAAATTTTCAGACTTGCGCATGTAAGCGTGCACACAGGCACACGTGTTGGCACGGGGGTGGGGAGCGACGGAGCTACAGAGGGCATTAGAGGCCACGTTTGGGGAACTTGTTATGGTAACAGATACATGTGCGCTTTCATAGAAGGGGAAGTGAAAGCTGAAGGCTGCAGCTGTTGGCTTCTCTGCGGTCTGCGTGTGTGTCACCCAGAAGAGAAAGGAAGTGAAGAGCAGAAATTGCTCATGTGCCACAATTATCGGGATCTGTGCATGACGCTCTTCTGTTTTTTTTTTTTCTTCGGGTGAACATATTGGACAGACACCAAAAAGAAGAAATTAGCTCCATGTACGCATGAGTCATCTGTGCCCTGAAAGGTTTACCACTTCACAAGGTCATAATAACTACCACTTACAAGTTGGATGACTTCTACTTCAGTTTGAATCAAGATCTCGGTTAGCCCTTAAAGCACTTTTTTTTCCCTTCCATAAACACTAAATTATTTAGATTGGAATGTTTGATGGAAATTCAGCTAATAAACAAATCTCATTGCACTTAATTCATAGGCACTTGAATGTTGTATATGTTGACATTACCAATATACGTAGTTAGGTGTAAATACGTTTTTTTTATGTTGTAAGTGTCCCAAAGACGTATTTATACGTTTTTTTTTTGTTTGTTTTTTTATGCTAGACCATACAGAAGGCTTTGATGCAGCCTCTCAGCTGCAAAGAACAGTTGCAGAAATGGTAGTTATTACACAAACGGCCAGCAGATGGCAGCAGAGCAAAGGAGATCAACAAGGGCCATCTAGAAAAAAAAGCTAAATTACTTAGAATTTTAAATAGATTTGTGAAAACTGATGAAACTTAGCTCTCTTCTAATGCTAATTGCTGCAAAACGGAAACAAATAGGCGCAGCAGAAGCTAAGCAGTGACGTCAGCTGTAAGGGTCTATATAGAGTCCTATTTTGTATACAATAGCTTGCCTGTTGTGACATCGATATGCTTTTTGGACATTATTTCTGGGAATTCTACCATGGTTATTGTACCATGCGTGAGTACGTTTTGTATTTAAATAGTGTTATTTTGTCATGTTTAATTTATTCTGAGCTCATTTTTTGTCTTAAATGTCCGACTCATGTCATGCTATGTAGCTAGCTAGCTTCCCTCCCCCCAAAAAAACGAGTTCGCAAATGGTTTTATTTTGAAATATACCTGATTTACCTTAATGCGAGACGCCGACTTCCTGTCCGGCTCGTGTAATTTCTTCAGCTTCATGAAAATCCGCATGCGGCGTCCGGAAGAAATAGAACGCTTGCGGAGACCTTCCGCATCGCCGCAGTCGTTCCGCAAGGCAGACGCACCGCACCTGGTGTGAATTGACACGTAGACTTAACCAAACGAATAGATAAGTTTTTAAACATTTGATTAATTTTCTTATTATTATTATTTTGGGGGGTTTGCCCCCCTTTTTGAATGTTGGGATATAATTAAACATTTTTGGAATATTTATTTGGGTTAAAAAACCAACCAACCAACCAACCAACCAACAAACAAAAAGACCCTCCAATTCATTTCAGTGGTCATCAAATAGTAGATTTTCGCTAGTAGCGGGTTGGCCTGCTCCCTGTAAGCCGAACATTGAGGCGTGACTGTAGACAGAGTACGAAAACAAGAGTCCACGCTTGCATGCACACGTAAAAAAAACACAACACCAGACTAGTTGAGCGAGGTGGAGGTTGTTGTTGGCGTGAACCCATATACCCCCACACTTCACAACCGCGCTCCCCACCCCCTTCCACATCCCACAGACTCCCACTCTTAAGCCCCAAGCTCCACTATGAAATCAACATTGGGGCCTGCAGGAAATGAGAGATCTCCACAGGAGATAGAGAAGGAGGAGACGGCTAAAAAAAATACAGCCAAAATGTTCACTTTTGGCATGCAAATGTCCACTCTGTTGCTTATAATGTGCTTGATGTGCGTCTGGACTTTTTCTTTTTTTTTTTTCCAGCCTTTCAAAGAAGAGATGGCGGACTCAAGTCACATGACATGACTTGACTCAAGTCAGATTTAAGTCGACAATGTTAAGATTTTGGACTAGGAAACCACAGACACCCACATTACTCGAGTACCAATACTTGATGTTGCCATTATGACAAAAATAATGTTTTAGTTTAACTTTTTAAAATTTGTATGCGCGTTTCCCTATTTCGGATTTTCTTGTCGACAACTTATAAAAGACTCAAGCTGAATTTAACTTGAACCACATAACTTAAATGCCAACTAAAAATCTGAATTTACAACATAATATGACCTTTGGGTTCGTAAGAAAGGTTATTTTCTGTATCGTAGAACCTGGTAACTCACCTGTATGCTATGATGCTAACTACAGAGGCCGCCTCATCATGGTCCAAAGATGATTCAAATTGTATTCAAGGTTGTTTTTTAATCAAAGTGGTGAAAACGAGAATAGCAAATCCAAAGTCTTCAGCAATTATGACATCTAGCCATCACTATAAAACCCACAACAACATGTAATGTAAGCTATGCTAACGTAACAGTTTAGCTAACTGTCAGCTGGTCAAACAAGCCCAAGCTTCATGTCCATTACGCATTTCATTGGGAAGTAAATAAAGTAAAAGACAATGAGGACATTATAGGACTGTTAAAAATGATGTGATTGTGAATGTGTTAGCTAATGTGCAGATATTTGTGACTGAACAAGATTGTATGACTTAATTTAGAACTAGCTTAAAATTTAATGGGGAGCAGGGTTATAAGAGATTTTTTTATTTTTCAAAAATGCTTTGTTTTAGTTTAGCTGTACGTAATTAGTTTTAGGTATATATGGAGTATTTGTGGAGTGCAATATAAAGGAAGTAATAAAATATGGTGTGATAAAGTACAGTAAACTTCCATTTCTGAATAAATGTGCTATGCTCTGTACGACATTTAAAATCAACACTAAATGCTCATTTATGACATGAACAAAGACGACAACAAAGGAAATTTTCGCTATTATTTTAGTTTTAGTTAGTTTTATAAACGTCATTTCATCTATTTATCTTCCTTCAAGCACTTTTCCATAATAAACTGGGCAGGGACTCGCCTTGACCTGCTTGACTTTCGCCACACTAACTTGGAACCTGCTTAAAACCCAAAAACTTAACGCCTAAGACTTACTTCTGACTTGCAAATATGCAACTCCGGCCTACTCCCGCTTTTGCTCTCCCGCCTCACCGACGTGTATTCCGGGTATGGGAGATATGATTATGATCTTTCCCGTAACTACTAAACGCAGTGGTTCCCTGTTGTAATTTTCGTGTACGCGCCAGCGTGTGCAGCCGCAGATAAGCAAGAGCCCACGCACTTGTGGGCCGGCGTGGAAGACGTGGGGGCTCGCTTAATGGCTTTTTAAATTTCCACCGAGTGAGTGACTTACAACTTTGGAGGAGAACAGCTGTTCCTGATTTGGGGAACAAAGAAGGGGGGACGAAAGCAGCGATCTGAGACTGGACTGGCCTCTACTTTAATGGCCTAAAATCCGCCTGCGTGTGTGCGCGAGTCTGTGGTCATCTTTCATGCGCTGACTCTGCTGTGTAATCTCTCCTGTGTGTGTGTGTTTGTGCACGTGTGGCGCGTTGGAGGGCAACAGGATACAAGTCCACAGCCGTAGATTACGGTCACAGAACGCGCGAGAGCAGAATTACGGCCGAGCGACAGTGAAGGTCAACTCATTTGGGGATGAAAAGAGAGAGAGAGCAGAGGGAAAACAAGGGAAGGCTCATGGAGAAGTGTGAGATTGAAAGCAGGGGTGGGAGGAGGGAAAAAGAGGCGGAGGGCGGGAAAGGGAGATGAGGAGAGAGGAGATTAAGGCCATCCGAGCATTGAAAAATCTAACGTCAGCCAGGTGGAAAAAGTCCAAGTTGTTTGGATCCAAGTCGAGCGAGGCTACGAGGCGGCAAGTTTAAACGCCGTCTTGCTGGCTTCTTGGAGTCGAACCTTTTATGGCCCAGTTCCATCTCCTGAAATACTGCGGCCTGACCCCACCCAGCTCACTGGCTCGCACGCACTCATTTTGGGATTTTTCATAGGCTTACAGTCATTTCCGGGAGAGTAACCTTAACTATTTGCTTGCTCAGACCTTGAATCTCTCGCCATTGCGGTCACTTATACAGGGGGTCGTTGATTTACAAAGGCGTTCCGTTTCTATGGCGACGTTTTTGGACGTAAGCGGGACTCACCATAGACTCATAATTACAGTGAATATTTCTATGAGAAACACTTCTAGGCCATAAATGAGGCCCGCTGAACTTTGTCAAGCTCGTAATTGTACATTCTCAAGGGCCATTGATGTTCATGAGAGGTTCAACTGCATGTATTTTAGATTTAATACAGAGTAGCAGGCTGCGATTGGATGGCAACCAGTTGAGTTCAGGGTGTACCCCGCCTACTGCCCATAGCCAGCTGGGATAGGCTCCGGCACCCCCCGGTGACCCTTGTGAGGAGCAAGCGGTTCAGAAAATGGATGGATGGATGGATGGATAAAAAACGAGATTCAAACGATAATAAATGTTGAAATACAGACAAAAATGAATATATAAGTAGAATTAAATATCAATCAATAAATAAAAACGCTCTGCTCTCACATTATCTCACGCTGCAGACGCTCTGCCATATGGAGGACCAAAAGTGCCAAAATTAATAAATAAATGACTAAATAAATAAACAAATGATTAAAAGTGAAAATAATAATGAATATGAAAAAAAATATAATTCAAAAATTATATCCCAAAAAATAAATATAAATGGAAATAAATCCGTTTTTAGTTTCACTTTTAGTCATTTATTTAGTCATTTATTTATGTAATCATTTATATATTTATTTAGTCATTTATTTACTTATTTATTTAGTCATTTATTTATCTATTTATTTAGTCATTTATTTAGTCATTTATTTATTAAATAAATGACTAGATAAATAAATAATGTAATTTATGTATTTATTTAATTACTCATTTATTTATCTATTTATTTAGTCATTTATTTAATAAATAAATGACTAAATAGATAAATTACTAAATAAATTAATAAATGACTAAATAAATAAATAAATAAATGACTAAAAGTGAAAATAAAAACGGATTTATTTCCATTTATGTTTATTTTTTTGGATATAATTTTCGAATTATATATTTTTATTTTCACTATTAGTCATTTATTTATTTATTTATTTAGTCATTTATTTTAGTTTTGGTCCTCCATACTTGCTAGGACGAAATGTTACTCAAATGAGGGGGCGGTGCTCAGTGTGTGTTGGGTTGGACATTTTTAGTCATTTAGTTATTTAGTCATTTACTTATTTTTAATTTTGGCAGTTTAGGTCCTCCATACACTTCAACATAGTTCCACAATTTGCAAATTCATTAATTCAGCCTTTTTTTTTTTTTTTTTTTATTAAACCTAGAACCTAACTGTCAGGTTTTCAAGGAGTTTTGTGGTGGTTTAAAACTTGGAACCAAGAGCAGGGAAGTGGGAAGGAAAGATGTAAGTGGAGCAAGATTCTCAAATAGTATTTGTTCACAAAAAAAGATGCATCAAGAAATCTAATAAAATTTAAAACGGGCTCAAAGTAACAAACCAAAAATTGGGAAGAAACTCACCACAAAAGGAAACATGACATGACTCAGTGGGATACGGCTGTCCACTCAGAACTCAACACAAGCAAACTGAAGAGACAACGAGGATCACCTGGACCAGACACGAGTAGCTGAGGGAGCTGATTGGCAGACAAGGGACCGGTCTGACGAGAACAGGTGCAAACAAAAACCTCAGAAAAACATGAAAGAGACACTTGGAAAAAGACTACAAAATAAAACTCACTCGAGTCAATACAACACAACTTGAAAGATTTGCCTCCTCACAGCCGTACTGTATGTTGGACCACCACACACAAAAAACACTGACCCAAAGTCGAGCACCCCCCCCCCCCCCAACTGAACAAGCTTCCCTCAATTAAATGCTCTTTGGTTTGAAACATGTCCATGAAAGTCACACACCCTGCGCTCGGTTTCCTGCTGCTGCCTTTCCTCTGAGGCCCCCGTTGCAGCGCCGCAGCCTTGTAAAACATAGCAGGTCAGCGTCACGTGAGCGAGGTCTAGGACGCTCCGGAGTTGGGTGTCAAAGAACACACGGGCCTGCGCCGAAGCGCAAACGCAAGAGAGGAATGGAAAAAGAGAACGCGAATGACATAGTTTTGAGCGAGAATTCTCTTGCGAGCTGAAACCTCTGTGAGAATATTATTTTATATTCAACCCTTTGATCGCTACAGAAAGAACACAACATGTTCTTTCAAGAATTTAGCATGAAATAATACACAATACTAAACACTAAATATTGCACACACGCATCCTGGTAGCGCTCAAAAGAAAACGAGAGATGACGATAATACGCAAGTGGTTTGCGAACACGCACATTCTTCCTGTTTTACCGCAAACTATGAGTATCTCATCTGTGCCTTAATCTAAGGCACATCCAATTTATCTGCTTTGTGGCTTTGTGGGTGGGTCACTTTTGCATTGATACGCAAATGTTATCACTTGCATTTTCGTTCCAGCCTCCCCCAAAAAAATCAGTAAATAATTTTTGGGTGTTGTTTTTTTAATAGGAAAAACAACACTTTATACGGAACGCAGAATATTAGCATGCTTTTATCGAATTAAGAGAATTTAAAGGTTTTTGTTTCAAATCAATGGACTTCTGGTGTGCATGCTTTGCATGGCCACATGGGGCAGTATGAAATAGACAGGATAAAAAATAAATTAAAAAAAATAAAAAATGAAGCAATTAGTTTTGTTGTAGTGTCTGTCTAGATGTCGCTCCAGAGTTTGTGATTGATTACCCGTTATTAGTGCGCAACACCAATATTATACTAGGCATGTAACGATACTGGCAATATCGTGATATCGCAATATTAAAACTGCCACAATATATTGTCATCATCATGATCATGATATTAAAAGCAACACATCTTTAAAAAAAAAAAAAAAGTTAGGTTGACTTCCATGTGTGCAGTTGTAGCACCATCTGGTGGCTACGTTTTTGGTGCAGTTTAATTTTTACAATGCATGTTTTGTCCATTGTGTTTAAAATCCGCGCTAATGATCAGATGAAGGGGCACGTAATATGCTTGTGAAGCGAGTCAATATATGGAAGAACTCAACGTGTGCTTGCAATAGCAAGTAAATACCTCATTAAGTGTTTTTAGAGATTGTTTAGATTGCTGAAATGTACAGTATGTACAGTAGTATGAGCTAAATTTTGTACAATAATGTGACCTTTTTTTGTATCGCCAACCTCCCCAAAATATCATGATAATCATCGTATCGTGACCTTCATATCGTGATGTTTGGATATCGTTACATCCCAATGCTATACGTTAGCCAGCCTTTAGTGCTCTGCATTGTGTATTAGCATTAAGCTATTAAGCTAGCAGTCTTGTGTCAATGAAAAGTTATGTGGTGTTTGGTTAAACATACCTGCGCAATGTGTAATTGTCATTTTATGTTTAGTTTTCTGGTAAAACTTCACCTGGGGTTGTCAAAAACAGCTTGGAGTCTCATTTTGAATATTTTTTCACTTTCTGTCAAACTGTTGCACTTTATGAAGAGAAGCAACGTGTATTCAAATGTTTCTGACAAAAAACAAAACAGCCGAATGCTGACTTGTATCTCGAAAAACATGTAAGCTCTCATCTCAAGGCGCCACTGTGTCATTGATGTGTGCCCCCGCGAAGGTCACAGGCTGTCCTTTTCATGTAAATGCGGTTACTCATACGCATCTCACGCATGTCCTCTTTCAAGTATGCGCCAGTTTGTCAGGATGAAGTCTGTCAATGTCAGACAGGTGATGGTGAAGTGTCCTTTGCAAATACCTCCGCCTCCGCCTCTCGCTCCATCTTGCTCATCCCACATGTCACATCATATTTTTCCAGGCAGCCCCTGTAAAAGGGCAGAGGCTCCGTGAATTGATGTGGGTCGCTTACATGAGCACGGCCGGGGCAAGGACGAGCATGCTTAAGCGCACATACGGGGAAAGAACAGGTGAAACAAAGAGAACGAGGTTGTCCGTCATGCAAAAAAATATCTGCTGAAAAAAAAGCGCATGCACTTACTCGCTACAGGTTGCTTTTATGTACATATACAAGTAGGGCACAGCTTGCAGCTGCTTAAACATGCTCACTCTGGTTTGGAGTCGGCAGTCAAGTGAGGACAAGCTGTGCAAGGACGACCCCTGTTGGTGGATGGGAAGTATTGCATGAGCTGAACATCCAGGCTGATATTGAGCACATTCATCATCCGCTGACAGTAAATTTGCAAAAAATATTTACGACGGAAATTGGTGAGTATCCATCACATGCTGGCACTGAGGGGCCACTTTGAGCTCTCCCTGGATTTTTGTGGCCCAGCACCCTTGTGGTTTTAATGACTATTTGTGAATTACATTTCTAATTGAGTGAGTCTCCGTAGCAAAATAATACAACGTTGATCCAATTTGAGCGGCGCTAGTGATATTCACATAATATGATATAGTTACATGTTTACATAGTACATCATAGCACAACATTAAGTAAAAGGTTCAGAGCAGTCTAAAAACAGATACAGCAATCAGACATCCAACTGTTTCCTATATTTTAAGCAAATTTACTGAAAATGCGCAAAACGGACATGATGTAACATGATGCCCGTTTCCATCTGTTCTATTTTTTTGCAAATATTGAGAGGGGACTGCGAGACGTGATCCACCGATAATTTAACTCATTCACTGCCATTGACGAATATAGACGTCGAAGATCCATTTTAACTAGGAGTGCATGAGTTAAAAGAAAAAGAAGAAGCGCCTGTGTTGTGAGATGACATCATATGAGTCTGCTTTTGTAATTAACTCATTTGCTCCCAAAAACGTATAAATAAGTTCTATTTTAAATATTTTTAATGTCCCAAAGACGTATTTATACGTTTTTTGGTTTTTCATGCTAGAGCATACTTTGAGGCTTTGATGCAGCCTCTACTGTAGAGAACGGTTGAAGCAATAGTCGATATGACAAAAACGGCCAGCAGGTGGCAGCAGTGTATAAGAGATCAACCAGGGCCACGTTGAAAACAATAATAATTTCTGCAAAACGGAAACAGATAGAAATGTACCTTTTGTTTTTCCTGATGAAAGAAGAGACTCTAATCTTTATTTTGGTATGTTCCATGTTTTTATATCAATAGAACACAAGGCCTTGCCAATTCAGTCAAAATCCAGTAAAACAGCCGGGAGCGAAGGGGGTTGCTTCAGTGAAAATGGCTGGGAGTGAATGAGTTAATTGATAAACGTAGCATTCCTTTGCTGTTTCGTCCCGCCCCCGACTAAATGTGCAACGTGCATCCGCTATTGTTATCGTTTATTCGCAAAACCAGTTTCCATCGCCAAAAATTCTTATTTTTCTTTTTTTGAGACTTTTCCCAAATTTTTTTTGAGAATTATGGGCCTTTTCTTCAAATTTCTAGCGTTTCCATTCAGTTTTATTTACACATTTCTTGAAAATGTAAATAAAAAAGGGTGGATTGAAACCCAGATACTGTGCCAAAAAAAAAAAAAAAAAAACATTTTGGGCAAAAAATTGAGGATTAGATTGACCAAAAGTAGTGCGGAGTCTAGGAACAAAGAGCTTAATAAAATTAGTGAATTAAAAAGTGTGGGTGGTGGTATGCATGGTGAGCAAAGAGTGAAGATAAGGGTGGAGTCTTTGCTCTCACACGAGACTCTCTCGTGCTCTTCTCTGGGATGAGCTCCCATTCCGAACTCTTCCTGCCTCGTACTTATGCTTTCTATCCACGGCAGACTCATAATGTAACGCACAGCATCTAATTAGGTACCTCATTCTGCAATCATTATTATTTTAATTGTACATTCCATCTTGAAAGCAGCACCGAATTCCTTGAAATATCCTGCTAGGCTTTTCCCCTGTCTAATTGGTTAATGGAGGGAAGAGGGGGCTGGTGCAAAAAGGGAAATCCCACGCGCCTCTCAGGCTTGCTCCATGCCCACTGGACTGGAACAAGGCCAAAATACAGTACAGTCCCCGTCCCCCCTCCACCACCACCACCACCGCCGCATGCCGTCCACCCACGCCTCCGCCGGACTGGAGAAGATCCAAGATGGATGCCTCCGGGGCCGCAGTGCTGTGAAATGCACACTATTAGAGATGGAAGGGGCCAGACTAGTCATATTGTGTTTGATTTGTGCACTTTACATAAACTCCGTGTCACGTCGCGACAAGTGCTCCAATTCGTGACGTCGGTGGCGGATTCCACAAGTGGCGCCGCGAGCGTGGCACCTTGCGCTTTTAGCAAAAGTAAAAAGGGAGCAGTCGTGTTTTTTAGAGGCTGGCTTTTTGAAGCTCAGTGATCCACAATGCTTGCGCGACGTCTCCGAGGAGGGAGGAAAAAACATACACAGGATGGATGGATGGATGGAAGGAGGTGGAGTGATGCAGGGAGAAAATATAGACAGGGTGCTCTGTCTTAATATAGATTTGTCTGTATAAAAGGTCAAAATTGGAAAGTACGCATGCAGACTGATGTCTCTTCCCTTGCAGACTCAGTGATGGCACTACATTTAAGCAGTTCTGCTGCATTCAACTGAAGCCATCCGGTAATATTTTCACTTCCAATCTGATACTCTCATGCACAATGCTGGTAGAACTTTTTATTGATCCGATATTCTAGAATAATGACTGTGTCTTATTAGTAATATTTGTTACATTACAACTTTTGGCCTCCTAGTAAGCAATTAAACCTTAGAAAATTACTATGCTATGGGCAACACTCCAGTCCAGGGGCCAATAAATACTCATGTGTCATGAACTAGTAGCCTCCTGAAAATGCCCACTCATTATTTCACCCCACTAGTAGCATGTGGTTGTCCTACTTGGAAGGCAGCAGTGGAAAATTACACTCTAAAAACAGTTGAGAAAAAGAAAGAGGGGCGAATCCACTTGGCCTAAATTGACCCGACATTTTGGATTATTTGTTTAACCCAAAAAGTTCAATCACGCGCAAAACATTTTTTATTTAATTTTTTTACCCTGACAGTTGGGTTGATTGAACCAGTAGTTCTGTACAAAACAACCCCAAGAAATTGGTTGTTTTATACAAAACTACTGGTTTATGAGTCATTCATTTCACCCAGCTTTTTGGGTTGTAAAGTTAACCTAAAAAGTTGTGTGCTACCCCAACTAGTGGTTTGTCATTTTTTGACCCATAAT
The DNA here is from genome assembly GCF_051991245.1 of Festucalex cinctus. Classification (NCBI taxonomy): domain Eukaryota; kingdom Metazoa; phylum Chordata; class Actinopteri; order Syngnathiformes; family Syngnathidae; genus Festucalex; species Festucalex cinctus. The sequence goes on from NC_135427.1 coordinate 1,233,320, forward strand.
TGAGTTATTTTTGACGGAACTGTCTTTTTCAGTTACTCGTTTAACCCCCCAAAAAAGTTGAGTCAAATGAAGAATAACACACATAACAACTACTTTTTTCTTCTTTTTTTTATCCCCAAAATTTGCTTTGATTGAACAAGTTGTTTTGTGCAAAACAATACAATTTTTTGGGTCGTTTTATGAGTTGTTTATTTACCGGTATCTCCAAAAATTGGGTCACCCACAAAACAACTACCGGTACTTTTTTTTTTCTTTTTTTTTTTTTTTCTTTTTTACTCAAACATTTGGGTCAATTGAACGAGTTTTCAAAACAACCCATTTTTTTGTTGTTGTTTTGTGTAAAATAACCAAAATTTTGGGGTTCTTTTATGGGTTATTCATTTGACCCTAAACTTTTTGGTTTGCACATTTCACCCAAAAAGTTGGTTGGTCCCTTTTTGGCCCATAATTTTATTTATTTTTTTTATTTTTTTTGACTCAGCTGTTTTTAGAATGTAAAAGTAAAGACACTGTTGTCCTGATTTTGTCCTCTAGTCCCGCTACTAGTGCACTGAATTGTCTTCCATGAGAGGACAAAGCATGCAAACTGAATTTGTCTTTTTTTTTTTTTTTTTTTTACCAGATTGGGTTAATTTTTTTAGCCAATTGTTTTTAGTATGCGGTCATGCATATACCTTAAAATGGATCCCAACCATACCGAAAGGGCTCTGACAATGCTTCATACAAGCCACAAGCATTATAGAAAATGGATAGATGATTTTAAAAAATATTACTTAGTATAGTACAGTTGTAAAACTACATTTGCACAATTTCTGATACATCTCATCATATTGTGTATGCAATGTGGTCTAAATGCACCATTGTGGCGATGCCGCATACTCATGCAATTGAAGGAGAATGGACTGTTTTCCATCCCACTGTGTGGTGCAATAACAACACGTCTTCTTGCATAGAAAATTCTACAGCGGGCTGCAAGTAATAAAAGTAAACTTTTTTTTTTCTTTTTTTTTTTAAATCATCGAAGCTTGTTAAGCAGAGATGGCAATATGAGGCGCAGTGTTGCACCATCACTCAGCTTTGACCAGATAGTCTCGCCGCCGGCTTAAAAACTTACTTCTCATTCTCTGCCGTGAATATATTAAATGGAGAAAGAAGACGTTTAAAAATCCCCCTCCCTTCATCATACACTGTGAAGGCACAGAGGTCAAAGGTGAACTAGGGACAGCCCCCAAATGTCAAGTGACTGTAGCATAGATGAAGGCGGAGAAGCGAAGAAGAAGAAGAAGAAGACGACGTCTCGAGAGGCTGGGCGGATGAAGATATGGAAGAGAAAAAAAAAAAAAATCTTGCATAACAGGATGTTGCATAATGCGTCCCACTTCTTACCACGTCACTCTCGGATGCACGTTAGTACCCCACGCGAGAAGACAAAATGGGGGTTTGTTGTAGTGGGGGGGTGTATAAGGAGTGTTCTGTCTCCGAGCAGAAGATGTGGAGTGACGGAAGTAGACAGCCAATAGGGTGAGGGCGCTGCGCAACAGAGGGGGTTTGTGTGTGCGTATGTGTGACGGTGGGTGGGCGAGTGTGGCCCGTACTGGTATTTCTGCCCTGTCACATCGCGTTAGTGGCCAGCCGTGCATAACACAGCACTCTGCACAACACACACTGTAGATACCACAAGGACATCCAAAGCAAGCGAGCACCAACTTCCTGTCCATCCATCCACTCATTTGCCCATCAATACAGCATCCCATAATAATCCATCATGCACAACCATTTTGCCCCCATAGGGAATAATGTCAAGTGAATTCATCATCATTATTAAAAAAAAAAATAAAAAAAATGATTTTGGGGCCCTCAATTTATGCCAATAATATTGATCATTCATTTTTTCAATAAGCATACATTTGTATTAAAAATTCAGAAAATACATGACAAGTGCGGACTGATGAAAAAATACTTAGCTCGGTTTGAACATTTACATTGCACTATAGGAATGCAAAACAGAAGAAGAAGAAAAAAAACGACCGTGGCGTGAACAGGAATATTTTATGGAAATTAATTTTTCCACCTGCTGTATAATTTTTTTTATATTGCACGCATTAAACACCACAGAAACATCACAAACATGCAGATAAATGAGGAAGGCCAGTGAAATATTGAAATTTGCAGGTGGGGGGAAAACTGGGAGATTTGTCAGCACACAAGGAAGTTGAATGGTTTAAAAAAAAAAACTGCATATATTTCATAAAACACTGATTATATGCAAATTCAGTTCACTCCTTTTAGTCCAATGTACTTCCTCAGGAGTGTTTAGGTTACAGTGCATGCTAACGTTTTGGCGAATGCGCTCTAAAACTCTCATAGTCACCCTGTAACTATCATATTCACAAAAAAACTCACCACATCTCACGTAGACAACAAAACTCTCACACATACTAATAAATCTCTCACTACACACTGAACAAAACGAAAACTCAAAAAAATTGCACAAAGACTAAAAAACATTGCGTACTCACCTAAAAAAATAAATAAATCCCTCTTACCCTCTCACACATTCACATTAAAAAAAATAAAAAATAAACACTGAAAAAGAACTTGGAAAACTTTCACACTCACTCTAAGACTTTCACATTCACAAAAATATCTCACATGCATATTTTTGCAACATTTCAGATTAAAACAAAAAACTCACACATAGCTAGTCTCTCAAACACACTAAAAAAAACACACCAAAAACTTACTCACTCACTAAGGCATAAAAACTCTCATTATAGCTAGCCTCTCTCACATTATGTACAGTCAATCACATCCACCAAAAATAAAAAACAAAACTCCTGGGCAAACCAAAGAAATCTCTCATTCCCACAAAAATACTATGCCAATCACGAAAAAAACACTCACACAATTAAAAAAAACAAACTCTCACACATATCTTCTTTTACATGCACCAAAACATCTCAGATTAAAGCAAAAATAAACTCTCACACAAACATAATCTCTCATACACACTAAAAAAACACCCAAAAACCTACTCAATCTTGATGCATAAAAACTCTCATTATAGCTAGCCTCTCTCACTTAACGTAAAGTCAATCACATCCACCAGAAATAAAAAACAAAACTCCTGGGCAAACCAAAGGAATCTCGCATCCCCACAAAAAAATATGCCAATCACCAAAAAAAAACACACACACACACACAATAAAAAACACACACAATAAAAAAAACACTCTCACACATATATCCTCTCACAACCTAACCAAAAAAACCTCAATTGCAGCCCAAATAAATCTCACAAAATAGAATAACTCTCAGGCTCACCAAACTATCTCACTTGCACCAAAAAAAAAAACAACTTTCACATACATCAAAACATCTCTTGCACACACCAAAAACTCTCACGCATCAAAAAAATTAAGAGAGATTTAAAGAGTGGAGAAGCTTTACAGTTGTGTGCGCATGCAGCGAATGTTGTTTTTTGTCACCTCGTGAGCCTTTGCCACACTGTAAGGTACGGGCTAAACTTAGCACGCTCACACTCACAGCATAAATAAAACTCTCACACATACTGTAAATATTTTGTGTGTATGTGTGAGAGGTAAATGCTATTTTGGTCTTATATTGCACGTCACATTTGGAGGTCGTTTTTTTTCCCTCACCATGCTGATTGGATCATGCTTGGAATAAGTCAAGCAAGCAACCCGATTAGTTTGCAGCCAATGAATGAGGCAGCAAAAGTCAGCGAGACCTTGCTCATTGCATTGCTGCGCAGAATAAGACATGTATGAGTGGGCAGAAAGGGAGATGTTTAGTGTCAGCTTGGGGAGGCAGGTAGGCAACCTCTTAATGTCTCACTCAGGCTGGAAGCAAAAAAAAAAAAAAAAAAGTGCGAGCGAGTGAGAGAGAGCGAGAGAAAGGCGGGGGAGCGACACTTCCAGAAGGATTTCATCACTTCCATCTTCTCCTGCATGTCGGTGTGAAAGAAGGCGACGACACATGACCTACATTTGCTTTTTGAGGCGGGCTCCAGCGGCAAGGCCCTGCGTGCAATGCAAACCAAAAACAACCGCATACAAGTATGAACATCATAAAAATAAAAAATAAAAAAAAGGTTATAGGAAGAGTGTGCGTTTTTGACGAGCGGAAACAGGTAGAGGAGCAAACGAGACAAGGAGGAAGTTTTGACGCTAATCCTCCTCCTGCTGTTTATATAACACACATCTCCTATTCTATTCCGTGCACTTCAAAGCTTTGCCAATCTGCATATATGATTCATTCAGGGAACAGCAGGAGGTGTGTGTGTGTGTGTGGGTGTGTATGAGTGTGTGTATTTACTTGTGGGAAGAACGTTTGAAGAATCCTAAGCTTCTTTGGAGTGTATTTAGACGACTTTGGATGCGTGACTGCTTCTGTAAAGATAGTCACATTTGCGAAGAAAGTAGTAAATGACCAAACTTGAGAACGACAGACACAGTGGGGGAATAAAACGAGCTCCCCCTCAAGAGGTCATAAGGTGGCAGTCTGATTGTAACATTTTTTTTTCATCATAGTCATGTGAAAGTTGAAAACAGCTGTTTCAGAGCTTGTTTAAAGCACATCCAAAAAGAGAAAAAAAACATGAATTGCTTTTTCTATCAAAATCTGAAATTTTTGAGGTTTTATTTGAAGGTCATTTCACCTTTTTTCTGCAACTAATTTTTTTCTTCATTCACCAATATTAAAAAAAAAAAAAAAAAAAAAAAAAAGAGGATTTCTGTGATTAATTTCACCCAAAGTAATATTCATATATTTACATATAATAATATTTGACAGACATTTATTTCAGTACCGTACTTGGGAGAATTATACATATGCTCCCGTATACATGCTACCATTTTTATGGATAATTTGGGGATTGGTTCCCCTTTTTTGGGCATCAGCACTTGGCCTGTCGACTTCCAAACTGGCAACTGTACATTTTTTTTATTTTTATTATTTTTATTATTTTTTAATCTCTCTAGCCTACATTTTGTTAGCAAGCTTCTCTGGTCATTTTCAAGTTAGTCACTTTTTTTTTTTTGTTAATAATAAGGAAACCCTTTGCTAAAAAAAAAAAACACAAAAAAAACATTTTGGTAACATAAATTTTTTTTAAAAATGTATTGGTCATATATCTAATTTAAATGAACTCTAATCATAGCTAGTGTTGTCCGATACCGATACTGGTATTTTAGAAATTCAATGTGAATCCAACACTTTCTTGAGCATAAATTAAAAAAAATAATAATAATTGAAAACCACTGCTCTAGATGCTCACTGAGCTGATTGTCGACTTCACGCGAGTTCTGGCAAGTTTTTTTTTTTTTGGCAAGTTTGTCCAACTTTTGGATGTTCAACTATTTTCCTTTTCCTTCCTCAAACGATTGGAAAAAGATAAATCAGACCCCAATTTGTCAATCCGTCCACGATAATTCCACCGTGTGCTCAAGTTGGAGCCATATCATGCATAAGCTGATGTTCTTGGCGCCACGCTTTCATCAAAACAGGAAATCTCTTGTTATGAGAAGAAGCCCTTTAAACACAGATGTTGCACGGACGGCATCACACGGAGCATAACAATTTACTTAATGGACGCGTAAAACGTCGAGCCAAGACGAGAGGCCAAAGAAGCATTGTTTGCTGATTGCGTTTGTCCCCTCTGCTCTTCCTACACACACGCACACAAAATGAGGTTTAGTTGGCCTAGCCCGAAGGCCTCGTGCAATATTTTTCTTGAGAAATCGACGGAGACAGCAAGAGAGGCACTGGCAATATGTCACTGTAAATGCTGCCATCACTAAGCACACCCTGGGGCGAGAGAAAGGGAGAAGAGGTGGGGGAAGGGGTGCGGGGTGGAGGTGTGATGTGCAGTGACGTACACTTAAGAGATGACACGAGGTCAGAGAGAGAGAGAGAGAGAGAAGAAAGCTGACCTATCTTCTGCATGTAGGACTGAATTTATGGCCGAATGTGCGGAGTTTGTATGCTTTCCCCTTGTTTCTTCTAAGAACATGCATGTTATGTTTATTTGAAGACTAACATTCCCATTCTCCACAGAGGTTAATTGTACCTTCTGCCAGCAGAATTGAAAAGTTCTGTCTTGTATCAGTCGTTGACAAGCAGAGGTGATGTCACGGTGTTGGGAAAGGGACCCAAATCAAATTCTGCTGAGGGTCATGTAAAGGTTTTGGCCAGCCCTCTTTACTGGCTTCAAGATTTCAAGATCAAAAGTGCAGCAGTGCCACCGTGTGGTTGCAAAGACTAATTGCAACAAAAACACCAAGGTACTGTATTTAAGCCCTTTTAATATTTAACAGCTCGAATAAATGTGCTTTGACATACTAGGATTATACAACTTCCTTTTGGATAAAACAAAAATTATTAAATTAGTTCTTTTAAAACTTAAAAAAGGTGCAATTGTATAAATTTAGACAACTCAACTCAAAATTAGTATTTATATATCTTTTGCTTACAATTATGCTGATTTTGTAATTGTGGAGTGTAATAAATGAAACTACAATTGAATTTCGACTAATTGCACACCTCTACTACAAGTATAGACCCTTCCAGCTGACGTCACTGCTTAGCTCCTGCAGCGCCTCCCGGAGGGCAAACATCCCAAAACAAATGAATGTGGAAGAGCTTGATTTTCGGCGAGCGTTTTCGTTAAAAGGTGGGAAATATGTCAAGTGTCACAAAAAAAACTACATTATCGCGACTCATTGAAACCGTTTGGAGCCGCTAACTACAAAAAATGGAGTTTGTTGTAGGGCAAAATGGAAGTGGAAGCCTAAGGTATGTTGTTTTTGCTTGAAAAAGTGCGTCGGTCAGTACTTTCATGGTGTAAATTGTCATTCATTAAATCGTCTTGCTGTATATCGAAGTGTTCAAGCTATCTTAGCTTGCTAGCTGCTAACAAACAGACCGCAAAATGTTAATTGTGATAATCGTGTTAAATTGTTAACTTTTGGTTCAAAAATTACTTGAATACTTGTGCAAAAAAAAAAGTATGAATGATTGCTTCAGTAAAGATAATATGGCACATTCATCACGTCTGCCTTGAATTTACAATCAGAGGTTAATGTTATGACCCACTGTATATGAAAAAGAGAAAAACTACCTGATATCAAATGATCTGAGCATATCATCGTACTTTTTGTGGGTGCGAAGCAGTTGCGGCGTAGGTCCACGCTAGCCACCGTGCTCGTCTTTCACTCCTCACTGTTTTCCGCCTGGTTTCGAATCACTGCCGGCAGCCGAAAGAATCATCTCATCTCTCTTTGAGCCATTAGAGCCTCCGTAGTTCAAGTTCAAGTTCACCATAGCGTTGATCGCTGATTTATCAACTGTTTGGCATATTTTCTAGGTCACGCTGATTGTTTTCTAATTGACTCGCATTGACGCCGTGCCCTCCACCGCAAGGGGCGCACTTAAACGTGACGTCACACTGGAAGGGTCTATTAGGCTAACGTGTTGTGAATGGAACTCTTAAGAAAACAGCAGTGATACAAAAAATACTGGACAAGTGAAAAGTTTACCAAAAAAAAAGGCCATATTACTTCATCCTGAAATTCAACCGCAGACTGAATATTTCATAAATTTTTGTGAGTATAGATTTATTTTTAATATGGTTTAACACACCCTTGCAAATGATAGTGTCCTTTTTTCTTTTGTTTTTTTTTTTGCTCTTCTATAAACAAATGACCAACGTCCTGCTTGCTCAGCTCTGCCCACACGAACAACGCATTCAGTCACGCCGAACAATTGCTGACCCGTGTGTTTGTTTCAATGAATGGCACGGACAGAGTCGCTTGGCGGGTGGCTCACTCTCGCCATGCTAGCGAGACGTTTTTAAGCATGGAAAATAAATCAATTTATGATTTTTCTGCCGAGGCCCTGGACGGCGTGACAGTGCCGCTGAGCGACTTCCGGGGTAAGGTGCTTCTCGTCGTGAACGTGGCCACCTTCTGAGGTTCAACGATAGAGGAGGTAAATACTCTACAGTCAAATATTTAGGCCATATAACATAATATTAATGTATTACCGTCTGCTCTCTTCATTTTGTAGCGGTTCTCCTGGCTGCGTTACTTCAAGTTGTGTACGTGTATGTGGATGTGAGATTTTGTTTGTTGTCCAATCAGATTTCCGCATCACTGTTGCCATGTCATTCTAATCTGCCCGAGTCTTCTGTGCTGGAGGGTGCCACTAGGGGGCACACAGGACAACATACTTCTTTCTCAGATGTATGACAAACATACCATTTTAAATATGTATCAAATATGTGCGCAAAATATGTGCTTTTAATGTATTTAAGTTTCCGTAATACATTTCTCAATGCATTGCAGATAATATAAGATTCACGAATCACGATCATTCCTAACCCAACAAAGAGTTTGAAGCAAACAACAAAATAACCACATAGTGTGATTTATTTTTTTTAGTAGTGCAAAGGGCTCTCTTTACAACCATTCAAGAACAAAACTGCTAATATTCAGTGCAATAACTCACTTTGTGCATTTTTTTTTTGTAACCCCACAAAGGTCATCTCACTCAAAATAGTAATATTATTGGGGTACAGTGTTTGTCCTGCTACATATCATTCCAAATGCATACATCCATGCATTTAATAATCAGCATCTGAAAATGTTTTTGTAACTATTGATTGGTGATGTACATGGCACAGTTGTGTGCTGGTATATGTTGTTTTTGTGTCATATTAATAGTTTCTATGTTGTTGGGTTCAGTCCTCACATGTTCTAATCCTTTTTGTTCAACTTCGTTCTTCAGTACCATCAACTGAATGCACTCATGGAAATGTTTGGTGACCTTAACTTCACCGTGCTGGCTTTCTCCTGCAACCAGTTCGGCCTTCAGTCGCCTGGTAGGTCCACTCATTCTGTTGGATCATTTTAGGCCTACCTATGATCAGTGGCCATTTTGGTCTTTATAAAGTCATCCTCAGTAGCATGCCTGCCCTGTCATAGCAAGTCAAATCAATCACTTCAAGAAGCCAGCATAAACCAAATGAAGGGTTGCAATTAATTGTGCATGCAAGTACTTGTATTTGTGCTCTTTTTGTTTGTTTTTTAAAGAGGTGAATCATGAAACCTTAAACATCCTCAAGTACGTGAGACCCGGTGGGGGATTTATGCCAAAGTTTCCCATCTTTGGTAAGGTGGAGGTGAATGGAGTCAACGAGGAGCCGTTGTTCACCTACCTGAAGGTATACGATTAAGTCGACTAATCGATACATTGATTGTAAAATGGCAGCTTTTCTAATTTGTCATGTCACCTCACAGGAGTCGCTGCCCTTTGTGAATCCTGTCATTGGCGACATAAAGAAGTTCTACTGGTCACCAATCACGGTCAATGATATCCGATGGAATTTTGAAAAGTTTCTAATCACTGCAGATGGCAAGCCTTTCAGCAGGTAAAGTTGTTAACCTAATTAATCCCCATCCACTCATTTTTTGTTCAGTGTACTCATGGTTTTAAAGCAGTTTTATTGATAATGTATTTTGAGAACAATGCTTGCTTTCACTTTGCTGCAGGTACGAGCTGCGCTGTCCCATTGATAAAGTCGAGAAGGACATCGCCGAGCTTCTGTAACCAGCTCTTGTTAGTTGATCAGCGGTGGCAGCGTGACGGTCCCTCGGTAAAAGCACACGTGTGCCCCCGAGCTGGATCTGATGAGGACGAGGAACAAGACTCGGAGCTACAGTGCATTCACTCTGGGAACAAATTCCTCTCCGCCACCAATAAAATTACTACTATTAAATATGATTGATTCAATGAAAAGTTCTGCTTTCTTTCGCGATCACTCAGCAAATAAGGCAACACAACATTAATTAACCCCAATTGTGTTGGTAGCTTGAAATATTTGATTGAAATTGTTAAAACAGGCAAGTCAACATTAAAATGTATGTATTTACAAGATTGTTTCTTTTTTTCGTTTTGGTCCTCATGAAGTCTACTTCAGATTTACACATGCACACCAGACATCACATCACACCACCAAATGATTTGTCATTACATCAGAGCAGACGCACATGACACTCTGTATATGTAGAATAACTTTTTGAAAAAATAAATACAAGTAAATGATAGACACCTGTGAAGTCTACATACAGTAACCAAGCATCCATACTGCCCATCCACTGTTGCATGAGTTTTCTATTCTGCTTTTGCTGGACTCGTCTTTATAGAGCAATTTAAAAACAACCATAGCTGCATACAGTGCTGTACATAAGGTAAAACATCCGACAAAAGCAAAAATTACAGTACTATGTTGAGCTGTAACAGGGGCATGGATTAATGTGATGTTGTGAAACTCGAAACTTTACTAAAAATATATATACGGCAACTTTTAATTACATAATATTGCATTAAATACAATAATATACAGTCTCAGACAGTTCGCTTTGAAACAGACACACAGTACAGTATGCATCCATTTAATTTGGTCCTCAAGCAGATCCGTACTTGAAATTTACGCATGCGCGTTTCTTAACTCTGCGGGTGAACAGTAAACATGGCCGTCGTTGGCTTTCGACGGTGGGCCCGAGTTCTTTCAAACGGGCGAGGGTCCGGAATTTCTGCTCTTTTTTCAGGATCTAGGGCAGGTGCGTTTAGCTATTGCATTTAATAGTCTCTATTCAATGAGAGCATTCAAATAAACCATTTTTGTGCTCTTGTTTGGAGACCCAAATTGACGTAACCTTGACATGCTAAGTACTGTATTTTGAGCTAAGTGGTTAGCGGTGTCTGAGGATGAGAAATGACATTTGCTATTACTTCCATCGTATCTTGAATTCTTTGCTCGCATGTAGATTGTATTTTTTTGTTTTTTGTTTCTTCAGCTTCTGGTTTGTCAAAGGCTGATCGACCTGGCGCGTACCCCACTACTCCAGAGGAGAGAGCAGCTGCAGCAAAGAAATACAACTTGATCCCTGAAGATTATCAGCCATATCCAGACACAGGAGAGGGGTACGCTTTCCTTATTGTCATAATAATTTAATCTGTTTTCATGTAGTTTTTGTTGATGTGATTTTACACTATACTTAATGTAGTGCACTCACGTGATGAAAGTAAACTTACAGTCACCAATATACTTCTCATTTAAATTTTGTTTAATTGCTGCTCATAATGATGTCTTTCATTTGCAGCTTTGGCGATTACCCTAAGCTTCCTGACCGATCTCAGCATGAGAGGGACCCCTGGTATACATGGGACCACCCAGACCTGAGGAGGAACTGGGGAGAACCGGTAAAAAGATGATGAGCAACATTTTGTTCTTCCACATGGAAGTTGCGCGTTACAGACAATCAGTCATATGTTTTATTTCCCCCCCCCCCCTTTTTCCTAGTTCCACTATGATTTCGACATGTACATCAGAAACCGTGTGGATACCACTCCCACGGTTGTGCCCTGGAACAGCATGTGCAAGCAGCTGTTTGGTTTCATCGGCTTCATGTTGTTCATGTTCTACGTTGGGGAGAAATTCCCTTGTTACCAGCCTGTTGTAAGTAAAGACCATCCTTAGACAATAAATATTTACTTTGTTATGCGCCTTTAAATAATTTTAAGGGGTAGAAGGGCAGAGAATACGGATGCCCCAATCACATTTGTTTGCAACCGAGTCCAAGTCACTTTATTTTATTTATTTTTTTGCTGATTCTGAGTCTATGCAATGCAATGTCATGAAGAAAAAAAAAGACCAATTCAAATAGAATCGTCTTATTTGTTATTTGTTTTTAATTTGAACAAAGGCATCCAAGATGATACCATTTTGTCTGTAAATCAGCGGTAGTTCAAACCAACTAAAATGCAATTCTTGACTTAAAAATAAAAAATGGATCTTTTTCAGCCAGTGCTGATTGGCTGAAAATCAGGTGATCTGCCGCGATTACCGATCATGTCGATCAGAACGGGAAAAATCCTACCAGAGAAAAAAATTAAATTGAAGAACTTTAGCACTGATGTTGTAAATTTTACAACAATAATGTCATTTTATGTTTATATTGAATTGAATTAAGTTATAATGTCGGGAAAAAAATAGTATGAAAGTAAATTCATAATTTAACGAGACTGAAATTGTATTTTATGACGGTCTTAGCATTAGGAGAAAATAGTTGTAATTTTATTCCAAGTCTAAAAAATATATATAAAATAGTATAAATTTCACTGGAATTTCTAATTATACCACAAAACATCAATTTATTGAAAATAATATTTTTTTACAAGAATGAAATTGTAATATTGCTTAAATATTGGAGATTACAAAGCAATCAAAAATGTTTTTAACTCATTCACTGCCTTTGACAAGTATACTTGTCAATTGTATTTTTTAGAGCGGTGCTAAATGAGGGCGAATCTGAGCATGCTCCACTGTAAATATCAAACTTGGAAACAACTTTACTGATGCCCAACCACCGGTAGATGACATCATTGCCCCATTTTATAGGAAATAAACACAGTTTCAGAGTCCATGGGAGAAATGGCTGTATTTTGGCAAACCTACATTTTTCTGCTGTCAATTATAAAAGAACGGGACGGGACAAAAAGTAGGGAGTCTATTCTGTTATTTGGTAGATTCGGTTTATATATAATTATTGAATGTAATATCACGTGAGTATTGGAAATGTAAAAATTTTCTATAATGACTGGCAGTGAATGAGTTAAAGACCCTTTATGAACATAATCACATATTTTATTGTTAGAATTATAGCCTTTTTCCTGTATTTTTATTTTTATTTTTTTAAAACAGCTTTATTCTTCAAATATATTTTCATAATTTTACTTTTATGTGCAAGAATATTTCGATATTTCCATATCATACATTTTGCATGAATGTTTGTTTCATAATACAATTAATATCAATTAAAAAATATAAAACAATTTGCTTGCTTTTGAATTAAGGCATTTGGACAATTGTTTGTTAAAATGTTTGTGTTTTCTTAAAAGGTTAAAATGGCTTTGACCACTACACTATTAGATTCATGTTTTCATGTCAGATTGGTTTAACTTAATTTGTAGTATTTTTTTTTAAGTGTTTTTATTTTTAACTATGTGTCCATTTATTCCCATTTCAGGCCCCCAAACAGTATCCATACAACAACCTGTACTTGGAGAAAGGGGGAGATCCTGAAAAACAGCCTGAAGAAGTCAAGAATTATGAAATCTAAAATAATGTGTACTTCTCCATGTATGTATATATTTCTGTGAAGAATAAAAAACTTCAACCTATGTTCATATTTAGCCGTGTTCTTAATTTAAGCATGTTGTATAGCATAATAGGAAGAAGTAATTATGTTAATGTGGAGCAAATTAAAGTTGTTTTTCCGAAGCGTAGATACAAATAAATTATGCGTATGTATGGGCAGTTTGCTAGTTGGTCCACATCGACCACCGTAGCTGAGTGACAACACGGCAACACTCTGGTCGGACTCTGTTTCCGGCGGCTAAAATATTAGCTCGGCTGTGGCTAACGTCAGCTCAGTGCTTGTGGGCTGTCAGGCTGCAATATTGACTGTTGTAAGTGACAGACACAAGAATTATTAATATATTTCCTTTTCTGTTTCTATCGTTTTAGGGGCAAACGTGGCTTTTTTTTTTTCCCCTCGCGAAATGGTGCAACAAGGGTGTTGGCTACTCCGCTTGTCATTAGCCTCATAGTCGGCTCAGGTTTAGCGTGGAATTATGAATACGGCGCTAGCGCTTAGCAAAAGTATCCACTATAATGTGCAATTAGTTGAACAATTCATTTTGTATTGTGTGTTTCTTACTTCTGAGAATGGCGACGATTATCAGCTTCTACCCGTATGCGAAGCTAATGCTAACTGCTAGCTTGGCGAAGGTTTTATTTTCCACGCGGCAAGGCGGCTTTGCGGTATATTTTCTATTCAGTGACAGAAACACGCTCACTAACACTTTTGGGTTGCTTATCTTTTTTTTTTTTGCCGGTATTAAAAGGACAGTTTGTCCGCATTTAAAGGGAATTAGCTTCTAGCTGTCATGAGTATGTAGGTGTGAGTCGTTTAATTATTAATAGTGGCAAAGTTCAGCAGCCCCTAACATAGTATGTTAAGATATATGCACAGTTATCCCGTAATAACATTTAATAACCACACAAATAAGGCCATGTTTTTTGATGAACACAAACGTGGCCATTCAAATAAGACCCAATTGTTTTAATTATTACATGTATGATTTATTTAATTAGAAGTAAGGCCACATTTCTGTCCAAGTGTTGAAAGGTAGAGAAAGATGAGGCTGAAGGAGATCCAGAGGACCGCCCAGCAGGCGTGGAGTCCGGCCGGACATCATCCCATCTGCTTGGCGTTAGGTACTCAAGCACAGTCTTTACGAATAGGCGATTGCAATCCTTCATCAGTACCCACCCTCACTCCACTGTATTTGTTTGCTCTCAGTGACTGAGCATGTTGTGATTTCTCCCCAACAGGCACGTCGGCGCAGCAGCTCGACGCCTCGTTCGACACCACGGCTGCACTAGAGATATTTGAACTGGATTTTGCCGACCCCTCTCTCGACATGAAGCTGAGAGGGTCGCTGTGCACCACCAACAGGTAATAACGGTCAATAACGGTAATTTCTAGAGGAAGTACACTTTACTGAATTATTCTCCTCAGGTTGCACAGTCTCGTGTGGGTTAATTTTGGGATGGGCGAGGACGTCACAGGAGGGAGGCTGGTAGCAGGCAGCGAGAATGGCACGTTAACGGTTTATAACCCGGAGGCCATCGTAAATTCCGATGCTGAGGCTGTAATCGGACAGTGTGATAAACACACGGGACCTGTACGAGCACTTGACTTCAACCCTTTCCAGGTGTGTTTTCCCACCAAATACAGCAATGCATGTCTTTAAAAATATATTTTTATCTTACAGTATGTAAATAATGTAATCTTGTTATCCTTCAGAGCAATCTCCTTGCGTCTGGAGCGAATGATTCCGAAATATATATTTGGGATCTCAACAACTTCAGCAGTCCGATGACACCAGGCGCAAAAGCACAGGTGAGATTTTATTACGGGCATTTAAATAATACTTATTAATTAGAGTATAGCATATTTGATGGTTCTTTGTCTTTTATCACCACATTCTACTAATTGACTCGAGTCAATTAGTGGAGCGCAGATTTAAAAGCAAGCATGGTGAAGCGGCATTTAGATGTTATGCTGCAGACATTGAATAAGTTGTCAACAGAAGTATAAATGGAATTAAATCCAGGTTAAAAAATTGTAAATGTGTTTTAAATATTGTCGATGTATGTTCATTAGTAATTTTAATAAGAAAATCTTCATCTCCATGTCTTTTGCTGCTCTGTTTGTAAAGGCTTTTAGGTGTTTCTGGTTTTGTGAAGAACATTGAGTTCCCTTGTGTATAAAATCTGATATAAACAAAGTTGCCTTGCTTTATTTTTCTACTCCTTCCAGCCTGCCGAGGACATCAGTGTGGTGTCGTGGAACCGACAAGTGCAGCACATCCTGGCGTCGGCCAACCCCAGCGGCAAAGCCGTCGTGTGGGACCTGAGGAAGAACGAACCCATCATCAAGATCAGCGACCACAGCAACCGGGTTTGTGGGCTTCTCGTTTTTGAAAGCTCTGCACAGCTTAATAGCTTGTCTGAAAATGTGTCTCGTGTGTCCAGATGCACTGCTCCGGGTTAGTGTGGCACCCCGAGGTGGCCACTCAGTTGGTGCTGGCCTCCGAGGACGACCGCCTACCCGTCATCCAGATGTGGGACCTCCGTTTTGCCACATCTCCTCTAAAAGTGCTTGAGAATCACACACGGTGAGGTTAAAATGTATTACTTTTTTAAGTCAACATCCTTTTCAAATGACTAAATACGTTGTTGCGATTGTGTTCCTAAAGGGGGATTTTGTCCGTCTCCTGGAGCCAGGCTGACTCTGAGCTATTATTGAGTAGCGCGAAGGACAACCGCATCCTCTGCTGGAATCCAAACACTGCAGAGGTTTGTGAACTGATATTCACCTGCCTTGTAAATGACGACCGACACAATAAATGTTTTTCGTCAGGTCATCTACGAGCTCCCAACGACGAACCAGTGGTGCTTCGACATCCAGTGGTGTCCCAGGAATCCCGCTCTGCTTTCGGCGGCCTCATTTGATGGCAGAATCACCGTTTACTCAGTCATGGGCGGGAGCTTAAAGGCTCAGCAGCAAAGTACCGCTGATAAGGTAGAAGGCTCCAGCCTAAAAAGTGTGCTATGCTATAATTATCAGAAATCTTACTAAAACACCTGGAAACATTTAAATTATGGGGAAGAATAGACTACTATGCCTCCTTTTTTATTTTATTTTTTTCCAGATATCATCATCATTTGATACAATGGATCCCTTTGGTACAGGGCAGGTTCTCCCTCCCCTGCAGGTTCCTCAGCCTACAGTGCAGGATACCATAGTTCCCCCTTTGAAGAAGCCGCCCAAGTGGGTGCGCAGACCAGTCGGGGCCTCCTTCGCCGTAAGTGGAAAAACTCCTGGCGTGGAAGTTTGTGTTGTCCTTGTCACTCCTGTTTCAACGTTTATCCTGCCTCAGTTTGGCGGCAAGCTGATCACGTTTGAGAATCCCAAGATGGCGCCCGTGCAGAGCCCCCAGCCCGTCCCCAGGCAGGTGTTTGTCAGCCAGGTCACCACGGAGACGGAGTTCCTGCAGCGCTCCAGGGAGCTGCAGGTGGCGCTGCAGTCTGGTTCCTTCAACAACTACTGCCAGGCCAAGGTCCAGGGTGCGAAGTCGGAGGCCGAGCAGGACATATGGAAGTTCCTTCTGGTAGGCCGCGCATGTCCTCGCTATGTGGAAACCCAACATCACACATACGTTACTGCAAAGCTAATTTACTGCTTTTTTGGGGGGGGGGTTAACAGGTGAATTTTGAAGACGAGGCACGAATTAAATTCCTGCGACTTTTGGGTTTCAGTAAAGATGAATTGGAGAAAAAGGTATGATGAGAGATACTATAACAGTACAGTGCGTTTGGAATTTATTCACACAACTTCACTTATTCCACAGTTTGTTAAGTTAAAGCCTTAGCACAAAATAGAATACATTAAAACAAAGCCTTAGAATTCTACACACATTCCCCACAGTTAGGTGAACTGAATTATTATTTTTTTGGGCAAAAACAAACAACAACAACCAAAAAAAATTGCATGCACATGGGTATTCACAGCCCTTGCTCAATTCCTAAGGAAAATTTCCACTGTAATAAGTATTTATATGTAAAATTGTGAGGAGGAGGCCCATAGTTAAATAAATACCACAAACCAGTTAATAAGCATGCACATTACTTTTATATCCAACAGATTTCTAAATGCTTGGGGAAGAATTTTCAACCCAATGGACATGCCGTGGATGCTGAGGACCTGGCTAAAAAGATGCTGCAACTCTCCACTGAGGTTGGTAATTCATCCTGAAATGTGCACTGGAACCTCAAAAAAAAAAAAAATCTGAATCATTCTTTGGACTTGCACCAAAAAGTTCTGGAATATAAAGTAAGTTGTAACTATTGCTGTTTTATCCTCAGCGGTCTGAAGAAGCAGACGGCGAAGGCAGGAGGTCAGGCTCCATTTCCCCTGCTGACTTCTTCAGCCAGAATCGAAAAGAAATCCCCAACTTTCAGATCCCCGTTACGTGCGGTAAGCACAAGCAAATCTTGTGACCGCAGCGTGTGGCTAACGAGGAACGTTCTTCTTCATTAGATACGGACGGTTTGATAAGCCAGGCCCTGCTGGTGGGCAACTTTGAGGGCGCCGTGGATTTGTGTCTGAGCGACGGGCGCTACGCCGAGGCCATCCTGCTGTCCATTAGTGGTGGCGAGGAACTGCTCAAGAAGACCCAGCAGAAGTACCTGAGCAAGCAGAAGAACAGCATCTCTATGGTGAGACATTGAATGCGTCCCAGTTTTGTTTCCTTTGTGAGATATTTCTTATTGGGAAACCTGAAGTGAAATTAGGGAAGAATCCAAATTTCTTCTAGACATGCAAATAAAAAAAGGGCATGTTTTAATGAATGTATTATTTTCTGTAGCTTATCTCATCAGTGGTGACGCAAAACTGGAGAGACATCGTGCAGAGCTGTGAGCTGGACAACTGGAAGGAGGCGCTCGCCGCTCTCCTGACCTACGCTCACCCTGAAGAATT
Organism: Festucalex cinctus; assembly: GCF_051991245.1. Classification (NCBI taxonomy): domain Eukaryota; kingdom Metazoa; phylum Chordata; class Actinopteri; order Syngnathiformes; family Syngnathidae; genus Festucalex; species Festucalex cinctus. The sequence goes on from NC_135427.1 coordinate 1,251,517, forward strand.
TGCCCAGCTGTGCGGTAAGATGACGCAACTATTACCAAAATGACACCTGCGCTTGAGACTTGCCGTAATCTTGTATGTCGGGCCAGATACCCTGGGAGGCCGCTTGGAGCGAGGGGGGACGGAGAAACGCTGCCTGCAGGCGTGCTTGTGTTACATCTGCTCTGGAAACATCGAGAGTCTTGTGGAGTGTTGGGCCTTGCACAGGGACTGCTCCTCTCCTCTTGGTCTGGAGGTAAAAAAAAAAAACTTGTTCAAGGTTCTTTGTCATTACAGCTCTAAATACATTGGTTGTTAGATCATTAATTTCATTTAAATTACATATTTTTAATTATAGCATATTTTTAAATCAATGCAATTTTTATTTCTTTTTTTTGTCCAAGTAGGAGACCATTTTTTTTATTATTACAGTCCTCATTAAAGGTGTATTCAAGGATCTTCCGTCTTCCGGGTGGATCATCTTAACAATTGGTTCTCGATCCCGTCAATCAATCTGCCGTAACGACCTCGTGCGTGCTCGTTCTTAGCTGAGCATGCGCACCCGCCCCCGGCCCCACCCCCGCGGACGAGCAGGAGAGCTGATAGGAAGTCTGCTATGCGAATTTTTTAAAAAGTGACAAACGGACGTTTGGCTTCTACTTTTTGAGAAGATCCTTGAATACACCTTTAATGTTTGAAAAACATTTTAATTAAAAGAGAAAATCTTTTTTTGGATACATTTTCTTCAAGGATGTGTGAGGAAGCAAAATAAATATTAAATTGTAAATTATTTAAATGTATTTTATTCAAATTTTAGTAAATTAATTGCCATCGCTAAACTAATATATATAATGTATGTGTTTATTTATTTATTTATTTTAATTTCAGCATTTAGTTGAACGCTTTAACCCTGAGTTAAGTATGTTCTTTTTTTTTGTCCTATTTTTTTTTCAGGATCTTGTGGAAAAAGTCATGATGCTGCGCAAGTCCATCGAGCGCCTCCGCAACAGCGAGGTGGCGGTGCAGAGCCCCATCCTGGCCGAAAAGCTGACGTGCTACGCCGGCATCCTGGCTGCAGAGGGCAGCCTGGCCGCTGCCATGGCCTACCTGCCCGACAATTCTGATCAAGTGAGGTTTTTGTCCCCATTTCCACACACAGTAAAATTTGACTTGGTTTCTGATTTGCGAGTGCGTGTTGTCTCCCCCCAGCCTGGAATCACCATGCTGAGAAGCAGACTGTTCCATGCTCAGGGAGAGGCTGCCAGTCCGCAGCAGCCTCCAAGCACAGCCAAGCCCACCGCTGCTTCTCGCACTCCTACACAGAAAGCACAAATCATGGTATGAATTTATTATATCGCTATAAACAGACACTTCAACGAGGATGTTTATATTTTTCTCTTTCCCAAACAGTGATACTTTCGTTGACGAAAAATTTTTGTCACGAAAATACATTTCCCAGACGAAAATTAAACAAAAACTAAAATAGAAGCCATTCATTGAGACTATAGCGATAACTAAAATTGACTGACAATTTCGTCAATGACGTAAACAAAACAATGACAAAAACTCACACAATCCAATCAAAAGGAATGAAACGCGGGTTGGAGAAAAGAACCATTCAGAAACTGTTCAGTGTTCACTGCACTTTATTTAATGTTCAAACATGTTTACATTTGTTTTGCAGCTGTAAGATTAATCTCAATTATGCACTTTTTTTTTTATTTAGGTGAAAATTAAATTATGTTACTGTTTCATTGAAACAAAGACCATTGAATTAAATGTCTTGCATGTTAAAGGGATACTTGACTCATTGAGCCATTTTCAGCAGTAAAAAGTTAATGTTTTGTCTATAATTAATGTGGTAACTTCATTATTTTTCATGTACAATTAATACCTTTAAAAATATATATTTAATCAATTATTGTCAAAAGACTATAACTAAAACTAAATCAAAATGAACAATGTTCCCAAACTAAGGATCAGTACCAGCCCACTCCTGCTACTCATCATCAGCAGCCCCCAGTGCCGACATCAGCACTATTCCAGCCTCAAGCTGCTCCGAGTACCTCTGGCCCAGGTCTGCCCCCCTCTTCTCATGGGCAGCCGCCCCCGACCATGAGGCCACCGTACCCGCAGCAGCCAGCTCCAGGTATGATCACAAATGGATTCATCTGTCACATTTTCAATTGTCTACATTTAAATTCATTTGTGTCTCCCTAGTTTTTGTTCCACATCAGCCATTCCAGCCGTCCCCCATGGGCGGACCCGCAGCCTTCTCCCCTCCAGGGCCCGCCATGCCAGCCGCTAACTTGTCCGGACCTTCGCTGCAACACTCGTCGTCGGCCCCCGGGGGCCTCCCCCCCATGCCCAGTCCCGGCGTTCCACCGACGAGCTTCATGCCTTCTACCTCCTTGACGTCGGGCCCCATGCCATCTTGCTCGCAGCCCGGAGCGCCCGTCCCAATGTATCCCGGGGGACTCCACAACCAGGGGCCCGCCCCCCCCATGGCAGCCGGTCCCTACGTCCCTCTCGGATCGGGTTACCCACAAGGGGGCCCCGGAGCTCCTGCCGCAAAGCCCTTTGGGGGTTCGGCTGTCGCTCCTCCTCCCGCAGGTGGGTGCCACGGCGTTCGCTTCGGCTTTCATCTTTCTCTCTCACGTCTGCTAACATCATTAGAGATTGTTACGATACACTCAGTTGTCCTCCTCATGTGACTTGCAGGATTCTTTCCTTGGCTGAATACCCAGTCTGACCCCCAAGGTGACAGTTAGCAATGCATTTGGGATAAGAGTTCAAGTGAACCCAGAAAAATAGAAACATGCCTGACAATTTTCTATTATTTGCTATATTTTTTTTTTACTTTGACATTGGATTGAAAGCTCTATTTTTCTGGACACATTGTATGTTTAATGCTTCTTGCTTTTGCTGCTAGAATATCACAATAATGGGACATTAACTCATTCACTCCCAGCCATTTTCACTCCCGACTGTTTTACTGAATTTTGCAAGGCACACAGAATATTGTGTTCTATTGCTATAAAAACATTGAACCTTCCAAAAGGAAGATTAAAGTCTCTTCTTTCATCGGGAAAAAAGTATATTTCTATCAATGTTTATTTTGCAGGAATTAGCATTAGAATATAGCTAAGTTTCATCATTATTCACAAATCTATTTAGAATTGTGAGTAATTGCTTTTTTTCCAACATGGCCCTGGTTGATCTCCTTTGCTCTGCTGCCACCTGCTGGCCGTTTGAGTAATAACTACCATTTCTTCATTCTTTGCAGTTGAGAGGCTGCATCAAAGCCTTCTGTATGCTCTAGCATAAAAAGAAAAGACATATAAATACGTCTTTGGGACACTTAAAACATTTAAAATAGAACATATTTCTATGTTTTTGGGAGCAAATGAGTTAAGTGTGAATTCAGACATTCTAAAGCATCTGCGTGATTGCTGTTGGGTGATTATCAAGCAGTAGCATAAATAATTCTTGCCATCCTATTTGTTTCTTTATTGCTTGTAATCATTGTTTGTGTTTTAGCTCAACATGCAATTTTCCTTGTCTCTGCTTTAGCGTCCCAAGAAGGCTGGAACGATCCACCAGCGGTACGAGGTGGACCCAGGAAGAAGAAGGTATACTTGCATCATCTAAAAAGGACAGAAATCCCACAAAATTGCAACATCAGAGCAAATTCCCAGGCAAATTTGGTCCTCTGATTTGCAACAATCCATGACTAATTGACGTCTGCCCTAAATGGTTTGGACCTGACAAATTGATGCTCCATCAGAACCAATTTTAATACATGTATCAAACAGATTCCTGACAACTACACGCCACCCGCCCCAATCACCGCCCCCGTGATGGGTTTCCCAGTGGAGGCCCCTCAGCCGCATAACAACGCCCAGGTGCCCCCCGGAGCCCCCCAAGAGCCCAGCATGCAGGTCAGTACTGTCCACCAAAGTTCACCGCAGTATATCACAAGCTCACATGGAGATTCCACCTCACCCTGCAGCTCATCCAGCAACTCCCCGCAGAGCGGGTGGAGCAGAAGGAGATCCCCGCCGAGCACCTGGTGCTCAAATCCACCTTCGACAGTCTGTTGCAGCGCTGCCAGCTCGCGGCAGGAGACCCAGTAAGTCTGCCAAACTCTTGTTATTCATTACAATGATTTTATGGTGTATAGTTGTACCTTCAGCCTTAGTACAGTTACAATCATTTTGTCGCTTGGTCCAATTTTTTGCTAACCTGCTCTGGCTCGTCACATGACTCACTTGACCACACCCCTTAAAGGATACATCTACTGCATGAATGTGTTAAGGCGCTTCAGTTGATTTCATTGTGGAAAATTGATTTGATATTCAAGCAAATTGAGTCATTTGGAGTGCGTCGAAGTCACAAGTGACGGTACTATCGTTACTATTTATTAAATTCCTTCCTTTACAGCAAACAAAGAGGAAGTTGGATGATGCAGCCAAGCGTTTGGGATGCCTGTATGACAAGCTGAGGGAGCAGTCGGTAAGGACATGGTCAATATTGTCATATTACAAAATTGGCTTTGTGATAAGTCTAAATAATGGGGAAGAGAACCGATGATAGAAATGTTACCAATCATGGAGTAATGAAGGTATTAAGATTTACTAGAATCAAAAGCAAACATGAGGATATCTAATTAAAAGTTGTGTGCAAATGTTTTAAACAAGTAATCACAAAAAAAATGCAATACTATTTATTTACCTCCAACACACTTTATCTCAAAGCTTTTTAAAAACAATATTAAAAGGGGAAGTCAACCTTAAACATTTCTTGACAAATAATATATGTCACCTCACTAGTCTAAACAGGACATTGTGATTAATGTTACATAAGTGGAATATGAGTTGTGAAGCAAAATGCAGCCGTTTTTATCCCTCTCAGCGGGCGGCCATTTTGCCACTTTCTGTCGACTGAAGATGACGTCACAGTTGCTCAGGGAATTACCAATCACAGCTCAACTGTTTTCTGAGGCTGAGCTGTGATTGGTTGTTACCTGAGACTTGAGTAACTGTGATGTCATTTTTGCTCGACAGCAAGTGGCAAAATGACATATATAGACTAGTGGGACTGCATAGAACATATTATTTTCAATATTTATTTTTTTTTTGCGGCGGTTTAACTTCCGCATTAAGATGGAGTTTTATTTATCTTTTTTTTCTGCTGCCTATGTTTGAAATTTATCCTCTCCTAATTTGCTACAAGTTCACCATGACTTGATTTTAATGTTACAACCTTCAACCATCGGGCTGCATTTGACGCTGTCGGCCATTTCACGACTTCATCTCTAATCCCCCACCCCTGAACGGAGCCTTCGTCATCATCGGCGTCTTGCGCTCTTAACGTGTGGCACCGCTTATTGTTGTTGTGCGTCGGCGACCTCCTCAGCTCTCGCCCAACATCCTGAACGGCCTGCACGAGATCGGCCGCTGCGTGGCGAGCCAGCACTACCAGCGCGGCCTGGAGATCCACACGCTGGTGGTGAGCAGCAGCAACTTCAGCGAGATCTCCGCCTTCATGCCCATCCTCAAAGTAGTCATGACCATCGCCAACAAGCTGGGCGTCTAAGGCCGCACGCCCGCGAGCCTCAGTGTTAAACAAAACCAACTTAAAAAAAAAAAAAAAAAACATATTTATTTTCTTTTCTTAAATGAGCGGATTGTGGTCTTCGTCGCATCAAGAAGTGGGTCAGATGAATGTATCCTGAAAAGTCGTGACGGCACAACCACAATACTCGATGTACAAAGCGAAACTTTTTTTTTTTTTTTTGTGCTTAATGCATTTTTGTCATTGGCGGATGGTTTTATAGTGAATCAGCAAGGCGAGACATGTATGAAACGAAAGCTGTGTGAGAATTCAGCAGCAGTGCGTGGATCCTGTCATGAATTTGTGCCATCTTTTCCACTCCGTTGTCCGATGTGTAGCAGTGTATGAATGATAAACATCCATTTCATTCAACATTGCTGCTTTAATCTCCACCCAGCTGTCTTCTCCTTCTCTTTTAAGCATTCGTACAGTAGATGGCATAGTTGGAAAGCAATGCATGAAAGCAGAAGGCAGTGAAGTGCCTCCGTGTGTGAGTGCGCGTGAGTGTGTGCTCTTTTTTTTTTTTGTTGCACAAATGTTTATACAACACAATCCATGTCGCTTATTTAACTCGTGTAAGATTTTTTCCCCCTCTTTTCAAATAAAATGTACCTTCAATTTCAAGGCTCATCGCTCTTCGATTCTGCACCAAACAAGTTTATTTTCATATAATATATACAATATTGTTATTCGTGATTTAGAAGCATAATCTTTGCATGTCGGTGATTCAATGTGAGACTGCAGTAGGAAAATTACTAGGGATGTAACGATATCATTATTATGTTGTTGTTCTTAATGCACGCACACATTGAGTTCCTCCACATATTGTCTTGCTTCAAAGGTATATTTACGTTCCCCTTCATCTGACAATTAGTGTAGATTTTCAACATAGAAGGGCCAAAACATCCCTAATGGAAATTAGATTACACACACAAAAAAAAAAAGTAGCCACCAGAGGGGGCTAGAACTGCACAAATGGAAATCAGCCTGACTTTTTTTTTTTTTTACATGTGTTGCATTTAAATATCGTGAACATGACGACGATATTGTGGCAGTTTTATTATCACGATATTGTAATTATTGCTCCATCCCTAGTAATGAATAAGGAAAAATGTGGCAAATATTTAGTCGAGTCCAGTCACGTGATTGCGTTTTTAAAATTGTATTTTGATATAAGTAAATGTGGGATTACTAGATGCATGATTAATAAATTGCATTTGTAGTGGACATACATGCACGGATTTAATTTTCTTGTTCCAAATACTCATATTTCCCACATTCCTGGAAGGTGCTTCAACGCACCACCTGCCAGTTGGCAGCGTGTACTTCTTACGCAATGTGTACTTCGTGCATGTTGCCACAAAGGTGCCCTACCGCCATTGGTGACAGGGTGATCATAAGTCAGGAACTCATTGCTGATTGGCTGCTTGCAGTCAGACGCTGCGACCGACGGCTCGTGTGTGTGTGTTCATTTTGGAGGGTTGAACTGTAGTAACCTCCGCAGTCATGGCAGGCGTGGTGGTAATGGTAGGTTAATATTCCCAAACATCACACCACACAGCAGTAGTCTGAGTCATCCTCGTCTTCTCATGCTGCAAGCACTCAAACTGTAAAACCACAAGGGGTCATATTAAAAAGAAAACTAATTCTAAACCAGTTTAGGACAATTAAGGCCTTGTTTGATTAGTGAGGAAAGTAATATACAGTACACACTTTCAGTCTTTACAGGGTCGTTTGAGTTCTCTACAAATGGTTGAAATGGATTTTCTCAACATCTGTTATGTGGTCCGTGAGCACCAGTTTGGCCACCTCTAGTCTGATGACATATAATACAAAGGACTGTATTCATTTATCAGGGTTGATACAATTTGTTACGTTTGCCCGTCTGCATGCACGTCGGCCTCCCGCACATTCCTCTCTGTCCTGTGTCAAACCATCAATGCCATTTTTAGACTTTCTTCCTTCGCTGGCAAGGTAATGCCGACAAGCGCCATTAAACAGGATTTAAAGGCTGTACTTTGTGTAGCATATTCGCTTCGGTATTTACAGAGAATGATTCAAATTTGCGCTATAGAAATTTATAGTCCAAAAAAGTAAACAAATTGCTGTATAAAATACTTAACCTCCTGACTACCAGCGATTCAAATTTGTCCTCTGTAGTGGACCTGTTTAAACCTGAATATCTCCCACCCAGTGTATACGATTGGATTAACTCCTTTTGTGCTCTATACAGGACATTTAGAGCTTTCCAATGATATCAAATGTGTAGGGGTGGGGCTTTGCTACCTTTGATTGCATCATAAAAGAAAATGGCTTCCCTCAGTGCAAGCACTTTTTAGGGAAAAGGAAAAGTGTACTGTATAACACTTTTTATTGAATAAATTCAGGCTTTAGATGTTGTTAGCATGTGTTCTATAAGACTCTAAAGAACACAAACTATTGTTTTTATTATTTTAACTGTATTTTAGCCTAGCATTAAGTTTTAAAAATGTCCTCTGTAGTGGACACATCATAGCTTAAAAATAAAAACTCTCAAAATTTTCTTTTGCAGTATTCCAGTTACTTCACAACGATTGGGGAATATGAAAATAAACATGATTGGACAATATTTTTTTTCCTGGTAGTCAGGAGGTTAAAATAACTCGTCCGATGAAAAATAGTAGCTCCATTTCCCGACCCCCAGATTTGTTTTCAACAATTCATAATAAAAACATAAAAAGAACGACACGCATCGTGAAAATATTGTGAACTTTTATTTCCAAACTGAACAGTTTGACAAAAACAATTCCAACCTTTTTGCGATCCTTCTTGTCACTTTTACAGCGACATTAAAGGGATACTTTGAGTCACTGAGCCATTTTCAGCAGTAGAGTGTGAATATTTTACTAGAATTTGATAACTTAATTATTTTTTTATTTACAATTAATCCCTTTAAAAACGATTTTTTTCCCCACTAGCTGTCGACCTAAGATGACATCAGCTGTGCTGAGGAAGTAGCTAACGACCAATCATGGCTCACCTGTTTTCCGAGTTTAGTTAGCAAACTGAGCCATGAGTGGTCGTTCTCAGCACAGGTGATGTCATCTTCAGTCTATAACAAGTGAAGAAAAAAATGTTTTGAAAGGTATTAAAATATTATGAACTTTTTTGTACTGAAAATGGCGCAATGGTACAAGTAGCCCTTTAATTTCGGGGGGGAGCTGCTTGCACAGCGTGTGGCGTCGCTAACAAGTTGGCACATTCGTAGAGGGCAGAATTTTGTACTTGACATTTGTGATAATAGAATTTTTTTCCCCTATGTTATTTAAGTGCTACTTTTAATCGTAATACCAACTATGCCTGTGTAAACATGGACCTTGATTTGTTTGTATCAGATTTTTGTCGGGACAGAATATGGGTGACCATCAGGAATGGATTCAAGTCATAAGGCATTTGGTAGTTTCCTGACTTTTTTTTTTTTTTTTGTAAAGGGGGGACAAACTAAACAGGCGCTCCAATTCCAGATAGAAGATACCAAACGGGTTTTGAAGGCTAGCTTGTTCTCTCATCTGAGCGATACTATTTTGACTGGTAACAAAAAAAAAAAAAAAGTCAACAAATATCGTAGAAGCATCCCGACACTCAAAAAGGGGTTGAGGTTTACGCCGCTCGCTGACGACATGTTACCGTCATACTCATCATGCATGGATGGTCACATGAGCCGGCTGCTACATCGACCGGTGGAGATGTTGCATAAAAACGTCGCGAGAGGAAGCGAAAGCCACGGACGCCACGAGAATATCCAAAAAACGTCCACAAAGCGCACTGAAAAGAAAAGGAAGAGAAATTGGCACGAGATCAAACGGCTTTTATCGCGAAATTTCACAACAAAAGGAACCATTTGCTGCGTATTTGGTTTAGTTGTCGTCACAAGTCAAATTTTCAGATTGTCGTTTATTTTACTATTATTGTGTACAATAATATAAACAAGTGGATCTTTGAATACACAGCAAAGAACGCTTTTTTTCCCCCCAAATGATTCACTTCAAATCCAAAACAATTATTCAAAGACCTACTAAGCCCGACTGAACGTTAGAAGGCAGAGAGCTTAGCTTAAAACGTGTTTTGTTTTTAAATCGGCTTAACAAGTTTTAGTAACAGCTACGAAAAACCACAAAACAAGCAAACGTGGTCGCGGTCCCCCGTGAAGCCGACTTAAGACTCCACGTTGGTGAATGAGGAAATGAAACGCCGTCAAAAAATAAATACATTGACTCGTGGAGGTTTTGATTTTTTTTTTTTTTTTTTTTTTTTTTTTTTCTTCTTCTCCCCGTTTCACGCTCGGCGAGGTCTGGCCGCTCGCTTCCACTTCAGCCACTGCGGTAGCTGCCGTCACCCGTGCGCTGCGCTCGCGCCAGCACCGTCTCGTGGGACACTCGCTTGCGGTCGTTGGCGAGGCCCAGGAAGCACATCAAGTCGATGAAGCAGGTGGTCAGGTTGAGCCTGCAGCCGAACTCGCTGGTGGCGTAGTCGTAGGGGAACGTGTGGTGGTAGTTGTGGAATCCTTCGCCTGGGCCAAAATACATTGGGGGACACTATTACGACACAGTTGGATCCGTTATAGAAACACAAACATGATTATTGAAATCACAATTATCACGGTTTCTGCAGGTGTCAGCAAATCTAACTTCGTACTTTTGAGACAGATTTGTGGCAGTTTTTAGGGCTGGGTATTGATTAATTTTCTCAATCGATTCGATTTCAATTCACAACAGTTCTATTTGATTCACTTGAACCCAATTTTTTATTTATATATATATATATTTTTTTTTTATTATTATTTTTTTTATTATTTGTTTTTTTTTTTAATACAAAGTACTTTTTGGTTTGTTGATTTATTTTTTTTATTTTTATTTTTTTTAAATCTTTGCACGGCCGTATCTCTCAAACCTCCATTGCATTCCGGAGATCGAAAATATATAATGTGCTGTATAACAAGTCAATTAAAAAAGAAAATGACTTTAAATGATGAATGAAAAAGCATTCATAATAAACTAAAATCATACCAAAACGGGAAAAAATATATCTAATTTCCGGATTTTTTTTTTTTTTAAATTAACACGGATTTCCATTATCTCAGGCAGTATTTGAACGCAACACCAGCAATAAACGAGGGAACACTGTATTTAACAATGTACTCGCGTTACTTTTAAAATATGGTTGGTCTACCTTACTACCAAGTTTGATCTTTAAGACCCAAATTAATACTTTTTAATGACATGCACGTACATGCTTGTGTTGTGTTGTCATACCTATGGCGCTGAAGGTGACAAACTTGTTCTCGCGGGGGTTGATGCCCTGGTCGTACGGCCGGTTGCCCCACATGTGCGCGGCGCTGTTGACCAGCCAGGTGGCGTTGAGCACCAGCGTGTAGCGCAGCAGCGCCGGCACGAAGTAGGCCACCCGCAGGGGCTCGCCCCAAAAGTACCAAGGCACGGACGTGGGCACCAAGAAGCACATGAGCGCCACCGACAGCTTGTAGTGTCTGTTCCGAGGAAAAGAGACGACGGCAGTGAATATATATTCTTTAATGTTTGAATGAGCTCGTTAAAAAAAAAAAAAAAAAAAAAAAAAAAATGAATGAGCTCGTTAAACCAGACTGGCAGCATGTAAACGCCGCTTTATTTACATCGTTAATGCACCGCTTTACAAAAGCACCTTACAGATGTGCTTAGGTTACTGATCCATACTCTGACTGTTCTAATTCATAATGTAAAAAAAATAAGCATAATATTATTTAAAATTCAATATTTATCTAAAATATTGAAAAATGTCACAATGTCAATAGACCACTCCCAGTATAATTTTAATCTCATGATTAAACAAATAATTACACTTTGTGTATCAACATGCTACATTATTGCTAACGCAAATATAGCATCTCACATTTTTAGCATACGATTCAACACGACCTGCAGAATATAAAAAAAAAAAAAACACTGTCATCATACATTCCTTTATCCTCTGCATATAAAAACTAAACTTAGTAAATTCGAATGAACCTGCCCAAAATTAAAGCAGTCGACATATTTACAAGGCGACCATCAATCCATTTTTGCCACCCGCTTAAATCTTACTGTTAACGTGCCTGTAATTTTTTTTTTTTTTTTTTTTTTTTTTTTTACAAAAATATAAAACCGTTCTTTCCCCTAACCATCTAACATGTTCTTTAATATTTGTTTTAATTAAATTAATACCTAATTTATAACTTGGTAATGCAAAAAAAAAAAAGGTTTTTTTTTTAAATAATAAATTCAAGCGTTGTTAAACTGAAGAAAAAAAACATTTTACAAGTACTTATTTTTTTTTTAATGAAATATCTTCATTTCAAGTACTTATCTGCTTAAATGTTATACATTTCAAACTTATTAATGCAAAAAAAAAAAAAAGAATTTTTGGAGAAGATTAGATTAAATTCAAGCATTTTACAAGTACAAAAAAAAATGAAATATCTTAGTTTCAAGGACTTATCTACTTAAATGTAAATTCTTGGGTTATCGTATAAATTATAAATACGTTTTACTATTGAATACTATCGTCATACTATTGCATATTTTTAGAATCGATTAATCTATTGATTATTCAATCAATTAACACATTCTCTGCCATAGACGGCTATAGCCGTCAAAGGATTCATTTCTACTGCGCTGGCATTGAATGAGTTAATCAACTAATCGGATTCATTCTAATATGCCACTAAAATGTATTACAAAAGCATTTTTTGCCCCGATTACTGTTTGGTGTTTACTTTCTACTTTGGTATCTGTATAGTGATTAAAAAAAAAAAAAGGAGGACTGAAGTTGTACTATGTTACCGATTCGGTCATTGTTTTCCAAAGTAAAAACAAATCTTTTCAAATGTCTTATTTTGATTGAACACAGAAGATAATCAAACTTCTTTCACGAATGACAACAGAAATGACTGAAAACAAAAAGTTTTTCGTGGCCGGCGCCGGCGTTACTCACTTCCTCTGAAACATGACCACCTTGTCGGCCAGCAGGTCGTGAAGCTCCAGCTTGCGTCCCTTCTCGATCACGTCGGGATGTTTGCGCACCAGCAGCCAGCCGATGTGGGCGAAGAAGAAGCCGCGCACGGCGTTGTGCGGGTCGGCGTCCGTCTCAGAGTACTTGTGGTGGACCCTGTGGTCACGGGCCCACTCGTAGATGTCGTTCTGCCGGGTGGGAACATATATATATATATATTTTTTTATATATATAAGTGTGATAGATGTCAAGTTGTTTTTGGTACCTGAAAGGACATCGAATTGGCCACGGCCAGGAAGATCCTTAAAGGTAGAGTAGCCTTGTAGGATCTGTGACTCCACAGGCGGTGAGCGCCTGCTGTCACTCCTAAAGCACTTATCAAAAAGCAAAGTACGGCTGCAAAGAGACAACGCGCACAGAAATACACATTAATCCAAAAAGCACGCCATTAGCTTAATACATTAAAACCTCATTTATCGTTCCAGACTCATCCGCCATAGCCGAAAAGCTGCAATTATAGGGAGAGACCATTTATTTAAAGGCAGATCCGGCAAGTCAAGGTATGTTGCACAGTAGTGTGACCTGAGTCATACTCGAACACGTGATTCCTGACCGGCCTACTTTTATCGGGTTTAGAGCTAAGCGAATTATCCCATTTTATCTATTATCTGATTTGTCAGGACGATTTTCTTTATACATATTCAAGCGCGTTCCTGCTGATGTACACTGCTTGCGATTTGAAGCAACTTTATGTATGTTGGTGAAACTGCGCACGACATCTGATCAAAACAATCAACCCCAGATTTCTAGTTGACTAAATGTTGTCAATGACCTCAGGACAGCATTTCCCAGCTGACTTGAAAAGCATTCAAATGTGGTTATTCCCCAGATAACTTTAATGTACCTCACGAGAACAAGGCATCCCTTCTTTTTATCTTTCCCTTTCTTAAAGACAATTTGAAACTTTTGGTAGATCCTTCTTGGTTGTCATCTAAGAGTGTCTTATCTTAATTTTACTGCTACTACTTGTACAAACATGTGAATCCTTTACAATGTGGCTAGTTTGACTCCGGAACAAAATTAATTTCAAGTGTGTTTTGTCTCAACAGTAACAGCATTTTTTATTTTTTTAGACACAGACTGCTTTTGACTGCAAGTTTAATTTCAAGTTTGTTTTGTCTCAACAACAGTAACAGCATTTTTTTTTTAACACAGACTGCTTTTGCCTGCAAGTTTATCATCAAAGTTGAAAGAGCACTTTAGCCCACAAATATGACTTCCTAGTTTGCATTATTTCAAGACTTTGATTACGCCATCACGTCTAGAACATACTTTTAACTTCTTTTTTTTTTACGATTGTTGTTAATGTTTATGATGACCATGGGAATAGATTAATTCCAAATTCCACTATTTCAATTCTATTTTGAAAACTGTTGAACGTCCACCTACACTGACAGTGACTTTAACTTTTATTGCACTGTCAGTGTTTGTCATTAAACTCAATACGGTTTTAACTTGCTTTAACACCTGTACGACCATTTTGTTTCTCAAAGTCGAAAAGGGTAATTCACCAAACATTAATTCCAAGTTTCTAATCGTTCCTTTGATGACGGAGTTCCACCATCATCCCAGAGACCACCGACTTAGTAGCACTTAAGTTCCACTACTTCCTGTGTGGAAACTGGATTCAAACTCCCAACAAATGAGACCAGCATCCACCTTTCAAATCATCCCATTAAACCAAGTTTAACCGTCTGTAATGTCGCATGACGTTGTGACTAAAGGACGTAAAACATTTGAGAGTGAATAAACAAGAGGTCATATGGCAGGACAGTAGTGGACTTACACCAAAGCAGCGTGGCGAGCGAGGCGGTGGGGACGAGGGCCACGCCGTACAGGGCACCTGTATGCAACAGGGTCATGAGGACGACGTTCCTCCACACGACGATCCTCGGCGGCTTGGGGCCTTGCTTCTCCTCGTACGTGTGGTCGAACGCGTCTTCCCTGGCGGAGGCCTCCATCGGAGAGCCGTTGCTAGATGCGGGCTGTTGTTGCGGCTTCTGTTTTTGCTCCTCCGCCTCCGTCATCGCGGTGCCGTCTGTCTGGTTTGGCTGGATAAATGCACTTCAGCGCCCCCGGGGGAAAAAAAATAAAAAATTACACAACGAAGACAACAGTTAATATGGTTGCTCGTCCAATGGAGGAAAGAGAGGCGACAGATACGGTGATGCTCGTGCCACTAGGAAGCGTTGCGTAACGTCTATGTGACAGGCTCTTTGAAAATGGAGGAGGGAAGGGGGGGGGGGGGGGGTGGCAGCAGAAGATGACTTCAACAACTCACCGAAGGCGTGATTAAAGAGGCCTTTGAAAGCTTTCTAAGACAGCAGTTGGCGTTCGTTTAAACAGAAAACGAAGAGAGACAAGTGTGTCGCATCAAATCCAAAAGGGGTGGGGAAGCGCGAGGTGCCTCTGCGGCTCCCCGGCCAATCGGCGTGCAGCGCCCGCCCACTTGCCGCTCTCTGATTGGCTGCCGGGCCATCTGCTGTTCGACACCTCTTCTTCGCTCCCCATCCAGATGTGTGATTATTAGGCTCGTGTGCCCCCCCCCTTTTTTTTTTTGTGCCACCCACTCCCACATACGCACCTATGTTCCGCATCACCAGACACGAGTGGGATTTAATGCGATGACGTCACAAACACCGGACGTAAAAGTTTATTTAAATTACAAATAAAACCGCAAACAACAAAATTAAACAGCACGTAAACGTCAGGTGACACCCACTTACATCGAAGTTTGGTATACCTGCACGATCCAATCAGATTTCAAATGAAATACTGTGTAAAATATATGGAATTTTTTTAAAATGTGTATTTATTTTATTTTGCACTGTCTTCCGGTCTGTATCTATGTTGCAATCTGCTGATGGGCACTTTGACACTAGCCAGTATGTTGTTTATATATATATATATATATATATATATATATATATATATATATATATATATATATATATATATATATATATATATATATATATATATATATATATATATATATATATATATATATATATATATATATATATATATCTGAACTCATATCCTTAACTCTGTAGATAGTGTAAAAAAAAAAAAAAAAAAAAGATAAAATAAAAATAAATAAATAAATACATTCCAATAAAAACAACACAAATAATGAATAATATACAATGGGTAGAATAAAATAAAACATTGACCTCAAAGTATGAAAGATTTATTCGGGCCACACTGAAAAAAACACTATATAATAGTACCAGGTATAAGATTTTAGAGATATAGTTTAGAGATAAAAAATAAAATTAAAAAAAGTCATATTTTCAAGACCGTATTATCCGTTTATATAAATATTTGTGTATTTTAGAGATTGAAGTGGTATTATTACAAGACCCAATATATTTTCGAGGAACCAAATGTGACAGTGATGCAGCGCTGTCTTTGACATACATTTTTTTTAAAGGGGTGATGTGTCTCCCTCTAGTGGCCAACTTAATCCACTACAGCATTCCTCACTAACGTTGCTAACACATTTCTTGCAGTCTCCTGTTATATTTTGGAGGCTTGCTAAAAAAAAAAAAAAGACCTCCACTCAACTGCTTTTGCCGGCATCAGCATCCGCATGACGTCAGCGCACCTCTTTACCGACTTCCGGTCCCGCCGCTAGCCCACCGAGGTCCACCGCCATGGAGGTGAACCGGGATGAGGCGGAGCGGTGCATCGACATCGCCGCCGCGGCACTGGGCAGCGAGCAGCCGGACAAGGCGAGGAGGTTCCTGGAGAAGGCCCAGAGGCTCTTCCCCACCGAGAAGGCGAGGGGTTAGTCGAACCCGGCAGCACTTGAACGCATCACCTGCTTTTTGCTTGCATGGATGTCTGCGCACATACAGTATGCTGTACAGTATGGAAGGGATGGGGGGGTCACTCCAAGCTAAACTGGCCCAAGACGTTTTCACAACCAAGAATCACTTAAATGCATGTTTTAAAATCAATTAATTCAAAATTAATACTTGGACCAGAAGCCATTTTGGACAGTTCAAATGGAACAAAAACAGCAGTGGGATATGGACGTTTATCCTGTTTACGAAAAAAAGATGGCTTAAAACCGACGATATGTGCCATATAGTGGTAAGCAATGTACCTATACATTTATGTAAACAATAAATCTACTATTCCTTACCTATGCAATACCCAAAGAGGCCACAAGGTGGCGCCAAAACCCTGTCTAACAGAATACTCGTCAATTTCTACTGTTTTTGTTATGTGGAGAACATCAATGGGGAAAATGGACAAAAACTGTCCACATAAGTTATTGTTTATTATTTGTCCTTTAGTGCTGCTTGAGCTCATCTCCAAGAACGGCTTCACACCCAGACAAGGCGCACACGCGGACTTGAATGGAGACCCAGGACCTCGACTACGACAGAAACAAAGTGACGGCAGCAAACCTGAAGAGAAACCCTCAGATACCTCAAAGTCCTACACCGCAGAGCAGGTGGATGCTGTGCGAAGGTAACGAGAGTAGCAATAGCATAAATTCAGCAAACAGGTTCACTTTTACACCACCGCAAACTGCAAGCACAATAACAAATGCACTTTTTTTGTTTGTTGTTACAGGATCAAGCAATGCAAAGATTTCTACGAGATCCTCAGCGTGCAGAAGGACGCCTCCGAGGATGAGCTCAAACGATCTTACCGGAAGCTGGCGTTAAAATTCCACCCGGATAAGAATCACGCTCCTGGTGCTACGGAGGCATTTAAAGGTAACCTATGTGCTTTGTCCTCACTTATTAAGACAATTTAACTCATTGACTGCCATTGACGGTAAAAGACGTCAAATAATGGATTTTTGCTGGGCTGGCAGTGAATGTGTTAAACACAATGTGGCAATATATTTTGTGATTATATTGCAGCATCCTTTTTCCTTTTTTTTTTTTTTTTTTTTTTTACCTTTTAAGGCAAATTTTGCTTAAAAATCTGTCAATTTTGGTTACATCTCATCTTAACTCATTGACTGCCATTGACGGAAAAAGACGTCAAATAATGGATTTTTGCTGGGCTGGCAGTGAATGTGTTAAACACAATGTGGCAATATATTTTGTAAGGGTGTCACGATTTCGATTTTTTATCGAAATCGATCGAAATTACGTCACGATTTCGAGCATCGAAATAGAAGAGAGGACACACGATTCGATGCCGTCGTCCAGTCGTCCAATCCGAGTGTCGCGCTGGCACAGTCCTCCAATCAGAGTGTCGCGCTGGCGCATTCAAACTGAAGTACCATTATACGGGCACCAGCCGACACAAACACACACATACATACTAGGGGAGCGGAGCCGGCGGCGGGCCCGAGCCGCCAGCCGTAACAACGGGAAACACGACAAACATGACGGGACATTTACGCAGGCATCACAAAGATTTAGATTTATCAAATTCAACTAGAAGTGGGAAAACAACGGTCCAACCAACTATTTCATCCTCATTTACAGTGAAACTTCCACACACTTCAGCTCGCGCGAAACGCCAGATCCATAGGTCTATTTATAGCAGCAGACCTGCAGCCTTGGAAAACGCTGGATTCAAACATTTAATTAGTGTACTTGAACCACGCTACAGTATGCCCAGCAACTGTAAATGTTGGGATATAGTTTGTTCAGGCTGTATTTGTTCCATGACTTTGGATACAATATATTTTTTGTTGTTGTTGCACATTGCACATTATTTTAAGAGGAACGCACAGCACACTGTTGTAACCAAAAACAGTCAATAGATGGCAGGCACCCACTGTGACTTTTTGTTTTTGTTTTTTTATTTTTTATTTTACACTTCAGTAAGAACAAGACGGTTAACTTTATATTGTAAATAAATTCTTTGAATTTGATCATTCCTGCCTAATGTCAATTATCATATATTACATAAATTTACACAAAAATAATATGGAAATTGCATCACCTATATGTAGCCGATCTTTTGAAATAAGATTTACTGTGCAATGAATAGAACCAATGATCATAGACTAGCCTTAGCCTACAGAAGCATATGCCTCTGTGTTATAAAGTGGGGGAGCGGAAAAAAAAAAAAAAAAAAAAAAAAAAAATCGAAAAAAAAATCGAATCGTGACCCCAAAATCGAAATTTAAATCGAATCGTGGAGTTGGCGAATCGTGACACCCCTAATATTTTGTGATTATATTGCAGCATCCTTTTTCCTTTTTTTTTTTTTTTTTTTTTTTTTTTTTACCTTTTAAGGCAAATTTTGCTTAAAAATCTGTCAATTTTGGTTACATCTCATCTTAACTCATTGACTGCCATTGACGGAAAAAGACGTCAAATAATGGATTTTTGCTGGGCTGGCAGTGAATGTGTTAAACACAATGTGGCAATATATTTTGTGATTATATTGCAGCATCCTTTTTCCTTTTTTTTTTTTTTTTTTTTTTTTTACCTTTTAAGGCAAATTTTGCTTAAAAATCTGTCAATTTTGGTTACATCTCATCTTAACTCATTGACTGCCATTGACGGAAAAAGACGTCAAATAATGGATTTTTGCTGGGCTGGCAGTGAATGTGTTAAACACAATGTGGCAATATATTTTGTGATTATATTGCAGCATCCTTTTTCCTTTTTTTTTTTTTTTTTTTTTTTACCTTTTAAGGCAAATTTTGCTTAAAAATCTGTCAATTTTGGTTACATCTCATCTTAACTCATTGACTGCCATTGACGGAAAAAGACGTCAAATAATGGATTTTTGCTGGGCTGGCGGTGAATGTGTTAAACACAATGTGGCAATATATTTTGTGATTATATTGCAGCATCCTTTTTCCTTTTTTTTTTTTTTTTTTTTTTTTTTTTTTTTTTTTTTTTTACCTTTTAAGGCAAATTTTGCTTAAAAATCTGTCAATTTTGGTTACATCTCATCTTAACTCATTGACTGCCATTGACGGAAAAAGACGTCAAATAATGGATTTTTGCTGGGCTGGCAGTGAATGTGTTAACTGTTTTTTGTTTTTTTGTTTTTTTTTTAATGAACAGCCATCGGGAACGCATACGCCGTGCTGAGCAACACCAGCAAAAGACGACAGTACGACGCGTGCGGCGAGGAGCGGCGGCATCCTTCCAGACAGGCGGATGCCAACTTCGATGCCGATATTTCCCCTGAGGACCTCTTCAACATGTTCTTCGGAGGAGGTTACCCAGCGAGTGCGTCTCACCTCTATCAACATTCAACTGTCATTTACTGAGCCATTATTCAGCTTGTTGTGTTATTTAGGTAGTAACCACGCGTACACAAACGGGAGGATGCGTCAGCAGAGGCCGCAGAGAAGAGAGCGACCACGAGACGTGAGTATTGTCACGCTTTAGCCAGCAGATGGCGCCATTGAGTCGAGTTTGTTTTCCCAATGTCAACGTTTTTACCATGAACCTGTACAGTGGGGAATATTAAGCGCTTTAGAGGGACCATATAAAAATAAATATTTTAATATAGTTTTACTCTTCCCACATGCTTTAAAGACTTTTAAATCTATTTAAAATACATTTAAATTTATATACAAAAAAGAAGAAAAAAATGGTTAAAAGTAATACACTTAGGGCTGCTCGATTGTGGGAAAAATAATAATCACAATTATTTTCGCAGTAATTAAAATCACGATTATTCATACGATTATTTATTTTTTTGGTCCAAAACAAGAAAAATGTTTAAAAAAAAAATGTTAAGACCAATTTAAGAACACTATACTTATGTAACTTCCTTTTGGACCAAACACAACATATAATATTTATTTATTTATAATTTTATTTAATTAATTATTTATTTATTTATTTATTTATTTATTTATTTTGGCAAAAACTTGGAGTAGAGCATGTACACTGTGCAGTAGGAGGATCGTGTATTTTTTGTACAAAACAAGAAAATGTTTAAACATAAAAAAATTAATAAAATAAAAAATATTAAGACAAAAAATAAAATTCTAACATTATAGTTATGCAAGTTACTTTTGAATTAAGCAAAATGTATTAAATTAGCTATTTTTAAATTAAAAAAAAAAAGATGCTTGTGTAGAAGTAAAAACTCCAAAATTAGTGTTAATAATCTATTAATAATAATAATAATAGTAATAATTAGTATTAATAATCTATTAATAATAACCAATCACAGCTCAGCTTGTGAATGTCACATGACCAAACCTAGAAAACAGGTGAGCTGTGATTGGTTACCTGAGCCCTTGTGATGTCATTTTCAGTCGACAACAATTTGCAAAATGTGTTTTTTAAAGGTACTTGTACGTGAAAAATAATGAAAGTATCAAATTAATTATAGACAAAATATTAACTTTTTATTCCTATAATGGGCTAAATAAATGAAGTATCCCTTTAATAAAGGAAGAAGTTAAAGAATATATGCCTTAACATGATGCTTTTCAGCCCTAATTTACATGCTGATTTCGGAGATAATCTTGTTTTTGTTATCCTCAGGGGGGCCTCGCTCTTTTCGTGCAGGTCATGCCTATCCTCATCCTGGTCATCGTGTCGGCTCTCAGCCAAATCATGGTTAAAAGCCCCGCCTACAGCCTCAGCTATCGCCCGTGAGTTCAAAAAATAAACCAAAAAAATACAACAACTCCGTTTGACTTCCTCCAAGTCATCACAGTGTATCTCGCGACCACTTTTTGACGTGGCAGGTCGGCAGGCCACACGCAGAAGAGGCTGACGGAGAACCTGAAGGTGGCGTACTACGTGGCCGAGCACTTCCCCAGAGACGTCAACGACGGGAATCTCAAACGCTTGGAGCAGGCGGTGGAGGACGATTACATCTCCACCCTGCGAAACAACTGCTGGAAGGAGAAACAGCAAAGTACGAAATGAACTCATCACTAGACCAAAGACTTTCACGCTTTCTATCGTATACAGTATTGAATGTTTTGTATTCTCTCTCTCTCTCGCTTGTGCAGAGGAAGGCATGCTGTACCGAGCACGCTATTTCGGTGACACGGATCTGTACCAAAGGGCTCAGAGGGCTCGGACGCCGAGCTGCGCCAAACTGTCCGAGATCACCGCATCCTTACACGGCTGAAGCTGGCCTTGCCGCTTTCCTTATTTTCACAAGTAAGCAAAGAAACCTTTGTTATCCAAATGAAAACTGCAGTGGACCCAGAATTGAACCCTGTGGAACACCTTTTTTCCCCACATTTGTTTTTTGTTTTTTACTAATTTTGATTCTTTTACCACATAAGAACAAGATGGATAACATTTTTAACTCATTTGCTCCTCAAAACGTATAAATATGTTCTATTTTAAATATTACCATGGTCCCAAAAACCTATTATTTTTTGTTTTGTTTTTTATGCTAGAGCATACAGAAGGCTTTGATGCAGCCTCTGAACTGAAGAGGAAGCTTAAAGCAATGGTAGTTATTACAAAAACGGCCAGCAGGTAGCAGCAGAGTATAAGAGATCAACATAATGAATAATGATGAAACGTTGCTATATTCTAATGCTAATTGCTGCAAAACATAAACAGATAGAAATATACTTTGTTTTCCTGATAAAAAAAAGAGTCTCTAATCTTTCTTTGGGTATGTTTCATGTTTTTATAGCAATTGTACACAATATTCTGTGTGGCTTGCAACATCTGTCAAAATCCAGTAAAACTGCCGGGTTGAGTAATAAAATGAATTTATTATGTTTTTAAATGTCTACAGTACCTACGTACTTTTGGCCCACCCTTATATCATAACATTACCGCACAGTAATTGTAATGTTAAACACGCTAAAGCGGGAAGGCGGGGCTTAATTACGTAGAAACACAAGCCACAGCAAGAGGAGTAATAAATGCCGACTGAATGATTGATTGATGATTGGTTTATTGAACAAAAAAAGACAACAAATACTGATAATTATTATCTGTGTATATTTATGATTTATTTTTTGTGCCTTCTAGACTGAGCTGGCTGTAAATAGACGAACTTACCTCCCGAAGACAACGTGACAAAAGCAGCTCCTGCTAAACTGGTTTAAAGTGACGAAGCATTGAGATAAGAAGTAAGGATTAGTTCCAGGGCACCAAACTGGATTTCGTAAGCCTGCGTGTGGCACGGGACTTCTTTATTGGGGCATTTAATCCACGAGAACGTTTGGGCGTTCGGCTTCAGCTGCACCTCGGAAAACAACCCTTTTAAATCTATGCAGAAATCATGTGCAAACACACTCGTGTAATTGTCCGTCGCCTCACAAATGTCGTCATTGAAGTGTTGTCAACACAATTAGATTGATAGTTTTGTGTGGGTTTTTAATGAGTTGCAGATTGTCGAACCACAACCCCGAAACCACAAACCAAGCTTAACCCTAACCAGTACTTTTATCCGTACCCCCTAACCTTAAAGAGATACTTTACTTATTTAGCCTTTTTTTGGCAGTCAAATATTAACTCATTCCAACCCAAATACGTGTAAATACCTTTTTAATACTTTGTCCTTCACTCCCAAAAACGTATTTACACGTTTTTGGGTTGGAATGAGTTAATATTTTACCTATAATAAATTTGATGCTTTCATTATTTTTCACGTACAATTAGTACCTTTAAAAACACATTTTGCAACTTGCTGTCGACTGCAAATGACATCACCAGGGAACAGGTAACCAATCACAGCTCAGCTTGTGAATGTCACATGACCAAACCTAGAAAACAGGTGAGCTGTGATTGGTTACCTGAGCCCTGGTGATGTCATTTTCAGTCGACAGCAAGTTGCAAAATGTGTTTTTAAAGGTACTAATTGTACGTAAAAAATAATGAAAGTGTCAAATTAATTACAAACAAAACATTAGCTTTTTATTGCTATAATGGGCTAAATAAGTGAAGTATCCCTTTAAATGGCACCCTGTGCAAGGTCACCCACTTTCTTCTCGCATCTGCTTGACAGAAAGCAATTCCAGAAGACAAAAAAATTCCCACATACAAAATTCCCCATACAAACGATGTACATTTCGCGATGCCAATTGATATCTTTTTTTTTTTTTTGCATTTTTTTTGTGGTGAGTCCATCCATCCAAAACTTATAGAGCTTTACTTTAGCAACAATCAAATCTTTTCACTCTTTCCATTTTGTGTGCAATAAAACAATATGGCCGTCACCAAGGCCCGACTGTTCACAAAAATAGCGGCTTGTTTATCAGCCGCTGTCAATCATTAAACGTCGATCGAAAATTCCTATAACTGCACCTTTATCCAGGTTGGCATCTTCCTTTGCCCATGTGCCACCACTCAACAAATGGAGTGAAAATCTTTCACGTGTATCACTGACTATTTACTCATTCTGCGAAAAAGGTCGTTCAAACAAGTATATTGGCGGCACGAGACTTTTGCACAATACTTCCTTGTTATTAATATGCTCCTGATTATTTATATTACTGTAATTATCAACAACGCTTGCATCTCTTCCCGCCATGTTTTTACTGTGCGATATGGGGAGAAAAAATAAATAAATAAAAAGTGGAAATGCTCAACAAAGACGTGACCGCTTTGTGTTTCGGAACTGAACAAACACGACTTTAAAGCAAAGCGCCCTGTCAGCACTTTTTCAAGGCCGCAGCTGGGATCGCTGCTCCCCGCACGTTCACGTTATTTGGCCGATGTGCCGCATGTGCTTGGCAGGAAGTGCAGTGTCATGTTCTCAAAAAGGCCTTCCTCCTTTTTTTTTTCTTTGTTTTTTTTTTTGGTGTGTACGTATGTGTGTCGCCGGGCAGACTTCAGCAACATTCTCTCCTCCTATGGTTGCGGAACACGTCAAATTCATGCAAACTAGCAACATGTTACTTTTTTTTTTTTTTTTTTCCACTTTCTAGATGCATGCGACACAGGTCAAATTCCAACTCGAAATTATATATATATATATATATGTATGTACAGAGAGAGAGAAAAATTCGTCACTTTGTTTAAAGGGCACTCCCAAATATTTTTAAAAATTAAATATAGATTAGATATAATTTAACTCTATATTCTTTAGTTTTTCCTTAATGTCAATTCTGATTACAAAAAGTTTGTTTAAAATTATTTAAGCATACAATTAAACACTTATTTTATCTGCATTTTAAATACATTTATTTGTATGATATTGTTATGAAGTAAAAACTAAATTATGGATGCAAACATGTTTAATTTTTTTAAAAATATTTTTGAGTGCTTTATAAAAGGAATTACTAAGAAAAATGTTTGGATTTATTTTTTATTTTTTTTCATTTCAATAAAAGTCTTAATGATGATGAAGGATTTTTACTGGGTTTTCATTTTTAGTATTTTTATTTTATTTCAGAGCGTAAACTATAAATTAATTTTAAATGACATCACCATAACATAATTCCTGCTTTACTTGAAAATTATTATATATATTATTTTTTTATTTTTCAGGTCGTTTTTTTTGTCTACATATTGTCTGAATCTTTACCTGAAATTATTATTTTTAATGTACACCATTAGACTCTTGCTCTAAAACCACCAAGACAGCAAAAACAACAAGGACTCAACTTGTTAAAAAAATAATTTATTTTTCGCGACTGTGAAAATACAAAAAGCAAAACAAAATGTGCAAACAAAGTGCAATGTCATATGAGTATTTGAATATCAAATAAATAAGCGTCCACATGGTATGGAATGACGTTTGACTAGAAGCTGTTATGCTAAATGATTTTTTTTTTTTTTTTTTTTTTTTTTTTTTGTTTTTAACTGTAGCTGCCATTGGGGCGGTTTCCATAGAAACTGAGGTCCACGTTTGCGAATGTTTCACTTGTACCATAGTGACATCCTAGAAGGTTACACTTGTCGTCTTCAGCATTCCTCGATCAGCAGCTCCTCGGAACAGTAAAGTTTCTTCTTGATGACGCGGAATCCCGTGCTCAGCTTGATGGCTCGCCTTCCCGCCGCCGGCACTTTGGAACTAAAAAGTCCTTGGATCTTGGGCCACAGCCCGCCGGATTCCATCCTCAGCACCAGAGTCAGCTGGAAGGTGGGCACCAGGTAGGGGTCCGCCGACAGCTGCGCCACGCTCTCGCACTGAGGCCCCCGCTCCACGCACAGGTCCACCAGGGCGCCGCGCAGGCCGCACGGCTCGCTGGCCGCCAGGTGCAGGAGCTCGCACCCGATGCGCTCCAGGAGCCGGTCGGGGATGAGGAGCTTGGCGCAGCGCAGGGCGCACGCCGAGTCCTTGGCCTCGCGCAGGCTCCGCTCGATCAGCTCCACCACTTCTTTCAAGATGGCCTCCTCCGTGGGGTCGTAGAAGAGGTCCTCCTCGGACACGTCGGACGCTGTTGGGATCAGAAAGGTGAGGCAGGTGTCAGCTTGGCTTGTAAGTTGTGGCCGACAGCAGTTCCTTATATTTTATATTTACATTTGTAACATTTTTGACATGTTCATAAACGGCTTAAAGTGCATCATTTATTTATCCCATCCTCTGACTGGCTAGTTGGAGCAAAATTTGTTACAGACTAAAACTTTATTGAAGAAAACTGAAGTTTCCGACGCTGTGAAAGTACCCTGAATGCACCATTTTGCTTGCATAGTATTAGCAACTAGCAAGTGTGTAGCGTGTGTTATTCTGTTGTCCCTAAGCTTCCTTTAAGTTTTTTTTTTTAATCACGCCGCAGTTAGAGTTAACTGTAAAACTAAATACACAACGTTAAGAATTACATCAACTGTATATTTAAATACAAAACATGCTTCGTTTTTAAAACATTGCTAGCCGAACACTAACAGGAAGTTAGCAAATGCTAACCGGAAGTTAGCATCGACTTTGGGAGTATTTTTCCTTCAAATAACGAATATCCACACACAAATCTTGTGGAAACACACACCCACAGATGAGATAACATTACGCAAAGGCACAAATTATTCCCAATGACTGAAAAACGAGTTATTTTAACAGAAGTCAACACAACTTTCTTCTGTACTCATTTTAAGTGTGTACGCCATGGATGCACGGCACCACACTGCCCCCAAGAGGCCAGAACGCACAGGAACATTCAGTATTCGTTCTTACTGCTTTTTCAGTCGCTATTATTTTAGTTTATTCTATTCTTATTTTGATATTGTCCTTTCAAGTTATATAACATTATAAAGTTGCTATTTCAAGGATTCAAAGACATTCTTCTCTCAAAATTCAAGTTTTTTTGTTTTGTTTTAACAACACATTTCAACAAAAGGAATTTGGGAAGGGGTTGATTTTATGAATTATATATATATATATATATATATATATATATATATATATATATATATATATATATATATATATATATATATATTAAAATAATGGGTAATCAGTATTTTTTTTTCCTGACAATAATCGGTATTGACCTAAAAAAATAATAATAATAATAATAATAATAATAATTGCTAATCGGTCTGGCCCTAAGTTTGACTAGCAAAACACCTCTGTAGCAATCTACATGCACTCATACCTAACAATTTAAGAGGTGGATAAGATCGCTTGAATTCCCTTTTACCCACCTGATTCCGAGAGGTCGCTCCTGCTGCCGTTGTTGGACCTGGACTCCATACTGTCGGTCAGCCGTTGCACCAGGTTGCTCCAAGACAGCCTCCTAGGACTGCTGTCCACCGGAGACGGGGGCGAGCTGCCAGTTTGCACGTTTGAGGCACTCGAATGCATCGCCTGCGTCGAAGAAAAAGCCGAGAAAAACAATGTTGAATTTGCAGAAGGGCTAACAAAGGAAACTTGAGTACAAAGAATGTCATTTTTCTATTGGCGGAATATTTTAGTTATTTTTCATGGCAAATATAACATGCAAACAAAATAAACATTTGTTGCAGTAATGATGAATTATCATTACACAATTTAATTTCCCCTTCTCCCCATGACATTTCTGGAGCTTCATACCCCCCCCCCCCCCCACCCCCCAACAGGCTCTTTGGAAAGTCACTCTGCAGTCGCTGTACATTTTTTTTAACAGCAGTCTAGAAGAGCTACAATGTATTAGACTAAAATCTAAAATCTAAGCACTGTAAAAAAAAAAAAAAAAAAAAAAAAAAAAACGAGAGAGAGGGCAAAAAAAAAAACTACATTGGACATTTTTCACCATTTTCTACAAATAAATACTCTGAATTATACTATTTAGAATTTAGTTGTCAGTAATTTCAACAAACGAAATAATACAGAACAAAATCAGAGACACTGATAACTGGTCTTAATGTTTTTTTACAGAGTTGTACATTACAAAAAAAAATTAGGAACGTGCACAGTGACTTTGCGTATACAGTGTAATCAAATTTCAATATCAAAGTCCTTACCTTCAACGAATGTCAGTTATTCGGAGCTTTATTGTCTGCAAAAAGCAACCATCGGACAACTTCCTTGTCCTCTTCTGTACTCGTCAACCAGCTGTCGAAAAGCTCTGCAGCTCCGGCTTGCGCCGCAACAATGTTTTTATAGTAGCCCTCAAGCCACGCCCACTCCCCCCGGCCTGCTAGCCAATCAAAAAGAAGAGCCAAGTCAGACACGCCCCCGAGCTCGATCTTGCCTGGTAACACGCCAGCAGTGAACAAAAAAATGAAGAAAAAACAAGGGGGCTTAGTGTTGAATAGCAGACCCCCGCTGCTGTGGAAATGTACAGGGACTTGCCTGGGCTTGTTGGGAACATATTGGGGTGGGGGGGGGATGTTTATATCCAACAGTGGGGGACATAAATGTCTAGCAATCGCTTTCCGATTGAGCTGGGAGCGTATACTGTATGGCTGCAAAGGCATGACATCACCTGTTTTGCTCCTAAAGCATTACATCACTTTTTTTTTTTTTCTGCTGCAGAGCCTGGAAAACAACACTGCAGCAGCAGCATCTCCGTCAAATGGCAATAAAACGCTCTATTTGAACAAATATGCACGACATAACATATTTGTGTTCATGATGCACATGAACATAGATACTATATTCTGTAACATTCATTTTTATATCGCTCTATTTGTTCAATTGAGATTAAAAAAAAAAAAGTGCTGTATATAAAAGCATTAAGAGATGGTTTAAAGTTGCATAATTTTACACTCCACTTAGTGGTGGGAAATATCTAAGTACAGATTTGTTACTGTACTAAAGTACATTTTGGTCTATAGTTTTTTTTTGTTTCTCTATGCGCCACACTTGTCAGATTAGTAAAACAAGCCTCTCCATTCAATAGCATGAGAAAGTGTTTCCAAACTTTTGACTGAGTGTATATTTATTATTG
Organism: Festucalex cinctus; assembly: GCF_051991245.1. Classification (NCBI taxonomy): domain Eukaryota; kingdom Metazoa; phylum Chordata; class Actinopteri; order Syngnathiformes; family Syngnathidae; genus Festucalex; species Festucalex cinctus. The sequence goes on from NC_135427.1 coordinate 1,280,387, forward strand.
TAAGCCACTAACATTATGCACAGTTTGAAAATTAACAATGAGATTACATTCAGGGGGGGGGGAAAGTGAAAAGATTAGCATGTTTTGCACATAACGGCTAAATAAAAATCATACAAGTATTTCTTTTGATGATTGTTTTGGTGTATTTGTATGTTGTTATTGCTTGTATATATAGTGTATCCTGTTTTTCTATAATGCATGCATTTACATGTCATTATTTTAGGGTCTGTCAAGCATCAATGCCGCTAACTTGGCTAGGTAGCTAACTAAATGATGTAATCAAATATGCTACGTAACTAAGTTATCTATCTATCTATCTATCTATCTATCTATCTATCTATCTATCTATCTATCTATCTATCTATCTATCTATCTATCGTTACCCACCTATTTAGCTAGCTAGCTAGCTAGCTAGCAAATAGATATCTACCCACCCATTTAGCTAGCTAGCTTGGTTTACAAATTATCTATCTATCTATCTATCTATCTATCTATCTATCTATCTATCTATCTATCTATCTATCTATCTATCTATCTATCTATCTATCTATCTATCTATCTATCTATCTATCATTACCCACCTATTTAGCTAGCTAGCTAGCTAGCAAATAGATATCTACCCACCCATTTAGCTAGCTAGCTTGGGTTACAAATTATCTATCTATCTATCTATCTATCTATCTATCTATCTGTCTATCTGTCTATCTGTCTATCTGTCTGTCTGTCTGTCTGTCTGTCTGTCTGTCTGTCTGTCTGTCTGTCTGTCTGTCTGTCTGTCTGTCTGTCCGTCTGTCCGTCTGTCTGTCTGTCTGTCTGTCTGTCCGTCCGTCCGTCCGTCTGTCTATCTATCTATCTATCAATCTGTCTGTCTGTCTGTCTGTCTTACAATACAAACAGGATGTTCTATGTTAATGTGTACCAATGTCATTGCATCAGCCATCAGCTGACGAGTAAAAAACAAAACATGTTTTTCTGCCTCTCAATGCCTTCAAGATGACACTAGCAGCTGATTTGTTTGTTATGTGTGGTGCACAGGGCAGCATGGTGGTCAAGTGGTTTGCATGTCTGCCTCACATTTTTGAGGTTTGGGTTTCAAGTCCCGTATGCTCTCCCCCCCATACATTCGCTTCCTCCCACATTCCGAAAATATGCATGTTGGGGTCACTGAAGACTTGAGGTCGGTGCCAGAATGCTTGTCTATACGTGCCCTGCGATTTGACTTGCGACCAGTCCAGGGTCAGTTGCGATCGGGTAGATGGAAGTTGTGCATGCGGGGTGTTCGGTTGCAAAAGAGGAAGTTGTTCATGTGTGAAGAAGTTGGGAGCTGAATTTCAGTGGTTAGAGTACACGTGAGTGGGAGTGGCTGTCTAAACAAGACAAACACCACAAAGTACACTGTGTCCCAATAGGGAGGGCGGTGGTGGGGGGTGTGGTGGGGGGTGGTCCACGTCTTACAGTGCGGTGCGGCCCACTGGCGAACCCCCAAGAATATGTAGGTCAATCTTTTCCTTGAATTGGTGGTCGTATTTCTTGCAGTTTTTTTTTTTTAATATGTACTTACTGTACTTTTTTTACTTCACTCAACATTATGGCTAATCTATTAGACCGTTTTGAATAATTAGTTGTTTTATTATCTATTTTTATGTTGTTTTTTTTACATTTAATATTGTACTGTAAAAAAAAAAAAAAAAAAAGTCTACACACCCCTATTGAAATGCAAGGTTATTGTGAGGTTAAAAAAAAAAAATCAGCTCAAAACTTTTCCATGTCCAACTCAATTAAAAAAAAGGTCAAAATAAACAAGAGTAATAATGTGCTTGCATAAGTGTTCACACTCTCTTGTGATTGTGTTCAGAATTAAATCACAAAAACCTTGCATTTCAACAAGGGTGTAAAATGTATAATTTATACAAATGTCATACCTTTTATACATTTAAATAGCACATTTTAAATATTTACAAATATTTTTTTTAAATTGTGTTTTCTTGATCCAACATTTTGTTTCACAATTCACGCGTTCACGTCACAGCAGAAATGAGAATCCAAATTTGACGATATGAACTCGAGATGATCATTTAGTTCCTGACGCCTGACTTCTTAAAGTGTCGTCGAGCACGCCAAACTTTCCAACTCCCTCCCTGGGATTAAATTCCAACTGCGTCCAGAGAGGCGTGCCATGGCCCAGCGCCTGGACTGTCCTTCTCCAAGTGCGACGGTACATTCTGTACGCTCCACACCCTCCTCGCTACAAATTAAAAAAAAAAGACACACACACGCTCATTCACTTGGGGGGAACAAAACACCGTGTTTACTCGTCAACACAGCACGTCCGCTGATTGATACGAGACCTGTGACGTCACGCTTCAACGAGAACATGTTTGTGTGTGAACGAGCACAGTTTGAGAGATAAACAGCAGCTGACGCAGAGAATGCACACGACTTATGTGCATGAACGGGTTGTTTGTGGCTGCTTCTGTTTCGCCCGCTCAGATTTATTGGGAACTAGGAAGTAACAAAATGCAAATACGTATTTTGCTACTGTACTTTTAATCACTCTTATTAGTCATTCCACTTCGGAACACTCTTATCTCAAATCATTGTTCTATATTAAAATCAATGTAATTGCTCTTTTCAGAAAAAATAAAATAAAATTCTGAAATGAGAAAAATAACACTCACATTGTATTTTAGCAAATCATACAAACAGTATTTTGTGTGCGCTTTCTTTTTGCTTAATGTAAACAATTTAGAGTAAAAGTTCATTTTTGCGTTGCACAGTTTAGTCTTTTAATTAAGCACAGGAGTTGAATTAGAACTTCTACTTTAACATATTTTTATACAAGTAAATGGCTGTACTTCTAGGTAGGGACACAGTGTAAGTACGTTTTCCACCTTTATTTTATTAGACAAAATATTAAAAAAGAAATTCCATGCCCCCCCACCATCCCCCATAAATGATGCCTAGGTGTGTGCTTCTTTATGACGGCGTGAATCCCAGGAGCTGTTCGATGGGCTTATACCGCCACTCGTCCGCTTCCAGCTCCTCCACAAGGCTGGCCAGCTTCTCCATGCGAGAAACTTGCTGATCTGTTGGGAAATCAACAATCATAAAAAAACAAAACAAACAAACAACAAAAAAACATTTGTTTTAGTCACGTACCCTGTTTGACTTGCTTCAGCGCCGATGCCACTTGGTAGCTGAATACCGACTCACAAAGAAATCTGTCTGAGCCGTCTGAAAAAGGAAATACATGAGCGTTAAGCAAACGGCAGCACGTGGGACGACAGAAGCAGACACACAGTAAAGCTGAAGATGACAAAAAAAAACAAACTGATCAATTTTTACTTTTTGTCACACTGCCACTTGCGTAAAGTGAAAACAAAAAAATACAGCATGTGTGGTACTGTAATGCCCTCACATGTAGACGTTTATTAAATAGAACAAACTGTTAAAAATAATAATGAGTACAATCACAAAGAGCTACTGTAAGCCGCAACTCACACCAAAATATCCTGACGTCACTCACTCAGCCACGCCCCTTATCTCAAGTCAATGCTGTATTTCAATTTAAATCTTTGTTGTTGTTTTTTTAAACAAACATTCTATTGTGTATGATAATAGTATTTCTACACATACCTTCCATCATTTCGCCAGCTCCTTTGGGGTAAGTGTACAGGACCTTCCTGGGAGGGATGAGCTCGGAGGCGCTGAATCCCGAACCCGTCACCGAGCTGCCGCTAACGCCTCCGGCCGAGGAGGACGATGAAGACACCGCCATTGCCTGCGCGACATTTTTTTTTTTTTTTAAGAAACACGCGTTTGTCACTTCAACTGCATTTTTAATCTGACGCTAGTAAAGCAACGGCGTTCATGGAAAGCAAACACTATCGTTAGCTCCTGCTAGCCACGGCTAAACTAACGCAAGCAAAGCAGCCGATCGAGGATATGACAATGAACGCCGTCACCTTACAGAACATCGTTATTTGATCATGTTTTAAAGTAACTTATCAATGCGCGTGATAACCTGAAAACTTTGACGTCAAATCCACCCAGATGATGCTGCCGTTTGTTTGGATCAAAAGGAACCTTACCTACACTTTGCGACAAAGACGGTCGTTTGCGGCAAATAACAGCGCGCTTTACGGTAGATGTCACTGAAGTAAAATGGTTACTCCAGCTTTACTTAAGTTGTAGATCTACTACCACCTGCCAGTTAGTCATAAAAACGGAAACCTTGGCCCCTATACAATTGAACGAATATTTTGAACGTCTATAATCAGCAAATGATTTCATGCTAGTTAATTGTTGCTCCACTGTGACACATTCAATATGGCGGCGATGTTGACGTACGAGTCGGCTCAACGGTAGGATCTCTAAATATAATGCCTGAGCTCAGCTGTATGTACGTAGCTAGAGACTAGCTAGTTAACTAGCAGTTTAGCGCAAAAGTAATTGTTGTATTTTTCGCGGACTCTTGTTGAAAACATGGACGTTTTACGGCCTCCTCTAATTAATATAGATGGAAGAATATACAGAAGGAACGTCGTTCAAGAAGAACAGTATGAGGAGGAGGAGGAGGATTTCTCCTACATGGGACCACCTGGTAAGTGTATGTGGAGTACATTTTGTGACACGCGTTAACTCTGTAAATGAAAGTGTGGTTTAGTAAGAAATGATACAAATGATAATTTGTAACGTAGAGAGAGAGGAATTCGAGACAGAGGAAACCTGTGATACTCATTTGATTGAACAGACTGATAGAGGGTTCCGTTGTGCCATTGACGTGCCAACTGTCATGTACAAGTGAGTCATACCAAAGTATAAAACGCACTTGTTTCTCATTAGAAAATATCCACCTTTCTGGTTTGTCTTCTTCCAACAGATACATCATTGGGAAAAAGGGAGAAACACGTAAACGCCTTGAGTCGGACACAAAGACGTCAATTAACATCCCCAAGCAAGGAGTGGATGGACAGATAGGTACAACTCTGTGGAGCCTCACTGGAAATTAGCCTGTTTTGAGGGGGTGGCCGTGACATATGCAAATTAGCCATTGTTCACCCTGCCCCCTTCTACTGTTGTGCCACTACCAAATACGGATTTTTGTACTAGAGCTACTTGTTACAAAGTCGGAAAGTAATTGTAATTGTAAAAGTAATTTAATGTCATGACAGTCGTCACAGGGCCGCACAAAGCTGCGGTCTCCTCAGCCATCACAAGAATCGAAGTCCTCGTCGACAACTTCCGGAAGAAACAGCAATTCACTCACTTCCTGTCATTCCCACTCAATGACCCCAAAATTCAAGAGGGATTCATGAGGTTTAAAGACGACGTCTTGGAGCAATTTTCACAAGTAAAAGAAACAAACAGAGCATCACTTTTTTCCCATATTGAGTCAAAACTGGATTTCAGACAACTTGTGTATTTTTTATTTTATTTTTTTAAACGTTTAGGACCACGGACTCGATGAAAGCATCTTTCAGAACCCGGCCAAGCTTCACCTGACTGTCGGCACCCTCACGCTGTTGGACGACTCGGAAGTGAGGAAAGCATGCGAGCACCTGCAGGACTGTCAAAACTTTATCAGGTATGTTGTTGATTTGGATAGAGCTTATGCCGTTGTGCTTTTTATGAATAAATATATTCTCTTTTTTTTCTGTCAAGGGACATCACAGAAGGGAAGCCTCTGCCTTTACAGGTGGCGGGCATCGAGTATATGAACGACGACCCCGCCATGGTGGACGTCTTGTACGCTAAAGTCAACATGACAGACGGCTGTGATAAGTAATGAGAGTTTAAAGCAAACAAAAAAAGTAAGTTTCTTTGTGTTCATATTGACTGCACTCTTTTCAACGTGTGTGGTTATGATGTGACAGGTTGCAGGTGATTGCGGATCGCCTGGTGGAGTATTTTGTCTCTGTGGGACAGATGGTCAAAGAGTGGGACAGAGTCAAGCTGCACGCCACTGTCATCAACACCCTGTTCAGAAAGGACACCACAGGTACATAAACAATTTCAGACTCGTTTATTTTTGTTAGTTAGTTGTGAGGCTTATGATGTCATTGAGGTGTATTTATGTATTTGTTTATTTATTGAGTGCTAAATAGGGCTGCTCAATTATAAAGAAAATTATCACGATTCATTTGGTACTAATTGAAATCCCGATTAGACAATCGTTTGTTTTTTTGATACAAAACAAAAAAAATGTTTAAAAAATATTAAGACAAATAAATTTCTTTGAAACATTATAATTAAGCAAGTTCATTTTGGGCCAAACAAGATTTATTAAATTAATTTAAAAAAATTGTGCAAATATATAAATTTAAACAACTCAAAATTAGTATTAATAATCTTTTATTTTTGTTAACGATTATACTAATTTTGTAAATAATTGTGGAGTGTAATAATTGAAATAGAATTTCAATTAATTGAAGAGCCCTAGTGCCAAAGTTATTTAAAGGAATATTTGACTCATTGAGCCATTTTCAGTCATAAAAAAGTTAATATTTTGTCTATAATTAATGTGGTAACTTCATGATTTTTCATGTACAATTAATACCTTTAAAAAGTGATTTTTCTACTTGCTGTCGACGGATGATGACATCACTTGTGCTGAGGAAGTAGGTAACGACCAATCATGGCTCAGTTTATTGACCAAACTCAGAAAACTGGTGAGCCATGATCGGCCGTTAGCTACTTCCTCAGCACAGGTGACGTCGTCATCCGTCGACAGCAATTAGAAAAATTACTTTTAAAAAGTGTTAATTGTACATGAAAAATCATAAAGTTACCAAATTCATTCTGGACAAAATATTAACTTTTCACTGCTGAAAATTGTTCATGGAGTCAAGTGTCCCTTTAAATCGTTTTTTTTGGGGGGGGGGGTTGGGCTTCTGTTTTTGTGATATTGAAATTTTTTTACAGTTAATTTATTGATAAGGGAATATCAAAAAGCACGATGGCGTTTGGGTGGTCGAGAATCAGCCGCTTACTTTTTAATTTTTTTTTATAATGATTAATGTGCTTTAATAGTTTCTAAAAGTAGTTGTCACCTGTTTTTGTATTTGTTCACTGCTAATATTTCATTATTTAATAATTGCTTTTTGCTTGATTTTCACATGGAACATGATTTGCATTACACGTGGACAAAAATTGTTTACATTAGGAAAAAAATATAGACACGCACATTAAAAGTAAAAGGCTCTCTGTGATAATGATCGTCTTTCACGATGCAGCATAAAAAAAAAAATCCATTCTAATGTACCCAAGTTGGGCTGCGATGTCGCCACACATAAAAATGTCCGACAACAAATTCCTCAAGAGCCGCTTGTGGCATCCGCAGCTCGAGCTCTGTTTACATGCAGCCACAGCATGTTTTCCAAGTACTGACAAAGGCTTCATTCATTTTGGCCGGGGATCAAGTCCTCCCCGCCCTGCGACGTTCCCAAGCATTTCCCAACGCTGCGTATGTTTACCAGCATGTGGTCAACATCAATTATGGCCCTAAAGTTCACCAACTGAAATAAGCTTGACGTTGTGCCCCCGCTGCATCAGCATGTGAGCAAGACGATTTGATCCCAATAAGACATCGTGATGCCCTCTTTCCTGTCCTCCTTTTTTTTGTTTTCTTAGTGGAGGAGGCCAGCGGGTCAGGAAGACAAGGCACGAATGAACGAGAGGCCTTTGATGCCAGAAATATATTAAAGGTTTGAGGAATATGCTGTATTCATTGCAACTTAATGACATTTTGTACACAAACTCAAAAATCATCACTCCATTCATGTTTCATGACTCAATGACAGACATTATATCCAATCTATTTTCTCCTTTGTGTGTTATTTTTGAATGTAGACATTTGGAGCGTATCATTTTGGAGAGCTGGATCTCAACACAGTGTCACTGTCACAACGATATTCCGCCGACTGCACGGGCTACTACGCCTCTGCAGGAAGCATCAGCTTCTCCTGAGGTATTTTCACGAAGATTTTTTTTATTTGACACTTGACTGTCAGACTGTCAAGTTGGACTGGGGGATTCTGTCCAGCAGGGGGCAGCAAAGCCTTTTGTCTCCCATCTCATAAACATTTAGGCTGAAGAATGTAAAATTCCATAATAAAAATGACAATAACGACATAACCTCCTTGGCAGAGATATTGAATATCTGACTGTGATTTGTGAGCTGTGTAGACCTGATAGGAATTATTTTTGAATCACTGCGTTGGCTTCACCTGACGTCTCACTTGGAAGAGCCGCGTGACCCAAATTGAGTCCCAACTTTAGCATCCAGCTGTCAGCGATGAGGATTATTTATTATTGCCTTGCCAATAAAACTCAGCGGAAGCACACGTGTGTAAGATGTCATTAAAAGTTTTTTTGGACAACTCTTCAAATCAAAATGGGAATTTACTAAGACCTTCCTTCCCTGTGACAGATCATGCATAAAGGTAAATATAAGCATTCATAATTGCATTGTTGGCGATGAAATGTGCATGTAAAGCTTCTCCCAGACTTATTGTCACAATTGTACATCATAAACTGTGGCATTTTTGCTATGAAGACTGGAAAGAAAGTAGAAGAAAACGTCACGTGAAAACACAGAGCACAGAGAAAGTGGCAACCTAAGATGGCCGCCAAGCCACTTGAGGTGCCTGTGGCCTGGCACTTCTCAGGGGTGCTGCCACCTTCTGGACGTCTGCTGTGGAATTCTTTTTCGTTGTCAAGACAACCAGTTAATTACGCTCATTTGCCTACATATGAATTGAACGTTCTCGCTGTCCGTACGTAACCGGTTCATCAAGAAAGCCTTCGGATCAGTGTCGTTCGAGTGAGTATTTTAAAGATTTTCAACTGCCGTTTATATGTGTAAGTATATACACGACCTAGAAGAATCTTTGTAACACTCTCTAGTTTGTTTATTGTTCCTCGCTAGCTCATTGGAAGCTCGCTTGCTAATATGTCAACAAAGCCGGGTGGCTACGCAGCCCACAAAATAGCACTCAGCTGTCAATCAAAAGTCAATCAAGGAAGGGCGCTTGACTTGAATGTTTGGTGTGTTATTTTATTCCCCAAACAGAAGCTACAACCTGCACATCTCGATTCCAACTTCTACAAAGGTACACAATATTGAAAACTTATTGTATAAATATTGTAACAAAGCCCAAAATTGTGTTTGAAGTGTAGACATAATACTGAGAGCTGCCTCTAATACTTGGGTTGTCAATTTTTACGTAGCTTTATTTTGCTGGTGTATGGAAACACCTTTGGCATTTTCAATGAGAGGCCATTCAGGGCAGGGCACTATGTCAAAGGGGGACCATTCTCATCGCTACCATCTATGAATTGTTGAGATATCTTATGTAATTTTCTGAAAAGTCCACTGGCTATTGATATGGCATAAAATATGTAGTGCAACCTATCACATATATTTTTGTAACCTCGCTTTCAAAACTAATAGTTTCCCGTCAAAAACGAAAACAGCAAAAGTTATTCTGATTTTATAAGAGTGGAGCTAAATTATTTACTAATTACAGACCTATTGTTGCTGCCAAAAGTCTAAAAAAAAAAAAAAAATCCAGGAAAAAATATTTTCACATAGACCTGACAACTTTATTGAGAAACACAATCTTCGAAGTGAGAAAAAAAAAAGACACAATGACACAATAAAGATTTAAAACTAAAGGATGTTGCTTAATTAAGTCTGGACAAAAGCAACTGACGGCAATGTAGAGTTCGTGCATCACAGTCTTCAAACATACAGCAAATATGCTACAGTTTTGTTCATTTTTATTTGTCTCTCTTCTCAGATGACCAATAACCTGAAATAAAGAAGAAATATACATTATTTTTGCAGTGTCATTGTGAGGCATATTATAAAAAAAAAAAAATAAATCAGTGATGCTGCAAGAAATGATTCAATTGCACTTAATTAGTCTAAATATAGCCATTTACATATTACAAATAATTTCGCCATCTATGACAGAGACATATAGTGACAGGCAAACAAAATAAATTCACTTCCATTTTCTACACGTCATTCGAAAAGCCACACCTCCTCCTACACACCTGGATCAGGAGGAGGACAGAAGAGCCCCCTGCTCAGAGTTTAGCGGATTTAGAGGAGGCTATACCCATCAGCTTGGAGATGTCGTTGGCGGAGGTCAGCCACGACCCGCCGTCCGCCACCAGGATGGCTCCGGTCACGTACGACGAGGCCCGGCTGGCTAAGAAAAGCGTGCAGTGGGCCATCTCGGTCTTGTTGCCTGATCGTTGCAAGGGAATTGACCGGAACAGCCCGGCGGACTCCCCTGTCGGACCACCTTAGATGTTTAAAAAAAAAAAAAAAAAAAAAAAAAAGGTGTTGTCCAGAACTGTTGTTTTAGTGAAGGCAAAACTCTTTCACTGGCTAATTGATTAAATCAATTTGATCTCTCATGTAAAAAGATGCACATTTGTTTTTTTACCCAGTCTGCGGAAGCCCTCTGTGCCAGATATCGGACCAGGAGCCACAGCATTCACTCTCACCCCACTGGGTCCCCACTCCACTGCCAAATGCTTGGTCATGGCATCTCGGAATAGGAGAAATATTCAAATTCTTAAAACTGTCAATTATAAAGAGGTCTTACCATTTGCAGCTTTAGCAGATCCAGCATGCACTTGGAGCGCTTGTCCCTTGTATCCAAGTGTTGCAGAGATGTTGACAATGTTGCCTCCGTGATCCTGATCACAAAAATCAATTAGATATTCTAAATATAGATTTAATGACAAAATTGAATCCAAATATTCACTGCCCTCTTGTGGTGGCTGCTGTACCTTGAACCACTTCTCATACACAACTTTGCTGGTGTTGAACGTTCCCAAGGTGTCGATCTCCATAATGGTCTTGAAGGCGTTGAAGGAGAGAGCACTGGCGGGACACAGGAAGTTTCCGGCAGCATCTGTCAAAAGACGCCAAACCTTGAATTGATGATTTGTTTCAAGTGACACAATCTTGTGTGAGAGACGAAAGAGAGATTGGCATGAAAAGATAAAAGAAAAGTTGATGATTAAGCCAAAATCTTTCACACTTGATCTTTGTTCCAGGGTCACATAAGGCTCACTCTGTTTTTTAAACTGGACCACTGTGCAATTACATTATCAAGAGTCATGTAATAATTTGATTTACCTATTTTCCTTGAAATGGAATGAATTATGTATAAATATAATTAAATAATTGGTTAACAATTGATTGAAAAATATTAGCAAAATATTTTGTTAAATCATTATAATAAATTAATTATATACACAAAATATAAAAAAAAATGAGAATGCACTGTATTTATTATTAAAATAACCCATTCAAAAATATTTCCCTTTATTAACATATATTAAATAATGTGTTTATTTATTGTACAGAAAACATGAGTAAAACAAATTTTCATCTATATTCAAATTGCCTAATTATATAATTGGTTATTTAAATGCAAATAAAATTACAAAAATACATGAGTATAATATACAATTGTATCTATATTTCACATTATTTAAATGAATTGTATTAAATAACTGGTTGATTAATTTTAAATAAATTTTGAGTCTTACTGTTAACAAGGATGTCTATGCGGCCCAGTTCTTTGAGGGTCTCATCCACAGCCGCTGAAATGCTCTCGGGTTGCCTCACGTCCAAGCACAACGGGAGGCAGCGTCGTCCTGAAACGGCACACAGCTTCTTCGCCACCTGGAGGAGACATTCAACGATAATCATCCAAGACCGACATTTTGGCAAAGGTAATCACAAGATAATTAAAACCTCAGTGAGCTTATCTTTGTTTCTGCTGGCAATCACAGTGTCACAGCCGTGCCTGAAAGGAAATTTCACTTGTTTTGATTTGCACTAATGTCATTTTGTTATTTGTGTCCAGTTATTCAAATTCAAAATGCAATTAGAATAGTGTAGAAACGTTAATTTATTTCAGTATTTCAATTTAAAAATAACACGGCAGGAATTTTACAAATAATTATTCACATAATGCCGATTCCACTGAAGTTAAGTAGGGCAGCATCTATTCTCACCTCATGAAGATTTCTGCTATGCGTAGTCCAATTCCTGATCCACCACCTGTGATAAATGCTACCTGATCTCTGAAAAGATCAAGATTTCACAGTCACTTCATGTCATAATCACTATGCCAGACTGCTACTATTTAGCAATGTGGTCATTCTAAACCACATAGATTTATTGTCCAATACAGTACTCGATACTTACTTGAGTAAGTCTGGGCTGTAGATGTGAGTGTATGAAGTCAGGCAGTCATCAGAAGCAATGTCTTCAGGTAGCACATCACATACTCGCTGTGGTTCTGCCATCCTAAAGAAGAGACATGGAAAAAGGACTTTCATCAAACATGCCACTAATGCATGGACGGTATGTGTACACACAATGATGCTGTACTGTTAAATCCAATATTATGGTTTAAATAGAGGGTGTTCATAAAATCTCTTCATTACCTGGAATCAATCTTAAATGAAAACCTAATTCACAACTTTTTGTGTGTGTTAGCATCTTGGTGCTGTCCCGTACTCTGCAATCAAAGTCTATGAGACATCTAGCTAACTTTAGCCTGTTTTTCTTTACCTGTCGAAGAGCAAACTGTTCGAGAGCGCCGAAAAGAAATTTGAAAGCGTCAATTTCCAAAAAAATGATCGAGGTTAGTCTTCCAGTGTGCCTTTTTATACGTCCCTTACTTGTGAAGTTGGAACAGTTGTTTGTACCTTGGACGCTAGTTTTTCGGACGGCTGTTTACAGGGCCTTCTGGGAAATGTAGTTTTCAATCGATTTGTTTCAAATTAATACTGTAGCATGTATTTCTAAATTATTTTTATATATTTTGTTTCATTTATATAGCGGTAATTTGCGATTAATGATTTTGAACGATTTTACATGTATATTCAACATATTTTATTTCACTAAACACTTAATGAATTTTATATTTACATCAATCATAAGTAATAATAATAAGTACAGCTATTAATGATTTGTAATAATTAGTTATTCCAAAATGTGACGAAAGATTTGCGATGTCGGTTAAGTCAGATATACTGTACAGTAATTAGTTATTTTGTTATTGACCGCCAGGTGGCGGTACTGCTTAAATTACCAAATCGGGTTCGATTGGCAATGACCAAAGGGGCAGGCGTTTCGGACCTCAATCTAAATTGAATTTAGCTACGATGTGGCTCAAAATACCATAGGAATTTATAAAGTTGACTATTGTAGTTAGAAAAAAAAGTCGTAATGTTTATGATGAATTCATTATAGAGAAATACATAAAATGTTTGGAGAATAAAGTTCTATAATCCCATTAGAGTGACCTTTAAAAATTGTCCCAGCATCTCTCAAAACGAGCAACAATAACAGTAAAATCTCTTGTGGAGATATTCGATTCAAAGACTAGTGCCTACCTTGCGGATATTTTGCAAGCACTGATAATTAAATTTTTGGCACTTTCGTCCATGACTTCTTTTTTTTTTTTTTTTTCCAGGGAAACTTGCTTAAAAGAAATATAGCACAAAGGCATGTGAGCAAAAATATGTTTACTGAAATCAATTGAGCCTTGCTGCTAATAGTGAAAAATTTAATTGTTGCCAGCCCCGAAAATGGATTTAGTCGTTTATATTCATGACTTCAACCATAATAAATATGCCACAAACTAAGATAACAAAATACTTTAATAACATTTTGATTGCATCTTAAAACATTACCCTGAAAAATAAATAGCATATAGACAATTTTATTTCTGCAGGTTAAAAACAGACATGCTGTGAAGATTCTCCAGATTCCAGAACGTCCAGTAACTCGGCCTAAACTGGAATGGATTACCGGCATTTCTATTCATTTCAATGGGAAAAGATGATTTGACATACATGTGTTTGAGTCACTAAACAAATTTGTAACTCAAGGCACCACCGTAGTCCATTATTGCTGCCGGTCCGGGGCAGTAGAACAAACGTGCTACAACCCCACAGCCCCAACAACTGGTCCTGGCTTATGTCCATGTGCTTGTTGACTTTGTGCCGGCAGGTTGGCGTGGCAGGAATTGCTGTTCTGTCCGTCGTCCTCCTTCAGACCCACCAGCCTGCTGCTAATCTCCCACAACCTGCGAGCTGCATCCTCATCCATGGCCTGCGGAGCTGGCTCCTTTTCTGTCAACACGTCGTAGTAGCGTCCCGTCACCCCCTCCAGCTCTTCAGCCACGGCCAGGTAGACGCTGGGCTGGGCTCCCAGCTCTGGGTTCTTAACCAGAAGGGAGAAAAGGGGACCTGGGGAGAGAGAGCGTGATGGCGGCAGAAACATTGGCGAGTGTTCAAACAGTTTTGTTGATTTGAATTGTAAATGGCTACACAAACATGGGGAAATATACATGAGCTGTGTGGCCTTGTTCTTTTTATCCACTAATTAGTGGGCCCGTATTTCCATCGCAAAAATGAAATGTTGCTCTTGAGCAAAGCCTGGCCTATCATCATAAATTTGAACATTCCAATTGAAGTCTAAAAAGCGTCTGGAGTGTTTTCCACTTGCCAATAATGGACTCCACGCCTTTTTTTTTTTTTTTTTTTTTTTTTTAAATGGCCATCGCATTGATGGGCAAGCATTTCCAAGGTGGCTGCCAAAATGTCTACTTGAAAACAGGTGCTTATTATTATTATTATTATTATTATTATTCAAAATGGAAGCTGCTTTTTCTTTTCTTTTCAAGAATTCTACTATACTCTCCCACTGGTCGCTAAATCAATGGAGGCTGGTGCTTGTGGATGTCACTCTGCCTCATCTATCCTTCTTTCCTTACTTTAGTCTTTCCTCCGGTCTCTTGAGGTCTCCCTAATCTGTTGGAATTTAAATGTTGCTGGGGTTGGTGAAAGATTCTAGTTTTGTAACTCTGTGTTTGTTAGGTGGTGTGTGGTTGGTGCTGGATTTCACTTTGTTTCATCTTTCTTTCCTTTGATCCTTCCTCTGGTCCCCTGACAACGTCATGACTCTGGTAGGATTCTGAAGTATCCGGTTAAGTTGAAGGATATGGGATTTTTAACAGGTTACATGTGAATTAAAGAGCACAAACTCACTCGCCACACAAAAAAATTCTACTATACTCACTGAGCACAGTGGTGGAGACTTGGGATTGGTGCAGGCCAGTGTGCCTGCCAAGCTGAGTGGAAACAATGCCGGGGTGCACAGCATTCACCGTGACTCCTGTGCCTGTCACATATAACAACATTGAGGACAAGGGAAAAAAAATCAATTTTTTCTTGGCATCTTTGCCTTCCCAACCTCCTTCATTTCCTCAGAGTTGCCTTTGTTATTTCTTGAATGGATACTTCCATCCTTCCTTTGCTGAAACTTACTTTTATGTCCTACCTTACATTCCATTTTGACCTCTTTTCTGCCTTCCTACCTTTCTTCACCTCATGTACTTTTACACTTTTCTTCCTTCGTTCCAAACTTCCCTCCTTCCTGACTTGTTTCCTCTAAGAACGGCTTTTTATTCTTGAATCATACTTTCATCTTTCAACTTTCATCCTTTGTTAAACCTACTTTTCTGCCTTTATTCATCAGACCCCTTCCTTGCCTTCCTTTCCCCGAGAACAGCTTTTTTTCCCCTTCCTGACCACCCTTTTCCCTCCATCATTTCCCCAGATTGTTATTCATACATCCTTCCTTCGTTTGCTTTTTTTTTTTTGCCTGCCTTCCCTCTTTACTGGCCTCCTTTCTTCCATCCAACCTTCATTTGTTATTTGTTTTTTTCCTTCCCCCAGACTCACTGTTTTACATACTTCCTTAGTTTCAACCAAAACTTGCCATTTTTCTACCTGACTTCATGAGCCCCTTCTTTTCCTCTTCCTTTCCGTTCCTTTCTTCAAACCTCCTTTGTATGCTTCCCTCCTTTACTTAAAACAAAACAAAACAAAACCCAAAAAACGTATAAATATGTTTTTAATACTTTATCCTTCACTCCCAAAAACATATTTATACGTATTTTATGTTTGTTTGTTTGTTTTTAATGCTAGAACATACATAAGGCTTTGATACAGCTTCTGACATGAAGAAGTCACTTAAAGCAATGGTAGTTATTACAAAAACGGCCAGCAGGTGGCAGCAGAGTATAAGAGATCAGTCAAGCCCATGTTGCAACAAGCTCTTTTTGCCAGTGTTTTCAACAGGTTTAGCAATAGAACACAATACTCTGTGGACAGCCAGGAGTGAAGGGGTTGCTTCCGTAAAAATGGCTGGGAGTGAATGAGATTTATTAAAAGTGTATACCTACTTTTGGCTCATCCTGTAGAAATGTAAATAAGAAATAACAATAAAATCTGTTACTGCCTCCCACACGCGCCACTTGACTTGCCTTGTAAACGCTTGGCCAGCTCTCTGGTGAAGAGAACATTGGCAAGCTTGCTCTGACAGTACGCTTGCTTGGTATCAAACTTTTTCTTCTCCCAGTTCAGGTCCTCAAAGTCCATCTTTCCAATCAGGTGGGCGAGCGAGGCCAAGTTGATCACTCTGCTGGGGGCGGATTCTTTTAACCTATCCAGCAGAAGATTGGTCAATAAGAAGTGGCCTGGAGGCAGATAGAAGAAAATATTCGTCATTTTTCATGGTGAGTCATTTTAATGGGTTTTGGCTCAAAATAGAATACCCTCTCGCTATGTCTCAATTGGAAAGATGTTATATAATTTCCATCCATCTATGCATTTTCAGTTTACAACTTAACAGAAATGCATATTTAAAACAACCACACAAGTTTGTCTTTATAATTTTCACTTACTAGATGAGATTCAAACCTAGACTGCAAGCCAGACATGCTAACCACTAGTCCAATGTGCTTCATTCAAATTGTGCATGTACCTAAGTGGTTAACTCCAAACTGCATGTCAAAGCCATCCTCTGTTTTCCAGGCAGGACATCTCATGACCCCGGCATTGTTTATTAGCACATCCACACGCTGCTCCTCTATAAGGCAATATCATTTTCAAGAAAACATTATTTTACCGTACAGCACAGAGCTGTGGACCAAATAAGATTGTGTAACGTGTTTTTTTATGAACTCACTTTCCTTGATCCTCTCAGCGAAGTCCCGTATGGATTTCATAGAGGCCAAGTCAAGGTGGCAGGCGTAAACATGAGGATTCAGGGTGTTACCCCGGATTTCTCTCGCGGCCGCCTCGCACTTCTCCATGTCTCGACATCCCATAATGATCCGACCACCTGATCATGAAGAAAAGTGAGGCAAAGCAGTATTAGATACAGTGAACACTTGATGAGAAGCCATTCCATAACTCACCTACTCGAAAGATTTTTAGTCGAATATAACCAAAGGATTGGCTGAAAAACACAACTTTGTCACACTTAATGTGCTTGTGTAGGATGCAGGCTCTTTATAAATTTGAACTGTGCATAATGTTACAGTGGCTTCAACTTTTCTTTAATCCATTACAAAACATTTATAAAACACAGATCAGTTTTATGTGACTTTTTACATTACATACATTTGCATTTTATCTTTTAAACATGTTTGTTTTACAACATTTATTTAGCTACTAATTGTACTTGGTCGCTAACACTAATCATCATATTTCCACACCTCTCCGGGCCAGTTCCTGTGCAGTCTCTTTGCCAATCCCTGTGTTGGCCCCTGTTATAATCACCGTCTTCCCATTTAGCTTGGCTTTGCTAGGACACCGGCCCCCGGTCATGTAATTTCTGTGAAAGGAATCAAATCAAGAGTTGAGATAGACTCCTTTGCTACAATATCTGGCTCGCATTTCTGTGGTTTGGGTTCAAATCTCGGCTTTCAGCCTTCCTATGTGTAGTTGACATGTGCTTTGCTGAGTATTCTGCAGCTAAGTTCCTCCATTCACAAAAACTACCAGTATTAATTTTTTCCCTGTCTATATGTGCATAATGAGAAAAGCATGCCCCTTCTCTAGGATAAGATAATTTCGTGTAAGAGCAAAAAAAAAACTGACATTAAATCTATAGTTTTAAAAATCAAATCAATTAAGTTTAGTTATATCTTTCGATAGAAAATAATTATCTGAGGGAAAACAAAAAGCAGACAAAATCACGTGTATTTACAGTAAGCCACTACACACACAAAACATAGCACGATATAAATATGCATAATACTGTTGCAGAATTTGCAGTACAATTTAAACATTACTCATTCAAGAGCTACTCACTTCAGTAAGACAGCACATCCAAAAACGGTTCCAAAGAAAGAAATTGGCAACACATACTTCTTCATTGTAGATAAATGTACGTATACTAAATAAATTCAGTAATTGCGTTTTGAGCTGATACAGCAGCAGTGCAAGCACAGCACAAGGTTATGGGCGCTTGCTTGTGACGTCATTGGGGTGCGTGGCATTGTGGGAATTGTAGTCTAGTTCACAGAAGGCGCTTTCAAAAAGCGTAAATAAGCTTTGTTATTTAATGAAACTAAATGTAACAAATAAATAAACACATTGGATTCATATCTTCCCTTTTCAGTAATACTTTAAATTTTTACTGTTAAAGAAGGGGCATGTACTGGGTATGCCATTGTACTTCATTTTTGCTAAATGGCTTTTCACATTATTTCTTATATTTGATTCTGTTACAAATATTTGGAAAATATCCATACTCAAAATTGGAATGTCTTTCCTCTGTTATAATCCTGATGAGCGGATTAGCACTGCAGTGCTATTGTGCCTTTATTTCTTTCTGTTTGCTAAATGTCACACTCATAAGACACCGTTGAACACAAAATGGCAACAAAAAGTTAGAGAAGAAACTTTACTCAGTAAAGAGGCCATTTGAACTTGAGCTTGTATCGCTCCATTGCCGTTTATAGGGCAGCAAGGACACGGGAAGCAATTTCAGGAGCAAAGATTTGGTAACAAGAAAGAAACAAGGCCAGGTGGAAAGTGGAAACTTGAGGCGACACACAAAAAGTAGAAAACTAGGCCGCCAGTCTAGAGTGTGGCAAAAAGGAGATGAAAGACAGAGTGGCCGCAGCAGAGCAGCCTGTTACTGTTACATCTGTTAATAGTTCGAAGGCGTCTTAGCCCCCTTGGTGTGCTTGACCTTCGCTGCTCCCTGCTGTCAGCATGAATACTCGACCTTCACTATGATTAATAGCAGCGCTGTTTCCGTGATAGCCCTGATAAAATAAAAAAAATAAAATAAAAATTTGGCCCGTTTACCACATTGCAGTAGATGCATCTGTTCTGTTCCTCTTGGTACACACAATCCAGTCCGGACTTGGATTAGGTTAATTAAAATGAGTCAGAGTGATAAAGTAGAAGCAAAAGGGGGAAAATTTTTGCTTTTAATGAAAACATTAACGGAATTACATACATTTTTTTCCCTATACAATTATTTGTAATAAGGTATCACATTTTTAGGAAGTGTAGGAACAGATCAAATTATTGTGTAATTTAGTTTGCAGGTTTTGTTTGTTGAGAAACTATCAGAGATACTATTGTGAAGTGACGGTACAAATCTCCAGACTTAAACTCATTTGAGCATGCATTT